>NC_090939.1:79297340-79922340 GCF_040938575.1 Ambystoma mexicanum | reverse complement strand
TAATTTATGCCCCAGCAGCACATTTATTGAACGTAACGGGGTTCCCTCCCCTCACCCAACACCACGAGTCCTGCCGGAGCGTAATGGTGACATGGCAGAGGTGATCTAGAACCTAGATCAATACTAGAACCTGGCAGCCGGAAACGCACACCTAGCAATGTAGATGAGGAGGAGTGGGGTGAGACTACTAAGCATTAACACACGGCTGATCACTGTGGACCCCCACACCACACTCCGGAGCGGATCCACAAAGGGGGAGGAGGAGCCATGATAGACCCCGGGGCTGCTGGCATATATTAAGCCGAACAGAGCGCCCACTGGGCCTCCGACATCAAGCAAGACCGCGGCTGAAACCACAGCGCCCTCCCTACTAGCTAACAGCAAACCTGAGGAACACACCTGACTAGTGATCCAGCTGAAGGGGGACCCAGAGGCCCAGGAACATCAAAAGTCCAGGAACACAGGCCGGTCCGCATCACCTGGGACCCCACTGTGAGCAGAACACCAATACACGAGAGTGGATTGGCCTCAACCAGCCTCACAAAACCCAGGCGAAACAACCGTAATTAAAAGACCCACTCGAGGCATTTGGGAAGTAACCACAGTTGACCTAGGACCGTTGGCTCAGCTCTGAGGCGAATCACCGCTGGGGTAAGGATCACGATGTCCAAACAAACTACGAAAACCAAAGGGCAGGGGTCCGGCGACATCAAGACGATGCTTCAAACACGGACACACAAAAACGCAACCAGATACAAGCATTAGCCCAGGTACATCACCCTCCTACAGAGGGAACTGAAACTCTGGAAGACCCACCTATTAGGAAGTCAGACCTCTTAGAAATGCTACAGGAACTCAAGAAAGACATCAAAGAGAGCGCAAGTGACCTGGCTAAATCCATCTTGGACCTCAACAAGGGAATCCTGGCAGCAGAAAAGAGAATTGATGAAGTCGAAACAGTGATAACGGAGCAGAGCCACAAACACGATATCCAGGCGCAACAGATGGAACAAATACAAAACAGGCAGGAGGATGCTGAAAACAGATCCAGACGTAACAATATCCATATTTGTGGAATCCCAAAGGCAGTGGCAGACTCAAACCAATATGTGATCGACCTATTCCGCGATATTCTGAATGTGGAGGTGAGCAAAGAAATTATGATGGACAGGACGCACAGAACCTATTCCACATATCAAATCAATAAGAATCTGATCCCAGACGTCCTGACCCGGGTCCACCTATACCAATTGAAAGCAGTCATAATGCAAGCCGCTCGCCAAAAAGAACCTATCACCTTCCGCTCTACGCCACTTCAACTGTTCCAAGATCTATCCCAAGCTACACTTGCCCGAAGGAAAAAACTGAGGGTAGTCACTGACTGGCGAAGAACTAGAAAGGTGCATTATCGATGGGGCCACCCAACATGCCTCCGTTTCGAGTGGAAAGGCCAGAGATTCTCAGTCACCAAAGAAGAAGAAATGGCGGATCTCATGCAAGAAAGCGATGGAGATAACCCTACAGACGGGGAAGGTTCCCCATCCCGAGATGACGAACCGGCGGGGAGACATCCGAGAGGCCAATGGAAACCAGGGCGACCTCGATCACGGAGGCGCAGCAAAGATATACAACCAACAGAACACACCTGAGCAGCCACGCAGCTTCCAAGTACGAGAGACACTCGGATGACATCACCAGAAGGGAAAGAAAACAAGAAAACAAACATTTATGCTTGTAATGAAATCCCAAGTCAACATGGACAATGAACCGTTACCACACGTGCCTGTTAGGGAGAATTCTCCGTTTAGGCTGAATTTCCTAACCTAGTGAGTCCCCCAGCAGCTTTGCTGGATTTCTGGAGTTTGTTTTTTTTCATCCTGCCAAGAGCGAGACTCTTTTCCTCCCACTCTTGGACATGATTGTGGTTGATTTCTTTGAATGTCAATGTGTTCTATGGGCTATGGGGTCTTTTACTCCATAGGGCCTCATGTGTTTTGCTATGTGTGTTACACCGCACCCTCCGTGCCATAACACTGGGGTGTCCTAGAGGATCCCCACCATAGACTCCATACCCTGGGACTGACAACTGTCTCCCAGGGCATGTAAAGTCACCATTGGCTTTACTAGACATAAATTTACTAACAGAACTAGTACAAACCATCCTATTGTGGACGTACAGGTAGGGGTAATTCGATTACCCCTGGGTCTGTTGTTCGAGGGGGCACGGTCCCATCCCCCTCGTCGAGTTTTGGCTGGTGGCAGTGGATACTACTTTTTATATTCGACCGCGAATATATTCCTATGGGATTCTTCTTGTTCGAGGCTAATACTTTTTCACATTAGTCTCTAACATACCGCCGGTTTATTTGTCTTAAATACATCCACCGGTTGGTATTTTCTTCCAGAACTCGGTTTTTAAAATGGCGTATGTGTTCGCCTCTAACTCCGAACCAAAGATTGAGCCCTTTGTTCCACTTTTGGCGGGCTTCTGCACAGAAGCCCTCCAGAGTGGTGCCATTCTGTCTGGGTACCACAGGGGGTGTGGGAGGGGGTTAGTCACCCTGGACTGAGTTGCCTTGCCAACTCAAGTCACACTCTGGTGTGATTGGCCCGAGTGGTGAGCCGTCCCGCTCACCACTTAGCATGTTTGATTGACAGCTAGGCTGAATGAATGGGGGTTTTCTGCATAAAAGCAGGGCTTTTGGGACTGGAACTTCAGAAGTCGCCATAGGACCTAAGAATCCGACGAGGGTAAAGCAAAGCCGACCTGCAACGACGGCACCTTCGGTGGAGCCCTGCTGAACCGACTCACCACTTCCCAACGACAGAGGAGATCTCCCTGCTGGAGAGTCTTCTTCCCCTGACTGGTGGGAACAACCAGTCCCTTGCTTTTTCTTCGCTTCCAGGACGTCTAGTGGTCGAATTGCCCTTGCTGAGAACCCCGGCAACCGGATAGCCTCTAACCACTGTACCGCGACCAAAAGGTGGTGCCTTGTGATTGAGCACTCCTGGTCTCTTCCCTGGTGGTGCAACGATCTTCAACTTTCCCTGACGACGAGATCATCTCATCTTCTGGCAAAGCCCCGACTTGCATCCACCACCAGGAACAACTGCCCCCGCCAGAGCTACCTCTTCACTCTCAAGGTACTGTGTCCGCCTGGCTTCCCTTGAAACGGTTAGCGTGAGGTGTCTTAAATCCTTACCTTTCCATTGGGTCGCCTCCAGACCTTCTTAAACTTTTGTTCTAAACTGATCCAACCTTTCTGTGACATTTTGCTACAAAGACTTGAAGTGCATTTCCACTGTGGTACTTTTGGGACATACCGCCTTGCCTCTCTCCGAGTGGGCCTGGCCTCTGAACTTTGTGATTTACAGTAGACCCTGCCTGCTTGCCTTGCATTTGTTTCGTAAAAGTGTTGGTACTGAGTTGGTTTCATACCCTGCCTTTTTCTCTCCCTTTCTAACGAATACTAGAGTGCCATCTAGGTTAAAGCATTCACCTCTGTCTGCAAATAAGTGGTGCCGTTGAACCTAGACTTGTCGAAATATTGTTATGGGGTTGATATATACTTATAGTAACTGTGATTGAAGTTGTTTGCCATATTAGTGCCAGTGTGTTTTCCATAGATGTGTTTTTAAATAAATAATTATATATCTTTACACCCAAGCTCCGATCAGTGTCTGCTTGTTCTATTGTGTAAATTACCCTATCGTGTATACTCCAAATACGGCCTAACTCGTCTTGAGAGAAGTCTGCCTGCTCAGCCACAGCTACCAGGTAAATCTGGGTGGTGCAGACTGCTACCAATTGGGTTTACTGCTAACTCCTGTAGACTTAAACTTTTTGCAGTAGTCCCAGACAGAACTTCACAGGTTTCTGCCTAACAGTGCCATCGGGTGGCGAAATGGGTTAAGAAAAGGGGAGGGGGGAAAGAAAGGGAATTGGGTCAACCGGACCCCACACGTCTCGGGGGGATAGAACACCTGGTGATATACCACATTGGTAATATGTTAATAATACAAGTTGGAAGTTTTAATCCAATAGTTAAGAGGGAGGGGGGAAGTTTTGCTTTGACTGTTTTAGGTAGAAGGGCACAACACAAACAAGATTTGTTTGTTTTGTTTGTTTGTTTATTTATTTATATAGCGCTCTTGACCCAGGGGTATATGTGCGCTTTGAACATCAGGTTACAAATAACAGACAATAGTGCAGTAGTAATAGGTCATAGGAGAGCTGAACAAAAAGGCAGAAATGCATAGATAATAGAGGTCAAACAACATAAGTAAGATTGGAGATTAGGTGTGCATACATATGTGGTAGGACGGTTATTTGTTGATTAACCAGGAGATGACCTTGGTTCTGAAGGGTTGGAAGGTGGGTGTAGATTTAATATCCAGTGGGATGGAGTTCCAAAGTTGTGATGCCAGAGCTGGGAAGCTGGATCCGCCGGCTCTTTTGAGGGAGTATTTGGGAACTGTTAGTTGTAGTGTGTTGGACGATCTGGTGGTTCTGGTGTTCTGTCTTAATGTAAATTTGTTAGAGAGGTAGGGCGGGGCAAGATGATTGAGGGCTTTGTATGTAAGGCATATAGTTTTCAGGTCTATTTTTTGTTGTATGGACAACCATTTACAGGCAGTTCTGGTGGCGGAGATGTGTTCCCTTATTGTACAACAGACACGAGCTGGATCACAATGAAGGGGATAAATGGTTGAAAATGAGGTAATGGCGAACTTAACATTTATCTCGATAAATGAGCAAGGGGTGAACTCTCCAGTTAAGCGGAAATCCATACTAAACAGATTGAGGGACATGCAAGCCTCAGTGGTATGGTTACAAGAGACACATTTTCTCCCCAACGATGAATGGAGGCTGAAACACATAGCCTTTCCGATGCAATACCTGGCCTCCAGGGGGGGACTAGAAAAAGAGGAGTGGGGATCTTATTGGTAAAGGGTATCAACTTCGAAAAGCGTTTTGTCAAAAAAGATCCAGAAGGCCGATACCTGATGCTGGGGGGAAAAATATGTGAACAATTGGTCACAATGATCTCAGTCTACGCTCACAATGGGGTATAGGGAGGATCCTCATAGGTGGCGAAAACCCTCCCAGCCACTCCCCATGACCACTTATTTAGGCAAGCATTTGCCAAACGTTTAAGGGAATTACACTTGCTGGAGACATGGCGTTTTTTTTTTAAACCCACAAGACAAAACCTTTATGTACAGCGGAATAGTGAGTATAGGTTATTCCCGTATCGATATGATACTCATCTCAGAAACAATGGTCCGACAAGTCACAGACCTAGATATCGGAATACGTTGCCTCTCAGACCACGCCCCAGTTATCCTAAAAGTAGAACTAAATCACCCAGAACAACAACCCCGCAAACCCTGGCGCTTGAATGAAATAATCTTAAAAGACCTGGTTGTCCGGGTGAGCTTAGAACAAAGCTTAAGAAACTACTTCCAAGAAAACATAACCCCTGGGATGAACTGGGCAACCATCTGGGACGCAAGCAAGGTGGCGATACGGGGAGAGTTTATAGCGCAATCATCAAACTATGCCAAAACACGGGGAGAGTTTATAGCGCAATCATCAAACTATGCCAAAACACGGGCGAGAGTACAAAGCAACATGGAGGCCAACATACGAGTTGCTGAGGAAGAATATCAAAAGAGGGGCTCACAAAGGGCATGGCGGGAACTAAAAAAAGCCAGTGCAATTTTAGAAACCCACTTAACAGATGACGCAGCACGTCTGCTGGTACAAACAAAACAGTTTTACTATATCCATGGGGGTAAGGCCAATAGATTCCTTGCCGCCAAACTGAGATGCCAGAAACTCCGGAACCGGATAGCCCAACTTCGTAGAGGGGACAGAGACACAATCAGGGGAGAGAAAGAAATAGAAGAAGAAATGTTCTTGTTCCATTCCACTAACATGGGGAAAGATAACCTTGAAGAGGCAGCACAAGTAGCCTTTTTAAATCAGATAGATTTACCACAAATCAATGAAGCAGACAGACAACAGTTGGAAGCCCCCATAACAGAGGTGGAGGTGGGGAAGCAATAAGGGCATTAAAAAGTCAAAAATCCCCGGGGCCGGACGGGTTAAGTAACACGTAGTATAAAACATTTAGGCATATACTGGTAGGCCCCCTGACACAGTTATTTAATTCCATTAGGGATAAAGGACAAATCTCCCGGGACATGAGCCTAGGAACTATGATATTACTGCTGAAACCAGGCAGGGACCCGGCCGAATGAGCAAGCTACCGCCCGATCTCTTTATTAAACGGGGATGCAAAAATATACTCCATGATACTAGCGAGAAGATTGGCATTGATTCTCCCAGAGATAATACATTCAGACCAGGCTGGGTTTGTGAAAGGACGTCACACATACGACAATATCCGTAGGGCTATTGATACGATTGATTGGGGGCGGAGGACGGGCCAAAAATTCTCAGTAGCGGCTTTGGATGCATCTAGGGCTTTCGATAGTATACATTGGGGATTTCTCCGATTAACCCTAGAAAAATTTGGATCTGGGCCAATCTTCACTCGTATGGTCATGGCAAACTTTGTATACCCCTCCACCAAGCTTATGGTCAACAGTAAACTCACAAAAGACATCACCATTCAAAAAGGCACAAGACAGGGGTGCCCATTGTCACCCCTGATCTTTGCCATGGCCATGGAGCCATTTGCGCGTAGAGTCCAAGAACACCCAGGGATTCGAGGGGTGGAGGTGGACAATGTGGGACAACAGAAGATAGCACTCTATGCAGATATTCTTCTGTTCCTAAAAGACACGGGAAACTCCCTGCCGGCAGCCATACAACTGCCGGAGGAGTTCGCACAGGTCTCAGGCTTTCATATTAATTATCCTAAATCTAAAGCTCTTATTATCACTGAAGAGAGGACCCGAATTCCGGAATGGGAAAACGGATAGCCGCTGAAATGGGAACCCAAGTCGGTAAAATACCTGGGGATACAACTAACCTCCTGTTATGATAGATTATACGGTGCTAACATCCCGGACCTCCTCAAGGCCCTAACTAGTGATCTAAAAAGGTGGGAAATGCAGTAATTGTCGTGGCTGGCACGTATTATGGCGGTCAAGATGACCCTGCTCCCAAAATTTCTATATGTGGTAGGAGCCCTCCCGATAAAAATCCCTGGCCCAGCTATCCAAACACTGCAAAGAAATGTGATGTCCTTTATCTGAGGGGGGGTAGGTGGGCCGAGAATACCGAGGCAGGTTCTCTTCAGACCGCAAATATCTGGGGGTCTGGGGGTTCCGGAGCTCCGCCGGTACCTATGGGCGGCACAAATAGCCCTGATGTTACAATGGGCAGCTGGAGAAGACCACAACCAATGGGTTAAAATAGAAAGAACGGCGACCAAGACACCCCTAGGGAACCTTGGCTTTATTGCCACATGTCACAGGGAAAAAAAGGGTCCACTACTGGAATCAACAAAGACTACTTTATGGTATTGGGACAGAGTGCTGAGAAATAAGAAAATAAAAATAGGAGAGGGCCTGTTAGCCCCCATCGCGTATAATCCAGATTTTACCCCAGGAATGCAAACCAACTTCTGGACACAATGGTGAGGCAGAGAGGGCAACATAACCCTACAAGACCTATACGCAGAGGTGTTACCCCTAACTTTCGAACATTACAAGACTAAATTCCACATACCGGAACAGGAATGATACTACTATTGCCAGCTCAGGCACTGGGTCTTCAACGCCAGAGTAAAAGAAAGGGCAACTAGAAACCCGACAGGCATAGAACAATACAGGAAGGCCAACCAGAAAAGGGCATAACCAGATTATATCGCCTGACAGGAGAGGCTAACCCCAGGGAAAACCTCACATACATGCAAAAATGAGAGACAGACCTGGGTAAACCGATCTCTGAGGAGACCTGGAGTCGCATTTGGCATAGAACAGCTAAAGGATCCAAATGCACCTCCATAAAGGAGGCAGCATACAAACTCTGCCTTCGATGGTACATGACACCTGCACGCATACAGGCAATCAACCCAGAATATCCCGCCACCTGCTGGAGGAACTGCGGACAGTCCGGGGATCTCATACACATGTGGTGGTCCTGCCCATTGGCAACGACCTATTGGAAGGAGATTTTAAGCCACATCAAAGATGTTACCGGGGTGGGCCTACCTCAAGATCCATTAGTGGTACTGCTGGGGGAGAAAGTGAAGGGGAGCTACGCAAATGTTGAGTGCGGCCAGAATAACACTTGCACAGGCATGGAAGACAAAGGAGGGCCCAATAACAGCCATGTGGGGGGTTAGACTATGGGGGGTAATGGCTATGGAGAAAGTGACGGCACTGGCCCAAGGCTCCTATCCAAAATACCTAAACACTTGGCTGCCACTTCACGAATTCATGGACGATAAGGATCAGATGTTCTTTAAACCAAGGCTGCTTCGAGCAATATCTATCATCTGAAAAAAAAACCTGATTCCAATCTACGGAAGTTGAACTTTATACTATAAATGATCCATTCTGTTGAATTTATGAACTGGAATGTTGAACCTTCTACCTTCATGTTGGGATAGTTTGGGAGGGGGTCGGGGGGGGGGGAGTTAATGGGTTGTTATTCAATTTATATGAGCAACACAGCCATACACAATTATATGGAATCCCCGGATAGCGGCTGCTATGAGTTTTCTATTGATAGATTCATGTCTGTGATGCCTTGAAAATGAAATAAAGTTGTTAAAAAAAATGTGATCTGTGGTGCATCTGGGAAAATTGCTCAAACACAGCATGCTTGTTTTGAAACAGGAGAATGCAGCGAGTCATGGGTGCGATAACCTGATCAGCCTGATTAAGCTCTGGGTCGCCCATCACACCAAGACTCCAGGTCAATAAATTGAGTCCCACAAGTGGGATAGAGTATAGCTGATTATTGCAGGGATTAAACGCTGGCAGAATCTAACATGAAGCACTATATAAAATCACCAAACTATTATCTGGACTAGTGAAAACCGAATGGACCAGTGCAGTCTCTTTCTTACTTGTCTCATTGAGTAGTGCAGAAAATGAAGGACCCTGCAAGACCCAATTTAATTAAAGGTTTACACCTACACAACAGTGATTTTAATGGAAGAGATCCTCGTCACTGTGGACAGAGCAGCACACAATGATGGTTTTGCTGGCCCAGTCCGCCACACTTGGTGCAAGAGAACATGGGGTCATGTTCAAAAGGATCAAAGATTGATCAAGTGGTACTGAAGTGGATTGTATTCTTACTAAACAATCTATAGCAAAGGGTACGACTAGGAGTATATTTCTAAGGCTGCTGCCAGAAGCTCTCATCTCCTCGCCTAACATGTTCAGATTGGTAGGCATTATCTGAAAATATTTTAGCCATACACTGATGACACACATTTTGAGGACAACACAAAGTTGAAACAAATTACCAAATTGGACTTAGGCCTTCAAGCAACTCGCATATGGATGTTTCCTAAACATTTTATTAACACTAAGGGGCAACACATCTTACAATGAACAGGTCTTCAAGTCAATTGGTATCACCCTGCGATCAGAGACCCTTCTCAGAATTACAGCACTCAATAGGACACACAATTTACATCATGACATTACAGAAATCCATTTAAACAGCACCATATACCGCTGGTGATTAACCATACAATATAATAAGGTTGGTCGCCGCAATTCAAGTAAAATAAATAGTGGAAAGCAACGTCATTCCAGTCAGTAACATATGATTAATGGTAAACCACTATTGCAGGGCCAGCTGCCAGCCAACATCTCATCATGCAGAGCCAAAACCAAAGTGTCCAGTTATTGTGCAGTAATGTGAAATCCAAGACATGCAAATTTATATCAGTGTACGTAAACATTGGGAAAACGTAACCCACCCGCATTTAGGCTGAATCAACATTGAAGGTAAAACAAATGCTTTGGATCCAGAGGGCAATGAATAGAAACATGTCATGCCCTCTCTATTGAGGACAGTCTTAAACAGTATATGTTTATATGCACGGTGAAGCCTACCCTAAATCCATGCTAATGGTTCTTTATGTTGGCTGGTTTGTGAGGGTTCAAGGTGGGCAGCAGAGGTTGAAAATTTAGATTTCACAAGCAGGTGCTACAAGCAGAAACTGGGTGTCAGGCTTCATCCGCTAGGCACGAGCAACCTTTATGGAACCAGAAGCGAATACATAACATACTGTAATTCTAACTTTGACATGAGATGCAAACAATCTTTTTGGTCATTATACGATTGATCATTTCGTAAAAGTGCTCCAGATCTGCCCACTACTCTCCTTCAGACACATTAATATAAATACAGAGTTAAAATCACATAGGTTGGCATGTAAGGCACTATTTGAAAGCTCTAAGTATTCTTGACATGTTGTGGACCCAGCTACCTAAGGGTTTAGGGCGCCCTATAAATAAACAAATAAAATTGGCTTGAGAGTCAAAAGTAGCTCCTGGAACCCGTTAATATCAAGATAAACAGGCGGTTGTAAGCTAAAGGCAAGCCCTAATTAGCTACCAGAGGTTTCGAAGCCTGAGGTAAGTATCAGGAGGAAACAATAGCCCATGCAGATGTACATTTCACTTCACTGTGTCACCCTCTTCTATACTACAGTTATTCGGCAACTGGACCAGTGCTTCCTGTTCAGCAGTACAGGTTCACATTTTTGAGGACCAAACTGCATTGGAGGCAACTGCGGATGCCAACCGTTTTATGGCAAGACGTTTTTTGGCAATAGCCCAGGTGAAAACATTTGAAAGTCAACTTTCCTTGCTCAGTGGGAGTCAATCCTAATAAGCACATCTCAGATGGCAACAGAACAGCTTTTCCTGTTAATCTTTCGAACTTTGTAATGGTGTTATCTCTATCTCAACTTGCCGGCTTCTTTCGACATCTCCGGGTGTTTTCACAGGCCTTCAGTTGAGACTTCAATGCAGGCGGTACCTCGGGCCACTGTCAGACCTTCTTAGGTCTGCCAGTGCTGTTGACAGCTCTTCGGTGGTTGCTGCTGCTCACACTGCACTTCCCGGGAGCTGGGCAGTCTGTGTGCTGGAGCGGTCACTTGGGAGCGCTTTACACGCAACTCTGCGTTTTTCCACGCTTCTGCTTCCCGCTGAGCACACTTGGCAGAATCTCCCGACTTCTTCTGCGACTGCAAACTCTGCTGTAGCCTCCACTTAGCTGCTGCCTCTCTCCTCCTTCCTCTACCTGACAGCTGTGGATGGGCTTTCAATTTAAATGTCCTGCTCAGCCGTTTAGAATTGAAACAACTAGACTGCACGGTCTGCTTGACATCACCGGTCATCCTCATCAACTCTTCCTTCCTCTTCCTAGTCTCAGTACCATAGGCATTCTCTGCATTGAAGTTCATAAGGTTTCTAGGTTTCCGAAACTCGCTTTGTTTCTACTGGTGGTTAGAGGAGACCGCAGATGTGCAACATTACTTTTAGGATGTTTACCCAAAACAGAACCATTGCAGTAAGGGGGTACCACATGCGATACATATATTTCCCCAAAGTGGAAAACAAATTTGGTTTAGGTGGTCTTTCATATATTATGTTAGGGCTTTCACATGGGTGGGTTTTGCGTAGTGGCAACATCGCATCAGGCATTTGGGGATTAGAAGATCCTCATCCCCCACAAAATGATGAATACTGCGCCTCTCCTAAGGGAGTCACCACTTCTCCCAGACAGCCATCTCCTCCCATGTGATCCTCCCTCATAATGCCACCCCAGGGTCTGTATCAGGTAGCTGTCTTCCCATGGCCAAATGGGAGGACACTTTAGGCTGGGGATCAGTGATGACTCTGCAGGATTAATCTCATGGCTCATTCAAAATTGGATTAAGATCAACAAAGTCTGAATATCGTCTTGAGGCACTCCTTGTGGTCTGGTAGAAGTATACTGCTGGAGCTTCCAGCTAATCTTTGGAAGCTTGGAACATGTTTAAAGGTCATTTCCTAAAAACAGTGTTCTCATAAGTCCACCTAATTATTTAAAAAAAATGCATTTCAAAATAAGGAAATTTGGAAGACTCTTGCCTTTTATTTGGATTTTTGACAATTTAAATATGAACTAGGGCTGGGTGATATATCGAGTATGTACATATATCTGTCACTCATTAAATTAAGATGACCAATCAATATGACAAAATGTAATTTAATTCCTACTGGAGTGCATATAGGGATGTGTATCCCATTAGCACTTTTCTTTTTAGTATTGTCATTATTGTTGAGATGATGTCATATTGGATCAATTGCAATTTTAGGATGAGGGTAACTGACAATGTTAGAGTTGAGTTTTGCATTTAATGCTCAGTATTAGTACTGTTGGCATCTCACATGTAGTTGGCTTACAACTGAGCATTTAACCCACAAACAATATCGAGAAATATATCGTATATCGCCCTTCAGCCCAAAAATATAGATACACAACTTTTGGTTCCATATCATCCAGCCCTAATATGGACTAACAAGGAATCAGATCTTTCCATGCACTTTTTCATGGAGGAAAAACCAATTGTGTTGGGTTCATGGATAAATTGGGACACCGACAACCTCAATGTATTAGATATATAGCTTGAACAAATATCAATATGTTAAACATAATATAAAATGCAGGAGTCGGGCCAAAGTGCACATTTAGGAAAAGGGCCCACATTTTCAAGAAAAGGCAAACGCTGCCCAGTAAATCCTTTGGTGACAGGGTAATTGTCCTTTACGGCACAAGTTTAACAAACAAATCTAGCCTTTGATGCCAGGAAGGGATGAGTTAGCCTCTAGCTCAGTGCCTACTAGGGAACCTCACACTATGCTTCATGCTATACGCTACAGGAGGTTTGAAGTACATGGTCTAGGTTCAGGAACAACCTTGCTCCCCCATTACCCGAGGTATATATATCTATAATGAATACATGGTGTTTTGAAATACCCTCATAAGTAGCTTTTTCCTGAATACCTTAATTTCCGCTTTCAGTATCTAGAAGAGTGCTTGGAAATTGATTACTGTGCACAATAGGCCTTACAAGTCTGCTAACTCACACACTCCATTTCTCTTTGGAAGAAGGAATTCAAAAAGTCATTTCAAGACCTCATTCTGCAAACCATCAGCAATAATCTTTTCCAACCAAGTTACAGGGACACTATTGATTTTGAAGCAACAGAGCATCCATCGGGGTAATTACCCGTAGATAATAGGTTTTCTCCTTAGCCACAGAAACGAAAGGCAAAATGAACAGGGCTTTCCTGCGTGTCTCCAAGACTCTCTTGAGCATAAGTAACTCAGACACCAGAGTCTTTCCAGCACTGGTTGGAGCTGCAAACAAATCAAAGAACAGCTTTAGATCAATAATGCATGGAGAATACAACTATTTATTTAGTTGGAGAAAGTGTGCGGGAATGTGTTGCTTACCAGAATAGACTAAATTCTTCCCTTCCAGCACTTGTCCAAGCATTAGACAATCCGCCTGCCAATCAAACATCTGGACCACTCCAAAGCTCTGGTACTTTTTCAACACTGGTTTGGGAAGGCCCCAGCTGGCAAGGAGCAGCTTATCTGCTTTGTCATCTGGAAGAACCATCTGAAGACCTTGCCCTTTGGAAAAAGGAACCCCGTTAGCTTTCACCATTTTAAATAACCCATAGCTTTGTTCAACTACTCAAAGACCTACCGTGGAGACTGCATGTTGTAATAATTAAGGCAATTAGCAGAACATTTATACTAAAGTGCATGAGTTAGATGCAGAACCAGGGGAATTATTTTAAAGTGCATTTTACTTGCTTGAAAATTCACTGATCTACATTAAAAAGAAAACAGATTTGCATTCAGCAGATACAATAAGTGCTTCACAGATTATAACGGACACACAAGAACACCATTTTTAATATTATTGCCACAGGCAAGTCCTCTCACCTCTGAACTAATCGACGTATACCATATACAAAATGTGCACCTAGCAGAACATTAACCTATGTGTACATTTCAAGCACTATGGTTCACCTCTTGTTCTGCCCATGGCAACTAGATATCAAAATCCTACACCTGAAGGTCTCCGCAAGGATAGATTTCACATTCACTGTGTAGGGCTGCTAGAAGCCTCCCATTGAAAACAGGCAATGTAGAACTGTATGTCATATACCCATTCTGCAAGTTTCTCAGCAGAAGAAACCTTGGAATTAAAATCGGGAATAAGAGTATGATGGCATCAGAACAGAATAAGGGAGTAGTTTCTTACCTGTAACTCCATTTCTCCAGCTTTGGTATCCTTCATTGATTCACATGTTGTGAATATTACCCGTCAGGCTGGGAACCTCAGTCACTTTAACCTAGCGTTTTCCTATGGAAAACTTCGACACTTAAATTGCGGGGCTTCCCTTATTGAAATAGGCGCTGCAGGACCGTCCGTCCCACCTGCACATCATCATCACCATGCTGCTGCTCCAGACAGTAATGCCGGGTAAAGGTATGCAGCACCACCCAGGAGGCCGCTTGGCAAATGTCCACTAGCGGAATCCCCGACCATAATGCTGTCGACGAAGCCGTAGAACTAGTTGAGTGTGCCTTTGAAGTCCTTCCCAAAGGCTTTCCAGCTTTAGTGTGGCAGAACGAGATAGCAGAGGACACCCAACAAGAAAGTTCTTCTTTGGAGATTGCCTGTCCCTTGATGGACGGCCCATAAGCCACAAATAGCTGTTTAGATTTTCTGAAATCATGAGTACGATTCAAATTAAAACTTCTACGCCCTCTTTACGTCCAGCGAATGCAGAGCCCGTTCTGCAGGCGAGGATGCTGAAGCAAAAAACGAGGGCAAAACAATAGAAGAGTTTGTGAAATGCTGTTGGCACTTTGGGGATAAAGTGCGGATTGGTGGCCAAAACAACATTGTCCTTCGAGAATCTCAAGTATGGGGGGGGGGGGGGTCTACAACCAATGCTTGCAACTCAGATATCCTTCAGGCCGAAGTAATTGCCACCAGAAAAGCCACCTTCCATGACAGAAACTGCAAAGGAGTCATCGACAGCGGCTCAAAAGGTGGTCTCATCGGACCCGAAAGTACCACATTAAGGCTCCACACCAGCGCAAACTTCTTGACCAGAGTAAAAGTTCGAAACAAACCCTTCAAGAAAGGCTTGACTAGGCGATCATTAAACAGAGGAGCTGCATGCCGCCTCCAAGTAAATCTAGAAATCGCTGCCAAGTGTACCTTTATGGAGGAAAACGCCAAGCCCCTTTCCGTCAACTGCAACAGGTAGGGGAGAACCTGTTTTGGGGAAATGTTCAAAGGGTCCACCCCCGGCTGGCCCTTACACCACACACAAAACCGTTTCCATTTACATGCATGAAACATTTGTGGATGGTGCTCTTGCCACCTCCAAAATTCGGCGACAGTCACGGGAAAGCCTAAGCAGGCCAAACTCTGAGTAGTCAAGAGACAAGGAGTCAGGCTGAGAGACCCCGGATTGTGGTGCCACACAGTGCCCCTGTCTTGAGACAGAAGGTCAGGCGTCGCCTCCAACCGAATCGGCTCTGCCACCGACAGGTGAAGGTGATCTGAGAACCACGGCTGCCTGGCCCAGAACAGAGTCACCAGAATCACACGGCATGGGTATCTCCGAATCCACTGGAGGGTCCGTCGGATGAGCGGAAACTGAGGAAATGCATACGCGAACCGGCCCGTCCATGGGAACAAGAACGCATCCCCCAAAGACTCGGGGTGAGCCCATCTGCTAGCGAACTGCATTGTTTGTTCTCCACCATTGCAAAGAGATCCAAGGGAGGATGGCCCCATTTCCGGAAGATCATGGAAACTTGCTGCTCCTTCAGCTGCCACTCGTGCAGCTGGCCTACATCCCTGCTGAGCGCATCTTCCTGCACAGTCAACACTCCCGGCAGATAGACCACAATGCCAATTTTGTGCAACAGAGCCCAATGCCAAAGTTCTGTGCTTCCCTCGACAGCACCCTGGTATGCGTGCACCCGTTTCCTGAGATACAACATTGTGGTGGTATTGTCTGTCAACACCCTCAGCACCGAACCGTGTATGCGCGGCAGAAACGACTTGAGAGCCCAATGTACTGCTCTCAACTCTAGCACATTGATGTGGAACCGAGATTCCTCCCGAGACCACAGGCCTTGAACCTGCGAGATGCACCCCGCCCATCCAGTCTGCGAGGCATCCGCCACAATCAAAAATTGGAACTCCGGTTCCAGCAACGCCATGCCCCGAACCAGATTGTCCGAGCACTTCCACCAGCAAAGAGCTTTCACCAGAGTGCCATTGATCACCAACTTGTTGGACCAAGAGCCGCAACTCTGAGCCCACCGCTCCGCCAGGAACTCTTGCACCGCTCTCATGAAGACGACAGTTTGGCAGCGGCGGAATGCATGACGCCATGGCCCCCAGCAGCGACACATGTAGGTCCGGACCGACACCCTTGTACCGATCTTCCACTCGGCTGCCCTTCGCAGGAGCCGCTCGCCGGAGGGCCTCACAAGTCCCACTTGAGTCCGAAACGCCGCCCCCAGAAACACCAAGTCCTTAGAAGGCGTCCGAAATGATTTCTCGAATATGATGGCGAATCCCAGTCGTTGCAACAACTGCATGGTACCTCAGACTTTCCTGCGCCTGCCCTGGCGACACACCTCTCACCAGCCAGTCGTCCAGGTACGGGTATACGTGATGACCCTCCCGTCTGAGACACGCTGCCACTGGTGCCAAACATTTGTAAACATCCTGGGCAACGACTTTAAACCAAACAGGAGTACCCGAAACTGGTAATGATCTTCTCCTATGATAAACCGCAGAAACTTGCGGTGCCGTCGACGCATGGGAATGTGAAAGTATGCGTCCTGTAAATCTAGCGATACCAGAAACTCGTCCGGCTGTACCGACCTGATGACTTCCTGAAGAGTGAACATCTTGAACTTCAGGCATTGCAGAGTCTTGTTCAACGCCCGAAGATCCAGGATGGGTCGCCACTTGCTGTTGGGTTTCTTCGCCACAAAGTAGCAGGAATAAACCCCTTGGCCTCTCTCTGCCACCGGAACCGGTTCTATATCCCCTTTCTGTAGCATAAGAACTACCTCCTGCCGCAGGATGTGAAGATGTGGTTGCAAGGCATACAGCGGCGGAATGGAAACCAGGGAAACACTTGAACTCCAGCGAGTGGCCCAGACCCACTCTGTCCAACACCCAACGATCCGACGTAATTTGGCACCACTCGTCCACGTGCATCGCCACCCTGCCCCCCCCAGAAGATTGTCCTGAAGGCAGTCATTGTTGCGGTTTAGCTTGCCTCTCCTTAGAGGTGGAGGACTGCAAACCCCTTTTCTGCTAAGCCTGAATGTCCTGACTCTTTTGTGCCGACTGCGCCGATGTCCGATACCCCTGGGAGGAATAACTTGACCGACAGTAACCCCGGTGCCTGGTGGAAGCAAACCGGGCATTACCCAAAGCCCCTCGGAACGGGCAAAAGGAGCAAAAAGAACGCCCACTCTGTAACATCCCTAAGGACTTAGCAGTCTGTGTCTTCCTTAATCCCTTTGAGGGCGTCATCGATTTTTTCCCCCAAACAAATACTCCCCCTCACAGGGCATGTCGATAACTTTATAATGCACCTCCGGGCGAAAGTCGGTGCACTTTAGCCAGGTTTGGCAATGAAGCACTTCCCCTTTGTTAATCTGCTTAAAGCCAGACTCCGCCAGGTCAACTGCACTATTTATACTGTGATTGGAAGCTTCCTCCCCCTCTACGCACCAATAGCATTGAGGTCTTGCTGTAATCCTCCGGCAGATGTTCCAAAATAGGGACCAGCCTATGCCACATCTCATGAGCATAGTGTGCCATGACCGCTAAGGAATTTGCTGCCTTCACCATCGTCGCCCCAACAGTCAAAACCTTCTTCCCAAAGGCATCCTGTCTCCTTGCGTCACTGTCCAGAGGAGTAACACCCTTGTGCTGACACCGACTTCACGGCTGGGCTTGGCCGACACCACAGATTCAGGAGTGGGCTGCGACACTAAGCACTTTGGGGTAGATTCTGGGGCCTTGAACTTTTTCTCCAGTATACCATTGACAGCCGGCTCCAGAAATGGATGGCGCATTGTGCGCAGGCCCTCCTGCCACACGTGATCCAGAGTAGACAGAGACTACAGCTTTCCTTCTTTTGCCCATGTGATCGAACAGGAAGTGCTCCTTCCGCTCTTTCTCAGGTGTCAACCCAAACTCCACACATGCCCCAGCCATTATGGCGTGGAACGCCCCAACATCAGGAGGGGAAGGCTGCGCCGGACTCTGAGGCTGTTCCACCTCCCTGCCTGTGTCCCACGCGTCATCCCTCATCGGCGACAATGAACCAGTAGACAGTGTCCCGCGAAACACTGTCCGTCTCCGACTCTGGGAGTTCGCCCTCCTCAGGGTATGATCATGGATGATCTTCTCTCACCGGCAGCGGCAACCCAGCCGGGGGAGTGGGGGGGGAAGGGGGAGGGGCGATCTACGTGGAGGAACACGAGGATCTTCCATGACAGGCCCCGCCATGACCACATTAAGAGAGGGTAACCCCGCATCCAGCTGGCCCAACAACGATTGCAGCGTGGACAGAACTTGAAGCAACAACAGACTGTGGGTTCACCAGTGGGTAACTAGCAGGACCGGCTCCCACTCTCACCAACACCGAAGGCCCAACACTTTGCAGTCCCAAAGCCGACGGCCCCAATATCGGCTCCCTGTCATCGTCCACCTCCGAGGACTCCGAGAAAGCTGCCGTCTCCTGATGTAGAATGGTGTCAGGTAGCGGAACACTGCCATGCCCCACTCGTCGGCAACAATCATTCTGTGTCCATCCTCGTGGATGAGAAAAGCATTGGTCCTTTATCCAATACGGTCGTTGCCGACGACACTACCGTCAATGACTGAACTGTAGATTGTAGAGCAACCGTCGACGACGGGCCCACCATCGACGAGGTCATCGTTGGAACCACCACCTGCGGTGTAGATGTCACCGGAGACCCGGCCTGGTTGCCAGCGCTGGACTGGTGTTTAGAGGACTCCCTGCTAGAGGACGACCTGTGATGGTCCCCTGAAGAGGAGCACTTCGACAACGAGTTCTTCTTGGCCAAGCCCTTCTACTGCACCGTCGACTTCTCAGGCCTACCACCAGACCCTCAGGAATGGTCCGACCGACAGTGCTTAGACGAAGAAGCACTCTTCGACAGCTGCTTACTCGAAGAAGATCTACTGCTCTTCCCCACCTCCGACGCAGGTGCTGGACGAGGTTTCTTAGCCGGAGGCTCGGCCGACGCCGCCCAGCTATTATCCGCAGACTGCACAGGCCGCTTAGAGGACAGGCTCCAGACCGAACCCACCTCCAAGGCCGGATATGTGCCTATCATTAAGCCAACAGACCAGCCGCTGATTGCAGTCCTTAAGAGTCTTTTGCGAGAACCCTCGACAAATCTCGCAAGTGTCTGCCAAGTGATGGGGTAAAAGTAGTAGAGGCAATCCATATGCCAGTCACCCTCATACACCTTCAACCCACAAGACGCACAGGGCCGGAAAATAGACTTCAGAGCCCCAGAAGCCATCTCAATACACAAATAGCACACGCACGTGCAAAACACGACTAACACGAGCTGATCCCAACAGTTTGGAGACGGTTGAAATCTGAAGGGAAGCGCGGGGCCATTTATACCCTATGTCCTAGTGGTGGGGACTAAAGCACCCAAAAAGGACGTTGATAGGACACTAAAGTGTCAAAGTTTTCCATAGGAAAACGCTAGGTTAAAGTGACCAAGGTTCCCAGCCTGACGACGGGAAATATTCACAGCATGTAAATCCATGAAAGATCCAATGCTGGAGAAACATATAAACTATTTTGGACTGGACTTAATAAACCTGAGCCAAACACCACTTCTCCCAGATGTGAGAGGAGAAAGTGTGGTTTGAAAGGCAGAGATTTCCCCATAGCGACACTGAAAGAATAGGGGGTGGGGGCAGCATTGTTACGGTGCTTTGCCAATTAGTCGAAAATGAAATCCAAATTAAGATGTGGCCAGTGTGATACTCAGCACCCATCACAGGAATTAGGAGATGGCAGAAATCTGTGGATGGGCTGTGTTGAAGCAGTAATAAAAACACAGAATCAGAGATCACCTACTCTGACCAGGATACAAACGGTCCTCCTCGCTTCCCTGCAACCTCTAAATGGAAAAGTTAGTTTATAACATGTTGGGGACCGCACAGTAGGATGTAGACATTGTCGCAAGGGAATAACCTTCACCACCCACATAGCCCTGCAATATATTTATACGTTATCTGAAACTCGAGGAAGATTCAGAAGTTGGAGGCGACATCATACAGAGGGGATTTGTGGATGACGAGGGGGCTCTGCTTCTAGGGCGTAGTGGGTCTCCAACTCAAGGAGGGCAGTGTGGTGGGGATAACAAAGTGTAAAGTGAAGAGACTCTCTCTCTCTCATCACACTTGGACTGGGGCGACGGGGCCCCAGTGGGCATCATTGAGGGGTTAGCGTTATTCACTTTTTGTTGAATGGGTAATGACAAATCTATAAAATAAAAACATTGAAGGTACCTTCAATGAAGGCAAGTTGTTTGCATCGCAGAGCAGTTTTTGCTCAACTGTTAGAATGTATTTTGTCTTTTTCCATGCAAAAAAAGTAATTTCGCAACAGAAAAATGGGATGCAAACTACTATTAGTTTCGGAATTTAAATGCACCTTTAAAATGATCTAGAATACTATATTTAAAAGACGCTGAACAAACAAACAGTTCTGTAATGAAAAACTGTCCATTTCAGTTTTGGTGTATTTGGGTGGCGCTAATGTGAGCCAACATGAATGCTTCAGCTCCGTAGAGATGAGGGTTGGCAAGGTGCTTATGTAGACACTCAGTATTTAGCTGCACTGCCTTATGTCTTCGTGAACAGTCTTTTTAAGGTTGGTCCTATGACTATTCATATCGTCATGTTTTTTGGAGTCAGCCAGTGAACATCAACTCTGGCAGGCACCATCATCAAAACAGTCAACTATTATCGACTGTTGCCAACCATAGTCTGCCACCTCCAAACATTGGCAACCATGGTCAACTAACCGCAACCATGATCAAATTAGTTTTGGATAATAAATGGCATGTTCCTGCCAAAAGTAATTTTGGCTCATAGGTGGCGATTTAGTACTATTAGTTTTGGTCCATCAATCATATTATAGCACCACAATTACTTTTGCTGCATGGCTCTTTATCAGCATAATTTTGGCTCACAGTGAGGAGACAGTTTTGGCTCATATACGACTACATATGACTAACACGAGAATCTGCTGTGGTAATAGGTGGTGCGTTATTGCCACCTTGTGAGGATACACCATTTTGGTTCTTAAAGATGCTTTATCAAGACTATTAGTTTAGTTTCCTGAGTGATTGTTTAGCACCAGAGAATGCCTAGGATTTTGTTATAGATTTATGGGATGCCGCATGTATCAAAAAACTAACTTTAAATCCCCAGGGTCCGGCTGGGCAAATGCAGGAATGCACTCCAGTCCCGAGGCATTGCTGCTTCCGACACTTAGGTTGTTTTCCTAGACACTGTGCCTGGGATACAGGAGGAAGACTTCATGACCGAAAAATTTCCATTTAGAGACAAAAAATTGCAGACTTTGCCAATTATGGTTTTCATTCCTTTAAGTGCTCACTATGAGTTGCACAAACCCAACTAGATGTCAAACTATGCCAGGTGGGGAACAAACGTACAGAACCTTGTGAACGAACCAAGTCAGTTGATTAATTTGCTTAGATAAAGCCTAGTGACAGAATTTGCTGACATTTTACACTAGACTCATAGCATCTGGCAGTTTATATATTCACCATGTTCCCTTTGGAAAATCCAAGATGACCAAGGACTAGGTCACGAGGAACAAGGTGGTCCTGCTCCAAGATTAAGGGCCGAGAAGAAGGATCAGCCCAGATGGCCCAGGCAGAAGCTCTACTTAATCAAGTAAACAAAAGGAGGAGGTTTGCAACCACAACCAGTAAGTGGGACAATGAAGAATGAATCAGTCAATAAAAGATCTAGTACAATCATTAAGTTCCTTGAATGAGGTTCTGATCATCGCCAACGTTTTAGACAGAAGACATAAGGCAGGAAGACATTCCTCTTCAAATCCGTATGAAAGATGGCCCCTAGAGTGGGTGGTATCCTCTTCCTGTATGGGAGTGAGTGATCACCCAACAGGAATTCTTACTACTTTGTGTACTAAATCATGCATGAGAACAAAGCCAATTAAGGAGTGTCAGTATTAGCAAACCACATCCAGCGATTTCAATTCTGGAGTGCAGCTGTTTACAAAGTGTGAGACGAGGACACGGATGAAAATATCGGTCCATATGATTTTTTAGATTTGTAGTTCTGCAACAAATAATTGATGCTTTAGTTAAAGTTCACAATACTGTTTCCACAAATAGACCCTGATGAGTTCCCTACTTGAAACCGACCAAGCATTTTCAATTTGAATGTTCTAAAGCGCCAAACACAAACAGCTGTTTAAAGAGACCTGCATGGACTCCAAGACGGCTGCCGACACTAGGTAGACGTGTCAGTAGCTGCTCCGTCAGCCCTGTTGCTTTTTTGGCTATCCCACTACTCTGAAGCCACCAAAAGCAGCAGGTAGCTGCAGAAACTGAGTTGGGGGAATAGAGCATTTCGCAGTTCAGCGCACAAGAAGTTCAGGAGCTCTGGTGATCCAGCCAGGCCCTTCCCCCGAGTGCGACATAGGGCAGAAACAGATCACTGAGGAGGTTGTAACAGGAGAAAGTCATCAGGGGGAAGAGGAGGGAAAGAGGTGCTGGAGAAGGTGGATTATTGGCAGGTGAAAGAGATTGGTGGAGAGGTTGCGCAAGAAGTTCTATCAAAAATCCTAACGCCCAGGAAGGGAAAGGAGGTGGAGGCCCACAACACCTAAGGAATGGTTGAAAGACCTAGGAGAGGCAGAATTAAAGAGGAGGTGGGAGAAGAACAGGTAATCCCACTTGCAAGAGAACAGGAGCATTCTGCCAGACCGGGTCAGTCAAGGGCTGAACTAAGAGGAGGAGTTAAAAGGCAATGCAATTTAACGAGGGGCCCGGAAGCTTCCGCTAGTTGCGAGATCAGAGAGGGGGTGCCTTGTGAACCAAGATCCTAACTGCAGGAGATCTAATGGCGAAGAACACTCCAGACCCAAACCCCAGGAACCAGCCAGGAAGGGCACCAGTCTTGGCAAAGCTCACCCATTGTGGCAACCTCTTAGAAGAGACCCATCAACTGATCCAAATGTACTGGTCCTCTTATCGAATTTATTGAAAAACTCAATCGTAAACCTGCAAGACCAGGGATGATTGTCGGACATTCTAGCCTGGGTGGACGGAACTCATTACAGCAACTGTTGAAGCTTTTCTTTACACTTGACAAAATACACCATTTACTATTCTTTTGTTACCGGTTTTGGAAATCAATGTTCTTGTATCACCAAAAGCTACTAGTTACCCTGTAAAACGTTGCAAAGAGCAAACTTCAGCACCAGATGTGGATTAAGAGGCACATAGCAAGGACCAGAAACAGGGAAGAAAACATGCTTTGAATACAGTCATATAATGAATGCAACTCTTGGTAGAAAGAGTTTAAGAAAAAGGAGCAGATTAGAAAAGTAAAATGGAACTCCTCTACCCGTTTTTGTACACTGAAAAGAAATCATGTGAAATCAATATTCCACAACGTAAACGAAAATAACTTCCTAAACTTAATTTCTGAAAGCAAAACTCAATGAAATTAAAAAAAATAAACTTTCTAAAACCTCTCCAAAAACCAGGATTAAGAAGAGCAGCTCCCAGACTTGACGACTAGGCGGAGAAACAGGAACTGGCACCTGGATCATGGCCCTCTGTACATATGGTAGTAGGCCCGACCCTTGGAGTGCGCAGAAATTCTCAAAGTGGACTTTCCAAATTCTTTGTAAGGCTGTCTTTTTCTTTAAAAAAAATGTCAGTTTCCAAGTTTGAGCAGCTACACGAACATAATTCACTATTTACTATGAGCTGGAAAGGAAAAGGGGGTGTGGAAGAAACAGCAGGAGGGAGGCTGGGGAAGGGAAGAGGGAAGATGGGCAAGATGGTGAGGGGTACAGGAGGAAGATGAGGGGGAGGGGAATTTGAGAGAGGGAAGGAATGTTCAAGTTCTCCGAATACTTGTTTTTTTAAAGCATTTGTGAGAAACCAGAGGGTATTCTCACTCCTACTCCCCTTGGATCCTCTGCACAGGTGGCCAGTGTGAAAAACCTATGGGTATTCTCCCATGTGGACCCCGCGAATCCTCTATTCGGATGGCCAGGGGAGGGCCATCGCTTCTGGATCCCAACCCATCGGGCTGGACAAGCAAGGGAGGATCATCTGGATAGGGGAGTCTGGGGTTGTACCCATGGGGGTACCCCAGGCAAGACACGGTATACCCAAGGGACAGTAGGAGAGGTGGAGGAAGTCCTTTACAGCATGTCCAATAAAGGAAGGCCTTTATTGGATATGCTGGGTCCATTGTCCCTGATCCAAAGGGGAGACGGAAGAGGTAAAAGTACATGCAACTGATTAAGAAGGAAGATTAAAAGAGGCACACATGGTGTTAACATTAATATCCCTTCATGTCCCACTAACCCAGACTTGTGCTGGAAGAACAGGATGTCAGGGGTAAGGAGTAATCTAACACAAAAAGAAGCCCCTCCATTGGGTAAACACAAACACACCCCTCTCTCCTCTGTCAATCATACAATGTTTAAGTACAAAGACCTACCCCTCCAATCTCATTCCATCTCCCCATCCCCATTTTCAACAAACACAGACGAGGAAGATGCAACTAAGATCCATGAGGATTACCCATAGGAAAAGTATTAAGACTGAGCCTAAATCTACCACTACAACCTACCACTAGGCTGTCCCACTAAGGGTCAAGCAAGGTCAGACACTTTATCCCAACTGTGCACACCTGACTCCACTTGATTCTTCACTACACTATAAAAGGTGGAGTTCTGCCAGAAGCAGAGAGCAAGCTGGGGATGCTGTCCGGACTAGAGAAGCCAAGGAGCAGAGAGCAGCAGAAGCTGCAGCCTGGAGGAGAGCGGCATGACAAGACGCTGGCCCAGTGTTGGCGAGGGGCTGTAGTGTGGCTAGGGAGCTGTGCCTCCAACGAGCTGGAGAGAGGCAGCCTGCATCCTTCAGACAACATTCAGCAAAGTGCCTGTTCCAGTGGGACCTGTGCTGGCCCCAAAGGTTTCAGAGGGGCAGGTGGTGACAGCCTGACGTCAACCCCGCTTTTCCAGAGAGAGCCCGTCTGTCAACACGACGCTGCCGAGTGAGTTTTCGTGAAAGGCAGAGAGAAACTCAGGAGCGTGCGTTTCACTAGAGCGGAGCGGGAGAAAGGCACAATTTGCAAAGTGGCAGGGAACGGAATGAGAGAGGAAGCATAACAAGTATAGAAAGTGCAAGAAATAAAGTGGAAAAACAAAGAAGGAAAAGGCGCGAGCAGTGCTGAAAGAAAGTAAAGCAGAGTAAAGGCATGTGAAGTGCACAAGAGGCACGAGAAAAAAGCAGATCAGTGTTAAAATAGATTTCTGAACTCGGACCTGGAGCCTAGTTTTTTGGAACAGGGTAACCTCTGGACAAGCCAGACCATTCAGAGTAGCGATGGCAGCGGTCAAGACTAAGTCTCAAGAGGGGCGAGGGTGACTGAAAGACCTCAATGAGCACACAGAGCAAGGACACACTTACAAATTACTCCAGAAAGGTGTTATATTAAAAATATAAACACATTTATTACAAGGCCTTTGTAACATCGACCATAGCAAAGAATCACAATAATACTAAAGTAAACCAACACATCACAATTAATACAATATATATACAAGACCGAGGGGTCTAAGGAGTTAGGAGCACGTAATATGTAGACCACCTAGATGGGGAGGAAAACAGGCAGTGTAAGTAATCATTGGACCCAGTTCGACATCTGAAATACACCTAACGAGGTGGAAGTCCGAGCCCTACGAAGAGAGGAGCCTTATGCTCAAAAGTACCTGCACGCACTGGTGCCAATGGATAAAGAAGGGTCTCTTCAAGGATCTCAGGCAGTTGAGGGAGGTGAATGAAGCGATGAAGAACAAGTCTCCACTACTCAAGCAAGGCCTCCACTTGTGGGCAGAGGCAGGGTGAGAGTGCGGGATAGAGTCGCTATTTTGCAACAGCGGTAGAAAAGAAACGGGCTCATGCGCGATGGTCCACCAGATGGGGTATGGACTACTCACCGGTCCTCGACGCAGGCAGACCCATACTTCTCCAGTTCAGTTCACGTTGCTGGCAGGTTCAGATGCGATAATCAGGACTTCTCGACACCGTGTAGATTCCGTGTAGCAGGATGCAGGGTTGAGGGTGTCCCAAATGCAGCGAACGTGCACAGGTTGTTACCACAGCAGGGCAACATGGCAACCGCGTTTACTGTGGTCCGGGCGCACTCGTCTCACTTCAGACCTGGGAATGCCAAGTGTACGAAATTCGGTGCGAGTGCCTTGGACGCAGAGCAAGCAGTAGACCAAGTTTCGAGGGCTTCCCCGAAATGGCGGCGGTGACAGAGCAAACCGTCCTGCGTAAGCTGGTCAGCCCACTGGTTGGCCCAGGGACACTTCCGAAGAGGCTTACTTGCAGGGTTTGATGAAGGTGCCGGGAAAAGTTGATCCCACTATTCCAATGGGTCGAAGCGCCTTCGCAGACCACCTAGGACGATAGGATGCAGAGGGGTCTCACAGGACGACAGCGGCTCAGGGTGCCAAACCTTCAGCGGGTCACCAGCGGTTCTTCGACTCTGCTTCTTGTTGCAGGATACTTGGCTCCTTATCCCTTGTTCGGTGTGAACTCAGGAGATCGACATGGTAGTGGTGTTTTCAGCCTCCTCTTATCCAAAGTTCCCTTCGCGCCAAAACGGATAGGACCCAATGGGAGATCTGCTCAAACACACTCACACCGTACGTGGACCTATCACGGACCACGGTGGTCCCAGTCATTCAGGACACTCCAGACTCTCTGGCACCCAGGATGTGTATTGGGAACAGGCATCCCAGCCAACATCCTGGAGGCACACACAAGGCATGCAGAAGCCTGCGAAAGCGTTGGGTTTTGCGGGAAAGTGCATGACCAAATAAGGACGGACCCGGGTCGGCTAGACCTGGGGAAGGTGAAGGGGCAAGACGGTCAGAGGACAGGACAAAGAACCTCGTGGCATAGCCATATTGGAGCCAGGCCACTCATTTGAGCCAAACGCAGTAAGCGCGGATAACATGGCGAAAAAGGGTTCAAAACACAAGAGAAACGATAGCTGCCACCAGTCCTGTTCGTGACACACTTGCGCAGTTCATAATAAGTCCAGCAAGAGTTTCTAGGGCCTTTGGAATGACTAGAGACCCAAGAGCGCGGTCAAGTAAGTTACAGTGCACTCTTGTTTCATGTTGCACAAAAGCTGCAACATGAGCAAAGGACTAGGGTAAACGAAGTCTCCCAGTACTGACTGTCTTAAGGGCATGTCAGTTTCCCCATAAGAATTGAGCGAAAGCCCAGAGGAGTGCGGCGGAAGGCTGCGCTTCTCTGGCAAAGTCTAGATCAGGGTGTAAAACAACAGAAACAAGGTTGGGGGTTGCCACATGGAGGGAAAATTACATACAATATGTAATGTTTCCTAACAATCAGTGCAAGTGTGCACTATAAAGAAAGGAACTGTGCGAGAGGCACAATATAAAGACAAGAAACCAAAGGAAAGTGCAGGTGTGCACAGTGAAATAAAGGAAACAAAAGAAGGCAAGGAAACAAAAGAAGGCAAGGAAACAAAAGAAGGCAAGGAAACAAAAGAAGGCAAGGAAACAAAAGAAGGCAAGGAAACAAAAGAAGGCAAGGAAACAAAAGAAGGCAAGAAGGTGTGCAGGAAGCACCTGAAGGTGGAACATTAAAAAGGAAGAGCAAGGAACAAGGAGAGGGGTTAAAGGTCAGAGTGGAGGAGCAAAGTGCCCAGCATTCTCAAAAGTCTCCGATACTACCCCATGTAAGATCTGTACAGTGAAAGGAACATCCTGACTAGGTGAAGAACTGCGTTTGTTAAAAGACGGAAGGGGCCTAAGCTTGGGCAAGGGAGCCCCGAGAGGCCAGACCAGAACTGTGTATTCTTTTTTTGTTTGAAACTGGAAGAGTCCAGGCTTGGGTAAGGGAGCCCCAAGGATATTGTGGACTTTGTTGATTTGCTGCAAGAGCCCTGTGCGGAAGGTTACGGACTCCCCCTTTTGAATTGAACTATCTTGCACTGGCAGAACTACACCCATTGGTAAGACTATCTGAAACCAGCTGTGGTTTACATTTCCTTTTCTTTGAGCCACTATTTTTCCCTTTTTTAAGACTTCCTAAAATGTTTGTAAATAGTGAGGGCAAGCATAGGTTTTATACACAGACGGATTATTTGTTTGGACTTTCAGGCACTGGCGGCCCTAAGAAACATCATTTAAGGGAACCATCCCTTTAGGATTTAGGGCCAGTTAGGCATTACAACTCAGGAACCTTAGTTAATAAAGGTTTTGAAAATAACAACTTTGAGTCTGTGTCTCTTGATACCATGCCCGTCTCACACCAGGGAAAAGCCATTGCTTTTGGATCCTGACCCTGGTGGCGGAGAAGCAAGGAAGGATCGCCTGGGTGGATGGTCCTTGAGGATTGAAGTAGGGTGCCCTCAGGCGAGACATGGTATCACCCCTTTCCCATTGCCAACAAACCCAACCCTCCCCCGAGCTTTATGGGCTATTTAAAGCAAGCTCATTTCCCAAAATGTGACACTTGACAGTAATGAGACGAGGAAGAGGAGACAGTAATGAACACTAGACCATGTCACCACTTTAGTACTGGGACGAGTAAGATGCCTGCGAAGTGTCAATCATGGACAGGCAAATCCAATTGGAAGTACACACCTGCAGCCTGTCAAAAGGTTGCAGGTGTATAAAGGAAGACAAAATTGGCAGCAAGAGGAGAAACAGGGAGGCCTGTGGGAAGGAGACCAGCAGAGGACCCGTGTTCAGAGGAGGCAGACGTGGTGGGACCTGTGGATGAGCCAGGAGCTGGGGCTGCAGAACTGCGGGAGAGAGCGGGACGCTGTTCGTGACCAAAAGAAGGCAGCAGAGCAACCAGCGATGCGAAGACAAGTTCCGAAGTACGTGCAGGGCTCGCGGCCGCTGGCCACCACCCGGAGAGGCTGGGAGAAGCAGCGGAAGCCACCGTGTACCACACCGAACACCGGTGGGTGTCGGGAGAGGCACTCGGCAGCTGGGGCATTCCAAGCGGGTGGCGGAGAGGTAATAATTTAGCGAACTTAAGAAAAAACCATGAAAATAAACATGCTAAATGCACATTGAATACCAAAACAAATGGGAATTTGAAATAGAGCATTTGTTTAACACTGAACTAAATGAAACTTGAAATTGAGCACATTGAATATTTGGTGAATACCGTATAGAACAAATCTCGCAATTAAGTTTGTTGAATATAAAATCAAGCACAGCTTTTTGGGAAAAGCAAGCAAAGACAGCTAAAGCGAAAGTGCCCATATGATAACACATAAGAAAAGGACACCAGTGTGAAAGAGTGCCAACTAAAGGTGGGGCAGGACTAAGACTACCACAAAGTGAACTTTACAGATAAACGCAGTGCGGCAAGGCCAAAGGCTGGTAGGAGGTGTGCGACATACACTTGTAGAGCCAGGAGGCTACAGAGGAGAAGCCAGAGAAGTGTAAATATGGTCTACAAAGCCAAGAGCCCACCTAAGAGAGGTATCCTGGTTGCGTGACCTGTGATGGGTGGGCCATGTGATCTGACAACTGTGCCTATACTGGTGAGACCTGACCTGCGAGAACCAAGAGACACTGTGGAATAAACCAAGAAGGGGCACTGCCAGTGAATGGATGAGGCAATACAGGAACATGGTCAAGATGACCTTACGTTGTGTTAAATCATTTGTTTGAAAGACTGAAGAACTATATGTGGTGAAGCTAAAGTCTTGGGGAAGGGAGCCTTGAGAAGTGAGGAGTTATACTTGTTGTCTCGAGAAGAAGCCTTGAGACCACTTTTCCTTTGAACGGTGCGGCTTCGATCTTAGGGAAGGGAACCAGAGTATTGTGTGGCACTGTATTACCTTGAGTAGGAGAGAGGTAACAGACTTCTGTGGAACTTTCTTGAACTTGGGGAAGGGGAGCTGAAACAGAAGCTAAAAGTTGGAAGAAGCTCAGAACTTTATGTTAATCACCATTTCTTGTATTATTGACATCCCTACACATTATTTAGCTTTAGTTTTCAGGGAAAGCATATTTTTTTTAATACCGACAGACTTAAGTAGAACTCTTTGGTTGTCTATGAAATGATCGGGGAAAAAAGACCTAAAGAGAAATGACTGCATTTTCTTGGGTTGAGTTTCCTTTTACTAATGGGGGAGGGGAGTTCGCCCCACTGCCCACTACCTTCACTTATTCCCTTACCCCAACCCCCCCCCCCCATCTATATATTAATACAAATATACAACACTCCCAAACAAATTTGATCAAAATAATTTGGTAATTTCTCATTAGGTAATGTTGCATTTGATTATTTTTGCGGACACCGAACTCTCACACTATCCTAAATTTTGTTCACCAAGGGAAATCCCACCCTAGTATAGGGCAGTTACGCCTTCTACCATCCTGACATTTGAGTTAATAAATGACTTGGTTTTGGAATCTTGAATCTGTTGTCTGTGTCATACTTCATGATGCCTTCACACATCACCCACAAAGAGTGCTGTCATCCACATAGCTACATACAATGGGGCATTCTTAATTGTGCAAACGTTGGCAAAATGAAAACTATTACCTGTGGCAGCAAAGGACTCAAACCTGCTACTGTCCAGCACGGAGCGATCTAGACCTGGAGGCGGGGTCAGTACGGACACAGAGAGGCGGGATGTTGTGAGGTGCTTTTCTTTACGCTTTCTTTTGAGTGCCAAAGACTGGTGACCAGGGCTGAAAAGGATATAATCATCCTGAGGCTTCTCCATGGTGCTGCTTGTGCCCAATGACTTCTTGCAGGGCTTCCCACCCTTCACTTCCTGATGGCATCCATGCCCATTTACTGTACTTCGAGAAGAGGGGTGACTGAGTCTGGCGTGGACAGATGCGATTTTCTTTGCTGAGGGTGGAGTGGCAGAATTCTCTGAATCTGGACTGGACAAAAACGATGGGCGCCCCCGCTTTTTGCCAGCAGATGCTGGTCCAGTGGCAGCTTTGGAAGAAGAGAGTGGTTGACATTTCTGCACAGTCCCCTTCTCATTATGCATGCCACCAAACAAGATGTTGGAAAGCGCTGCACTGCCTCGGTTAAGCGTGCCCAGAGGGCGCTTTGTTTTGGGGGGCTGCATCCACAAACCTCAGCAGAGCCTATCAAGAAGCCGCCAAGGTTTTATTCTAAAGGAGTTCACTGCCCCACTAAGGAATCCTGACAGCTTTCAGGGAGGTGGTGAAGTTCACGTTGGCATTTCTGGGCCCCACCAGGGAAATAAGCAATGGACTGCTTTTTGGGGTGGCTGAAAGGTCAGCTCCTCCTCTTGGTTTATCATGACTGATGCTGAACGTAGGAATCACTTTATCTGATGCTAGAAGAGGAGAAGGTAGAAAACGGCAACGCCTGCTTCGAAGATAGTCGGCATGGCTACATGATTCCTGAAACAGAAGGAAACCAACACATTAGAAAGACTAAAACATACAGAACAAGTTAATTTAACACTTCATACATGTAAAATGTTTTGCATCAGGGGCTAGTTGGCATTCAAGACATTCTCCAGGCCTCCATTTCAGCTGTTTAAAGATATAACACAATGATTAACGATCAGGTGGAAGAACTTGGTCAAGCAAATCAAAACAATCATCCCCTGTTCAGGCAGATCGTAGACAACTGTAAAACTAGGCACGGATTTATAGAGTTGCCAACCAAAGGTGTGCTTTGTGCTGGCTGCTTCGTCAAGTTTCAATACAGTAGTTGTGGCGAGCCAGATTGCAATATATAACTGCCCTCATGCCTATTGGTCACTTCAAACACTTTTTTGGCGAGGGTTGGGATGGTTCAAGTGGAGTCTCTAAAGTAAATATTCTTAAACATCATTTGTCCCAGTGGGTTAGACTTAGGAGAGGACCAGAACATCCAAGAGAACATCAGCCTTTTTGAACTTGCCTACTAAAGTTGGCACTAAAGCAAATATGGAGATACTTTAATAGTTATAGAAGCTTGTGTGAACAAAAACACAAATCATGAACATCTGTGCAAAAAAAGACTCTCTGGCTGGCACCAGAGCAAATCATAGACCTCTAGTGTAACTAAAATATGAGTTTATGGTTGCGCATTGGGGTAATGCGAATGCGTTTTAACCCAACAATTTATGATGTGGTTGATAAAGTCTAGCAAGAACATCAGGTCTATTGCTTGGCTTAGACATATTAGAAAGATGGCCATTGGAGTCAATTGTGAAAGTAGATTTGCAAACCCTAGCACCATTAACTGTAAGGCACCAAGACATACAAAACTAGCCTTCAAATTATTGTTAGTGCAAAGAGAACATACTGAGCTTACGAAAAGTTCAAACCGCCAGCATTTTGCATGGTTGTCCATTGGTTTACAAATATATTTAAAAGTTTCCAGGTTTTTAAATAAATATTTTATTACAAGAGTTTGCTTTAATATGCTAACTTCGAAGGTTGGAACTGCTAAATGGGCTGTTCCTCCATCAGATAATCTCATCTGTGATTTGTGTAATGAGGAACCGAGGACCTCCGACACTTTTTTGGCCAACTTGTTATCAAGTACATAGGTGCACTTCGCTATCACGCAATTTTAATTTTATCCAGTGCAGACATGCATTTTTTACTACTTGCAGATTTCTGATCTGGTCTGATGTGAGGTTTGTGGCTTGTGTGGTGCCTGTTGATGATCAGTTGAACAATTGTTCCTTGATTTATATTGTTAAATCTCTGCACTTTCACTGTGCTAGCCGCTTCCTTCTGTTATCTGATCCTCCGCCTCCTAAGTAGCCTGTGGGGCGTGGGGAGTACTTAAAGTCGGCTCCCCTTGCTTGTTTGCCAGTGACTGATCGTGAGGCAGGTATGGGGGCGTGGGCGGTGCTTACCGCGTGATGCTGCTCGCTCCCCGGGCCTATCTTTTCCAGTTCTGGCCCCCGCTCTCCTTGCTTGGTGTGCGCAGGTCCTCCAGTGTGTGCCTGTGCACTGGCGTTCGCAGGAGGCTTCGTGAGTGCCTGAGCTGCTGCAGCGTGTTTACTGCGTGCCGCCGCGTCGGAGGGCAGGATTGCTGCGCGACCGAGGCGTGCCGACGCGCTAAACTGCCCGGCAGCAGACCTCGTGACGGCACGGGTGGGTCGCTCAACCCCTCGTTGCCATTGTTTAATCCTCACCTGAGAGTCGGGTACGTGCGGGCCCTCCCCAATGATACGCGGAATCCGGGGCCAGTATGCAACTTACTTTGTTAAACTATGCGGCAACTGCCGCAACAACCCTCGCCCCGCCCCCTCCCTTGTCCCCACGTCATGTCCTGTTCCTCCTGAACGACCGCAACGTCGGTCTACCCACACATCGTGTGGGGAGGTTATGACAAGCAGCATAGCCTTTCTTATGCATGATAGTGCATTTCCCAACTGAAAGACCACCAGTCACCTTGCAAATCTGTCAGTTAAAGCGAGCAATACAATAAAGCACCCTTTGAAAATGTGTTCATACCTGTGGTGTGGGACCTACCCCTTGGGTTGCCCCTTTGAAGGGGATGTGTCTTGTTGCCCTTTTAACATGGGCCAAGCTAATAAAAGGAGCTTCTGCAGACAGGCCCAACAGATGCCTGGTACAGATTACCAGCCCTACTGTGACAAGACCACACAGACCAAGAAGAATACAAACCCACACTACATACTCAACCCGAGAAGATGGAGTAATGAGGCTCAAGCCTCGGTATCCAAAAATCACTGCTGATGGATAAAAATCTAAACGAGCGAGGCCCAACAGAACGGCTGCAGACTCCAGAAGAGTAACTCCTGAGTTGGTGTCTCATTTCATGTGGGAGGCACGGGCCTGCATGCCCAGATGCCGTGGGACCATCGTACCAGCATGGTGGCAGAGGCCCGCACGGTCAGAGGCATGGCTGGCTGTGCCCCCACCCCCAATGGTGCTGGTGTCCTATGGTACCATGGGGCCTGCCGGATGTCCAGGGCAGGTTCCCAATCCCCACAGGCACAGGCCTGTTAAGTGCTGGTGTCCGTAGCATTGCGGGTCGGGGGGGGCTGCTGGATGTGCATAGCGGCCCCCCCCATAACAATACCCATAACGTCTAAATAGCTTGATATGCTAAATAGTAAAGTTAGCTTTGATGTCCTTAGTTGAATGTTCTTAAAACCATGTATAACAATACACTAGAGGTTTGTGACAAATCTCCAAACCTAAGTGAGATGTTTACACCTCTTTTATTGCGTGTCTTGAAGCGCTGAAAATAAAGTGGCTACATAGATATTTTGCATCTTCTAGTTTTCCCTTCAGGATGTGGAAAATAAAAAAAAGGTACACTGATATTATTTTGGCCCTGCATGCTGCTGCTAGAAGTATATGGTGTCATTCTTTACTATGCAATGTGTGTATTTTGCAAGTAAACTCTATAGGGAAGTATTATTGTAGGTCTTGACCCCCCAAAACATAAATATTGGTTCCAAGTAAGGTGTGTAAGAAGGTGGCGATGCCCAAATTGCAGAGTGGGTTAAAATCCCTGCTTTGCTGTTTAGCGTAAGTGTGTGATGCCGGGCAAATAATGAAATCTCATGCCGACTTCAACTGCAAAAATTGGAGGGCTTATAAATAATTACGTTTACACCACCCTTACAATAGGACAGTTTTAATAAGCGTAGGGCCCCATTAGTGTACCCTGGTGCTCTTCTGCTAGTGGTTTCAATACTGTCACATAGAATTGTATTATTGCTGCCTTGGCATTCCGCCAGTTTTGTATAACTTGATTTGACCAGAAGACAGTCTTACCTTCCGTTCAGTGCACCAGAGATTCTAGTATAGTGGACTAAATGTGGCAGAACCAACATAACATTTTCTCCCCGGTTTACTCTGGTCCCAACCAATGTAGGCGGCACCATTTAGCCCCTCCCAGAACACCCCAGTACCTTTTGATTGTGGGGGTACAATATATCATGGCCTGAACGCACCTATAGTAATTCGCCTCCCCTGCCTCCCTGGGGTTAAGTAACACAAGTGGTCATCCTGTTTTATGCTTAATCTGGTCCCAACGGAAGTAGAAGTACCATCTAGCCCCTCCTTGGACACCCCATACCTTTTGATTGTGGGGGTGCAAGATATCATGGTCTGGACACACCTACAGTAATTTGCATCCCCCCAAAACTCCCTGGGGTTAACTCAAAATAACACAAGTGGCCATCCTGTTTTAGGATTCCTCTGGTCCCATCCAATGTGGAGGAACCATCTAGCCCCTGCCAGGGTACCCCCGTACCTTTTGATTGTGGGGGTACAAGATATCATGGCCTGAACACACACATGGTAATTCGCATCCCCTGTTTTTGTAGGGGTAATTCACACTAACATAAGTGGTCATCCTGTTTTAGATTTGCCCTGGTTCCTCTTAAGCGATGTATATGCATCCTCTAGCCCCGTCCTAGATGCCCCAAAACCTTTTGATCAGTGAGGTGCACAGAAGGTGGAACCAAGTGCTGAATGATCTGTGGATGACTTGCTTGCCCTCGGTTTGGGAGTGGTAATCAGTGACTCCAGTGGGAGCTGTGTATGTGAGATTGAGTGGTAGTGGTGTGGTGTGCAGGGGTAGAAGACAAGTAGGTGAAGAGTGTAGATGTCAAAGGAGTAGAGAGGGTTAAAGTGGAAATGAGAGGTGAGTGGTAGAGATTTTTTATGCTAAATACATTTCAATGGATTGCTTTTGACCCTCAGATTCCTCATCAGATAGATATCCATTCCAGTGTCAGCTGATTGCAAACTTTTTGACATGTGGCGTTAGTGCACCTCTACTCGGCCATCGATCCCTCTGGACTCAATTCAGCGGTCGTCGACTCCAGATGCGAAGTCGGTCACCCTACATTTACTGTGTCACTATGCCCCTGTCCCTCAGTTCCTCAGTTTCTTTTTTCCACGCACTCAGAACGCTGCTCATCGGTACAACTCACTTTCTCTCAGAAAAATATTCTTTTCAAACTATACATTTTTATCTTATTCAATGGGGTTTCAATATTATGTCAGCTCCCAAGATGTCAGGCTTCAAGCGGTGCAAGGACTGTCCTTCCAAGATGTCCATTACCCCACACAGTGTCTGCGTGTGGTGCCTCAGCATCGGTCCCGTCAATGAGGACTGCAGTTCTTGCATGAAGATGAACCTGAAATCACTGCGGAAGAGGGTTGCAAAACTCACGTTAGGTTGACCCCCATCAAACTCTCCGGCCTGCTTGACCGCCTGGTTGTCAGAGCTCAAGAAGGAGGGGCCCTCTCCAGCAAAAGATGTTATGCACCATAAAGAGACCAAAAAGCTATCATATTTGCCTAGGCATTCCACATTCTGCTCTTCCCATAAAAAGAAATGGCGTCATCAACGAATGTATGATTCTGGTTCCCCCAACGTATTCGTTAAGTCTACTTCAGGGCCAACATCTAGGATAGAGTGGGAGGTTTTAAAAGAGCAAATGCACAACATGTTTAAGAAAGCAGCTGCAGGTAACTCCTCGAAGCAGCATGCTCCATCGGCTCCAGCGGTGCCTGGCCCCAAGGAAGCCATTGTAGAGGAGCAGCCAAATGCCTCTGCAGGAATTCCCTCCCCCCGCTATCTGTATGCTTGACACCAGTGACTGACTATTCTGCCGAGTCTTCGAGACAAGGCATCCACTGAGAAAACCCTGTCTGATGTAAATGACAATCTCCTGGAAGGAGTCCACAAAGGAATATGAAAATGAGAGAAAGAGAAGCTGGTGACATCACATCACAATAAGTGAGCGTGATGCATTGAGAAGGGTGGCTAAAAGAAGAGGATGCATAGTCCTTATAGAATTTGATGACGGAATAAAGAAGCGAGTAAACTTTCATATGCGGAATGAAGATTGCACGTATGAAGAACATTGCAGAAAATGCAAGCTGTTTAATAACTGTACAGATGCAGCAACACAAGCAGACTAAGTAATCATAAGGGCTGGCTATACGAAGTGAATAGACTGCAGGCGGTGCTGCCATTATATATAAACTGGATATCCTGCGTCACATTTTAGTAAGCTCAAACCTACGGAGAAAGAAGGATTAATAGCTGTGTCTCGCAGCAAAGTAGTAAGTGGCTGAAGATCAAAGAAAGACAAAGAAGGGCTGTCTGGTTTGGTGTCAAAAGATGAAGTAGCCAAGAACTGGTAATATATCCGAAAAGAACAGGAACCGTGAGATTTTGAATCGTCTAGTGTTAAGATACAACGAAAGAACACCACGAGTGCCAAGTTTATTAATTAAAGACAATTAAACAGGCCAAAATACGGTCTTCTGTCACGTGACTAATAAGTAAAGAGGATGACTTGCACTAGGGGGGCATAAATTCACTCTCTGCCCAATCAACAGCGGCCGCCAGACCGGACTCTAAGCCCACACTGCATCTGCAATAAGTGAATACACTGGCTACATTATTAATTACCATTATTGTTGGCTCCACTTGTCCCCCACCTGCTGCAAAAAAAGTCCTAGATTATTGTTATGTCTTCATATACTGCTTATGTCGTTCATTGCCTCACATGCCACCATACAAGTACATTAGTGTAGGGCACGGCCTAGGACTCCACTCTTACCCTCGGCGGAATAACCGCGGTACGCTCTCCATCTAGGTAGCATTTCTGTGGTAACGTGCACCCTGATACGGCCGACGCAATTAAATAGGTTCCGACCTTGTAGCGGTACCTCGCTCATTAGGATTATGTTTGTACTATAACTTTCTACATGCTGTGTACACACGCAGCTTCATTACATTTTAAGGTAATGTTACGTTTACCACTCTCATTCAATGTGCTGTTATGTAAAATGTTTTACTTAAGCAAATATCTTGCCCCACTCTATTTAAGGATGCACAGCGCCTTGCGCTGTGTTTAATTGGTAGGCCATGTCAGCCCCGACCAACTAGTTACCCTAGGCTTACTCACGACAGACACGCTGTAAGCCCAGGTCACACTCCCAACCCGACCACTGGCTACGCTGCTCCACCCCACGCCGTTATGGCGCCCGAATAGTCGAACTGCCTGCAGGCAACCCCTGCAGTGTTGACCTCTCAGCTTCGTCACAAGTTCCTCAGCTAGTCTCAAGCACAGAGAAAAGCAGTATTGCTGCTATCCTGCCCACTCGCTGTAAAGGCGCATCCAGCATGGCATGTACTCCACCTAACTCCAAGGACAATGTCTGTACTCCATTTCTGCCTTCATATTTCAGCAAAGTGTACGTCCCGTCTGCCCTCACTCCATGCCCTCTCGCCTCCCTGCGCAACAGGCTCAACAGACAAAGAAGCCGCACGTACCCCATTTGCCACAGTAACTGCCAGAGACCCACAAGTACCAGAAACCTCTTTCTAGGGGCCTGCACGCACCCACTCCCAGCAGCCTCCAAACTCAAACAATTCACATGGCAATCACTGGCTGGGGCGCCATCCCACTTTGTGACTCCCAGATCAAAGATAGACGCCGGCCTCACCCGTCGCTTCACAGCAAAAGAAACAGTTAATGAAAACAGAGCACCTTCCGCTGCAATTCCCCCTCATCAATGAGAGATCGCTTCCGGCCCATGCTACAGAGATTCATGATCTAATCACCAACCTTGACCTGGACGCTCTAGTAGTGACCGAAACATGGCTTCACGAGGCTTCAGGTCCACCCATTTCTCTAGCCCTCCCCTTCAGGCTGCACCATCCTGCGTCAAGACAGACCGATGGCAAAAGTTGGAGGTGTGGCTTTCAGTCAAGGAAACGCTGGCAATCAGACACCTCTTGTCTCGGTGGCAATGTAGACTCTATCAAACTGACAATGTCGCTGAATATCAGGATTGCTGTTCACATAGCATATTGCCGTCCAGGACCACTACTAGTCTTCCACGATAATCTTATCCACCTGCGAGGGGATAACCTCGAAATCTGTTCTCCTTGGAGACTTTAACCTGGGATTCAATGACCACAAAGACAAATCAGCCAAGGCCTTGGCAAAAGCCCTCCATGATCTGGGCTTCCAACAGAAAGTGGTCAACCCCCAACCACTGTAAAGGGCGCCTCTTGAACTGGGTAATGGACCACAACTGTAATATGGACATTGGCTCCAATACCCCTTCCCCCTGGACAGACCACCATTTTATTCACTTCCACATCCCTACCACGATAAATGTACCCAAATCATTAAAGCCTGCCCCGCCGGCTCTAGCTAGATCCTCACTTAACCTCACTAAGGAGAAGCTACTCCCTTTCCTAGAGGTCCCCGCACTCAAACCTCCATTTCCGCCTGAACCCTCCGTTTTGGCACAGCTATACAACCCTACAATTAAAACTCCACTGGAAGCAACTGCCCCGCTCTAGATGAGGAGAGAAAAAAAGATGAAAAATGCGAACTCTTAGTTCTCCGCCAAGCTGAAAGAGTTACGCACACTTAAGCGCAAAGCACTCCACAAATGGCAAATCTCACCACAAGAGACCACCCGAATTGCCTACAAATCGCTTGCCGCGCAATACAAAAAAAAAGATAATTTTAACCAAATCAACAGTTAATAACAATCGGATTGCTAACGCAACTTCTGAATCTAAAGAACTCTGCCATTTTTAGAGAATTGGCCTCACCAGTCACAAGCATACCCGTTGTCGTGAAAGAGCAAACGTGGTGCACAAAAGTCCAAATAGAGATGATAAAAAAAATTTAAAAAAAGAAAAAGAAAAATGCAACTCTTGCAGGACAAGATCAATGCCCACCATAAAGCCTTCACAACAGCCAGCTCACCTATACCGCCTAAAACCAGTTCAGAAAGCAGAAAGGATTTTCTCTTTTCTTTTAGGCCAGTTAGGGAGACAGATGTGCTTGCCGTCATATGGAAAATGAAATCCTCCAACTGCAAGGGTGATTCGTGCCCCACCAACCTCATTAAGGATTGTGCAGAATCACTAGCCCCAATCATGACTGCTTTCATTAATGCTTCCTTTAGCTCCATCAAAGTTCCAGATTGCTTTAAGGAGGCGTGGGCACGCCCACTGCAAAATAAACATACTCTAGATCCCGAGATCCGCAATAACTACAGACCCATCACCATGGGCCCTTTCCTATTAAAGATTCTGGATAAAGTGGCCTATGCACAAATCCAGCAGTTTTTAGAAGCAAACAGTATATTGGGGAAGAGGCAATCTGGTTTCCCCACGGGCCACGGAATGGAATCCGACCTCAAGATACAACTAGGGGAGATAATGGACAATGGTAAACCGGCACTTCTACTGCTTGCAGATCTTTCTGCGGCTTTCGATTTAGTTGACCATGAGACAATGCAGACAACTCAAGAACTCCGCCTACTTCTCTATGGTAGCCACATCATGGATTTCGTCCTTCCTCAAGGGGAGATGTATGAGAGTATTCTCGGAACAGGCATACGCAGCATCCAGCACTATCCACTGTGGTGTCCCGCAAGGATCTTGCACCACCCCCACGCTATACAATATCTTCACCCTACCCTTGTTCAATGACCTTGATTATCGTGGCCTAGCTTACACTAACTATGCCGATGACACACAAGTTCTTATCCCTCTCACTGGCTCCTATGCACAGGATGCAACAACACTCTCCAACATAGATGCAACCAATTCGGGGTTGGATGTCTGCAAATGGACTGTGTCTTAACGGGGAGAAAAAGGAAATACTACTGGTTGGTACAAACAACACTCAACAAATTGGATGAGCAATACCAGACTTTTACCTTTGATAACACTATAATTTCAGTGTCTTCAGCAGTCAAAACCCTAGGGGTTTTCCTCGACTCATCTCTCTCCATGATGCGACAAGTCAGCGCCATCGCGTCTGCAGCAGCACTCGCCACAAAGGTATCGCACTCATTAATGCTGTCAAACCGTACTTGTCCACCAAAAATGGCTGGTCAATGGCCAGGGACAACATCGGCACCAAATTGGACTATTGCAACACCCTCCTTTTGGGCACTTCTGCTAAAAAAAAAAAAAACATGTTGCAAGTCACTCAAAACAATGCTCTTAGAGCGACGCTAAGTATCCCCAAAAGAGAACACCTCTCTCAGGCGAGATGGAATGCACTCTGACTGCCTGTCAAAGAGCGAAGCCTCTTTAAGACCATGGCCATCACACACACAAGTGTCTCTCGCTCGCAGCCCCCAGGTACCTGGCTGACAAAATATTACCCACTCCCTCCTCCAGACCTACTTGCTTCCAAACTACCAACCTTATCTTTGTCATTTCCTTCAAAAGAGCCAAGGCGGGTGGTACCAGCTTCCTATACCTAGCACCCAAAAATTGGAATGCGCTGCCCACTACCCCCAGGAATGAAACTTCGTATGCTGTCTTCCGCAAAGCACTGAAGACTAAGCTTTTCAATTAGATTGGTAATGCAGCCTTGCCTCACTTCTTAACACGGTCATTGTAATTGTTTTTTAATGTATGCTGCTCACTGTTTACACATTGCTTCTGTTGTGCACCGTCTGCCTAGCAACACGACCTGGTTCACCTGTAACCCCTGGACCATCCTGGCCTAGGTCACCAGGGCAATTGTTCATGTACAACTTCCTTAGTGTGACTGTAACTGTACCATACTCTGTCTTGCTCATGTAACTAAGTAAATCAACAGTAACAGCACCACGATGCCCCAGGGCCGTTGTGAGCTTTATAAATACAAATAAAAAAAATAAGTTGTCCGCCTGACTGTAGAGACCAATCATAGCCCGTCCCTATATAGAAAGTATACTTAGATGTTCCCCTTAGTCCAACCACAACTCCCCTTAGGGTTTTCTTATGTTCCACGTAGTATGACGTCACGTATATTATAAAAGTATTGTTTTTTATGAAATGCGTTGAGAACAAGAGCAAATGTCTGTTGATGTCCTTTGTAACTCCCTGTTTTAGACAATTGATAATAAAACAGTCAGATGAGACTTTTTGCCAACTTCCGAGTCATTCTGATCATTTGGTTTAAGAGTTATTCTGCATCACATCCAGAGTATGATATGTTACTGATTTAAGGACCACTGGGTTCATGGTGTCGGCACCTGAGCCCTCGGGCCCGGTGCCGACTGCTCGCAAGGCGTTGACGCAGTTATCGGTACCATCTGGTGTGGATCCGTCGGCATTGATGTCCGACTGATCGTACATGCCTCAGTGGCGATCTGATTTTTTTCAGCACTATGGCGTCAATTTTCGGTAAAGATGATGTCCACGAGCTGTTTGACGTTGATCTCACATATTCAGGCAATGGAGGCACAGATCATTTCTCAGATGTGGCCGATTTGATGGCTTTGGCAGAGGGGCTTTGAGATGCCAGTGGCCTAGACAATTCCTCTGATGTGGAGATTCAGCAAGCCCATCCTTATGGTCATGCAAGTGCAGAGTATTGTTCTGCAGCGGACAGGGGAGTGGATGCCCTAGGTTGCGGTACCCCAGCCAGATCTCTGTCAGGATATGATCTGACTGACATCGTCGACAAGGAAGCCCCTACAGAAAGAACCATGCCTTTCAATATGGCCATTGCTGACCCCATCACCACCTTGTGGCAGAAGCCCTGAGAATTATTTCTTCACGAAGAAGTATAAGCCGGCAAGAGGGGACACAATATACCTCCCCTCATCCTAAGCCCGAGAGGGCTGGCCATAAAAACAGCCACCATCAACACCAGACCATCCACATCAACTTCCATTCTCCCTATGGACAGGGAAGGTAAGAAAATAGACGCCCTGGCAAAAAAAGTATTTTAATCAAGCAGTATGGCCTTAAGGCGATCTATTCATCCTGCGCACTTGGCAAATAGAGCTGTGGGCTTTGGCAAACCATCAGGGAAGCTTCCCAGTACATTCCTGAAGGGGAGATGCAGGAAGGCTTTTTGAGGATGGTGGACTATGACCAAGAGGTAGCCTGGTAATCGTTGCGGATGGGCCTGGACGTTGATTTGAGTTCTCTCCCTATGCTTCACTAATTGGGGGGCAGATAGGCAAGCATTGGCCCCAATGGTGGGAGATCACATCCGATGCCTGGGTACTTCAGCTCGTCCAATGGGGGGGACACCACCTCCACCTCGTCAAAAATCGAACAGGTGCTCCAGTAAGCACTGCGAGCCCTGCTTTTAAAAAAAGATGCTGAGGAGGTAACTACCGATCAGAGAGGATTGGGCTGGTATTCCCGATATTTGCTGGTAACCAAGAAATGCTGAGGACTTCATCCAATCTTGGACCTCAGGGCTTTGAAAAAGTTCCTGGAGGAAGGACAACTTCAAAATGGTGACATTGAGAGAAATTCTCCACGCTCTCAGACTTCAGAATTGGCTGGATGCATATTTCCACGTGCCGATCCACCAAAAGCACAGGCCATTCCTGAGTTTCCTCATAGGGGACAAACACTACAACTTCAAGGTGTTCCCGTTTGGGACAATCCAGCATTGTGTTCCCATACCTGGACAATTGGTTGATCCAAAGAAGGTAGGCAAACCAGGGGTTTATTTGAGGTAGCACATTTATTTGCACATATAAAAAAGATAAACTCAAATTTCATCAAACCAACAAGCTAATCTTTAAGACAGAAGCCGGAAGCCTCCAACACATACAAACACTGTGCAAACTCACGCAAACAGATTACCCATTCCCTACATACCACATAATTCATTCAAAGCAACCCAAACATTTAGTTTTCAAACAAACCAAAGGAGCAGAAAGATAATGCAGCAATAGATATTGTCTGAAACAAATTGCAAAGAGAATAAGTAAAAAGGCATATAAATAAAGTGATTCAACAATATTGAATTGTTCTAACAAGGCCTAAATCATTTTCACAGGTCCATAAATCCACAAGGGTGCAGTTTATAAAACATGATAGTATCTCGTAGATCCATAGACCCATTCCAGAGCCACGCCACCTTGCCAGCGGTTTCCTTCCTCCGCCCCTTAGGCCTCATGGCCTCCTGCATTTTTCTAGTACCAGAAGCCAGACTGTATATGCAGTCTCTTCAGTCGCTATTACAGGGTCAATGGTCCCAGTACTCCAGCACCTTAAAAAGGGCATTCTGAAGCTGTCCAGGTCTGCGGCCAACAATCTATCTTGGTGGTCCAGCAGCGAGAACATGTTAGTGGGGGAACCCTTTTGGCCTCAATGGCCCCAGACCAGGGTGGTCACAAGTACATCTCTGAATGGTTGTGGCGCTCACTGCAAGGAGTTGCAGGGGAGTGTCTTTTGGTCCACAATGGAATCCCACTGCCACATGAACAGGCTAGAGCTGCAAGCAATCAGATTAGCTCTGAAAGCGTTTGCACCTTCTCTCAAAAGGTAAGCAGGTCCTCCTCATGACGGACAATACCGTGGCCACGCACTAACTGGGACAAGCAGGAAGCTGTGAAGGTACTCTCACAATTACTCCCTAGGGATCTTCTGTTGAGGTGGCCAGGGAAGGGCCATTGCTTTTAGATCCTGACCATGGGGGTGGACTAGCAGGGGAGGATTGTTAGGGAGAATTCTCATTTATGGCTAATTTCCCTTACCTAGCGAGTCCCTCGGCAGCTTTGTTGGATTTCTGGGGTTTATTCTTTTCCACCTGGTAGAGTGTGAACCTTTTTCCCACTCTTACATGTGTTTTACCATGTGTATTTCAACTGTTTGTGTGATCTTGGGCTCTGGAGCCATACCACTCCATGAGCCCCACTTTGTGTGTGTCTGACACAGCACCTTCGGTGCAGTGACACAGGGTTGTCTCCAAGACTCCCCCCCCTCCCCCCTTACTCAATTTTTCTGGGGCTGACTACTGTCCCCCAGAAACATGTAAAGTTGCCATTTACTTTATGTAGTCCTTTAAACTGCAGACCCAGTACACCCCCATCTTACATGGAGTACTGGAAGGGGTTAATTCCTACTCCTTTCTGTCTGCGCCTCTTGGAGCTTTGTTTTGCTCCCTTAACTCTACGACTTGGCTTGTGGCAGTGGTACCTACCCTATCTTTTCTACTGCGATTATATTATATAAACGTGGTACTGTTTTAGGCTATTGTATTAGCCCGAACTTAAACCTGCTTGACCAAATACTTTTTAATTCAGCTCCGGTAAGGTTTTATCACCATTTCTTTTTATTAAAATCCTTCTTGTGTTTTACTTTGCCCGGAAAACCAGGTTTGCCTCCTTTGTTCGCCGACGTTTGGCGGGCTTCTGTCCAGAAGCCCTCCTTTGGCGTCTAGGTGGGCTGAATGTGAGGAGGGGTGTAGTAACCCCCTGCACAGGGTCTCCTTGGAGACCCAAGTCGCACTTTGTCTTGATTGGCTGAGGTGGTTGTCCGGGCCGGACAACCCCCCTGCTGAGTGATTGACAGCCAGACATTGTGAATAGGCTGCTGCAACTCCCGGGTTCCAGTGAAGCCCTGCTGCAGTCCTGAGCGTTCTACCCTTCAATGACAAGAGAAGATCCAGTCCGGAGTCTTCTTCCATTGAGCCTGGTGGGATCAACCTGCTCACCTTCTTCAGCCAGAGGATCCTCTTCTTGGTCGAAATCGCTGCACACAGCTGTAGTGGTCCGGATAGCCATCTGAAGAGCCTCTCCTGTTTTAAAGGAGAGCACCTTTTATTCACCGTTGCTTTGCTGCTGCTGGCCTCATCCCTGGATAGTGCAGATCCCTCCCGACGTCCTCCTTGTCCCCACGACTGAAGCTTCAGGAACCGTGAGTCTGCAGGTACTACCAGGAACAACTGCCGTGGCACCAGCTTTTCTTCGAACTAATAAGGTACTGTGTCCGACTTCGAGGAACTAGGGTGAACCCTTTTCTCCTCACCAAAGGCTTGTCCTCATCTTCCTTCCCTCGTATAACTGTTCCCTCCCGTTTGACAATATCTAACTACTCCTGACAATCTCAAATCGTGAACTGTTCTAACCTTGTGATCCTCGACAACAGGACCCCTTGTCCCATTGACACTGGCGCAGGCCTATTGACTTATCTACGTTTTAGAAAGTATCCTCTGATTCCGTCTGCCTTGACAGAAGTATTGCCTATGATTTGTATCCCCTATTTTCTTGTGTTAATTCATGTGCTAAGTGTGTTTGACCTCGGTAACATTTCTTCTCGCGGGTACGCCTTTCTTTAGTAAGACCGAACTGTCATTACTGTCAAAAAGTGATCGCATATTAACCCGCGGTTACGTCTTTGTTTCACCGGTCCGTCAAATCCAATGTACTTAACTCGAACTACACAAGGGGAATTGGTTGGGTGTAGTATATTTGAAATGTGGTTTTAATTTAATAGAAGTGAAGTGTTTTATGAACAGTTGGTTTAAAAATAAATGTACTTCTATTTTTTAACCAGAAACCTTGAGTCCGTGTTTGTTTGAGTCACAGCAATTGTAGTCCTTTGTGTAATCTCTACTACTGCTCATTTGCTCTTGAGAGAGGTCTGGCTGCTCCGCTACTGCTACCACTCGAACTGTGTAGTACTGGCTTGTACCAAAAGTGAAATTGTACTACCACCTGTAGTCTTAAACTTGTGTAGTGGTTCCTAAGGGCACTGCCCAGGATTCTGCCTAACAAGGATCACCTGAGCGGAGAATCCTTGGTGATTGGGTACCAGAAGACCGAAACATGGTATCCCCCTTTCCTGACATTGACTTACCCTAGCCTCCCTCAACGTTTGTAGGATATTGCTGTCCATAATCAAATTGTCTCCTGAAATGACACAGAGTACTGAGAAGAAGAAGATGCTTCCGAGAGAAATACAAGTACCTATAGGAAATACCACTGTAGTACTGGGATGATGAAGAGGGATCCTGATGACTACATGGCTGAAGGTCAGGTATGTTACAGCAAATGGTCTAGTTGGAATCAGGCAAACCAGGCGAGTGAATTACACCTGAAACCCTTTGATGGGGCTCGGGTGTATAAAAGGTGGAGCACCAGAGAACTTAAAGAGCAGCAGGAAGGCCAGCCCAACCCACAAGAAGCCAAAGTAGAACAGAACGTCGAGGCGCTGAAGGACTGCATGGTGAAACAGAGTGGAAATCCATGGCGAGGGAGCAGTGTCTCTAAGGACCCAGTGAAGACGGGAGAAGGGAACCGTGGAGAGTGCCGGTCCCTTCGCTGTGGCCAAACAGTGCTCGTTCCCGTCAATGGAAGTACCAGTCCAAGTCGGGTTCCTGAGGGGCAGGCGGTGAGACCCCGACCTCAAATACCAGAAATCATCTCAACAAGGAAGCTGTAACGCTCACCTGATTCCCACTGAGGCGCTGACCCAAACTGGACTGCTACAGTTGCTTCTATGACTATGATGAGGCGTAGAACTCGGAAGACGCTCTGGGCAGGACCTCCGAATATTGACTGTCTGGCTTGTAAGGTGAGTTTTCTGCAGGTGGAAGAAAAAGGGGTAATTACAAGCTGGTTGGATAAGTTCTCCCACCAATCTTCTGCTTTTCCCACTTCTTGGTTCTCGACTGGTCTCCACGAACTCTCACCTTTGGTTTAGTAAAGCTGAGCTCTCCATCCTGCTTCTGGTGCAGGGGCGCGTGGAATCCAGTTACGTCACTGGATGATTTCAGTGTTTAGGCTCAGTGTCCTTTTGTGGCTTGTAATAGTCCTTCAGGTGCCAAGGAGCTGTTGGCGACACCACCACTGCTGTGCAAGAAGAGGCTCGTGAGTATAGAAGATCTGAGGCCGCTTCTGAAGGAGCACCCTTTTATAATGTCCTTTTCTGACTTTCAGGTGCCGAGATGCTGTGGGCGATGCCGCCGCTGTTGCACGTGCGGTGGCACGTAAGTATAACTGAATTGTGGCCGTTTCCAAATGGGCGCCTCTGATAATGTCTTTTCCTTCTTTTCAGGTGCCGAAATGCTGAGGGCGATGCTGCCGCTGCTGCGCGTGAAGAAGCGCGTAAGTATTACTGAATTGTGGCCACTTCAAAATGGGCACCTCTAATAATGTCTTTTGTCTTCCAGGTGCTGGGATGCTGCCGAAGCGAAGGCCGCGGTGAACTCCGGTGTGATCACGGATGGATAAGGTAAGCGAGCGCAGCTGCGAGAGTGTTGCCCGTTTTCTAACCATATGTCTTTATTTGCAGGTTGTCGGAGACTGGACTCTTGTGGCTGAATTCTGGTGAGTAGATGTTCCTGTGCCTTTTCTTCATCCACAGGTTGCTGCTTGAGAAGCTGAGGGTGTGTCTGGACCTGGAATGCAGGAGCCGACTCGGTGAGCGTCCTGCTGCTGTTGCAGAATAACGCGAAGCACGTGAATTCTATCGGGCGTGGTTTTAATAGTGGAGAAGTGCTTTGGTGCGTATTCTTCCTCCGCCTCACCCAGGTAAGAAAAGAGTTCCAGTGTCAGAGGATTAGCATCAGCCCCACCCAGGTAAGAAAAGAGTTCCTGTAACAGAGGATTGGTCCCTCCCAGCAAGTGGCTGGGACTTCACCCAGCTTGGATTGTTCTAGGTGAGTATGCAGCATGGTCTGCCACAGGTAAGTCCACCCAATCACTACTGCACACTTTAAGAATATGAGCCCGGCGCCCATGGCGCCGGGACTGTGGTTCCTTATGAGCCTGGCGCCAGAGGCGCCAGGACATGGTCCAAAGGGCCCCTGTAGGGGTCTGCTGGAACCGGGGGTGTGGATGATGAGCCTGCTTCCGGGGACGCTGGGCCAGTCTTGGCTCCTCGGGAATAGCGCTCATGACAGAAGCTAAAGAAAAGAGCGACACGACCGTTGAGTTCCAGAGAATGCAAGGAACCCGGTGCGTGTATGAAAATTGCGGAGTTACATTTTATCAGAGTGGTCGCATGCGATAGCCACGTTCTCGAAAGCCTCTGATCAAAGCAGAAAAATGAACTGAAATGAATGCAATGTTAGAAGTGTATTTTGTAGAACAATACATCAGAGCGGTCACGTCTGAAGGAATTATATATGTGTTCAAAAGTCTCTGATCAATCAAGGATACTAGGAAAGTAATATGAACTGTTAATGCTATGAAAACAAAAATGAAAGCTGTGCATGAACAGCCGAGGGGAGCCAGTGAAGTGTGAGCAACATCCTGAACGAGCAAAAGTAAGCTGAACAAGTGGAAGTGAAGGCTGCAAATGAAAGCCAATAAAGTGGAATCTGGAAAAGAGATCCAAGGAGGTTCCAAGAAAGAGAAATCATTAATGAACCTGTGAGCGGAGTTGGTTGTGAACCACCAAAGTAATCTAAGTCAAGGTGGCAGAAAGCTGGGGCAAGGGTAACTGGTAAAATTTACAAAAACCGACAAAGGGGTACTCACACTCGAGACAGTCCTAGATTCTGTCCGACATTCAAATTAAATCTCCATAGTGATTTAAAGGCTAGTGTTTGGGAGGCAAATCACTGGGGATACACCGAGGGAGCAGTCTGAGAAGTGCTAACCATAAATTTATTGTTGAAAGCATAGTTTTTTTGAGACTTTACACAATTACTAAAGCAAAAAATAAGTAGAATAGTGCATAAGAAAAAGAGAACATTCATCACACAAATATATCAAGTGCAAAAGAAGGGATAACATATTAATCACGTCAAGATAAAACAATTATTAAAGGCTACCCATAGTTCCTGCAACATAAGGCCTACCAGGGTGTATAAAAAATTACCCTGGTAGGTATGTAAAAAGAATATTATTTTAGCTGAGTTTGGATATTTAAACTGGTTGCATGACCGCCAATAGGTGGGCCGTGCGGTCTGTCAACTGCTCCTAGACCAGGAAGCCCCAACAAGTCCAAGACAATTGTGAACACAACCCTGAAACAAGATAGCGCTGAACATGGTGAGGTTGTTTTGCGAACCAGTGCTTGAAGCTTGGGGAAGTGAAACCTGAGCTCCTTTGGAACACTGTATTGTAAACCAGTACTATAAGTTTAGGGAAAGGAACCCTGAGCTCCTTTTGAACATTGTGGTCTTGAAACTTGGATAAGAGAAACCCAAGTCCTGACAGAACATTTGAAACCCATAATTGTTGGAACAGTATCTTGAACTTGGGGAAGGGAGCTAGAGACTGCACCATACCTTGTGTTGAACACTATTGAGTTAGACTATTCCTACACTAAATGTTTGTATTAGACGTGAGGGCAAGCATAGGTTTTGACACAAAACGACTTGATTTGGATTTACGGACATAGACTTTCCTTAGTTTCTTTAGGTAGGGAAATTCTGCACCTGGAATCCCTCAATCTACATGTGGGGGGGGGGGGAGAAAGAAAGAGAGAGAGAGAAAGAGAGAGAGAGAAAGAGAGAGAGAGAAAGAGAGAGAGAGAAAGAGAGAGAGAAAGAGAAAGAGAGAAAGAGAGAGAAAGAGAGAGAAAGAGAGAGAGCGAAAGAAAGAGAGAGAGAGAGAGAGTGAAAGAGAGAGAGAGTGAAAGAGAGAGAGAGTGAAAGAGAGAAAGAGAGAAAGAGAGAAAGAGAGAAAGAAAGAGAGAACGAGAGAGAAAGAGAAAGAGAAAGAGAGAAAGAGAGAAAGAGAGAAAGAGAGAAAGAGAGAAAGAGAGAAAGAGAGAAAGATATGAGGACCCATATCCATTGATGCAAAAAGGTACCCACTTATACAGCAGGTTTGCCTCTTTTTCGGTTCATCTGATTGCCAAAAGATGGTCTGAACTATGCTGCAACAACCATACATTCCATCAAATTTGCACACATACATCTATCAAATGCATATGCCAAATGTAGCCCCTATCATACTACACCACCCCGATCTGGAATTACTTATATTCTTATCCAGAAAACTTCACCCCCTCTCAATTCATCCTTGTCCAGCACCTCCTTTGACACCTCCTTTTCATTCAAAATATTTCTCCCTCAGGGTCTCCATTCATACTCAATAGAATGTTCGTTATCATATAACATAGCAGTGAGTCTTTCCATTTCAAAAGAGGTCTTTCCCATTCAGCGCCCGTTCTCATTTGGTAGGTAGACCATCTCTTTTCCAGTAAGTTGCTAAGCACACCCTCGCTGCCAGCAGCCAGGCATGTGTCCCATCATATACCCTGGCAGTGAGTCTTTCCCATTCAGTGCCCGCTCTCTTTTGGTAGGTAGACCATCTCTTTTCCAGTAAGTTGCTAAGCACACCCTCGCTGCCAGCAGCAAGAAATGTGTCCCATCATATGTGGAAGATGCCTCCATTCCTCATCACTCCTCTTAAGAGCAAACAGCACTTGCAGTGGACTCTCTGGAAATACCTTCCAGCCTAGAACCTCTTTCCAATAGGCCTAGGCTCTCTGACAGGACCACCACATTTGCTAGAAACAAGCTATATCCCTACAGTTCCTCCAACATATTGTTCTATTGCTGGGATACAAAATATCATGGCTCCATACGTAATTGTGATAATCCACATCCGCACTCTCTAGGGGTTTACTCACAATTACACCTCGACTAGCCTGTTTCATGGAGACCCAATGTCTGGCAATTACTAAGCTGACTGCCGCCTGCCTGGAATCTCAAGATATGGTTCTGAATCATGTAGCACTTCCATGAATTACCCCCAACCCGTTTTTATTGCTATGGTTGAAGATATTATAGCTTCTTACGAAAGCCTTACTATCATTACCAGTGATTGGACCATGTCATGCAAAGCAAAAGAAAGCAAGTGACTAATGTATGCAAACCTCACCCCCTTACACGTGCAACACCTTCGATACCTCAGTCATACTTTGTCCATTGGTGCCACGATAAGAGTTATAATGGGGTAATAGGTTAGTCATCTGTACTGAGTGGGATACAGACAAGGTGGTGGACCAACAGAACACCTGCCAAATAAGTCCGCTATTGAGAGTATTTATTGTAGACATCAGGATGGCTATGGGGTAAATGGGCATGGGTACTGGTGTTCTCATTAGATCAGATTTTGTCTTACTGCCTAGTATTGGCGGTAGAGCAGGAACTCTATGTGATTGTGCACAGAAGCACCCACCTCAGAAGAATATTCCCATACCGTGGTACCATTATTAGAGTTGACCAACATGGGTACCCAATACCTGCTCCCACAGGGATAGGTGTAGAAGGGAAATACAACAGGGTCTCGGGAGAGTCCTAGAGTAAATATCAAGTCCCCACTGTGCAACTCACAAGGGGATTGTTCAGTTTGTGCAAACTTTCCAAGGTCTCCAGATTGAGTCAGTGAGCTACGCCCCTTCAGGAGCTTCAGACGATGTCTGAATAAAGCCAGTTGTACCTTGGGCTCTTGCATGACAAACATCCAAACGGGGATCTCAGAATGTAGAGCCACTAAAAGGGTTTTGGTTAACAAGGTGCCTGTGTAGATGACACAGATGGTGCAGCCAGGGCAATCATGCCAGGATCTGCGCTGCTGCCATTGAAAACAAGGGAAAATAAACGGCCTAACACCCCAAAATAAATGTGATCACATCACTTATGGTTGAATTACAACTTAGCAAGAAAAGTCTGGTCTGTTCCAGCAGAGAGAAGTGACTGATTTTAAGAGCATCATATATGACCTGTATGATGGCAGTTTCAGTGCTGGAACTAGATTAACAAACGCATCCTCTTGTGATTAACAATAAAATCATGGAGTTGGTTGGCAACTGGCTACTGAAGGATTTTTCCAATTAATAAGTGGCTAAAAATCTGACAGTAGTTTACGAGATTGTCAGGATTCAAGATATATTTATTTTTGCAGGGAGGATATGTCCTGTTTTAGGGTCCTTTGAAAGATATCTTGTTTGAATGAGATATTTACTGTTTTGAGGAGGGAGGAAAAGGGCATTCCCATTGATCTTTTAGGATGTGTGATGATCCTTCAAATGGCGTCACTTCTCCCCAGAGAGGAGCCCCTTTCCATGAGGCCAGGAAGGTGCGACCTCTAACCAGTAGTCACCCTTGGTGTGGAAACATGCGGGAGGATATCATGGGGAGGGACACCCTTCCTGGGGTTAAGGTGGCGAGTCTGAGATATGGCCCCTTTAACTTCCAACCCCTTGGGCTGATACCAATACCCCAGTTCACTGGAAGTAGGGTAAAGTCTGAAACAATGCATTATTGAAACATTCCTGACAAATCTATTGAGATAAATACATAGATTAAGAAAAGCCGAAAAACGCAACAGTCAGGTGGGAGGAACACTCCACCAGTTGTAAGCGATTGGACCGATGTTACGCTCGGGCTGTCCTTGCGAATTAAGCTAAACAGCAGAAAAAAGACATTCTCGCCACACAATGATGAGAGTGGAAGCAAGTGATCTTTTTTGCAGTGTGGCCCATCCGGATGGAGCCTGAGCGGTCATGGTGTGCAGAGAGGAGAACCTGGTGAGCAAGAGGGCCACTGGCGAGTCTGCGAAGCTGAATGTGGGCTCTGTGAGACTGCAGAGAGGCAGGCCTCTGGAAATACAGAGGTAAGCAGCGGGATGCCCGAAAAGTTTCTTGCGGGAAAGTGTGAGGCCAGCATACTGAGTGGAGGTGGTGGCGTGACCTGTAATGGGTGGATCATTGGGTCCAACAATTGCGCCGAAACCGCAAGTCTAACGTGAAGCCACGTAGGTCACAGTAGTAAGAAGGAAAAAGACTAAGATGGTGGCGTGCCCGGTTGTGGGTGGACCAAGTAGCCCAACAACTACACCAAAACCTTCAAGCAAAAGAGTTGGCTGCAGAGATGAGTAAATCGTGGAAGTAAAGTGATAGAAGTGGACCCGCGACCCCTGTCAAAACCGGGGGAGGGCACGACGCTCGTACTGTTTGGTTTCATGACTGTATGACCCTGTTAAAACCTAATAAAAAGAAATGCAAAAAAAATAAAAAACGGGGAAGAGATTCCCTAGAGAACGTAACGGGAACCAAGATAAAACCAGGAAGAGTTGAGAACGTGAAGTATCTTGAGAAAGTAGTTTGATCATTTTTGTCAGCAAATCCCTGGCAGTTCCACAAACGTGTGGTCCTGTAAAATCAAGAAAACCTCAGGATCATCTTCCTCGTCCCAGTGGGGTCCAATTTAAAGCATTGAAGAACGTAGAAGATATTGACATTTCCAAAATTGATTGACAAGAGTTGATCAATAAAAGCACAACATTGAGGAACTAGCTAGGAGAAGGGAGTCATTAACGTACCCCTTCTGAGAACTTTTGGTGGAGCTGGTTTGGTTGCTGGAACTCTTTTTGTTGAACTTCAAGAACATTTGTATGGAAAGATTTTCACATCCAGGAGAAGGGAACCATTCTCCTGGGCTCAAAAATTGCTTGAACTTTAGTTATTATTTGGTGTAGCGACATGGAAAGATAGAGCTTTTGACCAAGACCAAACTTTATCATTTGGACACTATGGATACCCTGACAGACCTCCGTTTAGTACGGAAACTGCCTCTAGAATAGGGATAGATGGGCTTTGTCTTTGGTTAATAAAAGTCTATAGCAATCACTATAGTACTACTTGGTCAGTCTCGTCATTCCGTGCCGCCACAAATGGCAGGGGAGATCATCTTTGTATGCTATGCGGTTGATTAAAGTGGCATGAGGGTGATGGGAGTGAAGGTGGTCCTACATTGTGTTATAAGATGTGGGGTTGAGAGCAGGGGGAAGTGTGAGTTTGGTGTAAAGATCAATCGTCATACGTTATCTTGTTGACGAAAAGGTTGTTCATAGCGTTACACTTTTCTTCAGAGTCAGGGATTACTGGGTCAGGAAATGGGTTGAGGAATTTTTAACTGCTGTGAAGAGAGCTTTACCCTTGTTGGTGGTGGACAAAATAGTTGATGAATAATATGCAGTTCTGGCTTTGATAACGAGACAGGCAAGTACTGCGTAAGGCCTTGAAGTTGAGGAGGGCTTAATTTCTCAGTTTTACAGCAGTGTTCGAGTGACTGGATAGTTTGGTTATGGTTGGTTATTTCTTCTGTGCACACGGGGATGGTGAGTTTATCCCAGATGTGAAGTAGTTTAATGGGGTCATGCGCATAAACCAATTCCATTATAGTTGAATGAGAGTTAATAAGGGACTGTCATCATTGGAGGGTAGTGGAGTTAGAGTTGCTAGTTTGTGTCTAGTGCTTCCAGGGGGAAGTCCTCAATGGAGAAACTCACGGACATAGTTGTTGGACGGGACATTAGAAGGAGGATGAGGGTGGCAGCGTGGTCTGTCCAGTTATGTGGGATAGGGTTAAAACAGTGTATAGGAAAGATGCTGAAAAGACCAGGTGAAGTATATTTCCTCTGATGTCCGTGGGGTTTAGCATTCATTGTTTTATATCCAGGGGATCCATGAGATGGAGCTGAGAGTCCCTAGTGATGTTAGTGGATCCGGTACCTTGAAGATTGAAGTCTCCAAGGAAAATGAATGCGATTGATGCTGAGGTGATGTGGTTATAGGGGAATGACCCATACCTGGGAGGTGGGTGATAAAATCAGATGAAATGTAATGATATCTATATGCAGTACTAGAAGGTGGCAAGAGAGAAGCAATGGGGATTTCCTGGCTGTTTAACTGAGCATGGTATAGGTTGAGTCTGATTTGTGGATAACTGACACATCAAAGACATTGTTAGGATGCCAAATGTCAGCAATAAAAAATGCATTGTGTTTGTTTGCGGTGATGAGGTTGGTGATGTCAACAGCATGGTGGATGGTCTGGTGTGAATTAATGAGCATTATGTGGCGAGAGTCGGGATAGTGCAGATGATATCCTAACGAGGGAAAAACGTGGCTGAGATTAAGATGATTTGCAGTTCAATGAAGCGGCAAGCGGCTACCAGTCATTTGGTCGACACCAAATGGTCGAATTTCTTTTTGGGGGGTTCCCCTCCCAACCACCCTTTTTATATATTAATTTTTTTTTAACCAAACAAAACAAAATATATAAATAATAAAAAATCAAATTCGACCATTTTTTTTTCAACCATTTGGTTTCCACCAAATGGTCATTCGATATTTTTTTTTTTCAACAAGCGTTTGTGAGTTTGTGTCCTCATGAGTTTGGGAATGGACTGTGACTGTTGGAGACACATTGTAATGTCTGCCTGGTGGAAAAGCAGGCGTTTCTCCCATCTATTCCCTAGCCATTACACACAGGTAATGTTCTGGTCATCGTCCTTAGCAAACAATGCCAGCGATGCCAGCAATGCCAGCGATGAGGACGCCCAGGCAAGGCTGGCTATATGAAAGGGCATGTGGCTTTTGATTGGCTGGTGAGCTGGAGGCGACTAGGCTGGCAATCTGACAGTGAGCCTGGTGGAAGAGCACAGCAAGGGAGAAAAAGGCCAGGCCCTTAAGTAGTATGTAACATGTGATGCTCAAAGATATCATGTGTTAGCAGAGTCTGTGCACTCTGTGCTTATCACAGGTACAGATCCTTCTCACATTAGTGGATCCATCTAAACTTTAACTATCTCAGGTTGACCATGGATCCATCACAAGTCAGTGAGTCTCTCTTTTTTATAACTATTACATGTTATGTAGAGAGGTATCTCATGTCAGCGACTCTGTCTGCTATGTGTCTGTCAAAGGGAACACAAAGGATTGTCATGTCCGCAAGCCTGCCTACTCTAACAATTCTAGGTGATACACTCCCATATTAGTGAATCCATCCGCACTTTATCACTGGTTGAACACGGGAGGCCTCACAGGTCAGCGAGTCTGTCTTTTCTGTCCATCGCAGTATACGCACACAAATTTCACAAGTTAGCAAGTCTCTCTATTTACCTAATACAAACAATGCACAAAGCCACCACACATCGGTGAGTGTGTCTGCAATTTATTTATCATACGTGGTACACAAAACCATTTTATGATAACCTGTCGGCTAGGTGCCTATCACAGTTAATACAAAGAACAATCATATGTCAGCGAGTCTGCTATGTGCCTTTCACAGGTGGCGCACAGAGCCATCACACACCAGCAAACCTTTCTTGTATGCATTGTGATGAATTTCAGGGTGCCTTCACTACTTCCATAGGGGGAGCACCTTCTCATGAGGCCAGATGGACGAGCCCACTACCCGATAGTCCCACTGGGGGTAGTACTCAGCGTGAGGATTCTATGGGGAGGGAGACCAACTATGAGACCATTGACTACCCTGTGAGAACGTGGTATGCCCGCCAATCACCTGCCCCTAGGATCCTTGCCGACCATGACCCCACCTTTTCTTCAAATTCTCTCTTTACACCTTAACCTTCTTACACTATGTGTTTTGGTAGACCAACTAAAGTAGAGTGTACTGAGGCGAGGGAGATCCCTAGTGAGTCACAACATCATGGCCCACTCAGTACTGGGGCGACGAGGAGGCGCAGAGCAATATAGAGTGCCTAGCCAAACCAGAACATGCACTCTAGAGGTTCCTGACAACCAATCAAGTTAAGACAAGTTAAGACAAGTTAAGAGGGACATGACAAAGTGTCAAGCCCGCCCTTGAGGAAGCGCAAGTCGGAGAACGCTCAGGGAAGGAAGGAAGGCAGACCAGGGAGCCGTGGAAAGAGACCGATGCTGTCCTGCTTGTGTTCAGAGACGGTGTGGTGAGCAGCAGCTGAGGCACTCCTGGCAACCCTGAAGGTCAGCAACTGGAAATGGACGGTCCTACGCCGACAAAAGTGAACTTGGTGCGACGGAGCTGCCGAATGCCAGAGAGGAAGCAAGCCCCACCACTGACAGCAGGCATGCAGGAAGCATCAAGAGCATCGCGGATCAGCAACCAAGGTATGTGGAAGCGTGGGGAGGCCCCGGGAGCCCTGTGAACATAACGAAGGCCAATTACACACAGAACAGAGTCTGGGACCCCTACAGTTCAGAGGTAGATGAAGTAGGAAGAGTTTCTGTGCAGAGGGGACCTGGCCTTGCAGTTCGGGCTGGGCTACCATTGGTGGCAGTACACGACTAATTTACATATGACTGCAGATGGCTAAAAAACGGTGGTGTGGAAGGTTGCCCAGAGCAATGCCAGTGGTACAGAATTATTCAAAACCTTATACCCATCACTTTTGTGCTTATAGTGTGTCTCGCTATGCAAGATGGTATGCCCAGACGTGGGTCCCTTGCTCGCTGCGCCATAGGGAACCAATTTGCACCTCACAGAGGAGGCCCAATAAGGCCAAAACATGTCTGGTATTGCTTCCGTTTCTGTGTAGAGGGGACAAGGCCTACCAGTTCAGGCTGGCCTGCTACCATTGGTGGCAGTATCTGACCGATCTGCATATGTCTGGACCTCTTTTGCAATGGCGCAGATGCGCTAAAGACAGTGGTGTGGAAGGTTGTCCAGAGCAATGCCAGTGGTACAGATTAATTCAAAACCTTCCACTCATCACTTTTGTGGTTACAAGAAGGAAGAGTACCTGATCTTCCTTGTGCAAGTACTTAGTCCGACAACAAACCAAGTCGGCCCTTCAAAGCACGAGACTAAAGAGAGAACGACACCTACAAGCACAGTACTTGGCAGGCAAGTGAACCAAATCTGGTTTCCTCCACTACCATATGCCGCCACACAAACAAAGATCTCCAAACCAGGGTCGGGAACCCACCACAGTCTGGGAGTGCATCCAGGCTGTACTTCATCGCAGTACCTTGTGGGATGAAACTAGGGCTGCCAACCAGGGTCAGGAACCCACCACAGCTTGGGGGGGGGAAGAACATCTAGGCTGCTGTTCTTCATTGCAGTCCCTGGTGAGAGGAAACCAGGCCAGCCAATCAGGGCCAGGACCCAGAGACAGAAAGAACACCCCAGTAGGGGCAACCAGGGAACAGAGTTTCCCCAACCATTGTTTGAACTTTGTAAGATACTTGAAATAAGCCTGGGAAGGGAGGCATTCCCCAATAGTTCATGATTGGACTATTGCAGATCTGTCTTTTGGCCTGGGGAAGGGAGTCATTCTCCATGGGCTACAAAAGACCCACTTTCATTTAGTTTAAACATAGAATGTGAGGTACAGAGTAGGATTTTGACATTGGGACTTTTTCTTTGGACATTGCAACATTAGTGTCTCAGTTGAGGCAGAGAAACCCCTCTTAGAGAGAAGGCAATATAGGGTTTCTTTTCCTTTTCGCACTGAAATAAAAGTCTATAACCACCACAATGCCCCCTCCATGTCAGAGACTTGCTTCTGTGCCCTTACAGTATGCACACATTATATATACACAGAGGCATCACGTTACCAATGTGCCCATCACAGGTGACACACAGGGTCATCACATAGAATGTCTGTCTGTCTACTATGTGCCCATCACAGGTGATACACCACGCTATCAGTTCACTGAGTCTGCGATGTGTCTATTATGGGAGATACACAGGGACATCACATGTCAGCAAGTATGGCTGCGCTGCACCCATCACATGTTATACACAGAACCATCATGTCAATGAGTCTGTGGGCTATGTGCCAATCACACATTATTACAGTAGCATACCACATCAGCAAGTCTGTCTGTTATGTGTCTATCACAGTTGATGCACAGAACCAGTGAAGCATGCATCAGTGAGCCTGTCTGCTATGTGTCTATCGCATGTTATAGACAGAGCCATCACATGTTAGTGATTCTGTCTGCGTTGTGCCCATCACATGGGTTACACAAGAGCCAGGTCAATGGGCCTGTCTAATATGTACTGTGAAGGCATCATGAAGTAAGACACAGACAACCGACTTAAAGTTCATGAAAAAGATAATTATTAACTTAAATGTTAGGAAATTTGAAACCCTAACTTGCCCTATAATAAGGTGGGATTTCCCTACCTGAACAAAACTAGGGAAAGTCTGAGTCAAAGAGTTGCACTCTGCATTGGAGGTTCCCACACCTGTGCCACCACACCGCCGACTTCCCTTGGGCCACACAAGTTCTTCACGGTCTCTGCCGGTGACCTGGCTCCTGCTCTGGCCCCACCACAGCTGCCTCCATACACAAGGGTTCTGCTACTGGTCTGTCCCACGCACCCTCCCTGTTGTGCTTTTCTGACCCTCATTTTATACACCAGCAACCAGTTAACATGTTGAAGGTGTGTGTCTTCACTTAGGTTTGCCTGACCAGGATTAAAGGGACATGCCTGACTCTCTGCAGGCATCTTCTTCGTCCCAGTACCAGAGTGGTAAAAGGAAGGTATAGTGTTTACTACTCAGTCTTCATTTCCTCGTCCCAGAACATTTAACAGTCAAATGTGGGGAAATGAGGGGAACAGTCTTCTAGTAGTGCATTACGGTTGGGGGAGGGTTAGGTAGGTCATTTTTAGGGAAAGGGGATACTATGCTCCTTCTTAAGGGTACCCACATTTTAAAGACCTCTCTTTTTCCCCATCCGCCTGCTGCCTCTGGACTGGCAAAATCTTTTGTCATTGGGATAGGGGTGACAATATCCCATGATTGCATTTAGGATAGGGGATTCTTTACTGTTTCTCACCTGAGGGCATCTCATCTCCAATCCCCAAGGATTCTCCACCCAGGTACTCCCTTTCCCCCCCCCTCCTCGCTTCTCTGCCCCCATGGTTGGGACAGAAGAGCGATGGCCTTTCCCTGGCCACCTGAGACGAGGTTCCAAGGGAATTATATGCGAGGACGCCCTCAGGTTTCTCACAGTACCTAGATATACAGAGCCATCATATGACAGTGGGTCTGAAACTTATGTGCTTGTCACAGTCTGTACACAGAGCCATCACATGTCAGCGAGTATGTATGCTCTGTGCCCGACACGTTATACAGAGACATCAGATATCAGTGCATATGTTGGCTATGTTTCAATCACACTTTATACACAGAGCCATCCCAAGCAAGTGAGTCTGTCTGTTATGTGCCTATCACAGGTGATACGCAGAGAGATCACTTGTCAGCGAGTATGCCAGATCTCTGCCAGTCACATTTTCTAGACAGAGCCATCATCTGTGAGCAAGTCTGTCAGTTATGTGCCTATCACACATTATACACAAAGCCATCTCATGTCAGCAAGTCGGTCTACGCCTTGCCTATCACAGGTGGTACACAAAGCCCTCACATTTAAGCTACACTTTCACCAGTGGGCTTATCACATGCGATGCAGACTCCTCATATGTCAATGAGTCTCTCTGCTGTGCCCCCTTCACATGTGAAACGCAGAGCTGTGAGGTCAGTGAGTCTGTGCCTATAGTGGATGATACAGAGCCATTACATTAGTGAATCTGCTGTGTATGTATCACAGCAATAAGCGAGTCTGTCTGCTGTGCTCCTCACATGTTATGCACAGATCTATCACATGGCATTGAGCGGGCCTGCTGTGCGCAGACAGGCCAATACCATACAACAGGTCCTCCTTGGGCACCTGGGAGTCAATCTGATCAGAACCTAACAAGGTTTAAACATGTGTCTGTGGGGCTGTGTAAGGAAGGCATGCATCAAAAAGTAAGACAGAAACAAGTCATCATAGTTCAACTTGTTTACTGAACTTGAATTGGGTTTGGAAAAACCCCTATTCTAAACCTAAAGATGGGAGCAAGCTATTACCATAAAAAAAAATAACGCAGTCCTACTCGAGTGTCAAAATAAAATCCTTACCTCTAAATACAAATAGTGTGGGAAACAAGGTTATGCAAAAGAAAAGTGTTCAAGAAATGATATGTCAGGAAATTCAAGCCGTAGGCTTTCCTTCCCCACGTTTTCAGCATGGGACAAGGCGTCACACTCGAGCTTAGCACACTCTCTGGCTTCCCTAGCACAAGGATGTGGTTCAAATCTTCAACCTCAGGACCTTCGGTGCCAACATCTCTGCCATTCAAAGTCTCTTATTTCGGAGGGCCTGATGCAACACCACAAACATCAAAGTTGATTACTTCTTAGGATTTCACATATACAACTTCTCGGGTGATTTACCCCGGGTCTCCCTCCGCTGCGCTCAGACCCACTTTGACACAAAATCTTCGATTGGTCTCCCTCTGCAGGGTCCAAATATTTCACATATACAACTTCTCTACTTCTTAAACATCGAATACTTACCACTGTGCACAGGATTTTGCTTGACCCGTCGCAGGACCACTTCGATTCACAATTACTCGTTCTCTTCTTGATAACATTTTTCTCGCTTTCACTTTTGCCACTCCTCAGCTGGATATATTACAGAGACCTTTGGTTCAGCACCAACGCGATGTCGGACCACTCAGTCAAAGGGATTGGATCTTGTTTTTAAAGTTCAGTCACGCCTCATCAATTCAACTTTACTGTCCTTATCACACGCGTTTTAACAATGTTCGTTCCAGCGCTCGCCATACAATGTCGTGCTTGCAACTTTAGCTTCAACACAGACCAGTCTTGTATCAGTCTCCCCAACTCACCGGCTCTGTTGTTTTTACCAACGCTTTTGTTCTTGGAGCCAAGCACGGTACCACAGCGGCTGCTGATTCTCCCCGCCCTGGTTATTGACGCAGGAGGGCCCCGGTATCTCCGACACACAATGTAGGATTCTTCAGTCTCGTTTCCTGGTCTTACGCTTTCTATTCTCGAGGTTCGTTAAAAGTAATGGTTCCTTGACGAAAAGCTCAAGGGAACTGCCCTCCTTGAGATCCCCTTCTGTTTTGCAGTCTTTCCTCTCACGTTCAGCTTCCGTCTCAAAACTGCTGTTTTCTTGTGTGCTTTGCCTCGCTCTGAGTCTGCTCTCGTGCGCCACCTTTTATTCATTTGGGGAAGCTTAATGGAAGTCAGGTGTGTGTGTGAGATGGTCAGTAATTGCCTGATCTTGCCTGACCAGTGTATTGGGACACGTCAGGCATACTGCTCGGGTGTTAGTCCGTTTTCTCTCATAGCGGGCTGTCTTTGAGAACGTGTTTGTGTTGTAAAAGGGTTGGGGGGGCAGAGTTCCTAAATATCCTACCTGGTAAGATGGAGTAAAGGTGTTACAGGGAAGGAGATACTGATTCTCTCCATCCAGTGTCCCACTCCTTGAAGACTACTCACCCAAGTGATCCTCCCGAACTGGTCCACCGCCAGAAACCGTCAAACCAACCTACCACTTAGGACCACAACATGCCACGCCACAGAACAGGATGTCGCCAAAGAAAAATGGAACCAGGAACAAACCAAATGGGACCACACCATCGTCCAGTAGACACTGCCACAAAACCAGAACACACCCCAGCAAACATTGTGGGCAACAGAACGGACATCATGAGAAGAGAAAAGTCCCTAAACCTAGCAACTTACCTCACAACTAACCAGGCACCAGAACATCCCAACACCCGCAACCTTGCTAGGCATGCTGAAAACACACGGGAGCCAGCCAGAAAAATAGCCACACTAAGAAGAGAAATGAACAAAACCAAAGCCCTCACCGAACATATCTCAAAAACACGAAGACACCTCCACCAACTACAACAAAATATAGGAGTGAAAGCAGAAGAAATCAGCAACCCAATAATTAATCTAACAGACCAATTCATCAGAGAAACAGTTCACACTGAACACCCAAACCCATCGTGAGAGCAACATGGAAGCATACCGACATAACCATGACACAAAGGCAATATTAAAAACTAAAATGATCCACTGCAACCTAATCAACACAAAATCAATGTCCAAACATGCCACAGAGATATACGACCTAATGTGTGACAGAGGTATCGACATCCTATTCGTTACAGAAACATGGCTAGACAACAACTACAAAAATCACACTAAACAGCTCTCTCCCAAACAACTTCAAGTGCTCACAGATAAACAGAAAAGACAAAAGAGGTGGAGGAGGTGCAATGTCCTACAAAGAGCATCTGAAAATAAAAACAGATGAACCACTAAACATCGTAAACTGTGAATCTCTAATCCTTCACCTGACAATACACACCAAAACAAATCTCAAATTCGTTCTGGTTTGCAGACCACCAACATACGACGCAGCATTAGTGGACAGCTTCACAGAAGCCATTGCCAACCTGGCCATCAAACACAAACACCTGATAACCCTCAGGGATTAACATCTGGTTTTAAGAAGAAAATGCAAACTCGCAAATATTGCTAGTCAAGCAACTCAAGACAATGAGATTACATCAGCTGGTTAAAGGAGCAATACATGCAGCGGGACACACACTTGACACAATCTTCCCTAACAGAAACCTTATCACCACAGCACTGCTAATACAGATACTATGGAGTGACCACTTCATCATTCCATTTGTGATCAGGCTACCTGCCAAAGCAGCCAAAAAAGCCAATGAACTTCCGACTGTCATGAAAAGAAACCATAAAAGATACTAACTTAGTAGAACAACTGAAACTCACAAAACCGTCAACCACGAACCTGGACTAAATCGACCTCTATAGACAGAAAAACCTCATAAATGGATCACCGAAACAATCGACAATATCTCCAAGGAAAAACCCTTCACCCCATCACACAGGAGAAGAATGGCAAAATAGTTTTCGGGCCTCCTCGTTGCCATGAACAGGAAAAAGAAGCTGATACTAGAATGGAGGAAAAAATACGACCGGGCAGAAAAATCACTATTTCAATGATAAAACTGCTCATACAAAAAGGAAATCCAAAAGGCAAAAAAAAAAAAAAAAAAAAAAAAAAAAAAAACACACGACACCCAAATCACCAAAGCCACAAACACTCAAAAAGAAGTGTCCAACATCATAAATTAAATGAGGAACCCAATTGTATGCAACATCCCGGTACCCTCAGTGAAACTATACAATAACCGTGAAGACCACTTAAAAAAAACAGAATCCGTGTCATCCACCAAATCATACAAAGCAGACCAGGCAAAAAAAATCCCCATAAACAAAGGATCCCCAGAACAAACTCTAAAGCTTCCCCCAAATATCAGTAAACACTTTGTCAAGCTGGTAAGAAATAGCAAAACAGCAGGCTCCCCCCTCCACCCCCCCATGTACCCATGCCCTACAGACATACAAATCAATCCACACACAGGGTAAACCCTTGTAATGTTACAGAAACCTCTTCAACAAATCACTCACAATAGGCAAAGTGCTGCGATCTTTCAAATCGGTGTACATTAAACCACTGCTCAAGAACACGGCAGGCAACATGGGAGACCTCTCCCAACTACAGACCTATCTAGAACATCCCATACCCAGCATAACTACTTGAAACCCGTCTGTGAACTAACACAGAAACATAGAAAAACACCAACTGCTGGACAAGTCGGGTTTAGACCTAAGAGAGGAACTGAGATAGCACTCCTCTCAATCTGGAAAGATCTAAAAAAAACAAATGCAGACTCCGACACAAGTTCAGCTCTGATACTTCTGGACCTCTCTGCAGCGTTCAACACAGTCAGCCATGACATCCTCACCAATAGGCTCGAAGAAATAGAAATCACCGACCTTACTCTGGATCAAATCATTGCTAAAATACAGGACGGAAACCGTCACCAACTGTGAAGTACCACAAGGATCATCCCTATCCCCACTGCTCTTCAATATCTACCTGATTCCACTAATCAAGCTCATTAAAAAACACAGATTTCTATGCTACAACTATGCAGACGACACACAAATCATCGGCAAAATAGAAGACACACAAGAAGAAAACACAATGATGGGAGGCTGTTTACAAGAACTCTTTGAATGGATGAACAAACAGCCTAAAACTCAACGCAGGCAAAACAGAAATAATGGCTGTACTCAAAAATCAAGAAAAAAAAGCCACTACATCCCATGGCCCACAGAACTGGGAATTGTACAGACTTCGTCAACAGTCAAAAATCTGGAGTCCTGATGGACAACGAACAATAGAACCCCAAGTAAGCATAATAAATCAAGAAATGTTTCTTCATCCTGCACACAGTAAAAAGGATCCCACCTTTCCTCTTCTTTACTCATAAAACACGTTCCATCTTTGCCCTCATCATGTCCAGAATAGACTATGCCAACAACCTATATCTAGGAATGCCAGAACGCCTACTAAAAAAACTGCAAAATAGCCAAAACAAAAAAAAAGGGACCACATCGCCACATCACCCGAGCGTTAAAAATGCTACATTGTTTAAACCTTATTCGTTGTTTGATGGGTAGCCAATGTGCATACCCAGGCACATCTCTTGCAGCGCTAGTAGAGGAGTTGGAGAGCTTCAAAGCTGCTTCACGATCAACCCCAAGAAGTCGGTAGCCCTGGGCATCAACATGCCCAAAACAAAGACTCGCTAGCGGCCAGCCTCCCAATCCCGTGGGCCAAAGCACATCTGAGCTACCTGGGCATCCGACTACCCAAGTTAGCTGAACACACGCACAAACTGAACTTCCCGTCCCTATTCAAGGACGTGTTTCAGCCTTGTTGGACCTCCTCAGTGAGGTGCAGCCTGGTTCCCTATGGCGCAGTGAGCAAGGGACCCACGTCGGGGCATACCCTCTCTCACATGTCGAAACATGTCTGGGGTTGCTTGATTTTCTGTGCAGAGGGGACCTGGCCTAGCAGTTCGGGCTGGGCTGCTACCATTGGTGGCGACAGCTGACTGATTTGCACATGGCTGGACCCCTTTTGCAATGGCGCAGACGGGCTAAAAAACGGTGGTGTGGAAGGTTGCCCAGAGCAATTGCTAGTGGTGCAGATTCATTTGAAACCTTCCACCCATCACTTTTGTGGTCACATGGCCGCCCAGCTCTCAGCAGCATTCATGTGGCAAGCGATCAACAAACCCTGTTGGCTGGCGTTGGAGGATTGGAGCCGCTATCCATTGGATTCCCTGCCACACATCACAGGGCCTAAGCACCCTCCAAACATCGGTCCTCTCATGTCAGCCAGGAACACAGTGAGCAGCTGGAGGCAGGCGGCCAGGAAGTGGAACTGTAAGAGCACAATGGGCCCGCTTTCCCCGATCTGGAACAACCCGGACTTCACTCCTGGGGTGGGGCAGGGAGTCTTCATCAGATGGAAGACAGGCGGCTTGAGGCGGGTGGCAGACTTTTTCGACGGGGACACTTTGCTTACCTTTGAGAACTGCAAAAGGGAATACCAGGTCCCGGAAAAAGGTTCCAATACGCCCAACTGTGTCACTGGTTATCACATGACCCAATTAGAACACGAGGACACAGAGACCTCACGGCACTGGAACAAACACCAACAACTAATCCGCCCAGGCAGAAGTTCTCAACACTATATAAGTTACTAGACAAGGTAGCCCTGGAGTCGATGGAACCCTACATGGAGAGTTGGGAGCGAGACATCAGCAGAGAACTAGATATGGCCAGCTGGGGCCGTATCTGGGCGAGAACCCATAAAACCTCAAAGTGTGTCACAAACAAAGAGGGCGCCATCAAGGTTTGCTACAGGTGGTACATCACACCGGAAACCCTGCATAAATGTGACCCTGCCATTCCGCCACACTGCTGGAGAGGCTGCAAGGACACGGGCACGCTGTTCCACCGGCTCTGGTCATGCCCGAAGGCCGAAAGGGTTTGGAGGGAAGTTCTGGAACAGATCTGTCTCATTACGGGTCTGACGATCCCGTGGGATCTGGGAATTGTCATACTGGGCGACACAGGGGAGGGCCAATTACCGATGTCAGGGAAGTTCTGGAACAGATCCGTCTCATTACGGGCCCGACGATCCCGTGGGATCTGGGAATTGTCCTACTTGGCGACACAAGGGAGGACAAATTACCGATGTCAGGAAAGTTCTGGAACAGATCTGTCTCATTACGGGCCTGACGATCCCCGTGTGGTGGGTAAAGTGTTGGGACATTGCAGCCGCAGAGAAAATCACTGCTCTCCGCTTCGGCAACCAAAGTAAGTTTTATAACATCTGGTCCCCATTCCTAGATTACATGGAGACATTTCCCAGAGGGGCAAGACAATGCCATCTCTCCGCTGGCTGTTGAAAACGGACTAGACACCCCCCCCCCCCCTCAGCCGGTAACATTTGCTACCCAACTCTCCATTGCCCTTGAACACATCCCCTGTACCAATGATCTGAGACTGCAGCAACCCCACCTCCTGGCATACCCCCCCTCATGGCACCCCCTCGCCCCCTCGAACCGCCCCCACCCCCGTTTGCCTCAGTGGAGGCAAAGTTTTCGTTTGTTTGTTTACACGACACAACACTTGTAAAATGTCATTGAGAATACTGAAGCAAATGTTTCGATACATGCCAATAAAAAGTGTTTGGGGGGGGGGGGGGGAACAATGTGCATAACGCACAGAGCTATCCACGGCCAAGGAGCAGAATTCCTACAAAAGTAAATAACCATCTACCGACCGACAAGACCGCTCAGATCAAGCAACAACATTTGCCTGGAACTGTAGCCATACAAAAAAAGAAAAAAAAAAATAGAGAACTTGGGGGTAGGGGATCGTCTTTCACCCACCTGGCAGCAAAATCTTGGAACTGCCCCAAAAAGACATACGCAATACAAAGGATCACCTAAAATTCAGAAAACTACTTAATACTTGGCTCTTCACCTCAGAATCAGAAGAGAACATGTAGTAAAAACAAAGACTCCACTGGAAACCGAGCACAACCTAAAGAGCATACATGGAAGGAACAAGCCAGGAAGAGATCCCAAAAGGAACCACTCCCTCAATATCCTGTTCTAGTCATTACCCCATAATTGGAACCCGAGCTGCAGGCGGGTGAGCATTAACCAATAACAGGTACTCCCCCAGGAGGCCCAGTGCACCAAGTCCTCGGAGGGTGGGGATCACGCACAAGAAACCTGGGGATACAACCAAACCCCCAATCCCTTAGCCAACTACAACCCGGCGGCAGGGGGAGGCGTGCACAATTTCATGACCACAAACTATTAGACAAGTACAGAGGAAAGCCACCACCATGTGCAATACATGGCAAACAAACCCCTACAAATCAGCCAACACACAGCACGGACCGAGACGTTGAGCACAGAAGTCCAAAGCAACAAGGTAAGAATAACTCAGACTAACCCAACCCTAAAAACCTCAAGCTTTGCATACACTTCTCAAACGCAAAACAAAACAACCACCTCTCTGCATAGCAATCCACATGCACTTCACCACGCTGCAACGACAAACAAACCTCACATAGCCCTGAGCAACAGCACACAGGAATCTACCGCATGTTAATCGCACCGACGCTCAGCGAACGGTAAAAACCAAACGGAAGCAGTCAACAGGACATCATAACCCTCGCCCCACCTTTTCCAGATATACCCTACTAACCCATCTCCCACATCCTTACCTTTCAGATCCACCAGAGCGCCAGGGGACCAGCTTAGTGGTGATAGAGCACGGTAAAAATTATCTAACATTTAACATCTTTTAAAAATAAATGAAATCCAATCTTCCTCCATGACTACATTTGTTAAGACGGCTACCCGAGTAGAGATCTGGTCATTAATCAGCTGCCACGCTCGCTGCCAGTCTTTGTCCCTGATGGCTTTTAACATCTTCTCAGAGCCAGACTATAACATTTGAGCCTTGTGAAATGACAGCCAGTCCTTATACTTTTACTTCCTCCTTCATTACTCTTGGAAAGTTTGATCATCCGAAGATCCTTCCGCAACTACTTTTTTTCTAGGACTATCATCTTGTCATAACAGTGTTTGGGCAAGAAATACAATCTAGTACCTCTCTGGTCACCCTAAAATTCGGGAAGAATGGAGTATAATTTATCTCCCTTGGGCTACTCTGTAATTGCCTAGTACATTTTGTCAGGAGTTCATCGACCTCCTGCGGTTTCATACACAGGTGATTACTTCCCAGAGAGATGGCCACATTTGGCCACCTGGTTATATATTTTTTGTTTAAAACCCATATCCCCAAGTCATTTCCAGTAACGCATGGTCACTTTGCGAGCTGGATGGCACCTCAAAAGGTTTTTACGGTATTTACCACGTTCCTTGAAACAAAGACATAATCCCAACTCGAGTGATTCCCATTGGACCAAGTGGGCTTACTTGGAATGTCACCAGCCATTTGGCCATTAAGTATGTAAAACTCCCTAGTGTTCATTGCATTACACCAGGTTTCCAATCTCTCATGTCCCTTGTACACCAAGCTACCAGCATCATTAGTGAACGTACCATTTTTATCAATACAAGAAATGTTCAAGCCCCAACAAATAATCATAAATAAGTTATCAAATCTGATAGTAAACGTATCAATAATGTCCGTCAAAGAGTCCACCAATACATCTGAAGGAATGGCCTTGGGGTTTCAGTACACATTGAAAATCAGGTACCAGCTTGTCGTTTTTGAAGACTCCTGGGTGATTTTACAAGGCTTAAGTGCCACCTAATAACTAAAAAGGATAGGAAGGGAATGTGGTAAAATATTGAATGGACAATAAAGGAGATTAGAATGATATCTTGACTCCCCGCCGTACATGCTCCTCCGATTACCTGTGCATTCAGGCCAAGTACACACAGCTCCTGCGGCTCAGGTTTTTCTCTAACACATCCACAGTCCCCACCAAGGCAGCTGGTCCACTCCAGCAGTCGTTGGTAAAAGTGAATGGTGTTTGTTTAATGTCCTCAATCTTTGACCTCAGCAATTTCATTCCTCAGCATACTCTTGTTTTTATTTCCCAGTATGATCCCATGGGTCCGGGCTTTGGCATTTCCTTGTCCTGTAGACTGTATTGTGCATCTATGGGGAGGCATAACTAAACAGAACCCAAAGGCATACAAAGCAATGCCAGGACTAGTGTTCTTAAACCCTCTGTGGGAGTACGTACCTTACTCGAGGGGCACTTCACCCTATTGACACCATAAATAGTCTGTTAGCACAGCAGGGTTTGGTTAAACTATCCGAATGGCAGTTCAAGAGACCAATGTGTTTCTACCCCAACCCCCAAGTGGCAATTTCTGTTATGCTAGGTCTGTCCACTCACTTACCATTTGTGTCTAAAGCTCACCAGGCGCATGCTATCCCTAATGCAGAAACACCCCACCTCTTCAAGGACTTTGCTCATGAATCAATGAGCCATACAAACATTGCATATCGACACCAATAGTTGTATGAAAGGGACTTCCCTCTACCATTCCTAAATGAGGTGCCTCCCCTGGAATTTAGAAATAAAACAATGTTGTGTGCAAGAATATAGGTATGGGACCTCTTTCCAGAAAAACCTTTACCTGAGGCTTGTGCTCACTTCTCCACTGAAATAAGCCCTGCCAGAACAAACCTGCAAAATAATGTACTTCCGATAGGTCACTGCAGCGGTCAGTCAGCCTCCCAAGGTATGTGATGACAGCAGGTAAAGCTCTGCAATCACAGTTGACCTAAATATTCTCTGAAAAATCCACCCACTGCACTGAGATTCATGTGTTCTACTAGCAGGGTTCCAAAATCCAAACCCTAACCCACATTTCCTAGAACTGGAGTTGAAAAAGTACATTATATCCCCCCTAGAATATTCAAGGGGAAAAGGACACACATATCTATCTATCTATGGTTTTTTTGTATAGCGCCCCTCACCCAAAGGCCTCTCCAGAGGTTTTAATTTAGTCTTCTTGCTTCATATTAAAAAACATTTTAAAATGTGGCTGCAATATGCCCCCATGGTGCCACTTCCCCCAGGGGCACTAGTGAGAGAACACTTGGTGCTGTGCCTCTGCCATCTGCAGGGATGAATGCTGCATCGCCTTCCTCTCAGCTGACCAACGCGACTGACCACTACTTACCACTAAGAAGCCCCAAGAGGAAACACATATTGCCATGTCCTATGCCCGACTCATCAGGTTACATAACAAAGGTATTCCCAGACAGATAACCACAAAAATTACTTTTCCTTTTACTTTAATCCATGGCTTTCTTGCCTCTACTTCAGTTTTCTGCCTCAGATGGCTATGAACATCTGGTGTCAGACCGTGATACAGCTTTGAAAATTTAAGTGTAAGAGCTGGAATGCTGTGCTGTTATGAACGTTCCTAGCTCATCAAACACCCCACACGTTGGGCCATACTCCTGTGGACCCCTTGAGGGTTAGAAAGTGGGAATATTAGAAAAATAAAACACACCATACCGGTTGCAATCCCCTCTGTTGTGGGAGGTCCAGAGATGCATGTGATAATCATGTTCCCTGCAGCTTTTTTCCCCCTGCAGAGCAGTATAAAGGGGTTCACAGGCCGCTCTCATCCAAGGTAATCGCGGTAACACTGCACACTGAATGACAATCAGCTTCCTTTTTCAGGAAGACACATCATTTTGTTTAAACTTTTACAAAGTGGTATTGGTACCCATATGTCCCAAGCAGCACCCCAACATGTATTTGACTCGTTCCAATTCACACATACACACTGGCGTGGTTAACTCCAGAATTAATGTTGCTAGGTCAGAAGGAAAAAATAAGCTGAATGCCCCTTCAAAACAAGCTGACTCCCAAACAAATAACCTGAAAAAATAAGCACACCTCTAAAACACTGTGGATAGGTCTCAAAAGTAAGAAAGATAACAATAATTCAAATATACATAGAGAGAACACAAACAACATCTTAGAAAAATGCAATTTTAATAAACACTTTTTGTTCTAACAATTAGTGTCCATTTTATTTTTTATGTTTGTGACTTATAAAAGCACATCATTGGCTTTTTGGATCCTTGGCTTCTCTGATCCATCGTCCAATTGGTCCTTTATTAGTCGCTGTCCTCCGGTCCTTGGCTCCCTTGCATACCTGCAAGGTAGCCCCATGTACTTCGTGACACTGAGCCAGCCCAGGCATTTCCTGTTAAATTCTAAGACTAGTGTTTTTTTTCTTCTTTCCCTTACAAGTATGGGCCTACAAGCAGCACCATGCAACGTGAAAATCCAGAACTGGCTTATGGCGTCACGCATGGCCTGGGCCCCCAACTTGGCAGCAATGCCTTTGTCAGTTGCTCCTCTTTTCTGTAGTCACTCTGGTCCTCGACTCCCTTGTGGGTCAGTCACCCTTCTGGTCTTGGGCAACGTGGTTGATTGCTCTCCTCTGGTCCTTGGTTCAAATGGTCCATCACCCCTCTGGTCAATGGCTCCCTAATGAGTTTCTCCTCTAGGCCATCACTCCTTACATTTTGATGTAATCATAAAATACCCGGGTGGTTACAAAGGATAATATTTGGCAAAATAGAGAAAGAATAGCCATGCAGAATGTTTACAAAGTGTCCACTTGCACTCCCCAAGTGAACTAGCCAGGTGCTATGGCAGTACTTGTGAAAGGACTCCGGTGCACCCTAGAGTTGGCCTGTCAATGTATTGAGAAGGAAAATTAAAACCACAGGAAAAATAACAGATTAACGAAAGCACACACAAGAAGACAGAATCATACCCCACCAGTAGAATAAGAATTGTCAAATGCAATAGTCCTTTTTTTATAATATGCTTTATGTACACCTGTAGGCCTGGAAGATCTACTATGAAAGATATTGCCTTTTTGTACCATGTACTGGCATCTTACACAGGCACGCTGTCAAATATCCAGCCATAGCCATTACACAAAGAGGTACAGATATTATAGGACTCTTGCAGCCCATGGTTACATAAGTAAGCACAGTTTCTACAACCATAGGCCCAATAACAGGGTCACAAGCCCAGGCTTTGCCATCATGTGTCTGGTGCTGGTTCACATGCTAGTGAAAACTTGATATCCCTAGGTGCTGTCATAATGTAGCTACATCCCTTAATGTAAAGCTCCCCCCCCCCCCCATAGCCTCTTCAGCTTGAAATTGAACTGTCATTTTTAGTTTAGGTTATTATAAGCCAAAACGATTGCATTAGAGTACAGATAGTAAGAAATGGCACATGAAGGACACACGGTTTGTAGGTGGTGTTTGGTTAATAGTCCATCCATTGACCTCCCATTGCCATGCTAATCCCTTCCCAAAACCCCCTTCTCATGGGAACTCTTTGAGCTCCATTTAATCAAGCCTTAATATCAAACATTGCACTCGAAAGGGAGTGCCAGTATTTTTTCCAAAGCAGTGTTCTGAGATTTAATGACTTAATTCAAGCTGTAAATGCTACTGGTGTAGTACAAATGTCGTAACCAGGTCTGCTTTCAGCCAATCTATATATTATAAGTACTGGGCACAGTGAAATCCTGTTTTAAAAAAGCATTGGCAAAGCCAGCAGTTTTTGGCTTTTATGTGTATTAAGCATTTGCCAGGCTAACAAATGCCCAGAATCAGAAAGGTATAAGCTTGTCCAGTAGTATTTTTTCTGCAATTTCCTCAGTTCCCTTTCCTTTTCTTCTTTTAAAGCAAGACTGTGCTGCCTAGTGATCTGTAGCCTGGCATTGTCAAGACATGATCAAATAGAAACTGTACACATCATTTTCAAAACAATCACTGCAAAAGGTGCTGTCGCCATCTCACAACAACAAAAAAAAACTCCATTGTATCCAGAATATGCAGCAGTTGACCCAGTGTGCAATAGAATATGCATGCAGTATTTTTAATTTATATTATCTAGCACTTATATATACTTAGCAGCAGTGGTCAGCAGTGCAACAGTGAAGCGAAGAAGCACAACAGTAACCCACAGGGAAGTTAACTCCCAGAACATGATTGAAATAGGAGTTAACTTACCTGTGGCTTAGTGTTGCTTCTTCGCACTGCTGCGGCGCCATCAGTGACAACTGCTGCTAATGAAACTTAGCAGCAGTGGTTGTGGCGCTGGAGAAGAGGGGAAAATGAATAAAGGGGGTGATTTAACATTGGAAAAGAAAAGGGAATAGTAAAGTATGGTGTAAGGAAGCCATGGTATCCAACAGTAAGACAGACACAAGTGATCACAGTTCAAGGTTGTTTATTGAACTTCAACAGGGTTTGAAAAACGCCCATCTAACCCTAAATCCAAAGATGGGAGCAAGCTACGACCATCAAATAATAACAGTCCTAGTGGTGTCTTGTCAAAATAAAAGGGCCTATACTAATAAACATATTGCCAATCGTTACTTCTAAATATAAAGTGTGGGAAACAATGTTTTGCATTGGCTTCCCTTCCCCACATTTTCAGCATGGGACAAGATGACACACTCGAGCTTAGCATAGTCTCTGGCTTCTCTAGCACGAGGGTACAGTTCAAAACTTCTACATCATGGCCTTCTGTGCCAAAGTCTCTTTTCCAGAGGGCCTGTACAATACGACAAACAACCAAGTTCCTTCCTCCTTAGGGTTTGACACATACACATTCTTGGGCGATTTTCTGACCTACTTCCATACAAAGCTTTCAATTGATCTCCTTTTGCCAGGCTCAGACCAACTTTATCAACTTTGCCACAAATGTTTATTACTGTATCAACCTCGAAGACTTTCGATTGTGCGCAGGGTTTTGCATGACCTGTCGCAGTACCACTTTGATTCACAATTCTCTACAACTTTCACTTTTCAGCTAGATACCTTACAGAGACCTTGGATCGAGCACCCACGCAGTGCCGGACCACTCTGTCAAAAGGTATTACATCTTTGTTTCAAAGCTCAATCCCTCATCAGAAGTTCAACTTCACTTGTGTCTTTTATCACACATATTTTAAACAATGTTTGTTCCAGTGACCGCCATCCAATGTTCCCGTTTGCAACCTTGGCTTCAACACTGACTGATCTTATATCGGTCTCCCCAACTCACTGCTGTGTTGACTTCACCGACGCTGCTTTGTTCTTGGAGCCAAGGGCAGTACCGCAGAGGGTAATTCTCCCCACTTTGATTCTTGACACGCAAGGGCCACGGGTATCTCCGACACACAATGCAGGATTCTTTTCCTGGTCTTGCGCTTTCCAATCTCGAGGGCTCATGAAAGCAACGGTTCCTTGTAAAAAAAGTCAAGGGAACTTCCCTCCTTGCAATACCCTTCGGTTTCACAGTCTTTCTCCTCTTGTTAAACTGCCATCTTGGAACTGCTGTGTCCTCGATCAGAGTGTGCTCTCATGCTCCGCCTTTAACCATGTGGGGAAGCTTAATGAAAGTCAGGTATGTGTGATGGTCAGTAATTGCCTGACCTTGCCTGACCTTTGTATTGGGACACGTCAGTTACTCGGCTCAGGTGTTAGTCCGTTTTCTCTCATAGCGGGTTGTTTGTGAGAAAGTGTTTGTGTTGTAAAGGGGTGGTGGGTGGTTGGAGTTCCCAAATATAATACTTGGTAGGATGGGATAAATGTGTTATCAAGAAGGTGATACCAAGTCTCACCATCCAGTGTCCCGATCCCATTCCCTGAAGAGCCCTCACCCGGATGATCCTCCCGCACTGGTTCACCCCCAGAAACTGGATCCAAAAGCGATGGCCGTGTCCTAGCCACCTTTATGACAGATCCCAGGGCACTAGTGGGTGAGACACCTTCTGGCTTCTCACAATGGGGAGTCGATAAGGGGAGTGGAACCCACATTTACAAATAAAACGGTCAGCAAATGGGCTAATTTTCTCATTTTAGGGCATTTATGAAGACCTAAAAATCACCAAAGTCTCATGCAAAGCTGTGGACAACCATCTCTGGGTGATGTCACAACAGCCATTCAAATTAGATAATTGTAGTTTAGACTTTAGCATAGGAACATTTTAGAATAAATATCAGTACTAGATATTCATCAGTGATGACCGCAACAAAAACGTTTAGAACGTTTGTATATCTGAACTTCGGTGACATACTGTGGTGGACTGTAAAGGACCTACAAAAGTTGGTAAAACTAGAGGACTGTGTCTGAGGTGGGGTCCGAGAGCCCCAATGCAGCCCAGCACACTGCCATGCATTAGGGTGCTGATGGCCTTGGGCAGGAAGAGATGGGGTGCATGCAGTCTCCAAGGGTCTTCCAAGGCTAAGCAGGGTCCTGTATGTGGACTGTGGAAATGTGCAAAACGCAGTCATGCTCCTGTAGAATCTGCGTGTTGAGGGTTTTTGTCCGCTTGAACTGCACAAGCGCAACAATATGCGATTAGTATGTGTAATAAGCAAACAAAAACCGCAACAAGCAACCTGCAAAAATGATAAGAGAATTTGGGCAAAAATAAGCCCAAAGTCACTTATAATAAGCGGACCTGTAGTGTAAAAAGATAATCTGCCATTCCCAGTGCCAGAGCTGTTGAAGGTCAGGGTCTATGCGCGTGGCCATGCTGTACTTTAAGTTTTATGCTGTATTTATGGCTCTAAGCATCTGCGGGTGGGCGGGGCTACCCTGTTACCCTATAAGCCAGTCCGACCCTGTCCCTGCCAGCAACAGAAAGTGGTTTATCATTTAACATTGTCCGGAAGGTGAATTGTAGAACCGCTGGATTCCAGTCATGGTGGAATGTGCTCCTCGTCCAGCTGTAGTTTGGGAAGGAAGGTGGGGTAGAGCAGGTGAGCCCAGGGCTTTGGATGCCATGCGCTGGAAGCAACACTTGTTTGCACAGCAGGATTTATTTTTCCCCCATATGAACTTCCGGCTGGCTGCTTGCAAGCTACTTCATTTTCACACTATCATCTAGGGATGTGCATTAAAGGGAGATTTCTTTGGATCCAAACCACGTTTTAGGAAAGAAGTTCGCAGAGGGCAAGGTTTAACCCTTAGGCAAGAAGCCTGTAAATGAAACCCCGTTAAAAAGGCACATGGAACCGACATGATAGGATACATGTATCACTGTGCTTAAACTTGCTGCGTGAGGCTAGTAAAGAGCACAGGATATGTGGGTGCTCTGTTGCACTTGTAGAATGCATTTTAAAATTATGGAAACACGATTCCCTTGGGGGTGAGGACCACAAGTAAGCTATGCAGTCCCTACATTTAAGTCCTTTGAATGGCGGTGTTGTAGAGGGGAGCAACAAAACCTACATTACGGGGGGCTGGTGATGGGAGGGGCCACTTCAGAAAATAGGTGGGGCAAAATTGGAGGCTCTGCCCCCACTGTTCTACCCCTCAACCCCCATGGTCCGGTATGGGGACCAACTATCAAATAGTATATTTTAAAGCGCAATATGCAGAGAGGCAATAAAAGTATTTCTTGAAAGTATCAGCTTTAAAGTTTTACTGCGTTTGTTCAAGTACATTTTACGGAACAAACAATACAACTTCAACACTGCTAGGTTCAGGGAAAGGCTTCCCTCACCTCTCTGCCTAACAAAATGCAAGTGTGCACATAAATGGGTGCACCTAGGATAACATTTGGCAGGGACTGACCCTTCAAACGTTGGGAGAGGTGCTAACTTCAGAGACGGTGGATGAGTGACAAACCGACATGTGTAGGGGGCATCTAACTTCATTACCCACTATTCTAGTGCAGCTTCAATTGTTCACTCTCTCCTTTAAGGCTGAAAACACCCACCGCTTGCAGATCCTGAAGGTCGTGGAAAGTGTGAAAATGGCAGATGGTGTGCAATGAAAGACTCAATATCATAGCATAACAGGACCGAGTGTGGGGCAGTACTCTGGAGGGCCCAAGCAACTTCAGTGGCTGGGAGCAATAGGGGAGAAAATGTATTGTTGGTTCTACCAGTTAGTCAGATATAATAGAATCTCTAGTGCACTGACTGGATGGAGAGACTATGTCTGCCTGTCAAATCAAGTTATACGAGACTGGCGGAGGGCCAGTGCAGCAATAATGCTATTCTATTTGAGAGTATTGGAGCCACTAGCAGAGGAGCACCAGGGTACACTAAGTTGTCCCTACAAGGGTGTAAATGTAATCACTTATAAGCACTGCAATTTTTGAAGTTGAAGTCAGCGTGAGATTATATTATTTGCCCGGGATCACACACTTACGCCAAACAGTGAAGCAAGGATTTTAACCCACTCTTCGATTTGGGCATGGCCACCCTCTTCCATGCTTTACTTGGAACAAATATTTAAGTTTTGGGTGCCAGGAATCCCTCATCACATTGCTCACTCTATGGATTCACCTTTCTGCAGAAGAAGTAAGACTTCTCCACTCGGTCTTGGACACTGTAAGCCTCCCTCCCCACTTTATATATAAATTTGCCATGTTGTTTTAGCTGCCCCTACTTCCTTTATGCATAAACAAAGGGGCAGACAACAGTGGGGCATGCAGTATTTGTCATGCGTCCCTTCTTTCAGTGTTTATGGGATCAATGGAGAAAGGTCCGCCATTGAATTGTGCCATTACGTTTGTTTCCCTACGTTCAGCAGCAGTCTAGTCTTTAGCATCATGGCCACCGCCTGTTGCTCTCAGTTCCCTTCAGCCCGGCGGCGGTCGCGTTGCTACTGTGCTGCTTTCTGGTGGCATCGCTTGTGTCATCTCTCTTGACTTAGGTAAGCTTTCTATTCTTGCCATCTCTTTCTGTTTCCGCCTTATTGCCTTTTCTGGCGTCTTGCCCGCCTCTAGTTCTCCCGTGGACTTACCCCTTTTCTTCCGCGGGGTTTCACACACGATACACTGTATTCCAAGATATTACGAAAAGGTTTTTGTTGACAAAGAGATCCATGACCTACCTCCGCACAGACCCAAAGACTGCGCCATAGATCTTGTCCCAAAAGCGCTAGTCCCGTTTGGCAAAACGTTCTCACTATCTCTCCACGAGAAAGAGATACTCCGCATGTATCTGGATGCCAATCTCAAGAATGGACAGATTCAACCTTCAAGATCCCCTGCCGGAGCTTCACTGTTCTTTATTGCCAAACAGGATACTCGTAAACTTAGACAATGCATTGATCTCAAGTAACCATCCAAGACAGGTACCCGATGCCTCTCATTTCGGACATTATCGAAGCTGTACAAGGAGCCACTATATTTACCAAATTAGACATTAGGAATGCATACCATCTTCTACGAATTCTTACCGCGGATGAATGAAAGATCGCTTTTAGAACTCCCTATGGACATTATGGATATAGGGTGATGCCCTTTGGCTTAGTCTTTGGCTTAGTGAATGCACCAGCTGTATTTCAGCGGTTTATGGCTCACACCTTTTCGGATCTACTATTCCACACAGTAATCTTTTACCTTGACGATATCTTGGTATATTCCCGTTCCATTCAAGAGCCTTCATGAGGTCCTTCTCAGATTGCAAGAAAACCATTTGCTGGTTAAGCCTGGTAAATGTCAGTTTCAAGTTGCCTCTGTTCCATAACTGGGTTTCATCTTATCCAAAGAAGGGGTCAAGATGGACCAAAGCAAAGTCTCAGCCATCCTGGATTGGCCGTCTCCGTCTTCGGTCAAGGATGTTCAAAGATTTCTGGGATTCTCAAACTTTTATCGTAAATTCATCAACAACTTTTCACTTACAGTACATCCCATCACTAGTATGCTTAAAAAAAGCAAAGACCCTTTTCAATGGACATCAGAAGCCGCCTTTCAGGTTCTTAAGAATAAATTCAGCATGGCTCCCATCTTGCAGCAACCCTACCAAACTAAGGTCTTCATAGTGGAAGCGGATGCATCCTCCAATGCTGTTGGGGGCAGTACTTCTCCAAGACTATGATGGTACCGAACACCCAGCAGCATACCTTTCCAAAACACTCACGACCAATCAGAGCAATTACTCAGTGATAGAAAGGGAACTGATAGCCATGAAATTGACATGTGAAGAATGGAGACATCTCTTACAGGGTAGCTCCCATCCCTTCATCATTCGAACGGATCACAAAAACCTCAAGGCACTCAAGAACCTGGAATGTGCCAACTCCAGGCACGCCAGGTGGGCACACATCTTTGCCCAATACGATTTTGAGCTCACTTATCTCCCAGGAAGCCAAAATGTTATTGATGATGCTCTCTCCCGTAGGTGTGCATCTGAACAGTCTTCGGCAGGTCTCATGGAGAAACTCTTTCCTGACAGGGTGTTTATCTCCACAGTCATCATTTTTGAGTCAAGTTAAGGCAGCCACCTCTCAGTATCCATTACATGACTCCTATTCTTCTCAGAGTCAAGTGGAAGAGAAGAAAGGACTTGTCAGCAAAAGACTGTACATTGCTCAGGACAATCTACGTCACAAAGTAACGTATTGGTGTCATGATCACCAAACCGCCGGTCAGAGGTGTAGGAAAGCTATGGAATAACTTACTAGAAGGTCCTTTTTTGCCAGAAATGTCAACGGATATCCAGGAGAAAGGATGCTCACAGTGTGCCAGGAGTAAACATCGATTCCAAAAGCCCATAGGTTTACTGGAACAGACACCATTACCCGACTTTCCCTGGAGCCAAATATCTACGGATTTTATAGTGGAACTTCCAGCTTCTCAAGGCTACACCTGCATAATGGTTACTGTTGACTCCTTGTCATGATCTCTGCTTCCAAAAGATCAGGACTTGCCCGACTCCCTTGGAAGCAGACCCATAACCCCGGTTCCGAGTGCCAGCCAGTCCCAATTGGGACCTTTTGGACCCTGTCCTGGCGCCAGTGGCACCAGGCTCATAAAGATGCCCAGTCCCAGCGCTGGAAGCGCCGGGCTCATAATGCTTGGGTGGACTTACCTGCAGCAGACCATGCTGCTTACTTACCTGCCAGTTGAACCCCTGATCCTCTTCTGTTTGGGACTACTTTTCCTGTTGGGTGGGGCAGGAGCCACTCCCTAGGTTCAGAACACTGTAACTCTTCTGGAAAGCAGGAACTCTTTTCTTACCTAGGCGTGGCTGTGGAAGGAGACACCTAAGCACTACAGGAGGCTATTTAAACCACACCCGATGGATGAATCTTGCTTTGTGTTATTCTGCATTCTCAGCAGCAGAAAGCTCATCGCGTCTTCTGCTTCTGATCCTGGGCCTAAGGGAACAAAGGCTTACCATCCTGGAATCCAGTCTTCAGCAGCACCTGTAAAGACAAAGAAAGAACAGGTTAGCACTACGGTCTTCAGTGGCAGCGCATCTCTTACCTGGTCCGTCCATCGGCTGTCACCAACGCTTCGCGCTGCATTCCGGCATCTGAAAGACAAAAGCTTACCAGCTCTTCGCACGCTCCGGAGGCCTTCGGCGCTGCATCCTGCATCTGAAAGACAAAAGAAGGTGCGTTTAAAGACATTGGGCAACTTTATTACTCACGTGCCATTACTCCTTCCCACGCCGAATCCAGTGGGTATTCCAGCACCCATCAGCTTCTCTAAAGCTCCGAACTTGTACCTGCAAGATAAAAGGGACAGTTAGTGCGCATCGTGAAGCAGGCTACAAGCGCTTACTTACGTGCTTCCAGGCGCTTCTATTCCTCACGCGGGTTCGATCCTCAACTCTCATCAGCCCGCCATCCGCCATCGCCGGAACCCTGCAAAACAAGAGGTATCATTACAAAAGACTTTTAAGACATTTGAAGTGCCCAGAACTTACCGTTCGTGCAGTTAACGACGGACAGCAGTCCTCTGAGGTCAAGAGGCCTGCACCCTTTTCCAGTGAAGAAACTGGTTACGGCACCCTGCCCCGAGGCAGATGGAGAGCTCGGCGTTCACTTACCTAAGACATCTTACTCTTCGAGTCAGACATACAGTGCACAGAGGTCCAGCCCAAAGAGCCAACCGTGTGTTACACATCACCTTTGAAGATACGGCATTCACCCAGTCAAGACCGGCGCCTCTGCGGGAATCAGGTGAGCGTTACAGAACACAAAGCCTACCGCAAAACTCCCACCCAGGCGCTATGGAAACCTCGGATACCGACCAGCTAGCCCAGTTACTTGGGGAACTAAGAGCAGAAGTGCATGCAGCCCGTCAGGAAACGAATGCTCTAAGAAGGGAACTGATTATTTCCAAGGAGCGAACAGACGATCTCGCTAGACAATTGCTACAGTCACAAGCCGGACAAACTCCGTTACCCGCATCAGGGGCAAATCTTCCTTCAACATCCTCTACGAACCCAGTGCAGATCAACCTACCTGGGAATGTACCTCTGGCTCCGCCCGAACGATTTTCTGGTGACCCAAAGAGGTTTGCAGTATTTATTAATCAGTGCCGGTTGCACTTCTTATGCCGGCCAGCAGCCTTTCCAACTGATCAAGCTAAGGTAGCTTTCGTGCTTTCGTACCTTAGTGGCAATGCGGCAGACTGGTCGATCCCTCTAGTTAATCAAGATGATCCGGTTCTCCATGATTTTCAAGCTTTTCAGCTCAGTATGGAAAAACTGTTTGCAAGACATTCACTGGGGCAGGCCTTGGACAATGAGCTCCTTTCATTGCGACAGGGTAATCAAGACCTTTTGGCTTATATTGCGTCTTTCAACAGACTGATGGCCTGAGGACAAAAGGATTACGCTGTTTTATAGAGGTCTACGTGGAGAGCTCAAAGATGTGTTAGCCCAAGTAGTGAATCCCCCGCAACACTGTTCGGACTATATTGACTTAGTCGTTCAAATTGACCACAGACTGCAGAACAGGAAGGCCGATCGTTCCAAGTTTGATGCTCGAGTATTTTCCAAACCACCAACTCCTACCAAAGGACTAGACTCCGGGGAACCCATGCAAATAGGGGGCCTGAAAGGACCACTAACACAAAAGGAGCGGGAAAGGAGAAAACAGCTGCAATTATGCCTCTATTGCGGAAACTCGGGGCACTTTCTTCAAGACTGTCCGGTGAAACCAGCCAAGAAGGCAGTAGGAGCTGCAGTTACCAGGGTCACAAACTCTGAGCAGGGAAACGACCTCGCCCGACAAGAATAGAGGTCCTCTTGCCGAGCGTTAAAACCAGTTCAGTGACCTCGCATTTCGTGATACCTATGGTCCTCATTAGCCCTGAACATCCGGATCGATTACATGCGATTGAAGCTTACGTCGACAGCGGTGCCATCGGCAATTATGTGGATCATGAAATGGTTTTGAGGATGAATCTGACTCTTTGTCCAAAGGCTGTAAAGGACGTCATTACTACGGTGGATGGTACGGAGATAGCCTCCGGACCAGTAACGCATACCAACCAAGAAGTGACGCTAGTAAGTCAAGATGGACACCATGAGAAGATCGTGTTCGATGTGATCAAGGCCCCTCAGTTCCAGATTATTCTAGGAATTCCTTGGTTAGAGAAGCACAATCCTCAGATCGATTGGCGAGCAAGAACGGTTCAGTTTCCAGAATGTGTCTCTACTTGTCACCCTCGACCTGGTGTTGCACTGGCAGCAATTTCCTCGGAGGCTCCCCAGTTACCTCCTGAATACCTAGAATTCCAAGATGTTTTCCGGAAGGATCAGGCTAACTCTCTACCTCCTCATAGGTCTTCTGACTGCCAGATAGACCTGATACCTGGATCTACTCCTCCTTGTAGTAGAATTTATGCCCTCACCGAGCCTGAGAATCTTCACCTCCGACAATAACTGGATCAATACCTAGCGAATGGGTTTATTCGTCCTTCCAAGTCCCCTGCTTCCTCAGCTTTGTTCTTCGTTCCAAAAAAAGAAGGGGACCTTAGAACTTGTATAGATTATCGCGCCCTGAACCAGATCACCGTTAAGAATAGATATCCGTTACCTTTGATCCCTGAACTCCTGGACCAAGTCAGAAAAGCATGCATATATACAAAGCTGGATCTTAGAGGAGCCTACCACTTGGTACGAGTAAAAGAGGGCGATGAATGGAAGACGGCCTTCCGCACCAAGTATGGGCTATTTGAATATCAGGTCATGCCCTTCGGACTTTGCAATGCCCCGGCCGCCTTTCAATATTTTATGAACGATGTCCTCAGAGAGCTCATAGATGTGTGTGTTGTTGTTTACATTGACGACATCCTCGTTTATTCTTCATCGGAAACTGAACATCGGAAACATGTGAAAATGGTCCTTGAGAGATTGCGTCAACACAAACTTTTCGCTAAGTTGGAAAAATGTGTTTTCAACGTGACTGAAGTTGAATTCTTGGGATTCATATTATCACCTAGCGGAGTGCGTATGGATTCAAAGAAGGTCGATGCAATTCTCAAATGGCCATCGCCATCCTCCGTAAAAGGTGTTCAAAGCACGTTAGGCTTCGCTAACTTTTACCGCAGGTTTATCCCCGAATTCTCTCGAATAGTCCAGCCCATCACCGCCTTGTTAAAGAAAAACAAACGTTTTGAATGGTCTACCGAGGCGGAACAAGCTTTCCAGAATTTGAAGACTAGATTTATCTCTGCACCGATCTTAAAACATCCTCGCCCAGAACTCCCCTACATCGTTGAAACTGATGCTTCGAGCCTTGCCATGGGGGCAGTTCTATCACAAAAGGACCTAGTAACCAATCAATTGCATCCCGTGGCATTTTGGCCCCGCAAATTCTCGCCTCCTGAAATCAATTACACTATTACTGATAAGGAACTTCTAGCTATCAAGTCCGCCTTTAAGGCTTGGCGGCATTATCTTCTGGGGGCCCGACACACCGTTACTGTGATTACAGATCACCGAAACCTGCAATATTTGAAAACCGCAAAAGCTCAATCCTCTAGGCAACTCCGTTGGGCACTATTCTTTGCCGAGTTTGACTTCATAATTACCTATTGTAACGCTCACCTGGTTCCCACGGAGGCGCGGCGTCGAAGGCGCAGAACTCTGAAGATGGACAGGAAGGGCCCCTCTATTCTGGCTTCCCTGGCTCGTTGGATACCCTCCTGTGCGTGAAAAGGGGGTATTACCAACTGTGGAACAATGCTCAAGCCTCCCACTCCCTTCCAACCCTCCACGATACCTCCTCCACGATTCCCCGTGAAGCCTCGCCTTAGGGTTTGGAAGGATGAGCTCTCCATCCTGCTTCTGATGCAGGGGCGCGTTGAAACCCAGTTACTTCACTGGATTGAGGGGAGTTCAGGTAAGCTTGACTGTTCAGGTAAGGCGCTGTAAAAGTTCTGTTCAAAAGTTCAAGCTTAATAATAATGTTCGTTGTCTAATTGCAGCAAGCGCTAATGCTTATGTCTTTTTCCCCTTAGGGGCCGGGGTTCGGAGTGCCGGAGATATGGCGCCGACCCGAAGTGAAACAGTTCTGAATGAGCGCTCAGGTAATGTCTTTGCATTCGCTCATTCAATGTCTTTGTCTTTTTTCCCCATAGGGGCCGGGGTCCGGAGATGCCAGGAAGCGGCAGGACCCGAAATGCAGTGGGAATAATCCAACAGGTAAGACTTAAAAGGAAACTGAGCTTTCCTTATTCCTTTTCTCCCTCTCACCTTTGTTCTTGTCTTTTTTCCTCTAGGCGCCGGGGCGTAGCTGAATCCGGAAGATCGCTGCTGAAGATGGAAGCGCCTTGCAAAGGTGAGTAAAATGCAGAGCTGGAGCGATCGAAACGAAATGCCTTTAAAATGATGTCTTCCTTTTCAGGGCCGTTGGCGAAATGACTCCGGGATGCAGATTTAGCAGGTAAGGGCTTTTCTTCTCCTATTCTCTTCCTTTCTCCCCTTGCAGGTGTTCCAGGGTGCTGGCAGGCGTGGCTGAAGTCAGGATGCAGGAGCTGACACGGTGAGCGTCCAGCTGCTAGGTGCAGAACAACGTGAAGCATGTGTGGCTGTTCGGGTGGGGTTTAAATAGCCTTGGAAGAAGTTCCTGGTATGTATCCTTCCACCAATCAGGTATGTATCCTTCCCCGACCACACCCGGGTGGTGAAGTAGTCCTACAGGTTAAGTAGTCCCATTCAGGCCTCAAGAGGGCCTGGATGAAGCAGCAAGGTCTGCATCAGGTAAGTGTGCACCCAAGCACTTAAACACATATCCTCTTCTATGAGCCTGGCGCCTAAGGCGCCAGGACTGAGTCCAAAGGGCCCCGACTTGGGCCCGCTGAGACTTCCCTGGGGAAAATGATGTCTGCCTCTGGGGTTGCTGGGCCCGGCCTGGCTCCTTAGAGGTAGGCATCATGACACCCATCGACCTGGTACAAAAATGGTAAAGCTGATGCCCTTTCTCGGATGGGAGTGGAAGAACATTTGATCAATCCTAAACCTGTACCTATCATTCCCGAACAAAGAATTCTAGGTGTAATCGCCACACAATCCATAGAGGAAGTTAAGGATAAAGCCAGGCTACTGGTAACTCCAGCAGACATACAGAATTGGCATCTGCAGGGAAAGGACTTTACGGTGAAGGACAACCGATTATATTTCCAAGAACGGTTATACCTGCCCAGCACAGATTTACAGAAAAAGGTAATCTCTTGTTATCACGATTCTTTAATGGAAGGACATCCCGGTATGACCAAGACCTCGGAAAAGATCAAGCGCTACTTCTGGTGGCCGTCTTGGAAAAAAGATATCAGAGACTTTATAATGTCCTGTGGAGTATGCGCCCAAAACAAGAGTCAAAAGGAAAAACCAGCTGGCCTCTTACGCCCTATTGACATCCCGCCTCGCCCTTGGCATACGCTTTCTATGGACTTCATCACCGATCTACCTCCATGCTCCGGATACAATACGATCCTAGTAATCGTGGACCTATTCTCCAAGATGGCGCATTTCATTCCACTCAAAGGCTTACCAACAGCAGCAACTCTAGCCCGAGAATTTCTCGAAAACATCGTCCGACTGCACGGTTTTCCTTCAGTTCTAATTTCGGATCGAGGTAGTCAATTTATTTCTCATTTTTGGCGAAGTTGCTGTCGGTCGGCTCAAATTGATGTGAGACTTTCAACCAGCCACCACCCTCAAACCGAGAGGACCAATCAAACTCTGGAAAAGTATTTGCGCTGCATGCTACAACAAACTGAAAAAACTTGGAAAGATATCCTTTGGATAGCCGATTATGCCTACAATAACTCTGTCCACTCGGGAACTGGGAAGACCCCGGTTTTTCTTTTATACGGTAGTCACCCTCGAACCTCGGAGTTGGATCCACTCCAAGATCTTGGAACACCAGCAGTAGACCACCTGCATTCTACAATCACCCAAGCCTTTAAGGAAGCCGTTTCTCACCTTCAAAGGGCTAAAGAACAATACAAGAAAGGAGCAGACCAACATCGGAAGGAAGCCCCCCAATATCAAGTAGGAGATCAAGTCTGGTTATCCACCAAATATCTACCTCTAAAAGGACCACGCACATTCAACCCAAGATACCTTGGTCCCTATTCCATCACTACCATAGTAAATCCAGTAGCGGTCAAGTTGGACTTGCCCCCTCACATGAAGATACATTCGGTCTTCCACGTCTCTCTATTAAAACCCGTGCAACCTCAAACCCGACTAACTACATCTCCAAAACCTATTCTAGTTGATGGAGAACTCGAGTTTGAAGTCAAAAGCATCCTGGATTCCAAGATCTCCAAATCTAAACTATTTTACCTGATTGACTGGAAAGGCTACGGTCCCCAAGAAAGATCCTGGGAACCTGCAGAATATGTCCACGCGCCTCGTCTAATCAAAAGATTTCATCGAACATTTCCTAACAAGCCCAAACCCCCGGAGAAGCCCGGTTTGGGAGGGGCCTTGAGGGGGGGTGCTGTCATGTTCTCTGCTTCCAAAAGATCAGGACTTGCCCGACTCCCTTGGAAGCAGACCCATAACCCCGGTTCCGAGTGCCAGCCAGTCCCCAATTGGGATCTTTTGGACCCTGTCCTGGCGCCAGTGGCACCAGGCTCATAAAGATGCCCAGTCCCAGCGCTGGAAGCGCCGGGCTCATAATGCTTGGGTGGACTTTCCTGCAGCAGACCATGCTGCTTACTTACCTGCCAGTTGAACCCCTGATCCTCTTCTGTTTGGGACTACTTTTCCTGTTGGGTGGGGCAGGAGCCACTCCCTAGGTTCAGAACACTGGAACTCTTCTGGAAAGCAGGAACTCTTTTCTTACCTAGGCGTGGCTGTGGAAGGAGACTTCTAAGCACTACAGGAGGCTATTTAAACCACACCCGATGGATGAATCTTGCTTTGTGTTATTCTGCAGTCTCTGCAGCAGAAAGCTCATCGTGTCTTCTGCTTCTGATCCTGGGCCTAAGGGAACAAAGGCTTACCATCCTGGAATCCAGTCTTCAGCAGCACCTGTAAAGACAAAGAAAGAACAGGTTAGCACTACTGTCTTCAGTGGCAGCGCATCGCTTACCTGGTCCATCGGCTGTCACCAACGCTTCGCGCTGCATACCGGCATCTGACAGACAAAAGCTTACCAGCTCTTCGCACGCTCCGGAGGCCTTCGGCGCTGCATCCCGCATCTGAAAGACAAAAGAAGGTGCGTTTAAAGACATTGGGCAACTTTATTACTCACGTGCCATTACTCCTTCCCACGCCGAATCCAGTGGGTATTCCAGCACCCTTCAGCTTCTCTAAAACTCCGAACTTGTACCTGCAAGATAAAAGGGACAGTTAGTGCGCATCGTGAAGCAGGCTACAAGCGCTTACTTACGTGCTTCCAGGCGCTTCTATTCCTCACGCGGGTTCGATCCTCAACTCTCATCAGCCCGCCATCCGCCATCGCCAGAATCCTGCAAAACAAGAGATATCATTACAAAAGACTTTTAAGACATTTGAAGTGCCCAGAACTTACCGTTCGTGCAGTTAACGACGGACAGCAGTCCTCTGAGGTCAAGAGGCCTGCAACCTTATCCAGTGAAGAAACTGGTTACGGCACCCTGCCCCGAGGCAGATGGAGAGCTCGGCGTTCACTTACCCAAGACATCTTACTCTTCGAGTCAGACATACAGTGCACAGAGGTCCAGCCCAAAGAGCCAACCGTGTGTTACACATCACCTTTGAAGATACGGCATTCACCCAGTCAAGACCGGCGCCTCTGCGGGAATCAGGTGAGCGTTACACTCCTTCACTAAACTGGCCCATTTTTCCCCTTTCCCGGGTATTCCTTCCGTTTCAGAAATGGCAGAGGTATTCATCTGGGACGCCTCTAGTTCTCCCGTGGACGTACCCCTTTTCTTCTGCAGAGTTTGCCGTTCACCTGCTTTCTTTCCGCCCTGTGCTTCCTTGCAGTGCCCTCACTTGCTACTGGATATTCTCTTCTCTCTCCCTCAGACTCACCCGACAGACTACTCTGCTTCTCATTGGGATCAGCTGCTTGTTAAGGTATCCAGCGTTGTTCCTCTTGGTTGTTCCGCTCTTCTGGATTTCTCCATGGACCTTAGTTGGAAGTCTTCCTTCTCACAGCTCAGGAAAAGGAGAAACACTTACCATCCAGCAAAGGACACACCAGGGTTTTTTGCCTGCCTTAGACTTTTTCCCCAATTCGGCTGCTGCGGGTCCAGGGCCACTGGTCACCGGGTTATATCGCAGAGCATAGTGGCGTCGTCCTGAGGTAGGCCTTATATTCACAAAAAGAAATCCGAGATCAAATCAAGAGGAAAAAAGCAACCTCCAGTGAAAGAATACTTCAGCTCAGGTGAGGAGTTGAGTGAAGAAGTTGAGAACGGTAGAGAGTGCGACAGTATGCCTGAAGAAGCTGGCTCTCCAACTTCATGTCGTTATTGAAGGCGATGGATGGGTAGTCAAAGCCCCTTTATTGATACTGGTGGGGACAGCTGTTAAAGAGGTGGAGGCAGATGCACGGATAACCAGAGGTGCAGCAGATACACAGAGGGCACAAGCAGCAGGGAAGATGTGCAGGCTGATCCCCCCTCAATAGGTACGATGCTCATTCATCGCTGTTTCTTTTTTTTTTCTTCCCGCAACACTTTTTGGCGACAATTTTTTGCCAAAGGAAAGGGGGAGGGGGCCATATAAGGGGTAGGGCGAGGTGGTGTATAGGGAATAAATAAAAGGGGAGAGGGGATGGGATGGGACTCCCCTCCGAATAAAAAAAAGAACATTTGAAGATTTTGTTTGGCAAAATAATTGCTGCCACAAAGTGCAACAAAAAAAAACAACAAAAAAAAAAAGCGCCCAATGAATAACATAGAACCCTTCAATGCGGCCCGAAGCTCATCCACATCGCAGCATGCGAGACCAGACGCGCCAGAAGTAAAGGAGAAATATTCTTAGTAGATGCAGTCTGCAGTGAAGTGCACTGGCAATTTCAAGATGAGGTAAAAGCACTCTTGGAGAGAACAGGACAGAGGGATGTAGAGAGCTGGCCACAGCTAACAAAACCACATGGAATATCAGGACAACTGGATGCAGAGAATCCAAGAAAGAAGAAATGGCAGACGGGAGAGGAGGCACGAGGAAGGAGAAAAACAAGGAAGCACAAGGGCTGCAAAAAAGGATCACAAGGAGCGCCAATGCAACGTGCTGGCTTACCGGTTCTGTTGCGGTTTTAAAGGAGATTGACCTCGGGAACAGCGGTTCCGGGTCTCCGACATCATGGTGTGCGTCCTGGATGCAGAGGCCATTTTGTAAAGGACAACCGTGGTAATTGAGGTTCACCATTTTAGAAGGGGAACTTTCCATCTGCGTATGGCCCACAATGACCAATAGGGCCGAACACAGACATGCTCCCTTCCAGATTTGGGGGGCTGGGGTTCTTTTAATGGAATTGCCACACTGGAACTGGAGCATGGATGACTTTGGCCTTTTCCCAAGTTCTCTCACAGGGGACATGGCCTTTCCAATCTATCAGATAATCTAGTTGGCCTTTACGGATTCCTGAATCACAGATTTGTTGGTGTCACGATCTGACCCTGGAGGGTTAGGGATCGTTGGAGGGTTTAACAGAAAATCATGTAATCCATGTTTCTGGAGGTAGGGGTCTAGTTTATTCCAACATGACGGCTGCTAATGACTATATCCTCCCACCTGTGTTTCTGCATGGCACGCTGCAACATTCCCCCGAGTTGTGCTGAACGTTGTAGCACCGTACAGAGTTCAGGTCTGTACTTCCCTCTTTTCCCTCCTTTGTGCTCTTTACTTTCAAGCACCTGCTCCCACTTTGCATGCTTTCTTTTTATGCGTCTCGAGCAGAACTTTTCTACTTGCTTTACTTACCACAGAGCCTTACCCGCTGCTACGTGATTGCGTGTAGCGAGCGGTTTCCTCGTTCCTGTGGTCATTTCTGTGCCTTACGCAGAGAATTTCTGATTGCTGCTCTCTCCGTGTCTCACACGGCAGCACTGGATACGAACGTCACGGCACATGCCGAGACCCACAAGTATCTGAGTCTTCTGATTTGTTTAAACACTTCACATAGTGTGTTCTGCCTGTGCTCCAAGCAATCCAGCACCTCTGTACAAGGACGCATTTATTCTGGTGCACGCTGGGCTTTGCAGTGCATTCATTGTGCCCACCTGAAGTCACCTCAAGCCTCAAACGCACATTAAACCAAGGACAACTTCAGACTCATCCTACTTCAACTACATCAACAGGGGTTTTCAGCAACTGCATTTCCATGGTTTGGAGTGGGCTGCCCCAGGTCCCCGTTGCAGGGCATATTGCCAAATAGGCAAAGTGGCCTCCGGCAGAGCTCGGCCTCATCTCTTCAAACAAAAGTAAAAGAAGATAAAGCAGAAACCAATTGGAGCCTGGAAAGAGAGAAGACGGGACCGTTCATCCGAAGAATCTGAGGCAGTCATCCCCGATAACTCAGGTGAGGAGTGGGCTAGTGAGAGGGGTATTGAGCCTGTTTCAAAACCAACTGAACAGGGGCTTGTCACCAAACCGTTAGAGTATGAGAGTTGGACTTCATTTTCCTAATGATCATCCATGAGAAGAACAAGTTAATTATCCCTGGTAACGTTATTTCGATTGGATGTTCCTCCCACATATTCCTCATTTTATGATAAATATCTCTCCAGCTTTGCTGCTTTGGAATTATTATTTTTTTCGACAGAGGGTGCTGTATGCAGCGTCGACGAGTCAAAGTCCCTTTAAGGCCTCTGTTCGACTTCATCATCAGTATAAATAGCGCATGCAGCCCCCGTTGGCTTCAGTTCTGTTTTTCCCCCCTTCTGAAGAGAAATTACCAGGCGTACTCAAGACTGAAGGCTCACAGAAAACAGAGTGCAATAACACGCAAATTGTACGGCGGGGTAGGATGGGAGGGGCTATGAGGAACATCCAATCAAAAGGGGTAAGTAACTTCTTTGAATGGATTGTGTCCTCCCACATATTCCTCATTTTATAATAGATTCCCAAAAGCAGTAATAATTTGGAGGTGGGAGTACCAATTAAATTTAGAATGGAGGACGGCTTTTGCAAAAAAGTCCTCCCCGACTGGAAGATGAATCCAGAAAGTAGTGTTTTACAAATGTATAGAAAGACGACCAAGTGGCTGCTGAACAAATATCCTTGACCAAGACACCTCTTTGAAGAGCAGCAGAGGTTGCAATACACCTTGGGAAAGGAGTCCTTATGCATTCTGGCGGGTCCTTTCCTGTCAATCTGTAGCATTCGCCAATAGCCAAGATGATCCATTTGGATATTGTTTGTTTAGTAACCGCAAGGCCCAATTTGTGACCAGTACAGCCAATAAAAAGTTTGTCATCTTGGCGAAATTTTGCCATTCTGGATATATCAAAACGGAGAGCCCTTTTTGGGTCCAGTCTATGTAGCTTCTCCTCCTCCTTTCCTGGATGAGGGGGTGGATAGAATGTTGGCAAGATAGTTTTCTGTGACAAATGGAAGTCGGAGACTACCTTCGTTAAAAAGAATTTAAAAAAAGAAGGTTTTACACAGAGAGTAACTTTGTCTTTTTGAAATACTGTAAGAGGATGTTTGCAAGAACGAGCCTGCAACTCGCTTACCCTGCGGGCTGATGTAAATGCGATAATCAAAACGTTTTTTTAATGTCAAGAGCCTTAAAGGACATGAATGTAAAGGCTCAAAGGGAATGCATGTCAAAAACTTTAAACACAAGATTGGAGTCCCATACAGGTACCTTGAATGGAAATGGTGGGTATACATTAGTAAAGCCTTTCAAGAATTGGACTATCAGAGGGATCTTAAAATACGAATCCTCCTCCGATGAATATAACAGAAAGGAAAGTACCATAGGTGTGTCACATAGAAATGGATCCACATTCTTATCACTGCACCAGTTATAAATATTTAGTTGCTGGCCTTCTGGCCGAAAGCAATGTCTCCATTACGTCAACCGGGAGGTCCCAATCCTTGTATCTCAGCCTGTCTGAAACCATGTGTGAAGGCTGAGCATCTTGACCTCTGGATGGAGAACACAACCTTTCTCTTGCAAGAGAAAATCTTCTCTTTGTGGGAAACGTATTGGAGGGCAGATGGACAGGTCCAGAATGTCCGGGTACCACGTCCTCCTGGCCCAATCCGGAGCAATTAGGATCATGGGTTTCCCGAGCTTTCTCAACCTCCTGATCACATGAGGAATGACAGGGACTGGAGGAAACTCGTAGGAGTGGAAATTCCCAGTCCACCACAAACGTGTCTCCTAGAGCTCCCATTGGGTGAAATTCCCTGGAGGGAGCAGTACTGTTCGCACTTCCGGTTGACACTGGTCACAAACAGATCCACTTGAGGGATTCCCCAAAGGGTGAAGATCTCTTGAAGGACTTGCTGAGCTAGTTCCCAATCGTGGGAGACTGCTCTGCCTGCTCAAAGCATCCGCCGCCGCGTTCTGCTCTCCAGCTAGATGAACTGCCGACAGAGATTTCTTCTTGCATTGCCCAGAACCAGAGCTGCATTGCCTCTTTGCACAGTGATAGTGACCCTACACCACCTCTCTTGGTGCGGTAGTACATGGCCACTGTGTAGTCCGTCATCATCAGGAAATTCTTTCCTTGTACAGAGGGCAGAAAGGCTTTCAGCGCTAGTCTGATCGCCCTCGGCTCCAAAAAGGTTGATATGTAGTTGTGACTCCGATGGAGACCAATGACTGCTGATTGTCAGATCATTGGTGTGAGCTCCCCACCCCGTGAGTGAGGAGTCAATCACTACAGTTATCTCCGCCCACGGTTGCCAAAATGATTCTCCCTTGAGAATGTTGTCTTTGCAAGCCCACCACAGAAGGTCCTGCACAACTCTGCCCGGAACTTGCAAGTCCTTGGGCATACAGAGGATTTTGTCCTCTGGGTATCATCTGGAAACTAATAGACAAAAAGAGAGGCTAAACCAATCGCTCAAGCAATATCCAAGGCGTTTTGTTTCTGCTTCACAGGATGATTGAACTTAGTTTCTGCCCACAGCTGAGTTTGCATAGAAGAACATTCTCGATCCGCCGAAAAATCGTCAAGAGCTCCGAGTCGAGAACCAAGTCCGACTGTGGTTCCGTCAAAGAAGCACAAGGCGTCGAAAACTTCGACGTCGCCAACACTGCCGGAGCTGTCGACACCGAAATCGAGGTTGACACTGGCTAAAACGGCAGCAGTTTCGAAGCAGTCTGCAACGACTGCTTCGACAAGCAATACTTCCTGCTGTAAAAACATTTCTCGCCCAGGCATCCACTCTTGTCATCCCGGTCAGTCGGGATGGATGGGTAAGCTGACTGCCTGGTAGTCTCCGCCTCGAGGTTGACAATAAGCATCTGATTTGAAAGACTGTTCCCAGACAAAAGATGTGTTAATGGTTATAATCTATCCATTTGAGATGCAGTCTGTTTCTGTCAGAATCTGACTAATTTCTTCAACTTTAACCTTGAATTGGCAAAAACTTCTGTTTTTCTTTCAAATGTATATTAAACCGGATTTATTTTGAGTACTTTGCTAAAATGTGTTACGCTCACCTGGTATCCACGGGGACGCCACGCCACCCATGCCCTGGTTGGATGATTTGCACTCTCGAACCCTCTCCCGGTCCCTTGGTAAGGTCTCTGGTTAAAGATGGGTCTGCAATATAGGCGAGCTGGATTCAATACTCGATTGTCTTTATGTTTTCCCACCTCCCTTGGCCTTAACCCCTTCCTCCCACTTGGGCCTTCTCCTCACCTTAATATTGTAAAAGGTGGATTCTCCGTCCTGCTCCTCGTGGCAGGGGCGCGTATGTGTGGGGGGGCGAGCAGCAACCAAGTTACTTCACTGGTGCAAGCCCCCCTGTGGGAATCCAGGCCTGCTGCAACTCCGTAGGTTTGCTGCTTTACATCCTTTATATGCAGTTCTTATGTTCCTCTTAGTTCGAATAATAATGTATTGCTTCTTTCCTTTTAGGTATGGAAAGGTATTTTGGTGTTGTCATGCAGTTTGAAGAGGTGCATGGGACGGTAGGCAAAAGCGCGGTGTGCGCGATGCTGTCCGGTGAGTAATGGGCGATGCGCTGCACTGTTCCGCCTTTTATATTGCTAACCTGTGTCTTTTCTCTCCTTGCAGGTTGCAATGTTCATCGCCGAGCGCCGTAATGTTCCAGCAATGATACTGACCAGGAGAGGACTACCCAGGTAAGAATTGTGTGGCTCATTTCATTCGGGAGGAAACATGAGTAAACGCTTACTAATGCTGTCTCTCTTTCTCCTCTTTCCAAGTTATGGTATTCCAGGATGCATGCAGTGCCGGATGATGGAGTTCGTACCTTCAGGTGAATGGAACCGAAGTCAACGATGGATTGAAGACAAGATACCAGGTAAGGTTCGTAGTGTTCTTTCTCTCTCTGCAGGTCCTTGCTTTCAGGTAAACTGGCATCAAAGAACTGGGCACGGTGAGCGTTACGCTGCCCGCAGCAGAATAACGCAAAGCATGTTCTGCTGCGGTTTAAATAGTCTCAGGTAAAGTAGTCCAGGTAAAATAGTCCCAGGCCTGCCACACCCAAAAGACTGGACCGCATAGCTCAGTTCCTTGTAACTGAGCTATGTGTGTGCCTCCATGTTGGCCGACAACCCCTCCCCCCCAAAGTTAAATAGTCCCAAGTAAATGGTCCCATTCTAATGTTGGTCTTCATGATGGTTATGAGCATGGACTGACTCCAAGAGTGTCTTGGATGAGGTTTTAAGGCCTTTGACCTGGCCCTAACGGGAAGGCTGACTTGCCAGTGAGGGCCAGGGGCAAGGGTCATGACAAATTTATACATATATATTCTTGAAGGAACAACACAAATGTACATATCAGCTGAACAACAAAAAAGTGTTACTGGTTATAATTCATACAATTGAAATGCAGTCTATTTATGTGAATATTTGATTAGTTTCTTCAAATATTGAATTGGTAAAAACTTTTTTTCTTTCAATTTAATTTGTTATGTGCATATTCAACCTTATTTATTTTGAAAATGTTGCTGTTAAATTTATATATTTGTACATTTGTGATTTCTGTTCAAGAATATATATTAGCTGAACAGCGACGTACTCTACCCTGGTCTATTTGATTTTGTGTTCTGGCACCAGTATAATTCAGTTAATTTAATTATTTTAGGCAATAATTAGTGGTTGGTCCTAGGAGTTTTCTGAATGGCATAACCCATGTAGCAACAACCCCACATTTAACAGTGTTCGCTCTTGTTGATATATGGTAGACTTAACCGCCTGAACCACCAAGCTTTCAGGTGTGGGATGCTTGGTAAGATATTCTGGGTCACTGTTGGAAGGTCTGTACTTCCTTACAAAGTAATTATTTACTGCAGCCGCAGTTTCTGGGATCTCAAAATTAGAAGAGACCTTTTTCTGTAGTGCCATACGGAAAGGTACAATTTGGTGTCTGAGGACACTGGTCCAAGATGTCAGTCATATCATCTTGTTCGAAAGATGGAGTAGGCCTACTCCATCCCATAAATTCAAGGACCTTTCCCCATCAGTTTTCTGTACGATGAGTCAGCATGCTTAGAGGTGTCAGGCCTGCCAAACTCCAACTCTGGAGAGGTATCCAAGCCACTAGATAACTGGAGATGATCATAAAAATCTCTTACTCTGGACTCATCACAAATAAATTCCTCTGGCACATTGAGGGTGCAAAAACCGTAGACCAAATGGTGGTGCGTCATCATCAGAGGGTTGGTCATCCTTATAAATGGCTGAAAGAGACTTAAATATTATTTCTTAGGCAAAGGCTTGTAAACCTGGTCTTGCACTGTCAATGGCTTTGACAATGTCGAAGTAGTCGAAGACGGCCTTGAAACTGATGCCGTTTTAACCGGTATCGTACTCTATTTCGGTGTCGACAGCTCTGGCGGTGTCAGCGAAGACGAAGTTTGAGGCCTTGTGCTTCTTTGATGGAACCACAGTTGGACGTGGTTCTCGACTCGAAGCTCTTGACGATTTTTTGGCAGATCAAGACAGTTCCTCTATGCAAACTAAGCTGTGGGCAGAAACTAAGTTCAATCTTCCTGTGCAGCAGAAACGAGACACCTCAGATATTGCTTGAGCGATTGGTATAGCCTCTCTTTTTGTTTGTTAGTTTCCGGGTGATACCCAGAGGTCAACATCCTCTGTATGCCCAAGGACTTGCATAGTTGTTTCCAGTATCTGGAGGTATATTGTGGACATCTGAGGTTATGGATTCAGGTAATCCATGCAGACGAAAGACTTCTTGCAGAAAGATTTGACTCATTTGAGAGGCAAGGGTAGTTTGTGGATTGCAGTAAAGTGAGCCATCTTAGTGAAGGTACTCACACTGAGCAACCATCAAAGGAAGGTCCACTATAAAGTTGGTGGAGATTTTTGCTATGATATTTTTGACAGTTCTGGTTGCAGTAGATTTCTAGAAGGTTTGGTTCTGGGAGTCTTATGTTGGGCACAAACAACACAAGTGTTTACATATTGAAGTACTTTTTGCTTCAGAGTAGGCTACCAAAACTGGCATAACAGTTCTATTGCGTTGCGTATCCCGGGATGACCTGCCAATGCTGAAACATGACTCAAAGAAAGCAGATCTTTTTGAAAATTTAGGGGAGGGATGTAAAGACAGTTGCGTTGAAAGTAAAGGCCTTCTTGGAAGGCAAGTCCCCATGTTGTACAGGAAATGGTGCCTGGCAGATCTCGAAGCCGACCTTTTGAAGAAAGGTTTGTATAACCATAATAAAAAGGAGTTTTAGGTAACATCTTTACGTGATAAGGACTCATACCTTGAGGATCCATTCCCCATCAAGTCCGCATACTAGCAGACATGTTTTGAGCCTGGGTTGTATATTATAAAAAAGCGGTATTGTGGAAACAAATGGGCCCATCCAGTCTGTCCGCTATTTTTACAATCGAAGGACTGGAGCATTTGCAGATTTCGATGATCAGTTCTGATTTCCATGGTTCCTTTAGGCCTGGGACAATGTTTTACTCAAAAAGATACAGGATGTTCTTCTTAATCCTTTTTTACCTGTTTAAGTATGGCTCTGACCGCTATGTCGGAAGCATTCGTTTCCAATATGAAGGGTTTGAAGAAGTCAGGCTCAGCCAAAATGGGTGCTGAAGTGTAAGCTTCCTTTAGTGATGCAAAGGCCATCTCGGTTTCTTCATTCCAGATGATATTTGGTCCTTGTTTAGTAGGTTTGTTAGAGGAAGGACTCGTCTTGAGAATCCAGAGATACATTTTCAATATGTGCTAAGCCTATGTGCTAAACCTGGGAATTGCTGTAGTTCTTTCACAGAGATGGAGCTCTCCAGAGTAATGCTGCTGTGACTTTGCTGGGATCCATGGTCTGAGGGTCTGGGAGTAAGACAGACACAAGGGTGGCATATTGACTGATAGAAACTTTTATTCAGACAAAATAAGAAGGGTTGGAGAAAGTCCTAACTGGCCCCATCTTCATCAGGGGTTCCCTTGTCTCAATAAAACAAACTAATGATATTGTCAGGGTGTCCAAATTATAGTCCACCTTCTGGTGTCCAAAACCTAGCCTATCCCTCACAATCTAAATTTAGGAAAAAGGTGAAAAGGGAAATGTCTCGACTGCCAACCTGCTGCCAGATATTGTAGTTCCAAACTGCAAGTTCAAACATGGTGTAGACAAGCAAATAAGTCCCTTAAGGCTTGGGGTTGGATTGCCTTTCCCCAAAGCCTTTATTGGATTCCATAAGGTTTCTTCTTTGTGAGCGGACCTGCTTCCCAGGCGTGCGCTAAGATAAAATAGCCTGTCTCTTTCTCCCAAGAAGTGCTGCAATTATTCTTCTCAACACCCCTCTTCTCGGCCCACTCTCTTGCCAAGTAGAGTACACCAGGTTCTTCATTTTCCAGTTTTGTCTCTTCATGCCCACAGCCCACAGCCCACAGCCTTGGTTTACTCTCCTGCCAAAGTCTATGGGTGTTCTCAGCACCTACAAAGTTCGTATTCCTCTTAAATATAGTTTGGGGAACACCTCACCAGACCCCTTTCACATATGCATTCACAACATTCTGGTTTTCCAATATCTCTAACCCGCAGCCCTGGTCGACTCTCCTGCCACGGTCTGTGAATGTCTTGTGTTTCTTTAACGTTCGCAATTTCCCCCCCCACCCCCTCTTATGGATTGGGGTAGCTCTCATATATAGGTTACAGACACCCTTGACTGGTTTATTCACATCAGCATCCTGCTTCAATCTTACCTTACTCCACAGCCCTGGTTTAATTTCCTGCCAAGGTCCGAGTGTCTCATTTCCATAAAGTTTGTTGGGTCCAAGACTCTCTCCACTAGGACAGCCCCGGTACTTGTTCTTCCTTTAATCCACTGCGTGCCCCATGTGCTCCATAGCTCTCCCCAACCTTTAGAGTAACCACCCCAGTACCTGTAGGGCTTTGGCCTCATCTCTCCGGGTTGCTTGCGGGTCTCCCAGGAGTTGCGGCGGCATGTTGGGCTCAGAGGGACCTTCTGCTACCTCTCGGGTACTCACCTTGCATTCTCCCGTTGCCTGGATTTCAGCGCGGTAGCCCTGGTAACCAGCAGGTAAGTATTCCTCTCCCACGGTCAGCTTCCAGCTTTGTCGGTTCCCTGCGGGTCTGCCTTCCTCCTGCGTGTCATCATATTCTCCCCGCTGAGTGTCTGTGCGGCCCTTGCAAAGTGCTCGGTCCGCACCGAGCTTTGAACAAAGACGCCATCCTTCCCTTCCCACTCTGCCTTGAATGACAGCTGACCAATCACGCTGTCACAAAGGTAAGACCGTGTTCCTTCTGGTGATCTTCCTTACTCGTCTAAGTACCATCATTGAATACTGTGTCAGTGTCTTTTCCCAAAATGGGTTCCACTAGAGAGGTATTGCAACAGTACACTGTGGTACTTGGTGGAGGGTATAGAAAAGGGGTTGGAGTAAGGGTGGGAGCATTAAAGGGGTACTGTGTTCTATTTGGTCACTGCTCGCAACAAGGTCCTCCTGCCAAGTACCGCCCCCAGGGAAACTAGCGGGTAGCGGCGCAACTACCATGGCATCATGGGGGTAGTCTTCCCCCATCTATAGCAGCGACGATACCTTGGGATTCATCACAATGGCTACACCCTGGGCTGAGAGTATATAGCCCAGATAAGGAACGGTGGCAGCAACAAAAACACTTCTCGGTTTAGCTTTCTAATCGTTCCTTTCTCATCGGCTAAACACTTCTTTGATGTGTTCCGGGTGATCTTGAGGACGAGAAAATACCAGGCTGTCATCCAAGTATGCAATCACAATATGCAGGAAATGGTCTGAAAAAAAGGTGGTCTATGAACCTTTGAAAAAACACTGGGGCAATGGTGTTAGGAATGCGTTTTCCATTCATCCCCTTCTTTGATCCTAATAAGATAGTAGGCGCTGCAAAGATCTAGTTGGGTGAAGCTTTTAGATCCTTGCACCGCTTCTAGTATATCCAGAATTAATGGCAATGGGAATTTATTTTTAAGACAAATGCAATTGAGTCCCCTGTATTTTTTGCAAGATCTTAATTCAAAGGTATCTGTTTAGGACACAAAGAACAAAATGCCATGAAGGAGGAGATGGATTCACGGATTAAACCATTCCCCAGGTGTTCATAAAGATATCCGTTCAAGGCTGCCTTTTCGAAGAGAGACAAAATAAACATATGGCAGAGAGGCACAGAAATGTTAGGCAGGAGATCTATGGCGCAGTTATCAGGGCAGTGTGGAGGAAGGGACTTTGAATCTTGCTTCAGAAAGACATGTTGTAAAGGTACTGTACTTTTGTGGGATGGTGCACACTTGCAGTATGTTATTGTGGAAGGAGTTTGGTCTTGAGGATCAACTTGAGGTGGAGGAGTAGTGGCCTGACAAAAAGAAGTACAATATTCTGAGCCAAGAAAAAGGCTATGAGCAGTCCAACTGAAACGGGTTATGACGAGACAGCCAAGAAATTCCCAATATTAGAGGAAAGTGCACTGCTCTGATAATGTCGAAAGACATGGTTTCTTGATGTTGGGCAATTTGCATTCTGAGTTCAATCGAGTTTAGCGTTATAGGACCCCCCCCCTATCCAAAGGCATTCCATCAACTCCTTCAACTTGTAGAGATTCAGGTTTTTGGATGCAAGGAATAACCATTTGTTTAGCTCAAATGTGACCAATGTATAGCCCTGCGACTCCGGAGTCCATCAAGACAGATACTTCCATAGCTCATGTGTCCTGAAACCAAATCAAGACGTTGAGGACCAACAGTCTATTGTCTTTGGTCTGTGTATTACGGACAGTCATTGGCAAGGTTTTGAGGGGACTTTTATCCCATTCCCAAAACAATGTCCCCTCTGGTTCCGGGAACTGGTGTTGCCCTGTCTGCAAGGTGGAGTCAAGGGAAATTGCCTTAATAGATGCGACGAGGAAACACAATATAGGCATAACCCTTTGGTTCGTCTGTGGGACTTTTCTTCCACAAAATGCAGGCAGCCCTGATCTGCATAGGCTCACTATTCAGAGGACGACTGGACAAAGCGGCTGGCGCTATGGGAGGTAATGAACAAGCCATTTCCGTCATTCGTTCTTGAAAACGCATCTGCAGGACTAGTTTAATCAGTTGTTCAAAAGAAGGAGGCCTAGGATCCCTTGCTAGCCCATCTTAATTCCTCAGAGAGCCCTCTTCGAAGAAGGGTGTAACAAGCCTCCTCAGGCCAGGCAGGATCCTGAGCCATCAGTTTAAGAGATTCCTGTGTGGTATAAGTTAAGGCAGGTCGGTCGAAGTAAGCCCTCAATTCGGTTAGGAATCCTGAATAGGTGTTATCACTGAAGGTATTTCCCATGCCAAGGTCCTTCTGCCCAAATGGGTAATCAAAAATCTGACTTTGGACTGGTCAGTTTGAAAGGACGTCCACCTGAAGAAAAAAAAGTAACCATGCAGGTGTCTAGAAAATCTTTTAGTTTTTTAGGATCCCCAATAAAATGTATCCAATTGGGGTCCCTCCTCCCCAAAAAGGGACCGTTAAGGTAAGGCATCTCTGTTTGTAAGATCTTGACATAAATATGTGTTTCCCGTTTTTTTAGGTCTGCATCTCTGTTGTGATATTTTTGCACTGCAGCAACAAGGTCTTCATTTGGGCCATGTCAGCCTCTGGACATCGCAAGCTGTCAGTTTGTGCCTTGCCTTTTTGCCTTTAAGGGTCCTTTTAGAGTAGAGATGGGGTCAGTTCTCCTGGGCAGCCACCCTGTACTCTGGATGAACAGGGAAACAAAGCGACTCCTTAGAGGAGGCAGCCCAACAGAAAGAAAAACTGAAGAGGAAAAACCCCTGATCAAGACAGTGGGGCATGAAGAGCTGGCCACAGCAAACAACCGTACGGAATAGCAGGAGGACTGGAGGCAGGGAATCCAAGAAGGAAGAAATGGCAGACTGGAGCGGTGGCACGAGGAGGAAGAAGGAGAAGAACAAGGAAGCACAAGGGCAACAGAGAAGCATCACGGGGAGCGCCGCCTTTGGTGTAAAGCACTATATAAATTACAAAGTATATATATATATATATACACACACATACATATACACACACACACACACACACACACACACACACTTGAACCCATGTCTCTCAAATTTTGCATGGATTCCTCTTTTTCAGGGGCAAGATTGTAGTCTATGTTTGGATGCAAAACAAATTCACTCCGTAGACACCCTCATTTACTGATGCTCACCCCGATTCACTACAGTAGGTACTAGAAGGAGGCAACATTTGGAAAAGTGCCTGAAGCTAAATGAATGTTTGATGTGTTGGTTATTCCTTTGAAATGTATTACTACTGTATACAGTTCAAAAGTGATTAAATGGAAATAAAAAATAATTCAATATTTTTTATCACGCTACTCCAGATATGGGAAATGGCAAGGTTACAGTTTACTGAAAGTTCAGACACGAGAAGAGGGCACAAGCTATGTTTCTTAGACATTTTCTCAAAATGTTCTGTAGCCATTAAGTGACTGAAACATGCCGTACAAAAAATGAACATCACTTAGAAAAGCTCCATCTGATGCAAAGCGAAAATCAAAATCAAGAGCTTCTGAAACACAACAACAAACAGCAGCACGACTTGCCAACAAGAGGACAAGAGCAACATCCTCCAGGGAACACGAGACACCACTCGATCAGGACACGGGGAACGCCTGGTACCCCAGCTAGTACAAAATAAAATACAATGCAACAGAGGGACTGACTTACCGGCTTTGTTGTGGTTTAGATGTAAACAGAGGTTCCGACTCCCCGATGTCATAGCATGCGTCAGGTATGCAGGCTCTATTTTGAAAAGGGCAGCTGTGGTAATTCGGTCTGCCATCACAGAAGGGACACTATCCATTTCCATCTGCCCATATTAACCAATAGGGCCAAACCATGACAATTTATTTCATATTTGCAATGGAGAAAGCGCAGTTGCAAGATCACAGTTGGGGCAGGATACATCCTGCTCAACTGACGACTGAAAGGGGGCATGATGGGAGAGCATTAGCCAGATCCCCAAACAGGAGAAGACTCAGGTGCTCAGAAGTAGAATCAGATCAAGGCATCACAGGCAGTACCAGCTCAACTCGTAGAGGCCAACTAATCACAGCTGTTGCATTTTCCTCAGCTTTATTGCGGGGGGGAGGGGTGGCGGTGGAGGGTTTGGATTTTTTAGGTTGCTTGAGAGGTGCATGGTGGGCTACCCCTCCATATAAATGCCACATAAAAATGCAGGGAAACAGCCTCAATATGTTGGCCACTTACGATATGTACCACATTCATCATAGGGAGAGCAAGCATCATCCTCAGCTGGGATGTAGGGAGAGATCTAGATCCTGACACATCTTCCACAAAAGGCAAAAAAGCCTTCCATGAAATGCACTACATGGAGAAAGTCAGCCCAGAGAAAACCCTCATTTGCCTGAACCACCTAAAATGAAAGAACAGAACCTCCTTATCACAGAGGTAGGGACAGCTACTGTCAAGGAGAAGGAAAGAACTAGTAAGGCCAAACCTTGTGTATGGCGATCCTGCCAAAGGATAAGATGTTTAAAAAAAAAAATTAAAAAAAAAAATGTTTTAAGAGAAGCAACCACAAGTATTGGTCCATGTTTGAGAAAACCTACTATTCCCTGCAGAGCCCAAAGACTAAGAAAAGAATGTCTGCCTGAGCCAGCAGAATATCACTTCAGCAGCAAGTTTCCTATTATGAGATCAGTATAGAAGGTCTAAATCAAAAAGTGATTTTAAGAAAGTAGGTCCCGTGAAGGGCACAGTAACATGTCAATGTCAAAGTATACTCCATGATGCTCAAATGGACCAGGAAGGCAGCAATGGCCGCTGAGGCAGGATGCCAACGTAAGCAGTGGACAGGAATGCAGGCACAGCAATCAGGAGGTCAGACCCAGGATGCACTCTATCCTTGCAATAGAGTATGTATATTGTGCACTTAGCCTTTCACGGTGAACTCAGCCTTCAGTAAAAATGTATTTCTTGATGAACTAGGAAGGCAATTGTGTGGAAACACTAGCCATAATGAACAAACGGGTTTCAATGGTATGAGACAAATTGAGGGAATTCGTCCCTTCTCCCCAAGGGGGAGCCTCCACCTGTGAGGCTAGGGAGGTGAGCCCGCTATGCAACAGCCCTAGGCAGGTGGTACCTCACCGGGAGAGACTCCCCCTTTGGGGAAAAGGACTCTCATTCCTGCAAGAAACTCTGATCTCCTACACATGATTGCATATATGGGACACAATATAATACAAGTTCCAAGACTGGGATGAAGAGAACATGAACTTATGCCATTACCAGAAATAAAGAGAAGTCGCTATAAATCCAAATCTCAAATTAACTGCAACAAGTAGGTTGAAGAGGGAGGACACGCTAAAGGGAGAGGAGAGAGTAGAAAGCATACGCAGATAGACACAGAAGGCCCCGTGTGAGTATAACACCTGAAGGAGGCGGAGCTGAAGCAGACAGCAGAGCCTGCAAAGTTTAGAACTGCTTCGAGCAGGAGAAGGAAACGCTGGAAGTCTGGCACATACCAGGTGCCAGAAGCAGAGACGGCTGGAGCGGAAACCTTGGCGGCGGCGCGGCCACTAAGCAATCGCAGTGGGCAGGCTGTCCGTTCAACGTTGCTGACAACACCCAACAAAGGAAGCAAGTAATGGTCTGGTTGCCCATAGCAGTATCAAGAAACCGAGAAGGAGAGAGAAACTCGCAAGAAGCAGACATCACGGAAAGTGAACCAAGAATCTACAGGCACTGGAGACATTCCCCTGCATTACTATAGGTAACAGGGAGAACGGGAATACCGGGAAGCCAAAGGTGACTAGTTATAGAATCAGAGAAACTCGTCCCAGTACAAATGACAAAACCATGAAACCCAAATTGATGAACTTGAACTGCCTTAATGTGATAAAGAGAAGAGAGAAATAGAATTGGAGTATCACTACCTTGGTAAGAGAGTAAGATAGCCCGTTATCTAAGAAACAAAGAGCAGAACATAATAGAGAGATAACTGAACTAAAGACCAGAGAGGTCCCAAGGATAGGTGAACTATAATTATTTGTAAAGCCAAAGTTCCATAGAAGGAGGCACTACATGAATATTCAGAAGCCTCTAATACAGAGCCAAAGATTCAGACAAGGGCAAGGGAAATCCACACTAAAGACAAAAGAAAGACTACCCCTCCCGTAAGGCAGTTACAGGAACTGATACAGAGGATAGCGAGATGCAATTTTCAAATGGTCCATTAACAAGAACTCTAAAAGAAGTGAAGTTAAAAGCACAGCCATCGGGAGAAGAGAGTCATTCTCTTGACCGTAGTTGATTAAACTAGTGATCGGGTCAGTTAGGGCTGGTTTTGGACAGCTGACCCATTTCTTTGTGACATTCACAGACGAGCACCTTTGTTAGTAAAGTAGGTAGGAAACACCCTGCAGTGGTAGGAAAGATGAGCTTTATTCTTTGATAAACTCTTGGTGAAAACGTCCTCAGAGTGCCTGTGTCCTTCTTCTGACCTGACACAGATATCAGTGGCAGGCAGCACCTTTGTGGTCGCTAGAGGCAACATCCACATAAGACTGGAAGGCAGATGCACTAGCCTTGTAGAAGAGAAATTATTCTTACCCATTACAGAGCAGGCAGGGGGTGTATTACAACAGTGCCACTGCCAACACCTGACACATGACACCTAACACCTGTTGTCTGCACTAACCCTTGCATTTGGCACCTGTTGGATGTACGTATTGTTATTTCTTCTTTTATCCCATGTACTGCACTGTCCCCTCCCCCTTCCCATGCACTTGCGCGATATGATTGACACCTGGCCCAGTAGGATCGTTGTCTGTCTTACCTCTGCTGCCCCTCCCTTGCCTCGTCGCGCCTTGAAACACTTGTGTATAGGCGCATTACAAATGCCATATCATAAAAGGGCAGAGGAGGTCCCTCTTGACAGGGGAGACCAACACAACACCAGCCAATGCCGCAGTATGGGAAGTAATAGCTCCCAAATATACATCTCAGGAGAATGTGTCCCTCCCAGGGTAGGTTGACTCTAGGGCCTCCGTTTACCTGTTCACCAACGTAAAGTAATGGTGAGTGATCCTTGGGTCTGCAGTATAACAGAAAGGGAATACAGATTGGAATACACAAAGATCCAATCACTGTAAAGGGTGCTCCTTGCACAGTACCAGAGAACAAGGACAAGGTCACCACACTATTGAGAACCATTGTGGATCTACACTGAAAGAAATCCATCATTCCAAAGCCCAAGGAAGAGCAAGAGAAAAGGTTTCTATGCAATGGTATTCAAAGTCCTGAAGCAATCGAGGAGAGGGTGTCCCAGTTTTGGAAGCCCAATAAGCAAAGTGTATGGGACTAGTGATGGATGTTTGAGATGGATATGTTACAGCTATGTATTCCACCGGTGAAGAAGGGAGAGGTAATGACAAATGTACATCTCCTTGTTGCCTACAACATCTTGGCACATCACAATCACCACAGGTTTTTCCATTTCTCATTGTAGGTCAGCATTATCGGATCTGCATTTTATCATTTGAATTGAAGATCACTCCTAGACTTTCTCTAAATACTGAGGCATCAGCAATTGATATACTACAGCAGAAGGGCATTCGGATAGATGCCTTTCTAGTCAACTGTTTCCTCCATGCCTCATCGATAGAAAAGACCAGTCAGAACACAACCATGACTTGCCACCTACTACAATAACTGTGTATCATGATAAATATGGACAAAATCGCATCTCTTAAGTCTTGAACTCTGATACAAAGGAGCCAGATTCAGAGCAGATGTAGAAGAAGACTTTCCACCAGCAACCAAGGCTCTGAAATCTCAGAACAGGCAGTGGTGCGGCTACTGTCGTGGGCAAAGTTCCACATGAAGGCAAAGGAGGGTCATATAAGAAGTTGGAAGCCGGCATCATGGACATAGGAGACTCCGATCACGATACCTCCCACACCTTGCACCTATATCTACAAAGGACATGGTCGATGGATTCAGTCAACAGGCAGGACATTCCGGGAGAAAGAGGCTGCTGAAGTCAAACGTTTGGTAAGGATATTATGGTCAACTAAATCAAAAGCTGCTGATAGGTCAAGCAGAAGGAGGATGGCCAGATTTCCTTTATCATTTAATTCATCCATTTGGATTTTTAGATCGAAGAGGGCCGTTTCAGTGCCATGTCTTGCCCTAAATCCTGATTGCCGCAGGCCTAGGAGGTTGTTGTCTTCTAAGTGCTTTTGAATTTGGAGGTATGCCGCTCTAAGATTTTCAGAAGAAACCGAACTGTGGTGATGGGTCTGTAGTTGGTCTGGTATTCGGGTCAAGGTTAGGTTTTTTGAGAAGAGGCATGACCCATGCCTCCTTGAGATTATTTGGGATGCGCAAGGTTCAAAGGATGCGTTTATCAGGGAGGTGATAAAGGGGCGAGTTCCTTTGTTCCCTCCGTTATGACAGTGGCTGGGCAAATATCGCCCATGCATATAGAAGGTTTTAGGCTGGTTATGATGTCTACCTCTTTTGTAGAGACCGGGGAAAACTGGAATGGGAGGCAGGATTTAGATGATGAGTCATCAGGCTTGCCGAGTTTGGTGCCCATGGCCAAGCTTTGCTTTTTGGCTTGTATTTTGGATTGTATTTTTGGCTCCTCTTTTGTGGAGACCGGGAAAAATTAGAATGGGAGGCAGGATTTAGATGATGAGTCATTAGGCTTGCCGAGTTTGGTGCCCATGGCCAAGCTTTGCTTTTTGGCTTGTATTTTGGATTGTAAAAGAGCTATTTTGTCAAGTAAGGCTTTTTGGATATTGGCACACCAAGAGGCATCTTTAATGCAGGATTCTATAGGTGGAACAGCAGTCTCCAACTCCCTGAGGATGGTGAATAGCTCTTTAAAGCCTGATTCAGCATTTTGTATTCTAACGTTGTAGGACTCACTTTTGGTTTTTAGGATGGCTGCTTTGTAGGTGGAGGAAGCAATTGTAAACTTTTCCTTGTTTAGGTCGATGGTGTTTATTTTCTACGTGGCTTCAGAGATTCTTTTGGAGTTGCGTAAGGCTTTTAAGTCAGAAGAGAACCACTTGTTTAGGTGGGCTATTGGTTTAGCTTCTCCGATTTTTAGCGGTGCAATTTTATTTAATGCCTGTAGCAAGGCATGGTTATACAAGTCCATGAGAAGTGACGGGTCCTTGTCTAAGTCCATAGAGGGAACAGTGATGGGTTGTAGTAAGGGCAGTAGGTTATCCACAGTGATGTTGCAATTGTTTCTAGACAAGACCTGCGGGGCTTGGACGACACCTTTGGGCTCAAGCTGTCCTCTATGGCAAAGGAGATGCAGTGGTGGTCGGACCAAGCGCAGGGTGTGTTGTCAAGGACCCTAGTGGTGCAGTTTAAGTCTGCCAGCCAATTCAAGGTGCTTCCCTTGCTATGTGTTGTACCACTGATACAATGTTCAAAGCCAAGCTGTGAGAGTGTTCTGTAAGGCTATTGCATTGACATATGTTCGCTTCGTGTAGGCCTAAATTAAGGTCTCCACTCATTATGATTTGGGAGATTTGGGAGCCAGGTTTGGTGTTTCGCGTGAGGAGGCAAGTCATTTCTTCGTCAAAGGAGGATATAGGACCAGGGGGTCGGTATAGAAGATGTAATAAAAGTGTACAAGCAGCTGACAGCGGGAGTTGGACTGAAAGATGTTCATCTGACCGGAAGGGTTCTTTAGTAAATTCTCGGAGTCCTAGTTGATTTTTAGTAATAAATGCGACTCTGCCGCCTCTGCTGGTTCCTCTGTCTGATCTGATAATGGTGTAGTTTTCTGGTATAGCTAGGGACAAAGGTGGCCCTGAGCTGGGTGTAAACAGGTTTCTGTGATCGCTAGGAAGATAGTTGGATGTGACGAGATCTGCTATATCTAGGGCGTGGGCAGTTAGTGATCTAGCATTAATGAATGCTCCTTTGATGTGAGGTACCTCAGAGGTAGGTGCCACAATGCCTGAAGTGTTGGTTGCTTGTGGTAGTTAGTTTGCGCGCTATAGATACGGCACATTACATTTTCAATTAGCACACAGGGTTAGGGAAGCAACAAATCAGGTTGCTTGGATAACGGGCTGAGTGCCCACGATCCAATCAACCTGACCGTCAGCGCCATCTTCCCCCACCCTCACCTTTCCATCCATTTTCCTGTCCCTCCAACTCCCCCTCCCCCCCAGCCAACTTACTGCAGCGGCAGTGCCTGCTGCTTCGATCCGTCTCCGTCTCCTTGCTGGTGCCACCATGGAAATGGAAGAGGGGCTCCATTTGGAGCCTCTGTCTTCCAGCTCTGTGGCAGCCATCTTGTGTAAGTATTTTCTTTTAATGCAGGGTTCGAAATTGAGGGGAGCTGGAAGTTAGTTAGCGCCCGATTCCAGCACAGTAGAGCCTAGTTCACTTGAAACCAACAGCTACCAGGAGCTACTTTTTGCTTCTTGTGCTAACTGGTGCCTTCCAGATATGTAAATGATGTAAATGTGAAATTAACTTTGAGTATTTGAGAATGTTAATAATAAATTATTTACAAATTTAAATACAAGAGTTCATACAAAATGGAAAAAGTTACAGGAGCATCTCTGGTAGCTTCTGGTTCTCCTGCGGTAGCTTCTGCCTACTGGGTAATGTCAGACACCCAGGTGCTGGTTACAGCTCCTAATCATTGAATCTTAATTTCGGACCTTGCAATGAGCGGGACGCTGCAAGGTACTGATCGTGGGGTGAATGTATTAATATTATTAAGGGCACACATCTGTGTTGGTTATATCCTGAAGAAGGACGAAACGAAGCAGCCTTGGGTGCCTAGGTTCGCCTGGCTCCTCAGAGAGTACCATTGTACTAATAGGAAAGACTGAAGCCCTCCTTTGTTAGATCATGAAAGCTTCAATTTGTTACATTTCAGTTAATGCACCGAGTAGGTTACATAAAAACTGCTGATATGAGGGCGGGGTAACAGTTTTGGATTTTTTATTTTATTGGGTATTTGTATGGCGCCTATACAACAGAAGTGTTTCCAGGCGCCACAAGGCAAAAGTGGGGAGGGAGCATGGGAACAAATATACAGTAATAAAAACAAAAACAATAACGGTCATACTAGGCCTTGTGACATTTGGATTGTGCAAGTGCAGTGTATAGAGGTGCAGCCAGGAAAGGATAGGGGGGTAAGGAGTTGGGGGGGGGGGAGAAATACAGGGCCAAAGGGTGCTAGGGGAGGGTCAATTGGCTAAGTGCAAGAGCCGAGGTGCCCCAGGGCCGGGGATGGGGGGGGGGGTGATTAGAGTAGATTGTGAGAGAGGAAGGCGGCCAGAGAGCAGGAGCAACACTGGGCACAGGTGTCCCAATAAGAAGGATCTCTGTCTTCCTGGCATTAAGACAATATCATTGGACTCACACCATGCCTGAATAGCAGTCAGGCAATCAGGGATGAGAGAGGAGGCAGTAGCAGGAAGCTTGAAGGAGAGTTGTGGGTCATCAGCATAGCACTGAAAGTGAGGGGAGGAGGAGATCAGGTGGGCAAGAGGAGCAAGGTACATGTTGAAGAGCCAGGTCGAGAGGAGGATAGAGAGAGAAGGGGACCAGTTGCACTTGGGAAAGGCAGAAAAAGTTAAGGATTCTTTGGGAATTGTGTGCTGCCTTTCCTCTGTTCACCATGTCGTGCTGCGCTTAAAGATTTACTGAAGTAACCTCATTCCAGTCCTGCGTATGTTAGATTCATTGGCAAAAATCCCAGCCCCTCCCAGTGATGCCCAGGGTAGAAGGCTAGAAGTTTTGTCTTAATGAGGATCTCACTGAGGGGAGCGTCTGCTGGTCAGGGAGTCTTTAATTAATGGTGGAACAAGCCTGTGGTATGCAAGGATGATTCCGTGAATATTTAACATTATAAGTGCTTGTTTGCAGTTGTGTGTTGTGGGTCAATAATGTTTTTCTGGGTTTGACAGAAATAACACCCTTAAAAACCCATCTCACCTGGTGACAGTCCAATAACAAAAATTCAAAACACTTGCATTTATGACCTACGTTTTGAAGGGGTTATCGTAAATGTAGGGAATACGTATTCTTGTCTTGGTCCTGTAATCTCCGATGGAAGCTCCAGTAACAGGAACATCCACTCAGGTTGCCTCAGTGGGAAAAACAAAGAAAAACAAAACAAAGGGAGGGAGAGGGAGACTCATCTCCTTCCCTACCAGGTCCTCGACCCACTATAACTATTGCAAAAAATGTCTGTCTCAGCATTGCAGAGTAGGGCATGGTAACGGAGTAGCAGTCATGATCTGTGTCGGTCCATCAGCGGCTTGGCACTAGCACAGTATAGACTTCCTCATAAGCCAACCCTCGTCTTACCCTAGGAGAATGGAGACAGGGCAGTTGATGCAAGTGCCAGTTCCTCCTAATGGGAGTCCAGCCTACTTTATTGATACTAATTATTCGCCCAAGACTTTCAAAATTCGGGACGGATGACACTATTTTATGCAAGGTGAGATCAGAGAGCAATTCCCAGAAAAAGGTACATTTGCCCTGAATAAGATTGTCCATCCAAAAAGAGCTCTAGAGTCCCTTGGAATCGAAGAATCACCAAAAACACTGGGATTCCTTTGTTCTTCGACTGGTACACAGAGGCCACCAAAAGGTGCTGCAAATTTAAAACCAGAAATCCGAATGATGCCCAAAGTAAACTACAAGAGCAGCTGAAGGAGTTCAAAGCAAAGAGCAAAGATGGCAGTCTCTTAAAACAATCATAAGGTGGTAAGAGAAGACTTCATCCAGTACTCCAGAGGGTACCACCACTGTAATAAACATGAGAAGTAGATGAAACTTGTATAATCCTGCTAATATGGCATCAAACATCAGAACAGGCATCAAATCCACCTCATGCAGCTGTATTTGCCCACCATCTGCACCACACGGTACAGGTTCAATTTCAGATCCGAGATTCCTGCATCAGTGAACCACCGGCATATAGTCAATACAGCCTTATGCAACCACTGAAAGGGTCTACACCGGGAATGCTTTAAGCTATTAATGCATTGCAGGAAAGATGCCCAATCTATACACCTTTTTGGTGCCTCAACTCGATCAAACACGCCTGGTTCCTAACGCATCTCCTTAAGCGGACGCTGCAGTGTACCCCTTAAGCCAGTTTCTCAGGATTGTTAATGTGATACCAAGGGCTGTGCATGCACCATGCGGCTCCATTGATCATTTTACATTGTGCAAAGGTTCCCTAAAATCTGTGAAGATCCTGTTAAGTTTCAAGAAGAATTGCAATTATTGAGTGATATCAGCACAGGTAGAGTTATAGCAATCGGCTCGGAAGAGCCACAATTCCACCCACCACATTCACTTTATTGAAGCAAATAAGTAACTGGACATTGCAAGAACCCCCTGGTAATAATTTGAAAGAGTTTACTAGCAGGTTATTCCGTACCATATAAAAAAAAAAAAAAAAAGATCTGCTCCAAGAAAACAGGTTGGTTTAAGATAGGTGCAGCAGGAAATTTGGGAATTTGCGAGCTAGTAGTCAGTAAAAAGCTACTTGCTACCTCAATTCTATATATACAAACAGCAAATAATTTCTTTATCGCCAAGAAACAATTATCACTTACCAATGACAAATGGATATTTTGCACCATGATAAGGGAATGCAAACAGAAGAAGCAGGAGAACCCAGCATATTCTCTCAAGGGACTTAAGCAACATTTTGCTCAATTTGAGGGGACCCTAATACGGCGACGACTGCACAACAAACTGGTTTCTACATTCGTAATGGGGCTTTAGCTGAGACTGCAGAAGGAATTAAGGGAGTACTTATTGGCCGAGAATGCACAAATTTGGGGAGTTAGCTGTGCAGCATTTTCAGAAAAGGCAGAAAGAAAGACTGCGGTGTCTGGATTAAGAGCGTTACACATCCAGTGGCTCCAGCACTTGCAAAGAAGGCTGGGGTATCAAGCAAGGTCCAACACCCGGCGAGGAGGGAGGGCCAAAGGAAGAGGAATCTCTTAATGTAGAACAAGGAGGAGCTCAAGATGGACAGATGTCGAATGTGAAAACGATATATATGTTATGTTATTTATAACGTGCTTAATACCCAGAGGTTTCTAAGCATGGACACGGGTATCGAACCTGTGGTGCTCGGTGTCGTCTTGCTTCCAAGGCGGGCGCTTTGACCCTGAGCTACCTCCTGATCAGTGTAATTGCTGCAAAGTGTTTGGACACCGGAATTCCAAACCGAACAACAGAGAGCTTGGGCAACATAACACCCTCCTTTTTCATTTACACTGTCTACTGTGTAGACTACACAAGACGACAATCAGGGGGCTAGCAATGTTGTTGAACCACCGAGCACACTTGATCCTTATGTAAATTGTGCGATTAGTGGAAAAGACATTTGTCTGGTTGATAATGGAGCATCACACTCAACTTTGAGAGCCCCTGAACTTCCACATGTACGTGTTCCCTGTTCAGACGAGGTAGTAAATGCAGTGCGTAATGGAGGTTGAGCGTTACCTCAGCCAGTCACACGTCCCACGACTTTCACTTTGGGCCCGATCACACTTTTCTATAGAGTCCTCCCACGCCAGTGAATTTATTAGGATTGAATAAATTGTGCAAAACGGGTTGCACAATCGATTATTCACTTGATGGTTTTTATTTAGATGTTGAGATACCTAATGAACTGGAGTTAATAACTGTGTTGCTTTGCAACAGTCTCCAAATTCACAAGAGGAGGTGAGGGACGACACTCCTTTTTTGCAATAGGGATTGATGGACCCAGTGCCTCTGAAATTATGATCAATGCATGCACACAAATATTACAATGTTGAACCAGTATGCATTAGGCCGAACCACACCAAACCCTTCCATGTATCCCACATAGTATTCCATTTCAAAATAAGCGGTTGAGTGTATAAAACCTGTCACTAAGTAATTGCTTAGGCAAGCAATTATTGTGCCTGTGATTTACCAATTTATGCAAGACCTCTTTTTAGTTTAGTTTTGTTTATTTGTATTGCGCGCCTGGCCCGGAGGCATTTGAATGCATTTCTTGCAGAGTAAAGGTTACAACATATTTCTTACAAAGTACAACTGTAAAGGAAAAAGTGCAAGTTCCAAAAATACAATGGGCAAAATACAAACCATAGACATACGAACATTATGAGAGGGATGTCGCTAAATCCTGCTCAATGGGCCATTTTTTTGTTTTTTTGTTTGAAGGCTCCTCTCTTAATGGGCTGGGGAGGGTGTTCCATAGTTTGGCTGTGAGGACAGGGAAGCTGGCCCCTCCTGCTGTTTGTAGTTTAAATCTAGGAATGGACAGCGAATGGGTGAGAGTAGATCTCAGTGGACGTTGGGCAGTGTGTATAGTAAAGCGGTTGGCCAGGTATTCAGAGGTGAGGTTAGCTTGGCACTTGTGGGTGATCGCTAGTGTTTTCAGTGAGATTCTGTGTGCAACCGGTAGCCAGAGAAGGCCCCGTCTAGTGTCTGAGCTATGTAGTTTCCTCAGAAAGTTCAGCCCTGATGGCATTGTTCTGAGTAACCTGAAGTTTGTTCATGTTTCTTTGGCTAGTCCCAAGGTAGAGAGCATTACAATAGTCAATCTTTGACAATTTGAGTGTTCTGGCGAGGATGATGCAGTTATTAGTTGTAAGAAAGGGTCTGCATGCCGTTATCAGCTTGCATGCGTATGCTGCTGCAGAAACCACTGTGTTGGTTTGTCGATGAAGTGATAGGCTAGAATCTAGATAGATATCGAGGGTTTTAGTATCATTAGACACCTTGATGGTGTTCCCATCAATGATGAATGATTGGAATACTATGTTAAGCTTATTTAGTCTGGTCTGTGAGCCCAAGATAAGTAACTCCGTCTTATCATCGTTCAAGCAAAGCCCATGATGCGCTATACAGGCTTGAATTACTGTATAGACATCATTGAGCACTTTTGAGTCAGTCGTATAGTCACCAGTGATAGGGATCAGTATCTCGGTGTCATCTGCATAGTTTGTGTAGGTGACACCCAGAGTCCAAAATATGAAAGAGTGGCTTTGTAAATACACTGTAGAATGTGGGGGAAACACAGGACCCTTGCAGGAACACGCATGGGACTGGAGAGGGCTCAGCAGAAGCAGAAGGGGAGAAGACCCTTATCGTTCTGTTCGCCAGGAAGGATCTAATCCATGCGGTGGCATCCTCTGAAATGTGGGCGGCAAGTTTGAGGTAATGGCAAAGGATTTGGTGGTTGACCAAATCAAAAGCTGCTGAAAGGTCAAGCATAAGAAGGAGTGCCAGTTTGCCATGGTCTTTTAGGTACTCAATTTACGATTTAGGTCAATCAAAGCAGTTTCCGTACCGTGGTGGGAAACCTGATTGACAAAGACCCAAGAGTTTGGTATCTTAAAGATAGGCCTGAATTTGTAGATAGGCAGCACGGTCAAGAATTTTCAGGAGAAATGGCACCGTGGTGATGGGTCTGTAATTAGAGGGGTTACTCGGATCAAGGTTAGGTTTTTTGATTAATGGGATCATCCACGCATCTTTCAAACTGACAGGGACAATGCCGGATTTGAATCAGGCAATGATGAATGTGATGATGAAGGGGGCAAGGTCATGGGCTGCCTCCTTGATGATAGATGTGGGGCAAGAGTCGCCTTGACAGTTGGTAGGTTTAATCTTGTTGATGAGGTTTTTCACTTCCCCGGATGAATGTGTAGTAAATGGAGTGGTTCTGCTCACTTCTTCTGGCGTTCCGAACCCTGCCACCAATTTATCTAGCATTCCCACTGCTGCAACAAATTTTACAGTACATAATTTAGGTTGCATAATCTTGCCCAGAGCCTGCCACATTCTTGTTGTAGTCGGCTCATGGTCTCAGTTTCCTCCTGTGAGGTATTCCCACTTTTCATGATTACTTCAATTTTATTTTCGGCCTCTTGTAGTGCTCGCTTTATGCCCCCTTGAAGCCCTCTGGATTTGGATATGGCCGCTCCCCTCACCACCACCTTAAAAGCCTCCCACAGTGTGCCCTCCGATTCTACACTGCCAGTGTTCTTTTCAAAGAATTCAGTTATCTCCTCCCTTAGGTCCTCCCGGAACGCGTTATCTCTCAGTGCTTCAGCTCTGAGCCTCCACGTTGGGATCCTGGCTCTGGGGGCTGCAGTCGCCACGCCATAACCAGAGGGGAGTGGTCTGACAGAATCCTTGCTTTATATTTCGACCTCTCAATCGCCCCGATGAGTTCCGGAGTGGCGAACATGTAGTCCAATCTCGTGTATAGCTTTTGTGGGGCTGCATAGTGTGAATAGTGCCCATCGTTCGGTGTTGCTGCCTCCATACATCTTCCAGGTGAAAATCTCAGCAGGGCCTGCAGGGTTTTAGCTGCATGAGTAGGTCTGTCTAGTTTTGTGTCTGATCTATCCATTTTGGGATTAAGCGTGCAGTTGAAGTCCCCCTTCCCATATGACCGCACCTCCCAGGTGGGGGCTAATTTTGCTGTATAGTGTCTTGAAATAGGCCACTGTGTCTTGGTTTGGGGCGTATGTGTCGATTATGCTTAGTTCTCTATTCTCTAGCATGCCCCGTATAACCACCATCCTCCCATCCGGCTCTACCATGGCCTGCAGCAGCTGAAAGGGTACATGTGGCGCTACTCGGGTGATTACTCCCCTGGCATATGCCGAATACGTTGCTCCAACGGTGGTCCCCCTCCATTTTTTTGGAATCACATCCCGTTTCTCTTTAGTGAGGTGGGTTTCTTGTAATAAGGCTATGTCTATCTTTTGCCTCCTCAGCTACATCAGGACCTTATTCCTCTTCAGATAGCCATTGAGTCCCCCGACGTTCCAGGTTACTATTCTAAGGTCTCCCATTTTTATCCATATCCCGTCCCATCTCCGCCCCCTGTAGTCCTGCACTCCATGTGTGTTTTTGCATGGAAATGAGTTTGCTCCCTAACTATTTCCCCTACAAGCGCCCCAACACTCCCCCCCAACCCCCTCCCTCACGGTACCGAACTGAACAATTCCCTCAACTCCCCTCTTCCCCCCTCCCTACCCATCCCCAACTGTTGCCCAGCTCAATCCCTGGATCTCAGGCGATCCCGCATTTAGTCCCATCTCGGCTTGCCATTACTAGGAACTCAGCAGGGTGGTTACCACTCTACCGGTAACCTGTCTAATCTAAACTATTGGGGTGTGGAAGTAGGTCCACTTTGTTCCTGCATTATGCTCAATATGCTACGCGCAATATTCTCTTATATTAGGCCCAGAGTGCTTCACTACTTCCGTGTGTGCTCTATTTTATCATCTAGTCCCATTGTCTTAGGTCATATAGCACCACAGTTTCCGGAGACACTGCATCACTTCTCTGTTTCGTCCTCCTTCTGAGGGTCTGTCCCATTCGGACAGCTCTGGCGTCTAGCCACTCTGTCGCTTCCTCTGGTGTTGCGAAAAATAGGGCCCTATTTTTGTGGCGCACCTTCAGCTTTGCTGGGTACATCAGCATGCATCTGTAGCCCGCATTTTGCAGCCTCTTCTTCACAGTCCCGTGGTTCATTCGTTTTCTCTGCACCAGGAGCGTATAGTCTGGGTACGCCGTGATGGATGCGGTCGCCCTACGTATTGTGCCTCCTTTTCGGAAGAATTCTAGGATCTGCTCCCCATCTCGATAATTCAAAATCTTAGCAATTATCAGTCTCGAGGGGGGTGGGGGGGCTCCTGGTGGTAGTTTCCTGGTGAGCGCCCTGTGTGCTCTTTCTACCGCGAACCCTTGAGCGAGTGCTCCTCCCTATATTTCTTGCAGCAGCATGGACTCCAGGCCCTGGCCACAACTACCGCAGCATAACACACCCATAGAATCAAACATTTTAACTGTGGTATATGTGCTACCTATACAAGATATTAATATTACAATCAATGCTCTACTAACAACCCAAAACCAATATCATTCTAAAGTAAAATAGCCAGTAGTGCATTTATTATGTCTGCGGACAGCCGTGAAGACCGCGGACTTGGCAAACACATCAGGGGCACCTGCCACCTAAAAAAATACAGCATTTGACCCATCTCTTACTCCTCCACCCTCCCCAAGCACTCTTACACACCAACACACTCCTCAAAAGAGTATTTTCCCCCCGTTCGATGCAGCGCTGTCCGCGGATATCCCTGGATCGAAGATGGCGGGTGCATCAAAACAATCTGACGCACCTCATGCTTCACCCCAGCCAATCAGCGAACACATCGCATGTCCGCGGACATGACGCAAGCCGATTAGCCAATCAGTGTCCTGTTCGCAGAGCGAACAGGGAAATGGGTCAGCAGAGCGGACACATCACAAATGTTTTGAGACCTACTTTTTGGTCATTTTAAAAGAAAAACGGATTTCCACCAAATTTACAAAAGCACGCTTTCGCGACCTAGCCGTTGCTCCTGCTGCTAATTTGGTGCAAATCCGTCCAGCGGTTTGAGCTGTAGGCATGAGCAAAGTTTTTTCCCCCATTCACTTTATGGGAAAAAAGAAATGTTGGGACCCCCCCTATAACTTTTTCCCCCCCCCTGCACCAAACCTCACTAAACTTTGCAAAAAAAAATTCAGAGTGGGCCATATACTTTTTTGCAAAGTTTGGTGAGAATTCATCCAGGGAGAGCAAAGTTATAAGCCACCCAAAAAGTGTTCTTCCTATGGGATTAGCAACTTAACCATAACTACACGGCCACTACCGTGGGCCATATATATTTTAGAGGCCAAGTGCTTACATTTGAATACATTGTGTACACATCGATAATAGAGGCCAGGTGATGACATTGACCAAACTTGATTGTCATTTCGTACAAGCAGAAGACAGGACCAACTAATAGGAGTTGAGCCTTAGGTAGTGGACTTAATATTTGTTGAATAACCAGGTTGTTATAAGTTTCTTGAATTGGGTATGGGAGAGCTGACTGCTGATAGTGGTCGGAAGAGTATTCCATAATCTTGGGGCTGCAATAGTGAAGCAGGCTTCTCTGGGTCTTGCGCTCGAGTTGTGGGACATATAGTAGTGTGACATTGTTGGATCTAAGGCGCCTGGAGGGTATTTTAGACGTGAGACAAACACTCAGGTAGGATGGTGCATTTTGGGTGATGCATTTATGCGTGGTGGTAAGTGTTTTATAGAGGATCCTGGCTTGAATGGGGAGCCGGTGACAGTCTCTCCTGGCTTGGGAGATATGTTTTTTTTTCTTTTTCCCCAGGGCTGCTCCGAGTGCTTTGTTTTGTAAAAGTTGAAGTTTAGTGAGGTTTTTCTTGGTTGTGCCTAGTAGAACTATGTTACAATTATCAGGTTTGGACATGATGAGGGCTCTCGCAAGTGTGATGCAGTTAGTTGTAGACAAGAATTGTCGACTAAGGGAGATGAGTTTGGATGTGTAGGAGGCGAGGGAGTTAATATGTTTGGTCATGGTGAGGCTAGAGTCTAAATAAACCCCTGATTGGAGATTGGGATGGGTGTGTCCTCAACGGTAATAGAGGTGTAGTCTGGTGGCAGTTTTTTTTATTGGGCTGGTGAGCCTACAATGAGAATCTCAGTCTTTGAGGCAAAGGCTATAGGTAGCCATCCAATTCTGGATAAGGGAATAGAGATCATTGATGGTGATGGTATCCTGGTCTTTATTACACGTGATTGGGATGAGGATCTGTGTGTCGTCAGCAAAGTTAGTGTGGAAGACTCCCATGGCATCCAACGCTGAGAACAGTAGCTTGGTGTACGCATTATATAATGTGGGAGAGAGACATGAGACTTGTGGTACTCCTAGTTGCACTGGTATAGGGGGCGGGGTCACAGCTGATTCGTCACCTAGGGCAACTCTGGATGTGTGTTCTGGGAGGAATGATTTAATCCAGGAGGTTGCATTTTGGGAGGACTGGAAATTGTTGGAGTGAATGGCATAATTTGTCGTGGTCAACTAAATCAAAGGCAGCGGATAGGTCGAGTAATAAAAGTATACCAAGTTTGCCTGAATCTCTGATGGAGTCCATTTGATTTTTTAAATCAAGTGAAGCCATTTCCGTGCTGCGTTTACGGCGGAAGCCAGATTGTCTTTCGCCTAGTAGTTGGTTATTTTCTAGATGTGCTTGGACTTGTTTGTATGCAATTTTGTCGATTTTAAAGCAGGAAGGGGACTGTGGTGATGGGTCTGTAGTTGGTTGGGGTGGATAGGTCGTTAGGGAGAATTCTCTTATAAGGCTGATTTCCCAAACCTAGTGTGTCCCCCAGTAGCTTTGCTGGATTTTTGGGGTTTGTTTTTTTCTCCTGCTAAGAGTGAGACTCTTTTCCTCCCACAGGCATGATTTGAGGCATGTCTTTGACTTTGTATGTGCTTATGGGCTATGGGGGTTCTTTCTCCATAGGATATCCTCTGTTTTTGTGTATGTGTTACACAGCACCCTCAGTGCAGTAACACAGGGGTATCATAGTGACCCCCAAACAGACTCCATACCCTGGGACCGACTACTGTCTCCCAGGGCATGTAAAGTCACCATTGACTTTACTAGTCCAAAATTGTGAACAGAACCAGTACAAATCATATTGTGGAAGTACTGGAATAGGTTAATTCGATTGCCCCTGGGTCTGTTTTCAAGGGGGAACTGTCCAGTCCCCCCCTTGTCGAGTTTCTGGCTGGTGGCAGTGGTTACCACACAAAATATTAATATTCTCTATGGGATTTTCCCATTGATTTTAAACGCACCACTTTTTGGTGCAATGTTAAAGATACCGCTGGTTTATTTATTTAATATTAAATCAACGGTCGGGTCTTTTTGCCAGAACTCTTTTCTAAAATGGCGTTCGTGTCCGTCTCTGTAACTCTGACCAGGGTCGAGCCCTTTGTTCCACTTTTTGGCAGGCTTCTCCACAGAAGCCCTCCAAATGGTGCCACTCTGTCTGGGTTCCACAGAATGGAAGGGGAGGGGAATTGGCACCCTGGACTGCGTTGCCTTAGCAACTCAAGTTGCACTCTATTCTGATTGGCCCGGTGGTGAGCCGCCCGGCTCACCACTTAGCATGTTTGAATGACAGATAGGCTGTTGAATGGGGGTTTTTCTGCATAAAAGCAGGGCCTTTGGGACTGGAACCTCAGAAGTCGCCACAGGACCTACGAATCCGAAGACGGAAGAAGCTGAGCCATCTGCAATGACGACACCACCGGTGAAGCTCTGCTGCAACTACCTCACCACTGGACGAGTCTTCTTCCTCTGAGCTGGTGGGACCAAACAGTTCACCCCTTTCGCCTTCCAAAGAAGTCTCTTGGTCGAATCGCCCGTGCCAAGCACCCCGGCGGCCGGATTGCCAAGCTTCACCACTTTAACCGCGAATAAAAGGAACGCACCTTTTATCGACAAACTCCGCGGCTGGTTTCATCCCTGTACAGTGCAACGACTCCATGTTTCCTCCTCGACGAGATCCTCTCTTCCCCTGGTCGAAACAACGAACTGCAACCACTGCCAGGAACAACTGCCACCACTGGAGCTTCCTCTCTCTTAAAGTACTGTGCCCTGCCTGGCCTCCCTTTCTTCGGTTTGCCCAAGGTGACCCTTACATCCTTGGCTTACCAACTGGGTTGGCCCCAGACCTTCTAACTTTACCTTCTTGAATCACCCCAACCCCTTTTGAACATTCTGCAAAGACTGTGTGCATTTTAAACCATGTGATCCTGGGCACATTTCGCTTTGCTCCATTTAAAGTGGGCCTGGCCTATGAATTTTGGCTCTACAGTATTTACTGCCTTTATTCCCTTGCTGAGAACTCCTAAAAGTGTTGGGACCTGTTTTAATTCTATGCTCTGCCTTTTTCTCTCCCTTTAACTGAACTATTGGAGTGCCATCAGGTTATGCGCTCACGTCTGTTTAACACATCGTGGTGTTTTAACTCTGACTTGCCTGATAGTTATCAAGGGAGGTGTGTATACTTTACCCGACTGTGTTTTAACTTGCTTTTGATTTAGAGTGCTAGTATATTGCCTAAAGTGTGTTTTAAATAAATAATTATATACTTTTTATACAAAGCTCTGGTCAGCGTTTGTTTGCTCTACAGTGTTTTTAGCCCTATTGTGTATACTCTATATACTGCCCTACACTTCTTGAGAGAGGTCGGACTGCTCAGCCACAGCTACCAGGTAAATCTGGGTGGTGCAGACTGCCACCAATTGGGTTTACCGCTTACTCCTGTAGTCTTAATCTTTTTGCAGTGTTCCCCAAGGGAACTGCACAGGATTCTGCCTAACATAGGTCTAAAGAGGTTTTTATTTTATTTTTAGGAGTGGTGTTATCCAAGCTTCTTTGATATCCGCTGCGACCGTATTGAAGCTGAACGAGGCTTTAATGAAGTTGGTAATGATGGGGGTTAGCGTTTGAGAGCAGGATTTGACTAGTTTGGCAGGAAAGCGTCACCTTTGCAGACGGACGGTTAAAGGGAGGCAATCACTTTAGTCAGTCTCCTGTGTGACTGGTGAGAAATCAAACTGGGTTGTAGAATCAGGTGCATTGGATTGGGCAGTAGTTGGTGGGCTCATGCTCTTGTCTAAGAGCTTTCTTTTGGCAGTGATTTTTTCTTGCGTGGAGTTAATTTTAAATGCTAGTGCAATCTGATTGGTAGTGCGCGACACTTAACTCGCAATGGTATCGCTTGGGTTGGCCATGGGGGTTTCCAATTCTTTTAGGATGGAGAACAGATCTTTGCTACTGGAGGCTCTATTGGCAATACAAGTATTAAGAAGGTTGGATTTGTGAGAGATAATGGCAAGTTTGTATTTCTTGGTGAGTAAGTGGAGCTCTATTTTTGCTTCATCAGTGGGGTTTTTCCTAACTAGATGCTAGTTTGTCGTTGAACCATGAATTGGTGTGTTTGGGTAGTTTGGATTTCAATGGGACGGCTTCGTCAATTGCGGTTTTTAAAAACAGGCGTGGTAGAATTGGGCAATGTCATGCGGATTGGAGGAGGCTTTAGGCTGATCTTGTAGCAGTTTCTGTGACAAGCTGTTGTAGTATCATGGTTGTAAGTTGCCCAATTAGTGAGTTTTGAGAGTGGACAGGTTTTTCTTCAAACCAGATGTTGAAGTCCCCCAGGATTATTAGATGTTCGTGTTGGGTGGCTATGTTGGTGATGGTTTCTATGAAGTTGTCGACAAAGGTTGCATCGTATGTCGGTGGTCTGTAAACCAGTAAGAATTTAATGTTTGTCGATAGGTGTATGACCGTGGATTTGCAGTTCGTGATAAGAGGTTTGTCTGTTTTTACTTTGAGGTGTTCTTTGAATGCTATCGCGAGGCCTCCTCCTTTTTTATTTTTCCTATTTAACTGAAGGCATTTGAAGTTGGTGGGGAGGCAGCTTTGGAGTGCGATTTTGTAGTTGTCATCCAGCCATGTTTATGTGATGAATAGGATGTTGATGCCGTTGTCGCAGAGAAGGTCGAAGATCTCTGTTGAGTGTTTTGACATGGATCTTGCGTTTATTAGGTTGCAGTGTATTTTGAAGGCATAGTTTGGTTTGTGCTTTATTGTTGGCGTGGTCTTCGGACTGGCGTTATGGTTTCCTTCCAAGTCGATCTCTAGTTGAGGCATTGGTACAGTTGTGTGTGTCGTCGAAAAGCTCTTCTAGGTTCAGTCTTGGGTTTTTGTTTTCATCAGGCTCCTCTTCTATATTTTGTGGCTGTCGAGCAAAGGGTCCTCTTGTTTTGGTGATGTAAGGGGTTAGGGCGTCGATTATGTTCTTGCTATCTCTAGCTTTGTCCGTTCTTCTGCATGGTTGTGTTTGGTTGTTAGTCGTTCTTGATTTGTACGTTGGGTCGGTTTGTTCCAGCGAGTGGTTATTTGCGAGGTATGGAGTTAGGTATAGGGATTTCTCTCTGTGCTGGTTCTGTCATCGTTCTTGTTTGTGGGAGTGTGATCTGCAGTTGGGAGTCTTCGGTGGCGTTCATTAGGGAATGTTATTTTTGCTCTTTGTTTTTCCTTTGGTCCAATTCGTTTCCGCTGCATCTTGAATTTGGGGATGGGGTGGTTGTTGTTGCAGATGGTCTTTGTGCTTTTGGTACACCTCCGTCTTGTGGTGTTGGACTGGTTGTGGGGGATTGTTGATATAAGCCTGTGCTCTGTCTGTTGGGGTGGTCTAGTCCGATGATATCACTAGGGTAGTTCAGTTGCTGCCTCGAGTTTGGGGTGTCCGGTTGGGGAGGTCTGCTAGGGTTATATCGTTTGGGAGTTTTAGTGGCTGTCCCTAACCTGGCTCTCCCTGGAAGAGACTTCCAGCAACAAACAAATCTCTGTGGTGTGGAGCAGGGTGCTGTTTACAGCACTATCTCAGAATGTCAGGGTGAATGATCACAGTACCACTCGTCGCGGTAGTGCTAATACTTACAGCCCTGTCCCAATGTAGCACCCTCTAGAAGTGGTTTCATAGTCTTCTTGCCAATTCTCTAATGTTGCGACGTATGCCAATATTCACAGAGCTATCCCAGTGTAGTCCAGGCTAATAGTCACGGTACTATCCCAGTGTGGGACAGGGTGAGAGTCACTGTTTTCCTCGAGAAGTGCAGGTTAGTTCTCCCAGTATTGTTCTTATTGTGATGTTTCCTAGATGTGATTTAAACTAATATCCACAATTCTGTAAGGGTGCTGCAGAGGCCGTTAATTACAATACTTGTTAAAAAAAACCCTAAGGGTGCGGGCAGTCTAATAATCCCAGTACTATCTTAGAAGATAGAAGCTAGTTGTTACAGTACTACCCTATTGTGGTGCGTTCCGGATGTGATTCAGGTCAAAATGTGCTCATTTCCAAGCGTGTGGCGCCGTCTGATGATCACAGTACCATCCTAGAGGGCACAAGCTAATTATCACAGGACTACGCTACAAGGTGTAAGCCAATAATCACAGAACTATCCTAGAAGGCAAAAGCTAATAATCACAGTACTAGTCTATTGTGGCGCTTTCTAGATGTGATTTAAGTCAGTAAGAGGTACACACAACTCTACGGATGTCGTGCAGTCCAATAATCACAGTACTGTCCTAGAGTGCACAATCAATAGTCACAGTACTGTCCTGGAGTGAACAAGCTAATAATCACAATAGTATCCTAGAAGGCACAAACCAATAATCACAGTACTATACTAGAAGTCAGAAGCTAATAATCACAGTACTATTCTATTGTGGTGCAGGTCACTGTGTGTTAATTTCGAACTGTGTCGCACTGTCTAATAGTCACAATACTATCCTAGAGGGCACAAGCTAATTATCACAGTACTATCCTAGAAGGCACAGATTAACAATCACAGTACTATCCTAGAGGGCACAAGATAATAATCACAGTACTATCTTAGAAGGTACAAGCTAATAATCACAGTACTGTTCTATTGCGGTGCTTTCTAGATGTGATACAGGTCAATGTGTTAATTTCTAAGTGTGTGGCATTGTCTAATAGTCACAATACTATCCTAGAGGGCATACGCCAATAATCACAATACTATCCTAGAATGCACAAGCTAGATTGACAATTGAGCAGGGTGGAGTGCTCGATAGTGTCAAAAGCAGAGGATAGATCTTTTTTATTTATTTGTATTTGGTTAAAATAAACCTTTACAAAAATAGTCACAAAATATCACATTATTATTTTATAACATACTATTTACAACAAAAATAACAGGATAGATTGAATATAAATCACTGCACCTACTCCCCCCTCTGGTCAAGGAGACAAATGGAATAACCCTCCAAAATATTTGACTTCACTTTCCATGAAGAATCCTCAAATTGAAAATTATCTAGCACACAAGTAAAAATGTCACGCTGCAAGCTACTAACCACGCGTAAAACGTCCTTCATATCCTCACCTTTAATAAACATTTGCAATTTAAAAAAATAGACAATTATCTCGTGCTTTATTTAAAGTACCCATTGCTTCCGGATTTGTGCATACATTAATTTGCAGTGATATCCATTTTGAATATGTTCTACTTTGCATTACTGATTCAGATAAATAGCAGTTATACCTACTGGTACCACATCCCAACAAAGAGTGTGCATGTTATCTTCATACAAGGCTTCAGTGCAAACTGTTTCAACTCGCAATAACTAAATTCAGGTAGAAGCGACCAATTTCCGATGTATGTAAACTACTTAAGGATCTTTGCATTTGCTAGGAATCTGCCACTTTACTAATCTTTCCAATGTCTTCAGACTGTTTCAATGATCTCCATCTTGCATAAAACTAGCCTTTATTTTACTACCTTTCGATACGAGTTGCAGACTAAGGTTTACTGTACATTCAAATCCACCTCTACTTTCTTTACTGTGCGATTCACCAGAACAGAATTATTGGCACTTTGCCTATTTAAATCTGGGATAGCAGTAAAGCACTAAACAAGACTGTCATCCCCACACAACACTACGGTATCTATTCCTCACAATGACCACCTTTAAGCAGGCCATGCATCGCCTGCCTTATTTGCTGAAACATTTCCTGGGGCTAGACTCCATGTGATTGCTCGTGTTGCAACTCTCTTTACTTAGACCTTGTAGAAGCACGATTCATCAAACTTTACACCTGGATACATAAATTCCCAAACCATTCCTATTATAGCAGCATTAAAATACCAGACGGGCATCTTCTTTTTTGTTTGGGCTATTAGATGGTACGCTACCTATAAGCCGAAACTATTGCATTAGAGTACGGGTAGGGAGCAATGGTAAACGAGGAGGGACACACAGCTTGTAGCCGTTTGGTTATTTGCCCACCCATTGTCTGCTCATAGACATGCTAATGCCTATGGATATTCACACCCAGTTCCGGCCCCTCCCCGCCCAACGCACCTCCTCACGGGAACTCTTGGAGCTCGCTTTAGTCAATCATTGCACTTGGAAGTGCCCGTCAGTGTTTTTTCAAAAGGAGTCTTATGAGCATTTACTTAAATAGAGCAGTAAACCTGCTATTGCTATAGTAAAAAGGTCTTAACCAGGTCTGCCTTCAGCCAATCAATTTAGTGTCCTTCGCTGAAGTACTGCTAAAACAAGCATTGGACTGCTATTCGATGCCCAGGTACTTGCAGCATTTTGCACCTGCTACTATTTGTAAGAGGATTCAATTCAACACTACAGCTAAGTCAATGCCTAGTCTGGGATACTGAATGGAAACCCTTATTGATATATCTTTATGTCCAGTTCCTGCGTTCTGGATGACTATCCCTATATAACACCCCTCTCTTTGAATCCCCCTGACCCCACTGAGCCAAGAAGTAGTTCTGTTTTGCAAGTTAAAAGGTTTATTTGATAATTTAAACAATAGATATATATATCACCCTTTATAATAATTTAATAATTGAATATCACACTGAATCTGAGCAGTAATCAATAATGGATAGTCTGGCACTAGCACACTTCTTTATAATCAATGATGAGTGGTTATAGGATGGATAAGATAGCAACAATACTTTATGGTTTCAAATGGATGCAAAGTGGAATGAAAATGCAGTACAGAAAATACTCAATATGCGTTCAACAAAACAATGTAATCACTTTTCTCTGGCAATCCCCTCCCCCCTTTATGCAATGCAAGGAAATGGAAGGAAAGCACACAGTTCTCAGAAATGCAATCAAATGTAATTCAGTTCACCCCAGCAGCTTAGACTGCAGAAGTTTACAACACAGGCCCAAAATGCTTTTATATGTGCTGGCAATGAAGTGAAAAATACGCTAAAATGCTTTTAATTCCCTCTAGAGGTCCAGGGTGAGTGGTATCAAGTTAATATTAGTCCAGGCTCACTCTAGCAATGATTCAGGGATGGTTCTTAAGAGGCAAACGAATTTTTAGCAAGGAAAGCAAGAAAGCTTCTGTTTTCACACGTGGAGAAATTTGCACATCGCGGTAAAATTCGTGATTACAGAGGAACTACAAGGACTAGCACTATCGTTTTGGGGTCGTAGGACAGCCTAGGATCTCAGCTTCCAGATGAAAGTTACTGCAAGTCTCTAGGACAAACGGTCACGGAGATATGAGCGATATTGTAAAGGTCGTTTTTCAGATTTGAAATTTTAAAGTTCAAAAAGACAAGTGACAGCTAGCAACTAGAAAATGACAGGTGACAGTTAGGAGGCAGTTCTACTTAGATTAAAATAGATTGAATTATATTATTTTAACTAAGAGATTGGTTCTGCACAGTCTGCTAGGTACTCACAATATATTCTTGAATTAGAATGGGCCTCGCCACGGATCTGGTCAGGTTTTAGACTGGACTCTGGTCTGGTCTCGGCACTTCACAGTGATCTGGGTCAGCTCTCTGGTTCTGCTAACAGTGGTCTGGGTCAGCTCCGCTCTGCTGGTCTAGCCTCTCTGGATTCTGGAGATTGATGGATTTGAAGTCTCTGTGTTGGCTCTCTGAAGGTTGAGGGAGGTAAAGTATGGATTTTCCCGGCAGAGCGTCCCGCAGCAAATGGATTTGAAGGTCCCTATCTGTCCTGACTGTCTGCCTTTATGTGTTTTGAAAATGGGTGTGTGTGCAGCATCACTAAGCTCTACCCCTCTCCACTTGTCATTGGCCACTTCATCCTCTTCCCCTTGATTGGGGGAATGAAATGAAGTGTCATCATGATGAGGTCTTTTTATGATACAGAGAACCCACCCCTGTCAACTTTACACACAATCTATATTTGCTCAAAAAACATATTTGCACAGGTACACATTTGTTTAAAATTACATGCACCCATCACATATCACAGGAGGTATACCCTGTCCAAATCTGCTCTTCCTGGGAGCTTGCATTCAGAAATGGCAACATATTTCACTTTTTGGTCAAGTTACCAATATCAGACATTACCCCAAATTTATACACATGTGCGCAAGGAGTATGGACATTACTTGATGAAGTGTCAGATTTTTAACATGCATACATTTTAAGTAATACCCTCTTAACTGCTAGCTTGCCCCCAGATCATGCCACCGGTTCTAAAAACCTCTTAAAATGTGGGCAGAAAAATCACAAGAATTATGGTATCATTTAAATAATTATGACAAGTCCGTACTATGAGTTATTCATCTTTTTCTAAAACCATATTCTGGCTACAGGGGTGTGGTTCCCCCCCAGCACAAGGTTGAATTTCTGGTTTTTCCAGTTCTGCCAAGCCAGCTTGCTCTCACAGGCAGTGCTCCTCCCCTTTACTGCCAGGAGGAAGCCACTTTTTACGGCCCCCATAATAAAACATTTGCCTGAGTCAGGACAGGGCTTTGTTCAATTTCCTGCAGAGCCCAGGTAATTCAATCAGGGAAGTGTCATATCCCTTTTGGTGGGAGCAGCAAAAGGGCAGCTAGGCCTGGGAACACAGCTGTTGTGCAAGTCTCATCTCCTGTCGGGGTAGCTGGTGGGCAGAATTCAGTTCCTTAAGCCAGGCCCCAGCTAATGTCACTTTTAGTTACCCAGTCTTCTGCATTCAAATAAAATTAACCATTTTTACATATGCAGCTAGAATGCTGATTCTAAGTTTAAAACTATGACATTTAAACAATTGCAACCTATGTGACACTCAAAAGTAGGTCACTCATTTCTTTTAAACATTTAGGTTTTTAGTGTCTTTCAGTCCAAATTTACTTAAACTGCTGAAATCCACAGCTCAGCCAGTCTTGCTATAAACCTTCAAGTCACTTCAGAATATAACTTTAGATTGTATCCACCTCTCAGTAAGTCTTTCTTTGGCTTGCCTTAGGTTCATTTATTCAGTTTTAAACAAAATCTGGTGGTTTTAAAACGCCGGCTTTCTGATAGTGGTGAGTACTGGTACTGCACCCCTTTTTGGAATTTAAGAAAATGAATTCCCCACAATTCTAGGTTGCTTTTGGCAGTCAGCATTGCCATTCCCAATGGTTTCAGACTACTGTGTGGGTAGTCCAATGGTGGTTTTAGGCAGTGCCCTTCTGTGCCCATAACATCGGCAAAATGGGTGGCAGCCTATTCTTCATGCACTTCCCTGGGCATTTTCTGGGAAGCTCTGGCCATCATGATGTTTTCAATGCCAGTACTGCACAGTTTTTTGAGGTAGGGCTTGGATGCATGGGTAAAAACTTCCCACACATTATTGGCCAGTTAATACCACTGCTGTAGTGCCTGGCATGTGCCTTTCTCATGCCTACACAAAAGCCAAAACGGTGGCTTGTTTTGTGGTAGGTAACTTTTTTATTGAGAAGAATGAATGGTACAGGTAAATCATTATGTGCAATTAAGCAATGTATAAGAGTTACAAATAAATGATGGTATCAGTTACATATAGCAAAATGGAAGTGCTGATGATATCTATGTGAGACCTAGAGGGGTAGGTCACTAATGCAAGCATAATTTTGTTTTCTTACAACAGAGTTTCGCAACTCAAGTGGCAAGTTACTTTATATTAGGGGTATAACAGTATACCGTTATAGATACCGTGAACAGCTTAATTGAACTATAATAACAGTCACATTGTTTATACCGGTATACCGTTTTAGGGACTGCAGCTATTAAATGAGCTTTTCAATCTGATTTGGAAAGGCTGCAGTAAGCAAGTGCTGTGCATTCTGGATCTTGCACTGTGGGATGTGGCGTTTGGTAGACAAGAGCATAGGGAGAGTGAGGCCACATTAGTAAATGCAGCTTTGATGATGTGTCCGCTCTTTCTTTGTGATCAGTAGAGTCGGGTTAAATATCAGTCGATTTGTAGTTTTCTCGCCAATTTGAAAGATGGGGAACTACACATCCCAGAATTCAAAGGAGGGAATGAACTGGATGCCCTTTTGATGCATGTCCACAAAAGACGGTAGCTCTGTAGACTGTATGAACACTGGGCCTATCAGTGCTTTGTGCTAGTCTTTAAATGCCCCCCACTGTCCTCCATGTAGATTTCCACATTGGCACTAGAGTTGTTGCTTCGCTTGATTCTTCACCTGCCTTCTGCATATGGCACTGGACTCAAGCAGGCAGGACAGATTATACATTCAATTTGAAGTATCCAGAGCAATGGGGCGAGATATTTCTCAGGTCGATCCTCAATTTGTGACACCAACCATGAAAGCATTCATCCGTCTCAACTCACATGACAAGCATCCTAATGTGCTCAGACCTGGGGAAAATGGTAATGATGGGGCTGTGGTGGTCTAGGCCATATTTGTGCTCATATGTATTTTAACTGTCATTTGTCAAAAAGTTTTTGTGCCACTTCCTCGGGTGCAAATCTGCTTTTTAGAGACTGTTGTGATGTACAACTCTAGTTAAATTCTTGGTAAAGATATGTATGTGAATATGTCATTTTCCTAAAATGCCTCTCCTAACAGCCAAAGCCTTTTTAACTTTATACATTGCTGGCCGGCAGCCACTCATCTCCTAAACTCCTCCATCAGCCCTCCTGGCCACCAGACCACCCACCCGCTGCTAGCCATCATAGCCAGTCTGCATTACCAAACTCCATTTTCAGCCCAGTCCCCCTGGGCTAGCCCTTGTGGCCCTAGGGCAATACATCAGACACACTGCGATATCCCTTCGGTGCTAGTCGTTATAGCCGCGCTGCCGGCCCACACAACACCCTATACCAGGCAGCGCATATAGACACCACCAGCTCGCAGACACTGCAGAGCCAGCCTGCACATCCCCCCACTGACTTCCCAGGGAGCCATCGCTGTGTGGTCATTTGTTCCAACTGGAATAGTCACTGCTTAGAGAGATGTGTGGTAGTGATGTACCAGCATTTTGAGATGCATCGTTGAGGCGATGTAATGCAATGTGTGCGGAGATAGAACGCAGGGTGTGTGGGAAGGGCCATAGGTTATATTATACAATTAACAACAGTAAGCAGCTATGTACTTCGAATATACACACTGATCTATAGTTCAGATATAGTCTGTTGCATGGGAGTTGCTATCCAAATAGCTGCTTATGTGCGCAGCTAAAACATGAACCGAAAGTCACTATGCTTTTGTGCTGGCCAATGTGAAGTACGGTTGCTTCCATGTTCTAAATAAGTCCACTTGTGAATTGTTTGAGTGTACAAACTAGTCGTATCTATCTACATGTGTATATGGCGACCGCGACCACTTCAAAATGATGCAAGAAAATCTCAAAAGGAAAGGAAAGCGCCGTACTTGTGTATTTCAGCTAATGAAAGAGAACTGACTTAGCTGGCTTTACCTAAACTTTCTAAATATCATGCACTTGTTGGATGCAATTCACAAGACAAGCGTGGACACAAGATAGTTGTGAACATAATACTAGCAAATGTCTGAGCAAAGTGGTGAACAATTAACCGATTTCAAAGACAGACAATAGTTGTACCTCCTGGAATTACTTTTCACTTAAATAAATAGGTAGTTAGTTAACAAAATAGTATCACGAATATTTAATTATGTATGGCCATTAGTTTAAAGACATACAGCATAGAAACGTATATTGGATCACAGCATAAAAAACGCATATTGGATCACAACACAGTATAACGTTATATAAACGGTTTGAAAACAAATAAGGCGGTCCAAGCAGGCACATTTGCTTTGAAAAAAAAAAGGCATTCGACAATTTAGGAATAAGGTGGCAATACTTTGATTTGGATACCCAACTGTATACTGTAGCACATGTATTGAAATGTGGTCCAGTGTTGGTGATCACTATTCACAACTTTATTGACAAATGCTCATTTTTTTCCATTTGAGCTCACATGTACCTCAAAGCAACAATTAGTAAGGTTAAACTACCGGCATACAAGTGTAGCTAGAGGGGACCTGGATTTGAGGAAGTGTGCTGTTTGAATGAGGCAAATGGAGTAGCTGTATTGGAATGGAGACTTTCCCAACCTTACCCGGGTAAGGGAAGGGGGGGGCAGGTGTTTCTTTATCATGAAGCAGCTAAAAGAAAACCGTTTGTTTTGTAGAGAGCAATATTAGTTATCCCAACATACAGTTGCAGCTTACATACACACTGCCTCCAACATTTCACTGCGCACACAAACTGCCCCCAGCCCTGAATGCACCCATAACACCAAACACCCTCAAGCACTGCATATTCACAATGCTGTTGCTGCTAACGCATAAAACACAGTGCCAGCATTTCACACCCCACCCCAGTACCGCATGTACACAAAAACTCTGACCCCTTGCGCCACACTGTAGAAACACCACCGGAGCAATGCAGGTACACACACAAACAATGCCGTAAGCTTGGCTCCTAATGCAAGCACACATACAGCACCTCCAGGATTACACAACTGCATACAATCAGTGCCCAAGCATGACATACATACACAATTCCACAGGGAACAAGCTCAGCATTGCACATACACACATTGTCCCCAGTACTGTACACATACACACTGCACCAGACACAGATACCCCACAAATGGAACCTGGACTTAATTAATGTGGGAGTACTGGATTCTGCAAGGATTATAGTTTCTAGACAGAATTATACGAGCTTCACTACGAATATTACTGTGCCAATAGGGCACAAGTGAATCTTGCACTAAGGATGTAACTGGGAACAACAGCGTCTGGCCTTACTGAGTTCAGTGGGCAAAAATGAACATGGAGTTGATGTCCCAATTGTGCATAATGGATCTGGCTGGGCTTAGTAGGCAATACTTGATACTAGTACTTCTTAGCTAACTTGACATACATGGATCCAACATTGATATGCTAACTACACAGATCATTGACAATGGTTTTGTTAACTGGCTGGAAAATTGTACGACAATGGTGCAAACGTTAGCAATGGTGTGAGACTAAGATTTTCATACCAAAATGTTCGAATGGGTGGACTGCCTGGGCCTTTCATGGCATTACCACGGTATATTGTCGCAATACAAGGCGTACCCGAACATAGCAGAACACTGCCTAACAAATGATGGTACTTCCTGTGCATATGATGAAACTATCAAGCTAATCATGAAAGTACCGGGATAGCAATGCCCACCAGGGAAAACTACTGGCTTTGCCATGCCTTGTTAATAGCATAAGGGACATCCTCCCACCCATCCCTTTTACCCGAGATGGACAAACAGAAGTACTTACATACCCATTAGTCTTTACATGGGGGAGCTAACAGCAGCATTAAATGGATGGAGACAGATAATCAACAGCATTATTGTTACATTGCACTTATTTGTCGGCTGAGTTAATCATGTATGCCTTAAAAAGTCCGCAACACGTGTCCTGCAGAGAGATGCTGATGGTTAAATGACAGATTGCAGTTATGTGAAATAGAATTCAAACCGTGCGTCCAGGACGCATTTATTTGGAACACGGAATTATGGTGCAGAACGTGCATACTATGTGTCAGTTGGAGCAGTCTGAAGGGGGATATTGTCGGTAGGTGGTACCTGTGCCATTACACACCCCCCTCCTCCTGCTCTCAGGTGTCGTGTGTTCAGCGTGTCTAAACACCCAGGCTCTTATCAGCCTGTCCTCATGTGCCTCAGGGGCACCGCACTGAGCAACAGCTTACCTGTTGCCCCGCAGCTACTTCTCTGGTAGGGGCCCGCCTCTCTGAGCCAGCTCCGAGGACCTGCTCATCCTGAGCGGGCCCTTCCTTTGCAGCACGGGGCACCAGACCCTATTTGCAGCGCCTGCAGCCTATGCCCTGCCCAGCCTTTCGCGCTACTAACTCGAATCTCCAAAGAAGGGCGTGCCCAGCAAGGACGTGACGCGACGTGCTTGTCACGTGACACCCCTACTGCCCAGGTCCTTTCTTCTAATTGCAACAGCGAGTCTTCTGACTAAGATGGGCACTGGTAGTTAAATGTTAATTGTACCGCGCACCGTCACCCACGGAATTGGTCCCCAGGCGCTCTGGCGGATCTGTAAACGATAAGAGGATGGGTTAGTAAGGTGAAGAGGGAGTAGGATAGTGAGAGGACTCGAGAGTGGTGGTCTGTTGGCAGCTTCAACTCGGTATACACCAGATGCTGAGCATAGCTCTCAACCATTTATGTCGGAAAGGCGGGTGAAAACACCCGATTGAGAGGCCTATTGAAACGAATGGGCGTGGAGGGTGAGTCCGCTGTTTACAAGGCGGGTGACACCCACCAAAGCGTGTGAGTTGAGAGCTATGGCTGAGCTTTGGTGCAGGTATTGGATCGGTGTCAGTCCCGTGTGTGCTGTTGCTCCTGCTTATGTGTTGTGAAGTGTATGTGGCTTGTGGTTCGAGAGATGGTTGTGTGTGTTTTTGAGTGAGATAAGTATGCTGAGTTTGAGGTTATATTGGTTAGTGGGTTACCTGACCTTTAGCATGTGACATTCACAGTATTGTCTAAGTGTGGCACTTGTTTGCCTTCACAATCCTATGTAGATGCGGCTAATGCTAATGTTCACAATTCTATCTAAGTGTGGCCATGCTCACATTATGGCACTGTATTTTATTTGGAGGTAAGGTAGAGTGACAGGGGTTTTCTGGAGTAGAGTGATTGCTCTACTCCCCACCCATGCGACACTCACAGTTTTTGTTGGTGTCTGTTAGCTGCTGACTTCCCTGGCGTCCCCTGCAGACACTTCTTGGAGCCGCCAATGTCAGAGATGCCCTTGGGGCCCTTAGCCGCGTGGGCTGCACGGGCAGGGGGCTGCCCTGCGGTGTCCTTGGTGAGGGTGTTGTGCGCCAATCAGGGCCGGGGGCGCTGAGGGAGGCGGGTAGAGGGAGGTTCAGGAAGCGGGTTGGGAAAGGGTAGGGACCACGCGCCGAGTGCGCTCACCGTGGTTTAGGCACAGGTGAAAAAAGATTTGGGAGGCCACAAGATGGCAGGGTCAGGGGGCACCTACCTGGTCAGCAGTTCACATCCAGATGAGTGGGGTTGGCATGGTGTGGATCGGGTCTGAGCTGTGAGTGAGCGCCGTGGGCAACCGCAGTAGAAACCCAAGGAGGACACATGTACTCCCTTTTTCGCTACCTCGAGTAGAGCGAGTGCAAAGGGTGTGTGATACACCTGCTTCTTCTAAGGTTTGAAGCTTGTGAGTAGTGGTCTGAAGGACGACAGGACACAGGTTGAGGTGTTTATTCAGGCACCTCCATCAACTTGTGTAACTGGGGAACGTATGTCCAGGGCAGGGAGTAACAATACCCACAGCTGCCTGTTAGGATTGACAAGTCAGTTAAGCATTTAAGCATGTATTAACATTGTGGTTTAAAGCATATGTTTTCTATATATAGGGACCAAGAGATACTGTGACTTCATCTGATTCTTTACTAGAATGTTTGTCCTTGTGTTGGTTCTGGAACAGAGAGACAGTTGAAGCCTGCCACACAAGGCAGTGCCTGCTGTCGCGTCGTTACATTAATAAATCTTAATTGAAGCTAAAGCACTGTGACTATTTACTTTACACTGCCGTATTCTAGTTCAGGCAGTGGCTCCACTGCATAGCTCTCAACTCACATGCTTTTGGCGGGCGTCACCCGCCTTGTAAATGGCTGATTCACCCGCCAAGCCTCCTGCACGTCCATTAATTCCAATGGGCGTCTCACCCGCCAAAAACAAAATCGGGTGATTTCACCCACCTTTGCAACACAAATGGTTGAGAGCTATGCCACTGCATGCCGTAGGTGTGTGACGCTGTCCACACCTGCACAGAGCACCAAGGAGGCTGCCCTAGCCTTGGCATTACGCTCTGACTGGCAGGCATTCAAGTGTGGAAGCCTCAGGCTCCAGATCAGGAGCAGCGCTGTTGCGGTCTGCCTCTAGCACAGCCTGCCAGATTCTGCCTTCCTTCGCACTCTTCCCGTGAGCGGCGCACCTTCCCCTCCAAGTCTCGCAAGATCACGCTCCTACGATCTCGCGAGGAAGATTCCCCACACACCTCCTTTGGTGGGAAAAGGACTGTTTCTAGTCCATGACAAAGTCTGAGAACTTGGAGGGCTTCCTTCTCTCGCGCTGTGGTCTGGCTTGGTTGGAGGGGGGTCTTGAGGCTTCAACGGTGCCACAGGGAGTTTCAGGTGGGTCGAAATCTCCTGGTGTTGGTCCCCAGAGTGGTTCCTTGGGCTGGGGCGACTGGCTCCTGCGTGTCTGTTCTCTTGGCTCCCTTTCCACAAAGGCATCTGTGTCTGGGGTTTGGGATTCGCCGGCGGAACCATGCTGCTCTTGGTCATCTGCTTCTGCGGATGGCTGGTTGGTGGATGCTCTTCTGCGATACACCGCCACTCTTTCCAGGTTCCATCGTTTGCCATCGCTGGTGTGGACGTGGTTGGTTCCTTTGGCTGTGACTTTTATAGGCCTGCTGTATTTGGAGCCAGTTTCAGAGTCCTTGTGAGGTAGGCGTATTTTCATGAGATCGCCTTCGCTGACCTCAGTGCGATGGGCTGCCCTGCGTTTGTCGCCTTTGGTTTTCATGTCTTCCTTGTTCTTTTGCATACGAAACACAATGTCTCGCATGTCTGTTTTCATCTTCTCTGATTTGATGCAAACACGGTGGCACCAGCGTGGACGCCGCCCATCTCCCCCTCAACAGTTGAAAAGGGGACACTCCGGTAACAGCATTGGGTGTGATGCAGTGGGCTGCTACAGCTTCTTTCACTGTCTTGTAGGGGTCTACACCTGATGGACACGCAAGTTGAAACACGCCCTTTATGAAGCGGTTCGCCCTTTCCACTAGTCCGTTTGCCTGTGGGTGGTACACGCTTGCTCTCAGCTGGCGGACGTTAAGTTTCCTCAGAAACCTTTCCATTTCTCTGGACACCACCTGCACTTCGTTATCAATCACAATTTCCTCGGGGAGCCCCCCTTGCTGAATAATTGCATTAAGCACGTCTGTGACTGTGCTTGTGGGGATGTCCGCTGCAAATTCAATCTCAACCCACTTAGAAAAGTAGTCCAACATGACTGTTCCGTATTTGTGGTCCGTGGACGTGCCGCCCAGAGGGACGATAAAATCCAACCCTATTTTGTGCCACACACCATGCAGGATTTCTGTGGGCATCATGGGCGCCTGTCTCACTGCCAGCTGGTTGTTGCTGTTGATGCACTTGTGGCACCTTTCAATCATGGCCCGTATGTCTTGGTCCGTGCTGGGCCACCAATACACAGTGCGTACTCTGCCCCTTGTCATGTTGCTTCCTAAGTGGCCCGAAGGTGCTCTGCAGAGAATTACTTTGCGGATGCCTCTTGGGGAGATCACACAGTCACCTCTCAGTATGAGACCGTTCATTGTTGTGATCACGTCTTCCACTTTCCAGTATGGAGGCAGGCCTTCTGGGACTGCTCTCTCATTTAGCATCCTCTGCAAACCCTCTCTGCCATGCCGTGTAGGGCGTTGTCTTGTTCGTATTCTTCTTGCCAATGTCCGCTCACTTAGCTCCATGAATTTGCTGTTCCATAGGTCACCTATGGATGCCACCACTCATTCATCTTTGAGGAACATGGTCCCTGGGGTGTTCTGATCAAGCAACCCGGACATACAGTCAGCTTGGGCGTTCTTCCAGCCGGCAATGTGCACAATTTCATAGGTATATTCTTGGAGTTTTGCTGCAATTCTAGCCAGTCTCAGGGTTGCAGTTTTGGTGCCGCTAGGGCTTAGCATGTGTATGAGGGGTTTGTGATCGGTGACTAACTGGAATTTGGTACCCCATACTTAGGATATGAAGTATTCTACGGCCCAAGCGCATGCCAGCATTTCGTTTTCCACAGTGGAGTAGTTTTTCTCCAATGTTGATAGGGCTTTGGACGCAACCCCTTTTTTGGGTGAGGGTGACTCCTAGACGGTATGCGCTGGCGTCAGTCGTGATGCATGACTCCCATTCGGGATTGAAGGGCTTGAGACGGAGCGTTCAGGATCCTCTTTTTGATCTCGACGAAGGCTTCATCCTGTTGGGGACCCCAGGCGTAGCCTGCCCCTTTTTTCATAAGCTCCCTTAGAGGGGACGTGGTTTCGGAGAACCTGGTGTCATCCGAAATCGCTACCGCGGTTGGCGGCTCCTTCGACGTTGTAGACTGCGAACCGACAGATGGGGATTGCAGTCCCTTCTTTGTTCCTGGGCTAGGCCTATTGGCCGGGAGCAGGTCTGCCGGGAGTTATATTTTCCTTCCTCCCGGCAGTCGCTGCGTTTCAACCTCGCTGGTTCTCGCTCCAGCTACCCTGGTTCCTTCGCTCTGTTTTGTGGCTCCTCCTGTTATCCTCTGCCCACTTCGGCTCCTGCAGCGGATCTTGCCGCTGGCTTGTTTTCGCTCTCCTAGCGGAACTGTTTTCTACTTTTCTTCTTTCTCTCTGCCATCACCTCCGGCAGTGGATCTCCCTTCTTCCTTTTTCTCTCGCTGATCCTGCAACGATCTGTGTTCACTCCTTCCCCCTCTCGGTCGCTGCTTCGGCGGCGGGCTTTGTCTTTCCCCTTTGCCACTTCCCTCTCCGCTAGCGGTCCTCCAGTTTTTCCCTTCATACTTTCTCTTTCTCTCTGGGCCGTGTTCTCTGGGGCCCAGTGGTTCTGCGGTACCATTCCCTCCTCGGCTGCCTGTTCCCTACCTCGTAGGGATTCCTCAACTCACCCGCAGTAATCTCCTCAGCTACCGGAGTTTTTTCCACGTCGGATTTTCCTTGGTGGTTATCCTTCCGGCGGATTTCTGCACATCTTCCTGCCTGCAAGTTCTGCCTTGGACTTTCGCCTGCTTACCTGTCTACGATCTCCTCACTAAGGGTTTTTTCCCCTGTGTGGGTTTTTCCCTGTTTTCCGGCTTGCTCCCGGAAGGAGTCCCGGGACGGCTGTCCAGTCAGCGGTCACTGTGGCTTCGCTCCGAGACAGGCAAGTGCCACCAAAAAAGGGAAGAGACTACCTAAGCCGGCGGAATCTACTAGACACAGACAACTCAGGAAGTTCAGGTGAGGAGAGTGTGGAGGTACGGGAGGACAAGGGGGTTCAAAAGCACAAACAGTCACACCTGGGGACAAACTTTGCATAATATTCCGCGAGGCCCAAAAAGGACCAGTGTTCATCCTTGGACATCGGGGCTGGGGCATCGGTTATTGCTTTGAGTAGGTTTTTCTTGGGGCTCAGCCCGTCCTTCGAGATGTGATATCCTAGATACTCAACTTCTCCCACGCCGAACACACGTCTCTCATGGCGCAGGTGGACACCCGCTTCCTCTAGCTTGCGCAGGACTGTGTTCAGAGCCGTGTCGTGGGTGCTTGTGTCCTTGGCATACACCAAGATGTCATCCTGGAAGTACGAAACGTTCGAAATGCCGTGCATCATGGAACTCATCCTCTAGAACACCAAGGCCACAGACGACAGGCCGAACGGCATACATGTGTACTGGTATGTTCCGTACGGGGTAATAAACGCTGTGAGCGGGCGTGAGGACTTGTGCAGGCTTATTTGGTGGTACGCATCGCGCATGTCAAGCCTTGAAAAGATGATTGCTTCTTTCATCATGAGCACCATTTCATTGATGCTGGGAAGCGGGAAGCTGTCGGTGACCGCTTCTAGGTTCAAGCTGCATAGGTCTATGCAGACTCTCACTTCATTCGACGATATCTTTTTAATGAGTACCACTGGGCTCAGCCATTCAGAGGTCTCCACAGTCTCGATGGTACCCTCTTTGACCATCTTCTGTAGTTGAGCTTCGAGTGCTGACCTCGCTGTTGCTGGTACGGATCTGACTTTGTGCTTTATGGGCACTGCGTTTGGTTGAGGCAGATTTTGTGGACATAGTTCTTGATTTTCCCAGGCGTTTTGGAGAATAAGGTTGGGCGCTCCTCCTGATGGGACCAGCAGGACCTGGTCGGGTGTGCTGGGCTCTAGCCTTATGCTCAACTTGTGTTGGTCGTCCCAATCCAGCACAGGCGGGCCTTGAGAAGAAAAGTACACTTTCATGTTGGTAGACCCTTCTTTAAACTCGATTCTTGCCTTAATATAACCAAGTAAGTCTACAGTGGAACCACCAAAAACGGTCGGCTTCTGTCTGTTGCTCCTGATTTCGACCTGGTCACGCCCCATCATTTCTTTGTACATTTGGATGGGGAGGACGGTGAGATCTGATCCTGAGTCAACCATGACTCGTGTCTCCATGCCATCTACTCTCAATATGCAGTGGGGCTTTTCTCTCATTGCCCGGGGTGCGTGGACCATGATCACCATGGGTTTTTCGCTCGGGTCGTCGTCGCTCGACTCTGTCGCATTTGGAACATTCTTTGCTCCTGGCGGGACAGTCGCGATCGTCCGCCATGTGCTTGGTGCTGGCACATCTGTAGCACTTGGGTGCGTCGCAATGCTGTCTGTCCTTGTGCCCTCTCCACTATAGGGCAGCCAGATCAGGGACCGGTGATGGTCCTCTGACTTCTTTGCGTCTGCTGGAGGTCTCTTCTTCAGCTCTGGCGATTTGAATGGCTTTGTCCAGGTCTATCTCTTTCTCCTGTATGAATTTGTCTTGGACCTTCCTCGAATTTGTGTGAACCACCAGCATGTTGCAGATGACCTGTTCAACGTTGTCACCAAAACCACATAAGGCTGCGGGTTCCCTCATCCTGTTGATGTAGTCGTCCACGGGCCCGTTGCTTTCCTACTTTCTGATGTAGAATTTGAGTCTGTGAAGCACCGCATTCTCCTTTTTCGTGAACCTCTTTATGATGTGGCGGATCGCATCCTTGTAGGTGTCATTGCCATCACCTGCCATGGGTATGGCTTTGAGCCCAGCAAAAATGTGCTGCCCTTCAACCCCCCCCCATCGCGTTGAGAAGCATGGTCTTCTTCCTGGCCGGTGCTTATCCTGTGCCGCCTAGTGCCTCGAGGTACGTGGAAAACAGCGACCCTCATTGCTGCCACGGAATGACTGGGGTCCCTGGAGAGAGAAGAAAGGCTGGGGGTGGCATAGCACCTTGCTTGTTCTGTCCGGGGGGTTTTGGATCCTTGTCGCCAATTATGTAGTGGCCTGAAGGACAACAGGACACAGGTCGTTCTGGGTGAGGTGTTTATTCAGGCACCTCCATCAACTTGTGTAACTGGAGAACATATAGACTAACAGCTGCCGTATGGGTGTGGGACGCTATCCACACCTGCACTGTCAGAGCACCCAGGAGGCTGGCCTCAGCCTTGGCATTACGGTCTGACTGGCAGGTCTTCGAGTGTGGAGGCCTCAGGCTCCAGATCAGGAGGAGCACTGTTGCGGTCTGCCTCTGGCACAGCCCGCCCGATTCTGCCTTCCTTCGCGCTCTTCCCGTGAGCCGCGGAGCCACCCGCTCCAAGTCTTGCGAGATCACGCTCCTGCGATCTCGCGAGGAAGATTCCCCACATTGTGCATTTGGAAAAGGTTATTTTCTTAAAGGTTACATCTTTTGAGCGAGACAATACTTGCTTAACATTTTAGGTCGCCCGTGAGCAAGGTTTTTAGACCAAAAGCGGGAGATTAGAATTTGCCCATTGGCCTGCATTAAGATGAAGAAAAACATAAATGTAGCAATATTTAATGCAACATTTTCAAGTCCCATTCCAAATTTGGAGGGTTGTCATGTATGCACTATGCTATATTGCCAGGGTCAGCGTTAGGGGAGGGATGACGTTAATCCCCCTTCTTCCCCCCCCCCATCTCCTCACACCAGCTGGTGGGAGTCTTTCAAGGGCACCCCCCAGCTGGCGCGGCACGAGTCAATGGTGGTAGATTGCCTGGCACACGCAAAGCCGATAAGCCGTGCACCCCTTTTATTGATAGCACCACGTGTGGTGTGTGCCACGTGTGCAGAGCACGAGCCCAGCAGGGGCTTTACTAGTGACAACATATGACGCATTACATCAATAGAGTCAAGAAACAGACATGGACTCCATGTTAATTTAATTTAAAACTGCCTGAAAGGCAATGAACAGAAGTTCCTATGTACCCTGTATACTTGGTTTGATAATATGTGTCCTACTGATAAAGTATTGGAAACAATATTTTTGGAACTCTTTAACATTCTTTTTATAGACATGAGCTAACTCTAGCTAAGGCACATTGGGTGTTTGGTAAGAGTTGATCTGTGCCATATCTGTTTGCTTGTTTAGCTGCTGATGATGAAAAGGAGAGGGTGCTCAGTTTTCTGTGCTTGTGAGCTTGTGCGCATCGGTTTTCTGTGCTCGTGAGTTTTTTGCGCATCCCTTACCTCACTTCTGAAAATCATGAAATCGACTCCTGGGTTTACAAAATGTCTTCAATATCTTAACCAATGCTCACTACTCTTTTCTAACCTCTTTGTCTTTGCCACTGTGGATTATCCATCCCTCCTTCAAACTGTTGGTTCCTCCCTTTACACTGCGATTGACTTGGTGGCCTATCTTTTTGAACGGACCTGCTCCTTTTCTGAAAACTCCAGCACCATACTCCTCTCTAGGGCATTCACCATGGATCAGGGCCTATTGCTCTTCAATCTATACCTTGCCTCCTTCCACCAACTCACTTCTTCCTTTAGCTTTAATGATCACCAATTCTCTGACAATACTCAGACCTACTCCTTCCCCTTGTTCACCACTGCGGTCTCCAAAAGTATAACCAATTGCCCAACTGCCATCCATCACTGCATGGTTCTATGCTGCTGCTGCTCAACCCCGTGAATACGGAATTCATCTCTCTCCCAGCGCCAACTCTAAACCTGCTGTCCCCTCTAATTCCCCTCCAGACAGACGCCTTTACCTCATCACTCGTGGCTTGCAACCTTGAGGTTCTCTTTGGCAGCAGACTAGAAATTAGTTGAACTGTTCAAAATGAGGCTCATGTTTCATCTGCTTGGGATAGGAGGAGCACTTCTAACCCCACTTTCCTATCCTTCCTATCCCAACTGACTGCCCTAACCCACCTTTCGTCCCTCAGGATTATGAAATGTAAATTTCAAATATGCAATTAATGCCCAAATATTTGATTTTTCTACCTATCCTTGGTCTGTGCCCCCTTATTGCCCCTTCACCCGATCTACATCTTCCAGCCCAATAATACTTCTAAAGGCACCATACCGAGGAACTACTTCTGACCCCTGTTACTGTTTACTCTGTAGGCCATTTCTGTTCAAAATGATCCCCTCGTTCTTCAGTGATTACAATAAAATACCCGTGCCTGTGGCACAAGATTTCAAACAGATGTATTTGTGTGTGCAAACTACAGCTCTATCTGCCTTCTGTATGGCTCTTTTCACACGTCCTCTAAATGGCACTGATATGAGGGTAAGCAAGTTTAGGAGCAAACACAGCCGTAAGCAAAGGTAGGTATGAGGTTGGGCTATGGTAATGACTCCTACACATTGGCACTGGCTGTGGGCTGGGACAGGCAACACTAGCAGCAGACAAAATAACAAAGATTCAAGCGCTTGCTTCAATCTCCTGCTGGAAGGCACATCAAATATAGACACTGTATCACATATGGAAAGAAGTAGATGCAGACACCAGAATGAACTATAACAATCCTCTGTAGTGGGCGGTACATCATGACAAAGAATTAACAGAAGCCAGTGGCGAGAATGAACTGGACTGAAAGCCATCACGGGGAAGGTCCTTTGTATTTTTCAATGTTCCCAACTGGTTAACCTTTCTTTTTCCTTGAAAAGTCCTTATCAGAGATTCACATATCAATATTGGCTAATGAGAGACCTCAAGACCCTCGAGGTACACTAATTGTGATGCTGGAAATGCAAGGCCTCCTTGTCCTATACCTCCTTAAACAGTGTGTTCTGCTTAACATCTGCCCAGGTGAGTCCAGGTTAGACCCCTGGCAGTGCAACTCTTCATTTTGTTCTTGGTGGACAAAGACCCATAAGAAACCCTTAGGGCACCAATGGGTAGGGGTACAACCCTGTACCCATAGTGTATGTTTTTGGGCACATGTGTGTTACCCACAGTGCAGGGTTATGGACTGGTGGCAGCTTCATGCTGACTTGGCAGTGGTTTGAGGTATCTTTCATTTTTGGGATACCCAGGCCCTGCCACAGGAATCCATGGATTCCTACACAAAGGTAAGATGGCCACAAGTGGCCTCTTGGTTTCCTTTGCCTGAATCCCCCCACCCCCACCACGCTTCTCTGGACTTGTTTGTCAAAGTCCTGAGAATACCTGGCTCTGTCCCATTCCCCTGAATTGCTGTTGGGTGGAAGGACCATATATGGCTCTGGTGCTGCCTCCTGCTGGACTAACTCAACCACTCACAGGGACAGCTTTTTGTGGGTACACCCTTGGGGTGAAGCCTGCATGAATGGGGTGAGTAGTCAATATGCATTCTGTGTTGTGGGTATCTGGTTTTGGTTGTTGGACACAATGACTGAGCCAGCCTTGACTGAAACTAGAATTAATGCAGTGTGGTGCACTGCAACACTGGGGAGAAGCCCCAATCCACATCCTGTGTTGTGGGTGTCTGGTTTCTGGGGAATATCCGGAATGCCTGTCAGGCTGATTGGGTGCTGCCTGCGTGAATGCACATGTCTGTGATTGGCTGGCTGAACCTGAGTGAATGGGGAGTGTTTTGTATAACAGGGGGCCTCACACTCACCAACTTGTCAGAAGCTGAAACAAGAAACCAGAAGCGGAAGTCATCTGAACTTTCATCCTGGAATCCAGCTGGAGGAAGAAATCTGCAGCTGCACCTCTTCATCAGATCCGATTCAAGGACTGAACCAGAGAGGACCTGAATAGGCGACTTCTTCCCACAGCTATGAGGGAACATCGTGCAGCTGCTGCTCTTCACCCAAAGTGTCCTGGAAGCCAGACCTGTGTGCCTGCCATGCAGAGAAGGGATCTTCATGGTCCAGAAGAGGAGTGCCTTAACATCTTGTAGCCAACAAGTTCATCTGTGTCGCCTACGGTCCGGAGAAGTGTTCGTGATTGCAGCAAGACAAGTCACTGAGTATCTCCCGGAAGAGGGGGGTACCCTGGCATAGTGCTGCCTAAAAACCCAGTGCAGCCAAAGTTCCAACAATCCAAAGAAATCTTCAAGGGGAATCCCTGCCACAAAATGTATCCCCTTTTCCATGCCAGATAAGTCCCACAGTCGCTGTCTGGAAAGGAGAGTCCACCAGTAGGTTTCTCACTGCTGAAATCCAAAGAAGACACCCGAGGTTCCAGACTTGGTGAAGGTCCGCAGACCATTCCAGAGGCCTTGTCCAGACAAAGAAGCCATCCTAAGGTCTGTGTTGCGACTGCAGCACTGAAGAACCGAAAGGCAGTGAAATGTGAGATCCCGACACCTGCTTCTGCCACTGCACCCTTCGTCACCGAAAGTCATCCACAGCCACCTAGGGTTATCCACGGCCACCAAGGGTCTTATGTTCTTCAGCCAGAACTTGTTGAAGTCCACACCAAGTTTCAGCTTTGTGGGACACCCACAGGCGGTGTAGCAACTTGACATGGGATATCACCACGAGTCCTGCATTGCTGCCTTTCCGACACTGCTTAGTTGCCTTCTTCTTCTAAACACTTACATCCCAGCAACTCCTTCTTCCAAGGGAGTGTGCATCCTCTAGGGGTCTCATTGAGTAAAGCCAAGAAACTCCTTCGCCTGCCAAGGACACAAGACACTGTGATGAGGAAGAGCATCTTCCATCCTCGGGATTCATCCAGGGGTCCCAGATTTGTCTTGGATCATGTTCTCCTGTGGCATCTCAGGTACTTTGGGGTAGTGGATCTGTAGAAAGAGAAGCAGACTATTAATGAACATATCCGGATAAGGTACACCTTAACTTTTCCGTACAGGTTGCCCAGGTTGGGAGGATCCTCACACAGTATTGCATTTTCATCCTAAAGAAAACATCCTGTCTATCACCTGCCTTTCTACAGTAATTTTCTATTAGTTAAAACAATTAAAATTATTAGGCTAGGGTTAACAGATATCATGAGGTATGACCAGGTAAGTGTGGGTGCTGTGGTTGGGGATTGGGACGTGTCCTGACATTAGGGTATTCCAAACAGCTGCAGATTATGGCACTGCTAGGATAACCCTGGGTGAAAAAGACAAGATTACGTGGTAGAACACAACCCACTCATGGAGCAACATAGCGGGAAACGGAGCAAGGAGAGTGCAGCTGGAGCCTGCACCTCCCGGGCCTCATTAGCTCAGCAGATCAAGAGTAAGCAGAATACACTGAGGAACCAACGCCCGAGTGGGCCCAGCCCTAGAGTTTGCCGGTGTGGATATTGGGGCACATGATCCCTCGGGTTATTTTGTGAACAGGCCAACATAAAAGCGACCTGAGAGCAAGCATAATATACGGGGGAGTGACTTTCTGAATTTGAGCAGCAGTGGAGAAGAATACCTCCCACTCCCTGCAGCCTCAGCTCTCAGAGGGTGAACAAGCTACGTATAGACCGACACAGAGACATTAGGGTGAGAGGAAAAGACATAACATCAGCCGGAAGGCCTAGGTAGCAATACATCAAGGTGGGAGGACAGTCTGCCTACGGCCGCAGCACACTGGCCCAGAAGAGAGTCTGGTACAAAGAGAGAGGCTCGTTCTACTCTGGAATAACAATTAAGTGCACGAGGACACAAGCATCTGAAAGAGAAGGATGCCAAACAGATCCAAAGGTGGAAGAGGCAAACAGACTAGCATTGACTCCTTTACCAAAAAGTCTGACAAAAGGCAACCCACCTCACCAGAAGCAGCCATGGCCTCGACGAGTGTGGCACAACAGGTGGGAGTCGAAACCGAGGGCCCGATACTAGAAGCTGTAGCAGCACTAAAGACATCCCTGGAAAACAAGCTGGACACAGTCATGGTGGAGATGAGCCTCATCTGACAAGATGTACGGAACTTGACAGATCGAGTGAGTACGGCGCAACAGCAGGTGCAGCAGAACACCACCGACATCGCCACTACGCAGGCACAAACGTCGGATGTACTCCGAGTGAAGATCCTGGAACGTAGATCGGAGGACGTGGAAGGGAGAGCACGAAGGATCAACATCTGCATAGTTGGACTGCCAGAATGTGAAGAGGGCAGGGATCCCACAAACCAGGTTGAGAATCTGCTGCTGCAGGAGATTGGGGCACGGGAGCTGTCCCAGGGCTTTGCAGTATAAAGAGCCCACAGAGCCCTGACCAGAAAGCCCTAGCCAGGAGATCCACCCCAAGATCAATGATCCCTAAAATCATGAACTTCAAAGATAGGGAGAAAGTATCAACATCCTCGAGAGAGGGTGGGGGGTGATAACCAGGAACTCCTCCAGAATATCGATCTATCCGGATTACACAGTCCCTGTCCAGAGGCAGAGAGCACGTTTCGTCCCAACCTTAGAGCAGCGGGCTACGTTTATGCTGCTATATCCTGCCAAATCAAGGTGATACATCAGGGCAGATCGAGCTTCTTTGAGACAAGAGAGGAGGCTCGCACATGGATGGACCAGCACGGTATTCCCCAACAAAGACCGAGGAACGCCAACAACGGTGAAGACATGAGGGAACCCAATATGAGAAATGACATCTCAGCATGATTCACATATCGCAAAACAGAGCAACGAGATTCAGTCCGGCCATGAGGATGACAAGACACAAACCCCAAAGAGTTTTACTTGTTAGGATGTCAGTTTTACGGCATCACGCTGCAGTGATCCGGCCCCACCTTGATGGGCAGAGAAAAAGAAGCAGCGAGGCCCGAGCAGGCAGAGGGTGGCTGGGCATTTGTTTGATAGTTGTAGTTGGTCAATTGTTAGAATGGTGGATGAAAGGCACAAATAGTGGAGGAAGCAGCGTACGAAGAGGCAGGAAGCATAGCGCAAGTGGCGAAGGACATATCAAGGATCAAAGGAAGCAAGCCCAGGGAAACATCACCAGCTCGAGGCCTCGGGCGAAGATGGCACAGTGTGACAACAGTGCGGGGAAGAAGGCAAACCGTCCATGGGAAGAAGGAACTGCACAAACCAGGGCAGAGAAAAAGGGACTCTGGGTGGCGGGTTTGCAAAGGTCTAAGGGAGAGTTTGAGCCGGAAAAAGCACCACAATTATGGGCAACGATTGCAACCTGGAACATCAGAGGACTCAATGCTTACCTTAAAGAGACTCAGAATATATGCTTGGCTGAACAGGATGAAGGTCAAACTAGCTATGTTACAAGAGACCCGCTTAACATCTGAGAAGCAGACCAGGGAGGCGAAGAAATGGGGGGACAAGTATACAGTTCAACATGCTCACGCCATGGGAGTGCTGATATGGATCGCCCGGGGGTCCCATTCCAGCTCATAAAACAAGAACGTGACTCAGAAGGCAGACTTGTGATAGTGCACAGGGTTTTGGAGAATAAGGAAGTATGCTTTATTAACACATACGTTCTTAATCATGATGCAACAGAATTCTTTAGGACAATTGCACCCAAATTGCTTCAATATAGAGAGACAACGTTAATCTGTGCGAGCGACTTCAATTGCACCTTAGACCCGCTCCTGGATAGATCGGATGACAAATGCAGGAAGCCAGCACCAGCAGCAAAGGCTTTGCAAACAATCCTGAACCACCTGCAGTTGACGAACATCTGGAGAAAGTTACTTGGGGATGGGAGAGGGTACACACACTATAGCGCACCCCATGGAACATTCACATGCATAGACTATTTATTCATGGGCGCAGAATCTCTGGGAGAATTCACAGGTTTAATCGTTAAGGCACGAACAGTGTCTGACCATGCACCATTGCTAGCAAGGTAAGCCCCAATACCAATGTGGCGATTAAGGGCGGACGCTCTGCAGGAGGGTGAGCTCCAAGAAGGTTTGCATGATGCGATAGAAGATTACTTAGAACATAACGTGGGAAGTGTAGAGAGTAATGGCACGCTGTGGGATGCCTTCAAAGTGTTCTTAAGGGGGGGCGGCGATAGGCAAGACAGGGGCACTGAGAGGAAGCGCCTTAGCAGATCTTGGGAAACTGGAAAAGGAGATAGAACTAGCTGAACACCAGGAGGGTACGACTGGGGAGGAACTTGGGGAACTGCTGGCGTTAAGATTGAGATGTTTAGAACTCTGAGAGAAATTGGGGAGATTGGATTACGGGAAATACATACAGAGGCTACATGCGGAGTGTGATAAGCCCGGCAGGCTGCTGTTCTGGCTCACCAAGCAGGAGTGCAGGAGAGACCCTATTAATGCGATTAAAAAATGACTTTGGGGAAGAGGTCATGACCCAAGAGGGCATTAACAGATTATTATCGTAATTCTATGAATGATTGTATGCCCCCAACCCGGTGGTGGAACCGGGAGACATAGGGGACGCTCTAGCAGAGATTAGATTGCCGAAAAAATGAGCAGCAGAAAGGTCCGGATACTGGAAGCCTCCCTCACTGTTGAAGAAATAGAGACTGTAATTACTGAGCTTCCATCGGGTAAATCTCTGGGACCCGACGGGCTTCCAGGCGAATTCTACAAGGAATACAAGGGCATCTTAGTACCGAGACTGCTAGAAGCGTATCAAGAGGCGTATGAGAAGGAGCAGCTGCCAGACAGCATGTTGGAATCGGTAATCACACCGATCCTTAAACCAGGCAAAATGCCACTAGATTGTGCCTCCTACAAGCCGATCTCCCTGATTAACCAAGATTCCAAAATCGTCACAGCAATGCTCGCTAACCGGCTTAAACGGGTGATACCCACGCTGATCCATGCCGACCAAACAGGCTATGTGCCGGGAAAGAACATGACGTGGAACCTACGAAGGCTCCACCATGTGGTAGATCAGATATACCTCAGACGGGGCGAAGCGTTGTTAGACGCTGTTAAAGCATTCGACTCCGTCACTTGGGAGTGGCTGTTGAGTGTCCTCGGCCACTTTGGGGTGGGGGAGGGGTTCCTTTGCTGGATCAGGGTGCTGTATAAAAATTCCAGGGCAAGGGTGAAAACGGGGAGGCACATTTCAGAGGCCTAGAGAATATACAGAGGTACCAAGCAGGGGTGCATGCTGTCATTGATATTGTATATACTGGCTCTGGAACCGCTGGTGCTTTTCCTTAGAGCCGAATATGGAGACACTGGGGTAGACATAGATAGAGTAGTACATCTGATCTCGTTATACGCAGATGATATGCTTCTTTTTGTGGGGAACCCGTGGATAAATCTATCATGCCTACTGGAAGTGATAGACATGTATACCAGACTCTCAGGAATAGCTATTAATAAAGTAAAGTCCTCCCTGTTCCCCCTAGAAGATTTAAGATGGGTCCCTTCAAATCAATTGCCAGACCTGGGTACCGCGCTCCTTCCGCTATCTGGGAATAGAGGTGTACCATGATACTGCTGATACACAAAAACTCAACACATAGCCCTCGATAGAGCACAGAAAACCATGGTCTTCTGGGGGATACATCCGTTAGGAATAATAGGAAGGGCAGCCTTGCTGAATATTATTCTATTGCCACGCATTCTGTACTACTTCACAAACATCCTGCATGACATACCTAGGGCTTTTTTCACACAATGGCGCGAGAGTTCCTATGGGGCTTGGGGGGCAGTATCGCGATGAAGACTCTGCAGGGAGATTACGAGGCAGGAGGTATCAATTGCCGGACTTTGAACGTAACTATCTGGCAAGGCAACTGCAATTCGTGGTCAAATGGCTGGGGGAAGAAACGACGATAGACTCCATACTTTTGCAGCCGGCATTGAAACTACACTATTTGAGAGAACTACTATGGGTTGATAAATCCCTGATCAAGACTTTACCCAATATAGTCAAACTCTGCCCCAACTTTCAGTGCTATGCGGACGATACCCAGCTCATTTTCAGACTACCCTCGGCCTCCTCCTCTCCTTTCCTCATCTCTGACTGTCTGTCTGCTATCCAGGAATGGTGTGCCACCAATGACCTCTGCCTTAATGCCAGTAAGACTGAGATTCTACTCATCGGCACACCCACTCCCTCCTTCCATGCAGCGCTCTGGCCAGCCTCTCTTGGCCCGCTTCCTGCTCCTACTTGCAAGGCAAAAAACCTCGGGGTCATCTTCGACTCCACATTCTCCTTCTCTCCTCATATATCTGACGTCTCTAAGAAGTCACACTACCAGCTGCATCTCCTCAGAGGTATTCTTCCCTTCCTCTCCTTCCCCCAGAAGCTCACGGTCTCCAGAGCCCTGGTTCTCTCAAAGCTGGACTACTGTAACAGCCTCTATCTTAATCTGCCTGCCTCCACTCTCTGCCCTCTGCAACTCATCCAGAACAGGACTGCGAGACTTGTCCTTGGCCTCAAGCCCAGGGACCGTATCTCTCCAGGACTGAAATCTCAACACTGGCTCCCTGTGGCTGCGAGGATTAAGTTCAAAACCCTCTACCTTACCCAAAAAGGCCTTCTGGGGCCTGGGGCCTAAATACCTTCAACTCTCTCTTCCTAAATATCTTCCTTCCCGGGCCCTTCGCTCATCTATCTCCAACTCCCTCAGGGTCAGCCGCTTCTCGAAGCAACGAGCTGGGGGTAGATCTCTCTGCGGCAGGGGCCTCCCTCTGGAACAGCCTTCCTGCCTCCCTGAAACTTGAGGAGAACCATCTTCGGTTCCGGAAGCACCTCAAAACCTTCCTCTTTGCTTCTGCTTTCTCTCTCCCTCTCCCCTGCTAAATTCTTCACTGAAACTGCACTGAACCTGCACCTGGGCCACTCTCACCGACCTCGGTCCTTGGCCCAGCCACTCTCCACTTGCACTGCCTCCATGGCAACCCCTGCACTGCGGGACTGTCTCTGCATCCCTACAGCCCCCCCCCCCTCCCAGCACTTGTCTGCACTTACCTTGCACTTGCCACCAGCTGGCCCTATTTATTTATTTATTCTACTTTTTTATTCTACTTACCCTGTTCAGCACTTCCCCCTCTCCCCTTCCCCTTGCACTTTTTCCTTTCCCCCTACCCCTGCACTTGCGCGATCTGAATGACACCTGGCCTAGTAGGATCGTTGTCTGTCTTCCCCCCCTGATCCCGCCTCCCTGCCTCGTCGCGCCTTGAAACACTTATGTATAGGCGCGTTACAAATGCCATATATCATATCATACCCTATGGAACAAGGCATGGAAAATCCAGGGGGCGAAAGACCCCTGCTCTGTACAGATCCCCTTGGCGGGATTTGTGGGTCCGGACACGTGGACCCTTTGTACATATTGATCCCATTGGGAAGCCAAAGGCGTAGCCTTGATAGGAGATTTAAGGAAGGAAGGAAGGAAGGAAGGAAAATGGGTGGAATTCCTAAACCTGGTAGAGGAACATGACATGTATGAGGGCCAGTTTATACTACACAACAGTATGGTTCGGACAATCAAGAAGAGATGGCCAGCATTGCCAGAAAATGAGGATCCGGGAGGGATATTGGATGCATGGTACAAAATATCAGAAGGGGGGGGCACACGGTCTCTAGACTATACGAACAGTTGCTGGAATCTAACAATGAGCGGGAGCTGCAAATGAGAGAAAGTTGGGAAGGGGAGCTTAAGAGGCCCTTTAGCAACCAGGAATGTTCTGGAGTTCTGAGATACCCCAAGAAAGTGTCCAGGAACGCAGACAAGCACAGCTGTACCATATGCATAAAGCATACCTTATGCCCTGGAGAATGACCACGATGAGAGTTGGGGGACCCCAAAACTGCCCCTGCTGTGCTGAGGAGGAGACAACATGCTGTACATGTTTTGGACTTGCCCAGTGATAAGAATTTTTTGGGAGGAATCAAGGAGAGAGTGGCGGGGGTGGATCCAAATGCAAGCATAGACCCCAGAGTCTTACCTATTGGGCCTGTTTCCTAGAGGAGACAGGCAAAGGACACATTTGGCTGAAATGAAGGATCTGGCGTGCATCTTGGCAAAACGCTGTATAGCAATGGCATGGAACTCGAGTTCGGGTCCGAGCTTGGACTCGTGCCGGGCAGACCTTAAGAGATGGTCGGTAGCGGAAGCAGTAGTGTGGACAAGGGCGGTGCAGAGAGAAGATGGGGGGGAAGGAGGCCATAAGATACTTGCGTGGAACTCTCTGATACAGGAATTATTTGGACAAAGGGAACAGAGCAGCACAGACGACTCCAGAAGAGCGGAGGTGCATGGTTAGGAGAATAGACAAATGCACAAAGAACCCCTTGATAGGGCAAAACTGTAAGGACATGGACCTGAGACTAGAAGAGTTGGGTCGACCACAGACCAGGACGGTACGGCCACGGAATAGCACCAGGACCAATGATGATGGAAACGGAATCCACAGGAAGTGCCAGAGTGTGTGTGTTATGTTTTGTTTGTTGTTGTGGTTGGTTAATATTGTAAAACAATAAAGGTTTTTTTTAAAAAAAACAGGTATTAGGCATTTCCCATGCCTACACAAATGCCAAACCGGTTGGAAGTGCCAATGCTTGTTTTAGAATTGGATCCAATACTTATCTGGGGACTGCGCAACATCAGGATCAATATCCCACTCAGCCACTTAAAAGCCTGTGTGTCTGTTCCACTGTTTCATATGAGACAGAATCATTTTTAGGGCAGCAGAAGTCCTATAGTCCACCCAGCCCCGGGACACCACCTGTTAAAATTGTTACCCTAAGTTCCTGGTCTGTGGTGGCTGGTGAACTTTACAAGTGATGGGGTCAACATTTGACACAAGTGGATTTAAAAAGTAATTGGGTCCAAATATTGCATTACATAATGTTTTCCAAAGTAATTGATTTAATTTAAGTCATTGGTATTACAGCTTGTCCCTATGCTCCTTTGCCAGGTACTAAGCCCTTCAACTGCCACGTACTAGCCCCTTCAACTGTTGATGTTACAAAAAGAAACCATTGTTAATGTTTTGTGTGGTATTTTACTCATATATTCAAACCTGGTGCTTCCAATATACATTTGAGTGTTGCTGAAATATTTCAGCATCCTGTTGAGATCAGCAGGGTGTTCAAATATGCAACGGTGCTCCTCAAGGTTTCCTGTGTGCTGCTCAGAGTCCTAGCCTGTTCAGTCCTACAGCTTAAGTAGGCGAGTTGATGCTCAAGTATGCAAGGCTTGATAGTCTTGCACAACATATTTGGTATCTGGCCTCCTTTACAGCTGATGATTCTTCACTCCTGCCTACTGAAGTCCCTGAACCCCATCTCTCCCACAGCTTCACATCTTCAAGGCCCCCTAACTGGGGTCAATAGTCCCCTTGGAGACCTGTCTCACCTTGACCAGTCTTGATGACGCTGTAATGGAATCGTACAAATGGCAGTGGAGATGGTGGTAGGGCACCCGTGCTCTGCAGCAATAGATGACCGAGGTTCCCCAGGACAAAAAGTAGGTCCTTTAGACAATGGAATACATGACATGTCATGACCTGTAATTGACTGTGTTTGTAAACATGATCTTGTGAAAGTTGTAACAAACATCTGCTAAAATTGAAATTCTGATCTAGCTTGACTTTTCAGTTATTTTGCAGAGTTGATGAAGTAAACTTTCCATGATATCATCAAACTGAGGGTACATTGTGAGATCGGACGATATTTTGTTATGAGACACGTAACCTACTTCTTAGATGAGAAACTATTCACTGGCATGACATGTTCCAGCAAAGACCCAAAAAGCAAGGATGAGCAGAGGCTAAAGTGCCGACTCGGCACTCACACTTCTACAAACCAACAGCCAACACAATCATAAATGTAAAACGGGCATCGTTAAGAGAGATGCTGCCTTAACCTTTTGTGGTAACGTGTGGCAAGGAAAGGCTATATTCTCGAGGGGTGTGAAGGTGGCTCAGTAACGACTCAAACAGCAAATTAGAACAATTCAAAATAAAGGAATGCCCAATCAATGTTCTATAAAAATATATATTATTAACTAACTAGAAAACACTATAAAAACCCCACCCCCGTAGAAAGAACGCTAAATATGCAACAATAGCAGACACAGCACTCTTGGTAATAAGACAGGGGTAGAAAAGGCAAATTTTACAATGTTCAAAGAGGATGTGTTCTTGGGTGTAAAAGAGATACAAGTGACCTAACCAGTCTCTTGGACCCAAAAATGGAACAAGGGGGCATTTAGCAGTCAGTAGTACCTGTTTTCTGTTCTTGATGGCCTAGCAGCACAGAATCAGACTTTTTACCACTGTGCAAGCAATTTGAAGATCGGGAGAGTCCAAAGACAGCATCACAGGGTAGTTCAAATATGTGTAACGGTTCTTGAAACACGGCTACGAGCAGTTCAATGGATATAAACACTAGTCTCCCAGCTGTTTTGGCACTCCGGGTGCTGTGAGCCCCAATCCAAGGGCTCAGCGACAATATTAGTTATTTTCTCATGCTCCCAATCAAGGGGGAGACTGGCACACAACCGCAGAGCTCCTTCAACACTGTGAGGTCCTGGGTACAGCTGTGGGTGGCAGAGAGGCAGGTCTTACTCAAGCAGTAGCACACTCTTCAGGGTGCTGTGAGTCCCACTCCAGGAACAAGATGAGTCTTGTTCTCTGGCTCCCAAACACTGGGGAGGCTAGCACAGGGTCCTTCAACATGGTGAGGTCCTGGGTTCCGCTCTGGCTGACCGAGAGGCAGGTCACGGTACAGCGGCAGGTTCACCCACAATGGTCCCTGGGGATGGTTAGGGCACTGAGCTTGCCTCTGCCTTGCTACACCAGCATTCACATCACAACTGCAGGGCTCTGGAACGGACTGCACTCCCAGCCGGAGGGTTCAAACAAAATCTTCAAGGGTTGCAGCTCTAAAGAGGATTCAGAGAAGTGGTGGGAGACCCCTCCTTTTAAAGGTAAAAGTCCACAGGTGACCGAACTAAAGCAGGCCTGCTTTAGGGGTGAATTCCATGTTCTTAAAAGAAGTGGTATTTGCCCTTCTGACATCACACCCAAAGTGCTTTGTGCTGGAGGTTGTAGAAGGGATAGGAAGGAGAGAGAGAGAGAGAGCGAGAAAGAAGATGGCGGAATCCTTCCCCCAACTTAAGGGAGCTCTCCCTGTCTACAATAACCCCACCCCCTTCATGTCTCAATAGGATAAAACGCCGTCAGATATGCAGCACCCTGGTGTGAGGTCAAGCGTTTTGTGGATGGGTGTGGCCCATTGTTTCCTGTTCCTTTGCCAGCTTCCTGTGGAGCAGCTGTCCGAGGGAAAGTGTCAGGATCAAGCTGGTCTACCGGAGTAGACAACTGGACAAAAGCGTGAGGACCCAGGCAGGTGAAGATAAGGGTCTTCCTCCCAATAGTGCAGTTCTCCAAGTAAAGGGACTGAGAAACACAGGATTGAGCAAAAGAGCTGGTGGTTACCAAATGATTCCTGCAAGCTGTAGGAAAAACATAATATCCAATATATTTGGTACTAATCAGTATGGGTATTGGTCAATTAGTAAGTCCCAGAGTTCTTATCTGAGGCTGGGGTCAGAAGAAATAAGGGTAAGGGGACCAGTCGCAGGCAGGAAAGAACTCAGGATATGTTGGGACAATTCAGGGACGGAAATGGCAAAAGAGCAATGAACAAACTAAGCAATCCGCAGGGAAATCAGTTCAGGGTTTTTCCAAAGGGAAAAAACAAGGCAATTCAGAAACATTCCGTGTCCGGTACCGGGTGAGCAGTTCAGAGTAGATGCCGAGCCGACAAGGAGGAAGAACACAGGGAATCCAGGAGACTGCAAGCCAAGCTCAAATCCAGAAGCAGAAACGTGGAGACGCCAACAGCCAGAGCTTAGTTGAAAAGCGAAGCAGTCCGTGCTCCGCTCCTTCTTATTTCTGGACAAGATGTGCTTGCGTCACATTTCACATCCTCTGTGTGTGGCAGTGCCTGCTAGGAGGCATAGTCTGTCTTGCGTAGTGTTGCATTTGACCCCAGGGCAGCTTCCAGCAACGAGATGTTATGCAGAATAGCGGCAGGCCATGACCGAAAGGATGTTACCTTCCCGTACAAAGGAACAAAGGCAATCCCCCAGGGTACATTCCTGCCAGTAGGGGAAAGGTCCAGCCTCTCTGGGGAGTATACACAAAACCCTTCCACAGCTGGACTGTGCCTACAGGGCTGACGTGTGATATCAAATTGGATATGGCTGCAATGATTATGAGCAGTGCAATGCACCATGTCCTAACTCGGGCATGGCTTATATTTAGAGTGTACTGTGCCACCAGCATGGGCTACATATAATCATCATAGTTTTGGTACAGGGGGGCATATCCTAAATGCAGCTCCCGCACTGCAGACACTTGGCTGACACTGTAGCTGTCAATTGGGCATCTGTGACCTCTGAACCTGCTCTGTGCCACTGAAAGAACAGGCATTGCAGATCAGGATGACACAGCAGGGCAAAGGTACACACTATGCTTTTGGCATGGAGCTTATGAAAGGGGAACCTGATCAGATTACCCTTTTAGAATTACCTGCATCATTTCATTAAGTAATAACACATTTAAAAAAGCCAGGGTTTTGACACCTTAGCACAGATTTAGCTGGCTATAAATGTGTTGCACTATTTGGAAACCCCAGCTGTTTAAATAGCTTCCGAAAAAAAAGGCTCTATTGCAGAGATCCTGAGCATGCATTTCAACACTTGTGTATCAAGGCGATATAAATAAAATATCAAAATCAACATGAGCATCAGGTAGCTTTGCAAACGCACTCTTCCAAAATGTTCTGCATCCCACAGTTCTAACAAGTCCATGCCACACGTACACTGCATCACATGCACGCCGAACAAATGCAAGGCCAATCCACACGAAACACACCAACACCCACCTTGCCTCACTTCTCGTTAGCCAAGGAGCTAATAGTTTGTTGCCCAATATGGTCATGTGACTTGAATAGAATGCAGAGGATTTGAAATCTGTGCCCTCAAGAATTATATAAAAAGCTTCTAAACCATGTGAATCCTGACCTCCTCCCTTTGTTGCAGCTCAGACCCCCAGTCACAAGGACTCTGAAGGATCCTTACACATAACCGGAGGAGGAAAGCAATCGGAACTCCTATTGGGAGGGATTACATGGCATTGCAGCCTTGTGATCTTCAAACCTTTCATTCATGGACTCGTAGTTTAGTTTTCACATTCAAAATGAATGACTGCAAGTCTGAAAATGCAAAGAAAATACAGGCCTGAAGGAGATACTATCATCTGAAGGAACAGCTTCAGAACTAGAACCAATGGGCAATGCCAGCACGCAAACAACAGGACGACTTCAGAGCAAGATGGCACATGTGCCAACAAGCATCATGGATCATGCCATCATTTAATAACACTAGAACCAAGACATAGGGGCAGCACTGGAGCCAAAATGCACTCAACAGCAGATGCAAAAACAAAGGCGTAGTAATTAGTCAATGTGTTAGGTCAGAAGAAGGAGGCAGACCAATGTTTTAATTTAAAGGTATCTTTATTGAAGCCAAAATAAGAATGCCTAACTTTCCCTATTCTAAGGGTTGCCCTACCTAACACAACTAAACTAAGGTGTTCATTGTCTTGTCTATAGTCCAAAGTAAGTCTGTCCTCTGTCCAAAAGCTAATCCTTACTGACCCTACCACTTATCCTAAATAAGTAAAGACCGGGAGAATGACTGCCTTCTCTTGGAGTTTGCTTGACAAGCAAATGTCTCTCAGTATAGGAATTTCAAATATCTTCTGGCTATTTCCTCTACCAGTCTTTTCAGTTCATTCCATGAATCTCTCCACTTTTCACTTGTTACTTCTGTTGGAACTTTCCAATTCCTCTCTCTAGACACTGGGGCCTTCACACTGTTATTTATTGGGCTCTTACCCAACTATTGTAGGAAACTGTTATTTTCCTGACACAAGTTCTTTCTATTCAGTAGCTCTTGGTTTAAGATTAGTTTTCTCTTGTAGTACGTTAATCTTCACACTGGGATTGATCTGTGTACTGTACCCAGTGACATCTTTTATCCCTTTCATAGGTTTTCCATTCCCTAGGATAATTAGATTGAACCTCACCAAGTATTTGTATTCACTGTGACTAGCAGGCTAAGTACCCTTTGTAATTCACACTCTTCATCAAGTAGTCCCATTCACTGGGAAGAGTAGGATTACTGAAATCCTCACATTCGTTTCTGTTATTATTAAGAGAAAGGGTATCTGGACCCACCCATGCGTGGTCAAGGCTATATCATCCGGCAACTCAGTGTATCCCCAGGTTTTCTGTCCATTAGAGGCTTTTAGGGATCGGGGAACAATTTCTCAACCTTCTATATTCACAAAAACATGTTTCCCCGATTCGTATTGCATTATGGCATTATTGCATTATGGCTGTGAAACCTTTGCAGCGTATGAATGAAATTTCAATACAGTGGTATTGTATGTGTAGGGGCCATATGTAGTTTCCACTTTTTCTCCGAGTTGTTGTAGACATCTTGATGTGAAGGAATCGTCTTACTGTTCTGAAACAACGGAGTGTAGCTCAGCGTCGGCGCGGTATAGCAGTATCACGCTTCCCTTTGTTCTGAGCTGGAAAATAGAAAGGGTCTCTCTTTTTATTTTATTGGTTACGGTAGTCCAGGGGTTTGGTTTTGGGTTTGTGAGTTTTCTACGATGTAGAGCTGCTTGTTGACCGGGAGTCTCCAATTTCTGAAGTTTGCATCCTTGTTCCAAGCCACTAACCACATGTTGTTATTTGTCCCGTTCAGACTGTATGCCGGTTGGGAATGTTCACTCGTTTCCTTTTGGGTTCATTTTCCAATAATCGTCCTCAATTGTCTGCGTTTTTGCAGCGAGGTATTGTCATGCGCAGCAACAGTTGTAACACCATGCGCTATATCCATGCCCCCAAGCACAGAAACGTCCGCGGGAGAGAAAAGCAGAGAATAATATGAAACAGATCCCAACACTTTCGTAAGATCAAAGCAAGAGAGGAAGGCAAATAAAACCGTGAAGTTAGAGTTCAGTAGGCCGGATCCACTTTAAGAGGATCAGAACGAAATGTGTCCAAGGTCACACGGTTGAAGTGCACAAGAGTCTTGCAAAGGTTCAAAAAGAGTTGGACCAAAAGAAAGGGACCAGTTAGAGGGTCAAGGTGGCCATCCCAGTCCAGAAGGTTAAGGGGTTATTATTACCTTGTAGCAATCTTTAGAAAGGGAGGCCTGGCGGACACGGTACCTTAAAGTGGTGAGAATACTCCAGCGGGGGCAGTTGTTCCTGGCAGCGGATGCAAGTCGGTGCTTCGTCCGGGGGAAGAGAGGATCTCGTCGGGGAGGAAAACAGGAGTCCGTTGCACTGCCATGGAAGAAACCAGCCGCGGAGTTCTCAGGTAAAAGGAGCGGTCCTTTTATTCGCGGTCCAGTGGTAAGTGGCTATCCGGTTGCCGGGGTGCTTGGCACAGGCAATTCGACCACGAGACGGTCAGGGGTGCAAAGAGAAGAAGGTAAACTGGTTGTGCCCAACAGTCAGGGGAAGAAGCCTCTCCAGCCGGGAGATCTTCTCTGTCGTCGGTAAGTGGTGAGTCGGTTCCGCAGGGCTCCACCGGTGGTGTCGTCGTGGTAGGTCAGCTCAGCTTCTCCCTCGTTGGATTCTCAGGTCCTGTGGCGACTTCTGAAGTTCCAGTCCCCAAAGCCCTGCTTTTATGCAGCACATCCCCATTCACTCAGCGTGTTGTCAATCAAACATGCTAAGTGGTGAGCCGGCCGGCTCATCACTTGGGCCAATCACACAAGAGTGTGACTTGAGTTACCAAGGCAACTCAGTCCAGGGTGCCTAAAATCCCTAACACACCCCCTGTGGGACCCAGACAGAGTGGCACCACTTTTGGAGGCTTCTGTGGAGAAGCCCGCCAAAAAGTGGACAAAGGGCTCGACTTGGGTTGGAGTCACAGAAGAGAACACAAACGCCATTTTAGAATCGAGTCCTGGCAAAAAATACCAACCGGCGAATTAATATTAAATAAATAAACCGGCGGTATGTTCGAGGCTATGAGAATTAAATGATTAAAGTTGGTAGCCTCGAACAATGGGAAAATCCCATAGGGAAATATTAAAAAGTAGTATCCACTGCCACCAGCCAAAACTCGATCAGGGGAGACGGAGACGTGCCCCCTCGACTAACAGACCCCGGGGCAATCGAATTGCCCCGACCAGTACGTCCACAATATGATGGTTTGAACTGGTTTCTGTTCATAATTTGGGACTAGTAAAGCCAATGGTGACTTTACATGCCCTGGGAGAAAGTATTCAGTCCCAGGGTATGGAGTCTATGGTGGGGTGTCACTATGACACCCCTGTGTTACTGCACGGAGGGTGCTGTGTAACACACATAGTAAAAACACATGAGACCCTATGGAGTAAAGAACCCCATAGCCCATAAAATACATTAACAGTCAAAGGAACACCATAAATCATGTCCAAGAGTGGGAGAAAAAGAGTCTCACTCTTGGCAGGAGAAAAAAACAAACTCCAGAAATCCAGCAAAGCTGCTGGGGGACTCACTAGGTTAGGAAATTCAGCCTAAAGAGAGAATTCTCCCTAACATTCACCCTGTTTTCCACACCTCCCTACTGAAACCCTGTCCTGCTCCTACCCGTCTTCGGGGCTCCCCTGGTCCCGTCTCTGTGGGTGGGTCTGAGGAATATGAGATCTCTGAGATTCTGGGTTCCTGTGTATGTGGGGGGGTTACAATATTTGGTGGATTGGGTTGGGTTTGGCCCAGAGGAGCGTTCTTGGGTTCCTGCCTGTGACGTCCATGCTCTACGCCTTGTCTCCCGTTTTCACCTTGAGAACCCGTCTTGCCCACACGGTCGTGGGCCTTTGGGGGGGGCTCTGTCATGCGCAGCAACAGTTGTAACACCATGCACTTTATCCATGCCCCCAGACACGGAAACGTCCGCGCCTCCATTGGCTTCCCGACATCACCCTCCATTTCATTCAGCCATTCCACCAGTTTTCCCAAGGCATTACCAACACCCAGAAGTAGCTCTCTACCTACGGTACGAGGGCTGCGTGAACAGTTACTGTTCAGAGGCAAGGGCGGCTTACGTTTTCGTTGGGTTCCTCGCCTACACTGGCAGTTACCATGGAGACTACGGTCTGTAGGCTCAGGCTGTCACGTTGACTTCCTGGTCGCGTGACGTTCTCCCGGTCACATGATCGCGCCTCTGCTCATGTGACTGGAAGGTATTCCACATAAAAACCCCGCCAATTCAAACGCTCACTGCTTCACAGCTGTTCTTGCGACTCTGTTCAGCGTTACCTTTCAAGACTTTCACGGCTTCAAGACTACGGCTTACGGACTTCGGACTGCTACTAGGTTGCTCCCCGGCATTGTTGCATCTCTACACGAATACCTGGATTTCCGACCCTCGGAAGATTATGGCTTACGGACTGCTACTAGGTTGATCCTCGGCACTGTCGCATTTCTACTTGTTTACCTGGATTTTTGACCCTCGGATTGTTCCACGGATTTGCTTTCGTACCACCTGTGAACTCCTACTTGCTACTCCACGCGTTCATCAGCCTCCACGTTTACATTGGGTGTTACGAACTTCCAAGAACTAATCAGGTGTGCGTAACTGGTACCTGCCATTGTTCATTCCTGCTTCAGTCACTGTTCACGCGCCCTCTCTGCATATACAGGCCCCGAGCATCAAGGCACTCTCCCCCTAGGTTTAGGTAAGCACTTTTCTTGTTATCACATGTCCTGTTGTCACTGTACTGTGCCTGTTTGTGCTAATTCCTTGTTTCCTTCTAGCAGCCTCAGGGTTCGCAGCGGCGTGTGCTTCCTGTGATCAAACAACCACACCTTTGGCCTCAAGGATTGCACAGAGAGTGTACATTCTTCTCTCTCTGGGGAACATGGGGGCAGAGGCCCTTATACTCTTCACGACACATCAAGATTTGACAGGTATACACATTTTTGGAACAGTTGTATTTTTAAGCTTCTAAAGACGATTTGTCCTTTCTCTGCTGCAGGCAAGAGGATTTTCTCTTTGAAGACATAATTGTGGGGCTTGAACACAATATCCCTTTAGCTGTCACTATTTGGCTTAGGTGAGTGTGGATCAAACCTATGCACTATATACATTTTCATTTCAGATGTGGGTTCTTCTTGGAGCAGCGTTACGGATAGCTCTTCCAAATATGCCCCAAAATTTGGCCCCTCGGTTTCTTCTTTTAAAGATCTATTTTCAAGATCTTCACATGTATCTAATTCAGCGAGGGCCCATTGTAAAGCTTTTATGTCTTCAGTATTCTCGTTCAATCGGTTCACTTAAATGTTCAATTCTGTTCTTAGGTCTGCAACACTTTTCGAGACATCTGCTTTAAGATTCTCCATTTCACATGACCAATTGCCCTTTAGGTTTTGTGGGCCAGACATGAGATCCTGTTTAGCGAAAGCGAGAATGGATGCTTTCTAGCCGGCCCATGATTCGGGTGCCCATTGTGTTTGTTTGCTAGCCAAGTTTCTGCAAGCCTAGAACCAAAAGTCTCTTTGCTTCCCTTGTGTAATTTGTGCAGTGTTTAGGGGTTCTCTGCATTGGGGACAGCCAAAATGATATGGAGTGCAGTCGGTCTGCGCATTTGTCCTCAAGGGGTGGTAGTTGGCATCATGAATATCTGAGAGCATTCCCCTTCCTGTGAGAAACCAGAAGGTGTCTAACCCGCTAGTCCCATAGGATCTGTCATCCAGAAGACCAGAACACGGCCATCGCTTTTGGATCCAGTTCCCGGGGGTGGACCAGTGTGGGAGGATCACCTGGATGAGGGGTTTTCGGGGAATGGGAGTGGGACACCGGGCAGTGAGACATGGTATTCCCTTCCCCATATCACCTTTTCCCCATCCTACTAGGTAACATACTTAGGATCTCATCGTCCGCCCCCCCGCCCTTTCCTAACACAAACACTTTCTCACGGACAGCTCACTGTGAGACAAAACGGACTAACACCCGAGCCATATACCTGGCATGTCCCAACACAAGGGTCAGGCAGAGTCGGGCAATTACTGATAATTACACACACCTGACTTCCATCACACTTCCCCACACAAATAGAAATCAGAGCATTAAAGCACACTGAACAGGTCAAAACACACAAGGAAGCAGCAGTTCTAAGTTGACAGTTTAATACGAGGAGAAAGATAGCAAGGTCAAAGAGGGTTGCAAGGACGGAAGTGCGCTTGACCTTTACGGAGAAACAACACTACTTTCATGAGCCTTCATGAATAAGAAACATAAGACCTGGAATGAAAGCTGAAGAAACGTGCATTGTGTGTCGGAGGTACCCGGGGCTCTCCCGCGTCGATAGCTAAGGTGGGGAGGAGTGATTGCCGCAGTGGTACTGTCCTTGGCTCCTAAAACAAAGAAGCGCCAATAAAGTCAGCACAGCCGGTGAGTCGGGGAGACTAATAGCAGACCTGTCTGTTTTAGAATCAAGGTGGCAAGTGGCAACATTCTATGAAGAAATCTGAATAGAACAGTGTGTGAAGCAAATATAATGGAACATCCAAGGAGTGACTGAACCTTTGAAGCCAAGATAGATACCACATACAGAGTGGTCCGGCATGACGTGGGTGCTCATTCGAAGGTCTCTGTTAGGTATCCAACTGAGAGGTGGCAAATGTAAATTGTGAAATTGAAGTGTTCCTGCAACAGGTGAAGCTAAACCCTGTGCACATTTGAAGGTCTTTGATAGCTAATACGAACTGCAATTGGTCCGAGCCGGGCTGGGGGAGAATCATTGTGTAAGAGGAAGGATCTGAGCCCTGCCGCGGGGGATCCGAGGTGAAGCATGAGTGATCAGAGAAATTATATTCTTTAAATATTGGAGTCCGGAAGAGGGGGATCAAGGGTGAAGAGTGAATCACCTGACTTGAGTGCTTGAACATTTCGTTTGTTTTGGTACATCAGGCCCTCTGAATCAAGAGACTTTGAAAAGTTGAGAGACTTGGGCACAGAAGGCCCTGATGCTGGTAATGGAACTGTGTCCTCATGCTGAAGAAGCCTGAGAGTGTGCTTTGCTCAAGTGAACCACCTTGACCCGTGCTGAAAATGTGGGGAAGGGAGGCCAATGGCCTGAACATCCTGACATATCATTTTTGTGAACACTTCTTTATTTTTCATGAGCACTACCCCCACACTATTTGTATTCATAACATGAGGATTGTCAATCGTTTTTTTTATTACTGTAGGCTCTTTTTATTTTGATGAGACTCCACTAGGACTGCATTATAATTGTCTGATGGTCGTAGCTTGCTCCCATCTGTAGATTTAGGTTCAGATAGGCGTTTATCACACCGTTGTTAAAGTTCAATAAACACCCTTGAACTGTGGTCACTTGTGTCTGTCTTACTACTGATACCATGCCTTCCTTACATTCCCCCAGCCTGACAGCTGCAACTATGTGTGCTCTCGCAGGTGGGCACCCTCACCTAGCCATATGGAAATCTCGTACCTTAGTCTCACTGTTCTTGGAGCTCTGCAGTGGATAAAGCCTCCTGTCTATGGTGGTCACTAAGAGAGGTTTAACCTCATCTTGCTGTTTGATTGTGGCTCTCATCGATGTTTTTATTGATGAAGGATGCCACATACAGGCTTGTGCTCCAAGTACTATTCTTCCTCCAGTCACAATCATAATCACAGGCAACACACACTGGATTAGATGATCCTGTATCTGTCTTGAGTGTGAACCACACCCTCAGCATAAGCATGGAAGCCGCATGTACACAACCCTTCCACCTTGGTTGGCACAGGATGCCTCCTTATATAAACAGGCCACCTTGAGCTTTCAGAATAAAATACATTTTGCAAAGAAATGAAGAGAAAGCAAATGATAGATGTTGCACAAAATGGACGCCCTATGGTTATACTGACGATTCTCTGTTGGCGATGTAGGGCATTCGATGCGATTGGTTTTTGGCCAACATAACATACCTTCTATACTGGGTTAGGGTCGTTTCTACTTACAAATTAATAATTGCTAGAATTGTAAAAATGAAATGGGAACTACTATTCATGTTTTCAGTTTTGCTGGTAGGTGAAAGATTTCTGGGAAAATGTTCTTCAACGTATAGATCTGCTTCTGAACCTCACATTCCCTACACATCCACTCCCTTGTGTGTTGGGCCTGGTTCAGAAATGGCCTGGTACATCTGATGCGAAAAGGACATGGATTTACAGAGATCTTGTAGAAGCAAAAAGAAGCAAAAAAAGGCAGCCCCCGTTGCATTTCATGAGCCACAGGACGCTCATGTTTTAGAAGCACAAGCAATTTACGATCCTCGACTACCAGAAACCGTGAGAGCAGCTGTGACTACTTTACCAGGCGGGCTCCCAGAAACAAGTAAAACGCCCTCGGTCTCAGTCTTACCTTCGCCGTCAGTCTACATCGATGCGAGCGAATCTCCTTTTGACGTAACTGACTCTGAACTGCTGGCGCTGCGACTGGTGAGCGAGTTTAGCGCTGAACAATTACCCGCGATGTGCACCAAAGTTGTACATTCAGTCGGACTCCCTTCTGACCTTTGTCGTCCAACTAACGTCTGGGTCGACGACCTCTGACTTTACCAGGCCGCGAGTGGGCGTGTGGTCCACAATGCAGGCCTAACTATCGTGCCTGATTTTTTCACGTTCCCACAATCCTTTGGTTCAAACAAGTTGGCTCTAATGCCACAAAGAAACATTGAAAACAATGACAACTGCCCTCAGACTCCACCAAGTTTCAGAATTAATGCAGAATTAATAGTTGACCCAAGACCTGCAAAACGGTCGCATGTCGATGGACTAAGGCCCAAGGACTCACCTGCGAAAAAGATATAAACAATGAAAGGCCAAAAAAAGTGGGAAGCTGCTCTGGAAGCCCTGCTGTCTCAGTGATTACAACCCCAAAACACAAGGAGCTGACTGCATCTGAGTTGGCCGCGAGAGAAGCGCGTCTAAACGAAAGATTAAAGGCTGATTTCCTAACGATGAGAGAGAGACTAGAAGAGAGCTTTATTAACAAATATGGAAAGGCCTGTGACACCACCAACTCTGAAAACAGACCGGGCCTGAACTCCCCGCTCTCTAAGACAAGTACGCCTCATAGGAAAACACCCGATGGACGTAAAAATGCTGATGATGACATAAGGAAAACAACCGCAGAGTCCAAAATAAACGAGACACCCAAAGTGAGCCTGCAAACTTCCAATGTTTTGGCTGTACATGACAGCGACCCAGACTCAGACGCTAAGAATAAGGCCCATTTATCTACAGCTGCCGGCCTGCAAATTCATAACAATGTTCTAGCAGCAACATCGATTGCCATGCTTCCATCCATGAAGTTGTATGAGGCCATGCACGATACCCTAAATGACCAGATTTCATTGCTGGCCACAATAAACAGCAAACTGTGCAAGATGGAAACGTTATCGCAAAACATCACCCAGAGGCTCGACCATGAAGCCGACTCCTCACGTTGCTGGCAATCGCGATTAAGCGATATTGCCAGTCAAGAATATAATGATAAAGCTGATCTGATGTACGCTGTCATAGAATGTACAAAATGGATGCGACACAATATGGCACCTAAGCACGATTTCACGGCCGTCACGGCATGTAGATCAACTGAAAAAATGTCCACAAGGAAGTCAACGTCAAAACCACATGGGCTAATTCATACTTCCAAAGAGCTTCCAACTATTGAGATCATTGACACGGAAGATGCAACACATTGTTCTGTTAGAAAACAAAATGGCAACGAAGCAAGTGACATCAATGTTCGCTTTGGCCTCAAAAGAAGGAGCCGAACCATCATGTTTAGAGAAGACAACCCCAGAGCTAGTTCCAACGTGCTCTGTAGAGAATGCCCAATTGATTGATGATGCTGGGAAAGTAAAATCAAACGAAACTACAGAATTAAATAGGACAGATCCTGAAGTATCTACCGATCCAGGCCTGCAAGACTTGACCAACAAACTATCCTTTGGAATATTCTCAGGACAAGCCAAAACGATAAAGGTGCCAGACAGGCAAAAAATCCAACCAGGAACAAAAGCAAAAGTCTTAAAAGCAAGACTCGAACCGACATCAAAGAGACCACAAACCAACGAGGCAAAAAGATTCATCAGGAACATCACATCCCCGCCGCCCCTCAGCATGTTCAATCGAGTGGCGAAGAAGGGAAACGCCTCGAATGAAACAAAAAAAGCCAACAAATCGAACATGGGGACTGCTCCACATACCAAGAGAATGAGGGAAGAGCAAAGCGAGGAAGAAGACGCAGAGAGCGAACTTTCAATCGATCTCTGCGATCTATCGACCTATTCTGTTGATGATGACAACGATGATTCAACAAAGATGAACTGGGACAAAATAACCAGAGAAAAACAAAATGTGGCTAAGTCGATTAATGTGAAAGCTGGAAAGAAGTCAGAAAATGTGTCCCTATTAAATGCAGAGATGAGGAACAAAATCATCTAAAGCCTAGCTCCAGTCGAGACTGCTAAGGCAGCAAGTACAGAAAATTGCTGAAAAGGAATCAAGGGGAGCTATAAACAATCCTCACTTGTAAATCCAAATCCAAAACAGACAATGGCTCAAAAAGCCAAATGCGATGGACAAAACAAAACAAGTTCTCAGCAATTTGTCAAATTTGTAAAGACCCACTGTTGGAAACTACAACTTGAGAACATTCTAAACGAACAGAATGATGTGAACTTAAATCGTCGAAACATAATCACGCTCCTACATAGCATACCTATATTACGTACAATCGAATCCGACGTCATTGCAGTCGTTGAATATATGTCGGAGGCAAGATTAGACTGGGTCACCCTTCATCTCAAGTCAAAACTAATTGCTAGGCAACTTTTTGACGCCAAAGAAGACTTGTTGTTCTTTAGCTTCGACGTACAGTTCTTAGAAGAAGGTTCATCTTATCAAAGATGCTCAAACTCAAGCTTGCTCGTTCAACGGAGCGACGTTCAAAAACATGCAGATCTACGAGATCAGTTAAGAGTCTCACCTGTGTCTGCCCAAACAGACTCCTCAAATTCACGATGGAACTCCCAAGGGCAGAAGAGAGGCGATCACTAAGACAAGACCCCTGGAAAGATCGTCATCCACCGCTTGGCATCCTGGAACACAAGAGGCTTTGCCCACCTATTCAAAGAGAAATGGCCACAATTAGATGAATGCACGCTTATATGTCTACAAGAAACTTGGCTCAGGCATAAACCAACAAGCGATGGATATACAGTACTGTTTAATGCAGCTGGCAAGAACGAGCTCGGTTGACCGTTTGCTGGGCTTATCACGATGATTAAAAACAACCTAAACTGGACCATTGTAAAGGCCGTAAATCCGAACTTGTTCACTCAAGCAACCACGGTAAAACTCCCTATGTCCAACAAGGGTCCTGGGTGTTACTTGCTAATAATCAACGTGTATTGGAATCCAGCGATGATTCCCCAAAACAAACTAATAGTGACTGTCACTGCTTTAATCGATGAATGTCTAATCACCTACAACGATCCAATAATAATTATATGTGGTGATCTAAACTACTCTTGGTTCAAGGAGCGAAGTCCACTCTATAAAAAGAAATACTCTGATAAGCACTCAATCATTAGACAGAGGTGTTCGCTGGATGAAGAAGATGACGATAAGAAACTGCTCTATGTTAAATGGATGCACGAATGGAGATATCCCAGCTGCACCCACATGGCACCATGGACCCAGTTCCAAAACACTTGATTATATTTGGGTGTCTAGAAATCTAAAAAGCAAAATCACTCACTTGACAACAGAAAAAACTACAAAAAGTGATCATGATGCATTAGTGATGACGTGGTATGAGATGGTGATGCCGAGTCCTGAAGCCAAATACACGGAACCCATAACAACAAACCACTCAGGATCAAGGTTGAGAATCAATAACAAACAACTGAACACGTTTACTGAAAAATACGTGATAATTCCCACACTGGCTTCAAACATCAATTACAGCCCGCTCCTGGTGCAGTTCAGAGTGGAAACCTCAAATCAAAGGACAAATCAAATATCCAACATACACTCCTTTAGTGCAATCCTTTGCCTAGCAAAGAAACAATTGCACAGCGATCTAACAAAGGTAAAAAAAAAAGGCAAAGGCAAAGAAAATGCCACCCAAATGAAAAAACGACGGCTCCAATATAGAAATTGGTTAACATCATTTAATATCAAGAGTGACCAGGAGCAAGCGGAAACCATGTTGCAGCTCATCATGCGAAAAGACACGAGACTGCTATGGGAAATAATCATCACTGGCTCTGTAAAAGCAGCCTATGACATGGCAAATGGGGTAAACGACGCAAGATGGGTCTCCTACTACACAGCCGTCTTCGACGCACAGAGTACTGCATGCACAATACCAGAGATTGGAAACACCTGCAACTAGCTCATTGTTGAAACACCGGAGGACATAAAATGTGCCATTCAAAAATTAAACAACTCTAGAGCTGCAGGTCCAGACGGCATCTCCAACGTAATGCTGAAAACAAATAGCTCTCTATGGACATTGTTCGAGAGGATCGCAGCGAGCAAGACTTTACCTGAATCCTGGAGTACAGCAATAGTCATGCCCATTTTCAAAAAGGGCGACCGCAACAATCCGACAAATTATCTTCCCATCACGCTTCTCGATACAATAGGAAAAGTATTTGCTGCGTTTCTCCAAAAGAAACTAGCGCTCTGGGCCGAGCAGGCAAAGGTAATCGACAAACGCCAAACAGGCTTCACTAAGGGGGTCGGCGTAGAAGTGAACCTAATCATCTTAAACACCATAAAACTAGAAGCCATGAAGAGCGGCAAAAATGTGTTCCTTGCCTTTATAGACTTGAAACAAGCCTTTGATACCATCAACCGCCAGAAACTATGGAGAAAATGACTATCATGGGCATGCCCTCTGGAGATACTGCAACCTATCATGGCATTACACTCTAACACTTCCTTCCGTGTAAGACTGAACGCAAAAGGGGACCTATCTGATGTAATCTTTACAAAGAGGGGAGTAAAACAAGGCTGCCCACTGGCAGCTCTCTTGTTTAAACTATTCATATCGGACTTACCCATCGCTTTAATGGAGCCAAGGACAATCCCCCCAAAGATAAATAACCATCATGTTTCTTGGGTCATATATGCTGATGACATAGTCCTGCTAGATACCACACAAATTGGGCTGCAACGATCGTTAGATGCACTTCAAAAGTACTGCAATAATAACGGCCTACAAATAAACACAAAGAAATCAAAGATCATGTCAATCATCAGTGGATGCCCACGAAGTTAAAAAAACTTCAGCTGGTTTTTAAACAATGAAAAAATAGATGATACAAATTCTATCCTATATCTAGGAGTGCAATTCAACGTCTCAATACGTGAATGGAACTGGACCCAAGACTTGTTAACGCCAATAACAATGTTCGCCTTACAAGGACTGAAACTTCATGCTGCATATGGCAAATTCACGTTAAAACTGTTACTCTCCTTCTACTTTCAAAAAGTCGTACCGGCCATAACGTTCGGCAGTGAAGGTGGATGGAGCATACCTGCAGACATCTGGTGTAAGTTAGAGGGCAATTTTTGGCGAAAAGTGCTACGACTACCACAGAACCTCTCAACAACAGTGATCCGCTATGAACTGGGCATAGAGTCATTATACGGTACAGTGCTGTGGAAGTCCATCTCGGCATGACGGAAAATGAGAATGGTTCCAGTAGCTGGCCCTTACGAAATCCCACAAAAAGCTCTAACACCAACACGTCGGATCTAATAAGTGTGTGGGAAAATAAACTGTTCGCGATCATGAGATCTGCAGATCTGATGGAAGAGCTTGTCATAAAAATGCCACAAAGAGTCAAAATAAAATTGAGACGCTGGAATTGGATTCAGAATGACGAAAAGCGAAAAAAGTTGACATCTATTCAAGATCTGGGAACGTCGTTGCACGGCCTTGACGAAACCCCTAAGTACTTATGTAAATTCCCTTCACGACATCATCGCAATCAATTCATGAGATTGCGCTTCAACCTCTATAAGACCAAAGCAGCTCTAATGATGAGGCGCAGCCCTGACACCACTGATAATCAATGCAGAAACTGCAATAATGCAGTGGAATCAGCAAAACATCTGATAATTGAATGCCCAGCTACCAAAGTCCAAAGGATACTACATCTCGCAAGTTATGCTCCAATAGACAACAACTTAGAACAGTGGTGGAGCTATTTAATCACTGCAACAAATACACGGCTGACGTGTGCAGTGATAAATTATATGCACTCCTTACTGCCAGCAATCTGATGAGGTTTTGGGCTGACCATAACAAGCAGCAACATGACGAATTGTCAAGCAAAGGATATATGGAAACATGTAATAAAAAGTTTGTTTTTTTGTAAACTAAACTAAAAATTACAATAAAAAATTTAAAAAGAAAAGAAGCAAAAAATAAAAATGTATACGTGTTTGGAAAGACAAAGTTAAACCTACATGTGAAGAATGGTTGCATAGTTCAGTGATCTTGTCAGCAAAGGGAAAAGTCTATAAAAAGCATGCTATGATTGAAGACTATGACGATGAAATGTGGAGCACATTTAATGAGCGTTATAGTTGATTGGGCCAGTATAGAGTGAGAACTTGATTTCAGATGTTTGCTCTGCCTACCCCTTCTTGTCCTTCTTTCCCTCTCTCTATATATATATATATATATATATATTCCTTGTTTATTCTATTACCTATTTAATAATGTAGATGTGATACATTAATTTATCAAAAAATAAATAAAGTTTATTTTAAAATAGACAAGATGATACCTGTGCCTAAACATAATCTAGTTTTCTTTTTAAAATAAATATATATCAATGAATAAAAGAGAGTTTATACGAGTATATTCATCCAAGACAGTATCATTTCCTGGGGTGAGAGCCATTCTTCTTATAACTCTACAGTTTATATTAGTGCCCTTCATACACAAACTCTTCCCCAGTGTTTCTCTGATTGTGCTAGGATTCGGCACTCCTTCTCCCTGAGCCTTAACTAGTCATTTGCCAAGATATCATGCAAAATACGTTTTTTGTTATCCTGGAATATAGATGCCGCTCTATGCCCTTTGTCCTCAACATGTTTCTGCTTTCTTGGGTAACTGCAGAACATGTTTTCATTCAATATTCTCTTACCTCTCTACATTAAAGTTTCCCACCAGACCAGGCCTGATCATAACAATCTTATTACCCAATAAGGGACTGTTACATGTGAATAATTAAAGAAAGAAGTTGGTACTCCTGGTGCGATCCTCAGAAACAACAATAGTCGATGATGTAAAAAAATCAATTTATTCCATTTATTTTTATCATACATTCATCATCCTTTAGGCATTGGTTAATCTCCCAACACGTGTTTCCCCATAACTTTAGCTATGGTTCTTCAGGAGAGATTTCTCAGTTGAAAGGGCAGTGAATTCTCCAACTGTTGTTCAAATAAATAAACTGTATATCCTGTATAACAGATTTTTTTACATCACTGACTATTGTTGTTTCTGAGGATCGCACCAGGAGTACCAACTTCTTTCCTTACTTATTTGGTTCATATATTGATTAAGCCACAATATAGGCACTCCAAGTGCAGACCCTGGAACCCTAAAGAAGTTTAAGCAAGGCACATAGGATTCGCTCTAGAGAGGTGTTATAGTGTTATAGCTGAAATTGGCTGAAAAATTGGATTTTCAAAATACATGTGAATAATGTTGACATATTATTTGGACTTGTTTTGAATTGGAGCAAACATAATGATTTGGTTGATAAATGTACCCTCCCTTAATCTGAGGTTCTTTAATGACTTTTGAATGCTTGCATGTTAATTATTTCAAGTTTTTCTAGTGGGAGTTTAGCTGCCTGGTGTTTGATTCCAGAACTAGAAGAGACGGTAGGTGAATCGCTCATCATTTTACAGGCTTGGGTATTGATCGTCCAGCAGCATCACCATTGTAGATCCAGTTGCTAACACACTGGAAGTGATGTATTTTGACCACTTCTGCTTCTTCAGTGTTCTAGAAAAAGTAGCAATTATTTCTTTCCCCGCTTACTGCTTCCCTGAGAATACCGAAAGGGATGTTATTCGATCGCTTTTGACAAGGCTGCATTTTCAGTGTTGTAAGCAATTGTCCTCCTTTTATTTTAAAATTAATTTTATTGGTTTAAATTCAAACCTTTACAATATTACACAAACAAGACAAAACAACAATTAACACAATTACTATTTGTCCCCAACTATCCTCACATCCCATGTCATGGTATTACAAAAGGTTTCACATTATCCTCCTTTAGTAGGGGACCATCCATTGGCACGAGGCACATTATACAGTCTTGTTCATTGAAATTGATGTGGTTCTGGCTAGAATGAACTCTGCAGGTTTGACCTTGTGAAATAGATAAATAAATAATGAGTACCATGTAAAATAAGCGACTTAGTTGAACGTAGAGAGTGAGTATGGTTTATTGATACTATTGTGCTTTTTGTTTTTCCAACACAATACTTATGGAATGTTAAGGATCTAGTATATGTCCTGTGATCCAGGAAATGGATGAACTAAAATGATGTTGGACCCCTGTGAAATAGTACTGAATATCTATGAACCCTGAGAGGACCATACTGAAGGTATGGGTTGGGACATTAGGGTGTAATAGGTTGACCAATGGGGAGTGATTTATTTGACTCATCAAGTATGGAAATGACTAGTAAATGTCCCCTTTCTCGGTTTGTGAGTTTTGGTTTTACACAAAATGGCATCTACATATAGAATTAAGAAGACTAGAAGAGAAGGACGCTCTTTGCTTTTCACAGGATATGAATCCTTTTAAATGTACTTCACATATAAGCATGTCTCTAGCGAGTCAACAAGGATGAGTTTGTTTCCTTTGTTGTCAACTTCTAGGTACTGTAAGGAACTCATGGTGGCAACAGTAAAGATAGACACAAGTGATCACAGTTCAGGGGTGTTTATTAAACTGTAAATGCAGGGTGGAAAAACACCTAATCTAAACCTAAATCTAAGATGGGAGCAAATGTTGACCGTCGGCTCCCGTCAAATGAAAAATAAGGCAGTCCTTGTGGCGTCTTGTCAAAGTAGAAGGCCTATACTAAAAAAAAAAAGATTGCCAATTCCTTACAGCTAATTACAAAAAGAGTGTGTGATAGGGTTTCAATAAAGAAAGAAGTGTTCACAAATAATAAATCAGAAAGTGATTTCCAAGGTTCTCCCTTCCCCACGTTTTGAGCATGGGACAAGGTGGATTTCCTGAGCACGGCACACGCTTGAGCTTTCCCAGTAAGAGCCGAAAGTTCAGCACTAGCTATCAAGTTCTTCAATGATTAAGTGTCTTTTCAATAAAAGCCTCTTCCCTTCGAGAGCCTGATATTCTCAGCAAACAAACAAAAAGTTCTGCTCCACAAATACTTTGGGTGATGGCTTCACCCCTGAGTCTCCCTCTTCTGGGCACTGACCCCTCGCAAGTCGCTTTCAACAAATCCAAACAGTTCCTTTCTCAGTGAACTTTGGATGATGACTTTTCACCCCTGGATATCCCTCGACTGGGCTCGGATCACAAATGACAAGGGGGCACTTCACTTCCCCTGGTCTTTCACTGCTTCTTACTTTCACAAGTCTTAATGTCTTTTTAAACAACAGCACAGGATTCACCCATGTATGTCGATCTCCCTCTGCCGGGTTCACTCTGGCCCCCTTTTGCAACACAATTTACTATGGACATCCCTCAGTAGGGTTCACTTCTGTTATCACACTATTCTTGCCAACCTTCACCAAGCGGGATTCATTTCCCTCTGTTTCTCAATCATCTGTTGGTCAAAGACTTTCGACGGTACAGAGGATTTTACAAGACCCCTCTATACCACTTTGACCTCTTCACGCCTTATCCCAAGGCCTTCTGGTTACAGTAGTTTCTACAGTCAGGTAATCGGCCAGAGTTTCCAGCGTGAACACCCACGTGGTGTCAGACTTCTCTGTTCCTGGGTTTCCCCCTCTTTTAACAGTCGTATATTTTGCCTTTCAAAGTTCAAATAAGCTGCTGGCTAATTTTCAAAACAAACACACAGTTCCGGTTCTTATCAATATTCCCCTCGACTCGCCGACTGTGATGAATCACTCTGCTTTCTTCTCCTTCGAGTCAAGATTGGTACCACAAAGTCCTGCGTCTCTCCCCGGCTTGGTTATCAGCGGAGGAGGGTGCCATGTACCGTAGACACGCTGGCTATTGTTTGCGGGCTTAGGTTTCCATCTGCAAGGGTTTCACAGGCCTTGGTCGGAAAGGGCAAGGTTGCTTCTCTCCTTGTCACCGTCTCAGTATGCGCCGTCTTTCGCCTCCTTTTGAAATGCATGTTGTGTGGTCTGCCTGGCTCGTATTATGCTTTCTTGCTCCACCTTTTATCCCTGTGGGGGAAGGAAAGGGCCTTCAGGTGTGTGTGGGTGTGTGATTCTGGTCAATTGCCTGACTTTGCCTTACCCCTGTATTGGGACATGTTCAGAAAATGGCTCTGGTGTTAGTCCGTTGTCTTTCGTGTTGTGCGCAGGTCATCGTATGGGAAAAGGGTGGGCAGTGTTTTGGAATATCCTATGTGGTAGGATGGGGAAAAGATGTTGAAATAAGGGGGATACCGAGTCTCACCCGTCGGTTTCCCACTCCACAAGGACCCCCCATCCAGGTGATCCTCCCTCACAGGTCCACCCCCAGGAACGGGATCCAAAAGCGATGGCCGTTTCCTGGCCACCTGAATGACTGATCCCCGAGGACTAGCTATGGAGACACCTTCAGGTTTCTCACAGTACCCCATTGGGCTGTACACAGCAATGCTGTTTATGTTTATGTTTATTCATTTATATTGTGCACCTACTAACCCAAAGGCTTGAGGGCACAGACAAGACAGAACACATGAATACATGTATACAGCAATAACAAAATAGAGTCATAATAGACAGAGGTAAACCATACAGTCATACAAATGACTAGCTGCAAGAGCTGAGTTCAGAGAATTAAATTACAATTCGATGACCCTTTGGGCAAGTATTTGCAACGTTGGGCATAGAAGTTCTGATGATTGTAGTTTCTGAAGAGGAGATCAATAATTTAGTTATGATGTCATCTTTGATGTTCTGGGTGTTAGTCTTAACAGTGCACGGTGGTGGCGCGGGTTATGGTTGCTTAGCTTACCATAACTGGCGAATTTTCGGGGGTTTCAGTTTTACTTGTAACCATAACGTCCCTTTAACAAAGTTTTGTCACTGACTATATATATATACATATATATAATGTTTTAGAGCTATTGTCGGGAATGCTACACCTTAATTGGTTTATCCATTTATGTAGGATATGCTGAGGTGGATAATTAAAACTAAAATGAAATTGACTGACCTTCGTGGTAATACTATGACCATTTTACAGTCTGTCAAACTGGCAGGGAATGTTATGTTTTAGTTTCAAAATGTGAAATCACTTTTTTACTCACCTCACATTTAAATCACAGTTTGTAAAATGTTACTTCATCAAATGTGTTGCACTTTACCCATATGAAGATGCAAAGCTATAAATATAATAAAATGTATGTAGGATTTGTAATTAATATGTGAATTGGGAGTCTGTTACAGAAATGTCGGATGGAAATGCAGATAAGAAAATAATATTCCACTTGTTGGCTTAGCATGACAATAGAATCTGTATAGAACTATCACACTGGCGGTTACCCATTCCCAAATGTTCTGTGCCCCCACGCCCTTTGTTAAGCCTGCAATCTAGATGGTGGCAGGGCGAGTCTGAGAACCGGTGACATGGTTTGACTTCATAAAACCTCAGTCACTAATTGCCCTCAGCCCAGGGCTGCCGAGTACGCGGGTGCTCCGGGGCCTGGGCACCCCCCCGGGAAAGGCCATCTGCGCTGAAAGTCCCTATACTTTCAATGGGACTTCCTAAAATGTGTCTCCCCTCCACGCCTATGGGAAAAATCAAAGGTCTACTCCTCTGCGTCAGCCACACTGGTTTCCACTGCACAGCTGCTCTATCCATGCACAGCCTGATGCACACCTGAGGGAACACCTACCCTGATGGACCCTGCAGGTTGTATGTGATATTATGGCAGAAAAACATTGTTGGCAAAATGATATTCTTTTAACCCTCTAAAGACCATTCCCAACATTGTCTAGGACTGGTCCAGCTATATAAATAGACTCCAGTCCTTGCATATGTGAGGAGTGGGCTGGATAGCATGAGGGGAAAAATATCATTCTTCCAACAATTCTCTTTCTAACATTAATATGATTTGAAACCGTCCCAGCGCCCTTACCGCTCTGACGCTCTCCTTTCTGTAAAGTGTAGGAAACAGGAGAGGCTTGATGCTAGGATTCTGTCAGTTCTGTGTGGTATCAGTGAATTGTGTCTGAGAAATGCTAAAGCCCTGTGCCCCCAAACTGGTCGATCCTACCGCTTATCTTCAAAAGCTCAAGGCTCAGCGTACACAAGTCCAATTGGAGGTTGTGATCGGACACCCATAGGCTGCTGCCATACGTGGCACTGTTACGATTTTGCAAGATAAGGCCACAAGAAAAAATGTTCAATGCTGCGTTAATCCAGATTTAAAATCACACAAGGTGTAGGTTCTGATACCTTTTATTGAACTAACTGAAAATACTATGCATAGAGATGGAACAAAGCATTAGCTCTCAAAGTCCCACAGACTTCTTCGTCAGGTGGTCCAGTTTGAAATGAGAAAACCACAGCAGAGTTTGTTCTCAAAATAAAGAGAGGACAACAAGAAGCATTTTGCACTTCATTTGCTGAAGGAACCGCATGCCTGGAATGTGGGTCTGGAAACTGCTGTCTTATCTAAAAGACCGTAAAAATCCTGGAAGCAGGGAACACATGACATCAGTAGACCTTTCTATCTGAAAGTTGCATGTGATAAAAAATAAAGAAAGGAGAACACATTCTTTTCACATGTAACTGTTCCGTTAGGCCCAGGCAGTGTTAAAATTGGCGCCGGTAGTTTCCTAAAAAATTACTTATGTTATTTGAAAGGTTCGTATTGAAATGAGGTTTAAAAACACATCATTAAGAAACAAGGTCAGGATTATGTGGCCACAGAGGATTTTTCTCACATTTGAACAATGTCATCGTTTGTTTTAAGAAAGAAAAAAATAAAATTCAGGACAGTGACGTCACTGCAGGGTGTTTCAGCATCTTCTATGCCTCCCTCATGACTCCTGAGAGCCGTGGGGAGCAGAGCAATCTCAAATCATACCTGCCCCATATGCCTCCCACCTCGTCACCGCCCACAATCGTGGCCCATTGGGGACAGCAGGGGGTGTGGGTGCAAGAGGGCCATATGCAGCATAGGTTTTCAGACTGGCTGTTTTCAACTAGGTGGTGTATTCCATCATTGCAAAAGACGCTTGTTGTCACCTGGACCCTTATAGTGGATTGTAACCCATCCGTAATTCGATGCTTAGGACTTGATTTCTTGTGCATTACTGGGTTAAGGCTGAAAGCCTTGTTATCAATGCAAACCCTTATTACATATGTAAGGAAGCACTCATTTTGTTTGGTGGGGGTACTATATAATATATGGCCATTTCCTTCCCTTCTTTTATGAATTAAAATTGTTACTTTGGATTTCACTTGTTTTCTTTGGTATTTGTTTCACGTTGTTTTGTATTTAGTAATTTCTAAACTGTGTAGTGCTGAAGGTTTTGAATGAAGCCAATATGCCCTTAAATAATATTAAAAAAAACATTACTGGGTTACAGGTTAGTGTGGTAGTTCTTCTCTAAACTGAAGGAGACTTGGGGCACCCCAGATTGCCACTAGGATGGATTTCCAAAGGACCCAAGATTAAAATAAGATTCTGCAGCAGGTCTGATAGAATGTATGCGTTATTTCCCTGCTAAATGGAGAAGAGGAGATTCTCCTGTGTTCTGCTAAGACCCCTGTCCTGGCCCCAGTTCCTTGGACTGGCCACTTCTATGGAAGAGGCTGGAACGGTATGCAGTCATAGAATCGTGGCAAAAATGTCACCTTTACAAATAATTGCGGCACAAATGCTATGGTTTGACCCGGTAAAGGTGTACCCCATTATACCATTTAAGGGGAGCGGGGGTTGCTGCTACAATCTCAACATGCGTTAATCCCAGTGGTTTTAGCTTCCCAGGCTGGGATCCCTTTTTTCAGGAATCTTGGCACCTTATAAGAGTGTTTTTCCTTTAGTACATGGCAACTAGCACACAGGCTGTCAAGGGTGCCTTCGTTTTACTTGGGACGCGCAACAAACTTAACAAAGAAAAACACAGTCTCTCTATCTTTCCATATTGTGGCAGCGTTTGTGTTGACTTTGTGGGAGTGCACAGGTGTTGGTAACCCACAGCCTGTCAATCAGCGAAGGAACAGCTTTCTAATGAGCCATGCTAACCTCTCTAATGAGCCATGCATCGTGAGATGGGAGCCCAGCTGGTTGGCAGCCCCGGGCGCTGCGGCGGTGATGCCGGAACCGGGGCAGCAGCTGCCCCAAGGTGATCATGAATTTAAATGTTTCTGCTCTGGCGGCTCTTCTGCAGGACCGTGAAAAACAGGAAAACATGCCCTGCTCACAGACAGACAATTGTTTCCTGTTAGATTTGCTAGCTATTATTACAATAGACACTGTGTGCATGATGGATGGTGTTCACCTGGCTGCAGGGTGATCAGCTTCAGGGGAGAACTACTGAACTGTACCCCTTGCTGCCAATCTATCCAAGGCACAGCAGTGAGCCCATTTCATGCACGCTCTCCTGCAAATCTGCTGTCCTAACGCCCGAGTTCAGGTTTTATCTGTGGCTGAAATTGATTTTTTTTGTGTATAAACATTCTATTACAGTTTAAAATGGAAACCTTATGCACTTTAAAAGTATATAATCAGGCTAAACTTTACATTGGTTGCATTACTATTAAATAAAAATTCATACTTCCGATTTCCCATCTAAACATTCAGTACATTACAGTTAAAACTCAAGCAACGAAAACATAAGTGACAGTTCATTCTTCGTTCCCAAAAAAAAGTCAGTGCGGAGGAACTGCTGATCAGAGACAAATCGAATGAAAATGTTGCATCGCATTCTGTACACATTAGGGGCTTGAAATAAGTATACACGCTCTTTTATCACCTGCGCTTTTTGGAAGCGGTTTTGTTGGAAGTTGTTCTCACCAGGGAAATGAGCCTTTGATAAGGGAACCAAGACACAGGGAGACAGACTAATTAGCCCAGGACCACACAGTTGTGATTCAGTGGGGACGCTAGAATTAAAACCAGAGTTTCCTGGTGCCAGGGCTGGCAGTGCCCAGATACCAGACCTACCTTCAACCTTATAGGAGGCTTCCTGCAAGCAACATGGCAATTAAATGTGAAATTCCAGTCTCCAAACCACCCCATAATGCTTATTTTATGTCAGAAATCCAACTGGTAACTTGATCCACACCTGTAGGTGTTACTTCCTGCAGTACCAGTTACCACTTATGAAAAGGGGTGGAGGCTGCACCAGAGTTGTATAAGAAGGTGCACACTGATCACAAAAGGGTGGATTGATGAGGGCGGGGCTTGTGGTGATTTTGGAGAGCAGCACGCCCACCTACTACTCTCTGACGAACGGGGCTTGCTAATGTCATGTGTTCCCCCCCCCACTACTTCTCCTCTTTATTAATTTTATTTATTTGAATTTTTGGTAACGCGCCAACTCGCCCGAAGGCCTTAGGGCGCACAAAGAACAAACAAGACAAAACAACAAAGAAATCTTAGTCAGAGTGGCAGCCTTGGGTTAAAGCTTAAATTGAGGGAGAATTGAACAACTAGGTCTTTAGCCTTTTTTTTTAAGTCATTCGTTCTTCCTCTAGTCATCTTTCACTCTTCTCACTCTCCAACGGCCACCTGATTAATGCCCACACTTCCCTGCTGACTGGCTACCTTTTTGTGTGGTATCAGGTTTTCGAAAGTGGCTCTGTGAGTGTGAGAGGCACTGCAGCTGTGTGGTGTTGGAGAGAGGTTGGTTACTACTGCAGTCTTCCAAAAAAGGGCAAATCCCCCAGAGGAGCGTGCTTGTGCAGTAGTTCGTCCTGGCTATCCGGCATCTTGGCATGAGACGGCACTTCCCTCAGCTACCCGATTGCATGGTGGCACAACTAGGATATTTATTTTTAACAACTTGTTCCCGAGACATGAAATCTGGTTTCTTCTGCATGATCATTGGCCCAAGCGGGCTGGGCTCGGCCAACTTGTTTCTTTCTGACGCATGCCACTTAAATCTTTGTCTGCTTTCCCTCCTTCACACCCAGCCATCGCAGAACAGATTACCAACTGTCTCACTGCAATTCGCCGTCTGATGGCTCTCCGCTGCCTCATGGTGACCTCATGGAAAATGAAAGTCATCTGCCTCCTGACTTCCAATGCCATCCCTATCCTCCCCTTGCCTGTGTCCTTACCACCTGGCCTTCTTGCTTCCTCGGCCAAGGCTCACAACCCTGGGGGGTTCTTTGGTTGCAACCTCTGACTGCAACAATTCATCACGTTTACCTCTGCTGCTTATATCAACCTCCTGAACATTCTGTGAATGCATTATTTCCTCACTAAGCACTTCAGGAAAATTCTAATCTCTACCCTCATGCTCACCAAACGTGACTACTCCTTCCTCCCTTTAGACAAAGGCCTTACCTTTGCTACCCACATCTACAACCTACCCAGAGCCTTCCCCACTTCTACTTACCGGCAACATGCTGGTCGGGGTTCCTGGATATTCCATCGACAGCCAAACCATCGACTTCCATACCATTGACAAACAAAGCATCTAAAAAACCATTGAATGCATTTTTTTTAGTTTCTTTTTGTAATAGGGGGGGTTCACCCCCAAACCCCCTTTTAAAAACATTAAAACACATTTTTACTAAACCCTTTACGATTTAAAAAAATGCATTAGATGGTTTATTTTCGATATATTATTTTCAATGGTATGGTCTGTCGGTGCTTTGTATTCGATGCAATGACTGGATGCCGCTGGTTGGCTCTCCATGCACAACCACTGCCTGTTTAAAGGTCCTTCTCCTAGTTCACAAAACTATCAATGGTCTTGCTCCTTATTTGCTGTCTGAGTGCATCGCTGTTTACTCACCATCTCTTTCACACCGATCCTTTTCTGCATTCGCCATCACTGTACCATGCCCCCCTATCCCTCCTCTCGCTTCCGGGCTTTCTCCCCAGAAGCCAGGCTCTACTGGAACCGACTGCTCAACTCAATCAAAGCCAGCCCAACTGTGGATCTCTTCAAAGCTTGGCTTCAACTTCGCTTACTTGCTAAAGAGGGAGCTTTGCCTGTCCTCTCCCCATCCTCCCTGCATGACCCCATCACTCCCTCCAGACGTGTAATAATCTAATGTATATTTGTATAGTTGTCCTGTTTAGTTTGAAGCAAGTGCCCACTTAAGTTAATGTTACCTTTGCAAGTCACCTGTTTTCTTATATGGATATATTTTCTGTTAGTTTTGCCCAGGCTATATGCCCCACCTTTTTACAACCTCATAAACTGGCTCACCACAGTTGTCATCTTTCTGTTGTGGTATTGAAAGATATATCCATGAAGAAAGACCCAATAAAGGGAACATGAAAAGCCATGAGGAGAATGCCTGGCACCAGGGGCATAGGTTCCTTAAATTTCAAGACAATGAGCTTGAGAGAAGAGGGACACAGAACCAATATGACCACATTAGAACAGGCATGTAGCAAAACAGCACAGAGTCTATGAACTAAATGGTAACTAACACATATTACTCCCTTTCCTAGGAATGGGCATGATAGAGTGATGAAGCCAGGGCATAAGGGACCTCGGAAAGACTCTTTGGGTGGGGATGAGGCACGAGCAGTGGCACAAGAATAGAAAGCACAGGGGAGCGAGGCATAGTTGCTTGCATGTGACAAACGAAGCCGATATTCTGCAGCAAAGATTAACAGAGAGAAAGTGTATCCACTCCTCACACTGAGTGAAGACCAGCTGTAATGAAAGGATGCAGGTACACCTTCTTACCTTATGAAAATGCCCATACTACAAAGGGTAGCCGAGAAGACCACAAGTGGTGCAGGAAAATGGCACAGGGGTTGGTGTTGTTTACCACACGCACCTTAATTTCTTGTGCCTGCACTAGAGCACCAGGCCTAAGCGTGTCATTAGACATTTAAAAAAACCTCTATATATAAAATGCTTAGGTATGTTTCCATACTCAGCTGGTGCAATATATCAGTGTTAGGTTGTCCTCTGCTGTCCAAATGATAGAGTCATACATATTTCGTTATAGCATGTACTGTGCTGGGAACGTAGTTCTGTGGATATTCTGAGAAAGCAAGACGTATTGTGTGAGCATTTTGTCTTTCATACAAGACATTTCAATTCTAAATGTTCCATCTCCCAAACGAAAACATTCGCAGTCATGATATCTCTCTTGCTCTGCAGCCAAGGCTGTTTTCTGTGCCGAGAATAGCTGACAGTCTGCCAACAGAGTCTACCAAAAGACACTCTCTTACAATAAAATCTCTACACTGTTCAGCTGTGTTATAGCATTCAACATTGGCACATGAACACATTTAGCGCTTAGAAACTAGAATTTGCACTATACATAATAACAGGTACAATACATTATATCTATCTGTGTGGCTCTCAGCAAATCTTGATCCACGATAGTTCAGAACAAACCATACTGCTAAACAGAGTTTACATTAATGAATGAATGGATTAGCTTATGCTAACCAAGAAAATGCAGATTCACAAACGCTCCTTTTAGCATGAGCTAATCAATTCTAGTAGAGTGCTGGGCAGTAGTATGGAGGAGACGGTACATTGACATCAAGCAAGTTACATGAAAGAGAAGTCAGTCAAAACAGGGATACAAGAAGTAGGAAGTGTAGATAGATACTAAGGCAGTAACATAGGCACCCTGTAAGTGTGCCAGATCTATGGAACATGTACGTAGCATGGAAACTAAAGCAGGGAAGCATTGTATACAGAGGCAGCATCCTAGGGTGATGCCTGCAAGCACTGCAACGGTGACAGAAATGTTGGGGCTGTCATTCTATTTACCTGAAAACACTGCTCCAAAGTATGCAAAGCAAGCTGTGGGCAAAAGGAGGATATATATATATATATATATATATATATATATCAACCTGGTGCTCAAGATGAAGAGGATCAAGCGTGTGTGTGTGTGTGTGTATGCTTCAAAAGAAAGAAAGAAAGCACAGCATAGCATAGCATTGTTGTGAGGATGGACGTGGGCAACCGTTTTCTGAGATGGTGTGCATTCTCTAGTACCCAAAAGACAGTTAGTATTATCATTACCACAGTTATTATCAGACTAAGTACTACATATTTTGTTCTAGCTGACCATTGTCTCCTGGACCTGATCATTTTTGTGGCAAAAGTGTCCATATCCTCACTTCTGCGCAACCCAAAAATGGGCCTAGTTTATCAGTGTCCGTTAAGACGCCTTACTGATATAGGCTCTAGAAGTTCATCCGTGGGTGGCACTTGACCACATGTCCTTCCTTAATTCAAGTCTTCAGTTCCCTGCCCCCTTCTATCTCAAGGCGTCTTTGGGCGGGTATGGAGGGAACACATGTTGTTTTCTTGTGGGTGCTGCTGACAGGGGTCAAGCCCTAAAGATTAAAGTGGGGGGACTCATCAACAAATGCAATGGGATGTGAGGCTGCCAGAAATTAGCATATTAAGGTAAAATATGCACATTTCATGATATTGACTTTACGTAACCACCCAATTGCACAGGACGAATGGCATTTGCCTTTTATAAAATCAACATACACACAAAACCAAGAGAGCATATTTTCTTCTAATAGTGTTTTTGAAATGTTAACAGGTGTGCATGTTTTAAACTCTAAGAACCAATACAAATGTTTTCCCTGGAACTTGCAGTACCGAAACGGGACATTTTACCTTTAGTTGTTTATTATTTTTCATAAGGTTATATGGTGCAGTGGTGAAGTGTCTGGCCTACAAACCTGACGACTGTGGTTCGATCCCTGAGGTTGGCTTTAATGCATTAATTCAAAGAGGACATTCAAGGTTGTGCATTGCGAAAGAAGTGGGTGGACTACATCCCGCCGCGTGTACCCTCAACTTGAACCCTGGTGCTGCACAAATTGCTGCAACATTTTCCTACCTCAAAAGTGTTTCCCTATTTTTCCTTGGTACAGATTGTATAATGTCACCCCGGGCACAGAGTGATCTTTTAACAATTCAGGTATATTCAGATCTCAACAGACCCTCAGGTTGCTCAAAACCAGGATCGGTATTTTTTTTTCTCTCACTGAAAGGCACACCGTGGTATGTATTTGGTATGAATTTCTCTGTCCCCAACCCCCTCCTTTACCCAGTTGTCAGATGGCAGAGGCAAAAGTGCATATTTCAGATGTGCAGCGTGGATCCAATTTCTTTTCTTCTTGCCGTCCACGTGAACAGCTTGTATCATGTATGTATGATAAACATGTCCATTTCGAAGAACAGCAGGGAAGTACATCTCTCAATTGCAGGCAGTTTCTGTGAACGTCCTGCGCCCTTGGGATTTGAGCCAGCAGTATCATTGCTTTGTACATTCTCAGGCAGAGCTGTTACCATATTTCAAAAAAGGTAGCAGGCGCTCCTCTCCAGAGAGAACATGGCATGATAACCTGTTCTGAGATGAGAGTTTGCAGCACACGCTTTTTGCTCACTGTACCTTTCACAGATGGGAAATATCCATTTGCACATCAGTCTTTGTCCCGCCCACATGGGCAGTCCAGCACCGAAATGCTGTGGCAATTCCTCTGAACAAGAGTACCAACAGCAACCCCATTCACGTGTTTCAGCCTTGTTGGGCCTCATCAGTGAGGTGAAGCTGTGCCTCTCTGAGCACAGTGAGCAGGGAGTCCACGTCTGGTTGCCCCCAGGTAACTCAGTGTGACCAACCCCAAGTTCCTTACAAATATTTCAAAAAAGGTAGCAGGCGCTCCTCTCCAGAAAGAACATGGCATGATAACCTGTTCTGAGATGAGAGTTTGCAGCACACGAATGTGTGCGAGACAAAGACTGATATGCAAATGGATATTTCCCATCTGTGAAAGGTACAGTGAGCAAAAAGCGCGTGCTGCAAACTCTCCTCTCAGAACAGGTTATCATGCCATGTTAGTTCTGGAGAGGAGCGCCTGCTACCATTTTTTGAAATAAGAGCTGTTACCATGCCCGGCACTCTGAGGCATTGCGCATTGCACAGATCTGCGATTGCTTGGCTTGGGTGTTCAGCTGTAGGCCAGTCTGTATGCCAATCAGTAGGCCAGTCTTCTTACATCAGATGTATCTCAAGAAACCAAACAAAAGTGCAGTATTAGGTATGACAGATATGGTTAAACTGTTTTCAAACCAGGCAAAGCCATTCATTCCTGCATTATACTGCATAAACACTCCCCATTCACAATTTTATATGGGGTGAGACCTGTTCTAGTCTGTGTCAGAGACAGCAATGCTAGGAGCTGGCTGTCGGGCGGTTCCAATTTACAGTGTGCTAGTTCAGAAAGTGACAAAGGTGTGTCAAATAAATCTATTTTTTCTTTGCTCTCTTGTTCAGTGATGAGCAAACAATCACGGTCGTCCTAATTCCCGTCATTTTGCTCAGGGAGAGGTAGCAACTCGGCTGTGTTCAATAGGTTACATCTTGTGATCCTAATGTGTGCCTAATGTGTATCAATGTAGTGAAGCACCATGGTTAAGGAGTGACCCAAAACCATGCCTTCACTTTGTTTGCACGATGCAGCCAACGGCTGTAGCTACTGCTCTAAGACATTTAGGTAGCGCATAAGCAACAGGACCCAATGTGAAGGAAAAATATCCCCACAGTATATTTTTCCCACCATGTTCCTGGGTTAGTACTGCCAAAGCACATCCATCTTTTACATATACAAACAAGACACATGTTTTAACATAATTACACTCTTTAGGGTGTTACATTGGCTTATTCCCAAGCACCCACAAATAACTGAAGATGATTTAGTCATGGAAACACGTGTAATCACAAAGGGCACCAGAATATCTCATAATAAACCACAAGACGTGGAGTTTCTGAACATGTAAAGGGAGTCATTTGTCATCCTTTTCAGTTATTTGTGGGCGCTTGGGAATAAACCAATGTAACACCCTAAAGAGTTTCTTTTTCCAAAACGGAGGAGAGGAACCAAGGACTCCGTTGTTACTTTTCCAAGCGACCCTGAAAAGTCATACCAGCAATATAACCAAGGGCGCTGAGGCCCAGCAACAGGACAACCCCACCGAAAGAGTTCCTCGAAAGATATACTATTTTTAACATAATTAGCAGTCCCCAAGAATGGAGCACAACACAAAACAGTTTTTAGTGTGCCAAAAGTGTTCTGACAGTGAGCATCCCATTACAATGGTGATGCAACATGTACTTTCTTGAGAGCAAGGCTCCTACTCTCTTTCAACAAGAGGTACCCTACATATGCTACCTCATGTTGACAATTTTGGTACTTTTTCAAAGAAACTTTGTGACCTGTATTGGCAAGATCCTTTAGTAAACCAATAGTGCTCTTCTGGCATGCTTCACAGGAGTTTGCTGCAACTAGTGACAATGTGCAGTATTGTGGCAACTGTAATGTATCTACCTGTTCCTTAAGAACCCTACTGTAAATGCTAGTACTCTCAGTGTATCCTTGTGGTATTCTAATAAAGGTAAATAATTCAATTACAGAAAGGCATGTTCCTTGAGCAGGAATCATAGTCAATGTGGTGCTAATGTCAGAGACAATTGGCAATTGTGACACAACTATTTTGTCAATTGCTCTTAAATTAATTGCAAAAAGGTAGGGCTGTTACGCTCACCTGGTCTCTGTGGGGGCGTTGGGGCACGGCTGGAGCCCTCCCTCGACTTGGCTCCTCTGGATAGACTCTCTCCCCCAGCTGCTGCTGAGCCTGCTGTTCTGGACGCTGGTATTGCCCCTGACAGAAGAGGAGAGGCAATGAGAATGGCGTGGTGGTGTCGTGAATTCCCTCGACCCTCTCGTGCCAAAATGAAGTGTGCAAGCGTTTTCCCATGCAAGCTCACCTGTGGTTTTGTAACGTTGAGCTCTCCATCCTGCATCTTGTAGCAGGGGCGCGTAGAGTGGACCTAGTTGCTTCACTAGTCCGTGGAAGTGGTGATCCAGACCAGCTGCAACCAATCCACTTAGAAGGTAAGTCTTTTGGTTATGATTAATGTTCGTTTTGTTAGAATGTCTCTTGCCTTGATTATTAATAGTAATTCTTGCAATGTTTTATCTCTTCCCAATAGGTGTGAAGATGGCAGATCGGAGTTGTAGAGAGAGTCTGGGAATTCTGTAGAGGATGATGGCTCTCCCGAATTAGCTGGTAAATTGGCCTTTATAATGGAACTCTAGACTCAGGTATGACACAGCCAAGCGTTTGTTATATATATGGCTTCTAACCTGTTGTGTTCTTTTTCCCTTGCAGGAGAAGATTGGCAGCGTAGAGCGGAGTCTGGATGCTCGGAAGCGGCTCTGCGGCTGCATGATGAGGGCACCGCGAAGATGAAAAAAAGAAGTGGAGCTCCCGCATTGCTGGACCCCCGGATCAGGTGAGGAAAGGCTCTGACTCTGCTAGCGATGGGATGCAGGTAGGATGCGCGCACAGCGATAGAGCGGCTGGAATCAGGTAAGGTGCGCCTTCAGCGATGGATCAGCTGGAATCAGGTAAGGTGCACCTTCATCGATGGAGTGCCCGGAATCAGGTAAGGTGCATCTTCATCGATGGAGTAGCTGGATTCAGGTAAGCGGCGCCTTCAGCGATGGGGTAGCTGGAATCAGGTAAGATGTGCCTTCCGCAATGAAGTAGTGGGATCCAGGTAAGATAGTCTTCAGCGATGGAGCAGCTGGAATCAAGTGGATGCACGAGGAGATGAAGAACAGGTAAGGACAGCGGTAAGCGTTACGCTGCTGAAAGCAGAATAACGTGAAGCGGAGGCATGTGGGTGGATTGGCCTTAAATAGGCTGGCTCTGGCCCCTCCCTTTGGCCCCACCTTGTGGCTCCACCTTGCCCCTCCCAGGGACTCTTGCACGTGCCTTCCAATGATGGTCTATGCCCACGCCCGGCCCTGATGCACGTGCACGTGCCCTAGGCACAGAGTTTGCAAAGCACATTTTTCCATGAGCCTGGCACCATTTGGACTCTGGGGGTGAGGAAGGTCTGAACCCTTGTCCAATGGCCATTGCAAGGGCAAAATGTTGTCACCCTTTTTATAAACCGGCAAAATGGTGCTGTTACAAGTACTGCCTGATATTTCCTTAATTACACCATTCCTCACCAGATTCCTCACCAGATCAGAAGGCAATGCTAAATACTGTGAGAAAATATTTTTCTGCTAGGACATTGTTAAGTACAATTTCTTCAACATTTTTAATCTCAATAGGTTCTCTCCACAATTAGATGTTAGCAAGAGCTGGCATCTATCTGTAAAGGGGCCAACAGTAATGGGTACTTGCTGAGACACCGGGCATATTATTGGTGTACCTGCAAACCCTGCAGAAACGTTCTGTTGCCCTGACAGGGCAATATCTAGAACCAATGAGTGATCAATGGAGCATTTTTGTGAGCCTGTATCTATCAAAAATGGGTGTGCCCTTTGTAAATGCTGTTCTTGGGTGACCCCTATTTCTTATTCTTTTGAACTGACTGGAGCACTGACTGTGGGACTACATCCCAATTGACCAACATAATCCGCAATCTCCCCAGTATTGCTCTTAGTTCACTGAGGTAGGGGGTCATTATGTAATCCAGTGGGTTTTTCTTATCATAACATAAGGACCAGACACCCGGGTGAGGTTCACAGCCATCTTTAATACAGGTTCACAAGACACTCTGGAAAACACACAGCAGTATTCTGCCTTCCCCTTCTTATATAGGCTTTTTTCCGAATGATGCAATACCCTCAGCAAATGACTCCACTGTCAGAGCATTTCTCTGATAGGTCCTTTCAGCCAGAAAAAATACCTGCCCTATCTTTTGATTGGGTGGCTTGTCTGTCGCCCACCAAGCCCACATTAGCTCATACTTGGCAAGCACTTGCTGACTGACACATAGACTGATAAGCTTAGTTTGGACCGAGCTGATCACAATAACACATCCTTCAACTCCTACCAAAAGCAATTATAATTATTCCACTTGTCAGTTATTATCTACTCTTCGATGTCCTGCCAAATTTAGTCAGTGCCTCATACTGTGGAAAAATACATATACGCTCAATTATGCAGCCAAGTAATGCAGCTGTTCTGTCCTAATCGGTAAGTTTCTTGCCTTTATCTGATTTTTACCACAATCATGTCTGCTTTTCCCAGCCAAGTTTCTAAATATATCCTCCCAGATGTCCTTATCTTGCAGCAAGATGCTGGCAAAGAATATTTTTTATCAGCATTAATCAGGACTCCCACACCTGCACTCACAATGCCATTTTGTGCTTTGGCATCCATTTTCAAACATATCTTGGTCTGTTCGGCCATGCTACCAAAAGGTGAGTCATTATTTACTTTTGAGCATTTCTCATTTTCTATCCAGTTTCCAGAATTTATTTTTGCATATTGATGATATGTGTGTAATACTTGAGGCATTCTTCACTTCCTGGGTCATTGTAACCCAAATATGCACCGCGTCACATACAATTTTTTTATCTTAAAATAAAAGCGCTATCATTCTGATTTCCGCAATACTGGAACCATTGAACTGCCTGTCATGTTATCTGTACTCAGTTTGAGGGGGCAAGGGGTCTGGTACCCCTATACAACTCGATTTCCATGCTTGTGATCTTCAAAAGATGCGAAACAGCATCTCGGCTGCAACGGTTCAAAACCCTCGCCGGCGATGATCGCTTGGCCGACACATGGATCAGGAGTAGCAACAGTAAGGAACTTCATTCTACTTGGCAAGGATCTGTGGTACTCTGGTCCAAACGCTGTCCTCGATCATCCTTGGAACGATCTCTATTGGGGCGCTATTTGTAAAGGCAAAATATATACTATGGATATAAAAATAAGAGCACAAGGCACAGGAATAGATTAACAAAACACACTTTATTATGCATGGCAGGGGAAGTGAGCGTGGAAGCGTTCGAGCTAAGCCAGCTAAGTCAGCTGCTCACTAACAAGCCAAGCCCCCTTTTAAACTGAAAAGAAATCCACTCTTTATACATAGTGGCAGTGACGTGCATTACATGCGTAGAAGCATTTCAGAGAAACATCATCCGTTTGCTTATGTACATATTTCTTTATAGCATGTACTGTGCTGGGAACGTTGTTCTGAAGATATTCTGAGAAAGCAAGACATATTGTGCAAGCATTTTGTCTTTCATACAAGACATTCCAATTCTGAACGTTCCATCTCCCAAACGAAAACATTTGCAGTCATGATATCTCTCTTGCTCTGCAGCCAAGGCTGTTTTCTGTGTTGAGAATAGCTGACAGTCTGCCAACAGAGTCTGCCATAAGACACTCTCCTACAATAACATCTGTACACTGCTCAGCTGTATTATAGCATTTAACATTGGCACATGAACACATTTAGCGCTTAGAAACTAGAATTTGCGCTATACAAAATAACAGGTACAATAAATTATATCTTTCTGCATGGCTCTCAGCAGATCTTGATCCATGATAGCTCAGAACAAACCATAGTGCTAAGCAGAGTTTACATTAATGAATTAATGGATTAGCTTATGCTAACCAAGAAAATGCAGATTCACATGAAACATGAGGGAAAGATGACTGATGTGGAGCAGCAAGAGGAGAACTTTCACTTGAAGTTGGACGACCTCCAAAACAGGGAGCGGAGGAACGGTTTGAGGGTGTTTGGCCTGAAGGAACATAAGGGGGAATCCCCCAACGATGTTTGTAGGAAAGTGGAAGGGATTGTGAATGTTTTATTTGCAGACATTGGGTGGAGGGCTGTTGAGATTGAATGGGCCCACCGGGCAGGTGCGTTGAGGGGCAATGGTCCTTGTTCGGTGGTTGTGAGGTTCCTCCACTACTGTTACAAGGCAGAGGTGCTTGAGAAGGCCAAGCGCACGCAACATTGAATTTGAGGGAGACACAGTCCAGATAAACCAGGTTCTCTACCCTCACCCTGGCCCAGCACACGGATTGCCGCCCCCAGGTGGCATGACTTTTGAGGAGGGGTTTGCGGTATAGATGGTCTTACCCATTCGCTGTGGTCTTTGAAGTTAATGGGGTTGATTACCGGGTGACCATGGGATCAGAGGCACAGTAGGTGCTGAAACACCTCTCAGAGGGAGAAAGTGTGGGAGAACCACAGTCCGCAGACAGCGCAAGAGAGCCCCCAGAGGGAGGAAGTACCAGAGACTGAATACTCCCTCTCCGGTGAAGTGAACTTTTGGGGGAGTCATGACTTTTTGATGGTGGTCTGTTGGGGCCAAGTCGGTGAGGGGGGGTTGCGGTTCATATAGGGAGTTCCAGGGTTTGGGGCAGGATTGCAGTATGTGTGGACATTTCACATGACACCTGGGGTGGGGGGAGCACATTTCAATTGGTGGCCTATTCTTGGATGGACATCTCAGATTGGAGGGGGGGTTTGTTATGGGGGTTGGGTGAGTGGGGGTTTGGGGGTGAATACAGTACAGTTTTCCTGGTCGTTTGAAAAAGTTGCTTACTGTGCCTTTTTGGTCCATACGGGTGTGGGGTCCTGGTGCTTTATATAGCAGGTGTAGGGTTTCCTTGAGGGGGGAGGAGTGATCAGCTGGTGGTGGGTACGTTGAATGTTAAGGGGGTGAATTCACTCACTAAACACTTCCTGATAACCATAGAATTTCGAAGGATCAGTTTAGATGGTTTGATGATTCAGGAGACAAGGATGGTGTCGGGGGAGGAACAGCGGATACCCAGCGGGTTGATTGGCCAGGGATTTTGGGTGTCGGGGGGGGATACGAAGAAAGGAGGGGTGGGCATCATGTTGAATAAGTTTGGAGGGACGGAAATGGGAGGACCCTCATGGTGTTGGGGACCATTGGGGGGTATGGATGACCTTTGCCATGGTGTATTGCCCGAATCAGGGACAGTTGGAATATTTCAAGGGCACACCCACTCCCTCCTTCCCTGCAGCTCTCTGGCCGGCCTCTCTTGGCCCTCTTCCTGCTCCCACCTGCAAGGCTAAAAACCTTGGGGTCATCTTCAGCTCCACACTCTCCTTCTCTCCTCACATCTATGATGTCTATAAGACGTCACACAACCAGCTGCACCTCCTCAGAGGTATTCTTTCTTTCCTCTCCTTCCCCCAGAAGCTCACCTTCTCCAGAGCCCTGGTTCTCTCTAGGCTGGACTATTGCAACAGCCTCTATCTAAAGTTGCCTGCCTCTACTCTCCGCCCTCTGCAACTTGTCCAGAACAGGACTGCAAGACATTTTCCTTGGCCTCAAGCCCAGGGATCATATCTCTCCAGGACTGAAATCTCTGCACTGGCACCCAGTGGCTGCAAGGATTAAGTTCAAAACCCTCTGCATTGTCCACAAGGCCTTCTGGGGCCTGGGGCCGCAATACCTTCAACCCCCTCTTCCCAAATACCTTCCTTCTCGGGCTCTTCGCTCATCTGCCTCCAACTCCCTCAGGGTTAGTCGCTTCTCCAAGCAACGAGTTGGTGGTCGATCTCTCTCTTCGTCAGGGGCCTCCCTCTGGAGCAGCCTTCCTGCTTCCCTGAAACTTGAGGAAAACCATCTCTGGTTCCGGAAACACCTCAAAACCTTCCTCTTTGCTTCTGCTTTCTCTGCCTCTGTCCCCTGCGGAAATTCCTGGCTGAAACTGCACTGGTAACCTGGCCACTCTTTCTGATCTTGGGGCCAGGCCCTGTCTTTTGCATACCTGCCCTGCCTCCCTGGCAACCCCCGCTCCTAAGGACTGTTTTCTGTATCCCTACAGTCCCCCTACCAGCACTTATGTTCTGCTCTTACCTTGCACTTGCCACCATTTGGCCGCTTTTATTTATCTTATTTATTCTTCTATCCCATGTACTGCACTTTCCCCTCTCCCCTCCTCTAGGCACTTTTCCCTTTCTCCCTACCCTTTCACTTGCGCGATCTGAATGACACCTGGCCTAGTAGGATCATTGTCTGTCTTCCCACTGTTTTCCCCTCCCCTGCCTTGTCGCGCCTTAAAACACTTGTGTATAGGCACGTTATAAATGCCATATCATATCATATCACCTTGAGGCAGGTATTAGCGGAAAGCAGGGGGGTGCTCATCTTAGGTGGGGACTTTAATATGTGGGCTGACTCAGGGGTTGACAGATGTGTGCGGGGGACTCTACCGAGGGGAAGCCAATCTCAAGGGAGGGAGGGTCTTCATAATCCTCTTGCCTCGCAGGGATTAATAGATGTATGGAGGGAACTGCACCCGGAGGAAAGGGGTTACACGTTCTACTCCGTGCCACACGGGACATATACCCATATTTATCACCTCTGCTTGTGTAAAGAGCTGCAGGGGAGGGTCTCCTCCTGCAACATGTTCCCCCTTGGTTGGTCTGACCACGATATGGTGGCCATACAATTCGCTATGGCAGGTCTCCGTACACAGGACTCTCGGTGGTACTGTAATGATGCCCTGTGGAAAGATGCAGTTTTTCTTTCTGAAATGAGGGACGTAATTTTGGACTTTATTTTGGTGGAATTACACTGGTGAGGTTGACTCCTGTGTGGTGTGGGAGGCAGCGAAGGCGACTTGAAGAGGGCTCCTCATCAGGGAAGGGTTTAGTAAGAAGTGGGAAAGGGCTTTAATGCAGGGTAAATTGCAGGGGGAAATTGCCACCTTGGAAAAAAAGATACAGATGGGGCACCAAGTTCGGGAGGACCTTGTAAATGTGGTTTGGGCAAAGAAAGGCAAACTACAGGCCCTTGCGATGGGAAATGTGGTGGGGAACATGCAGTTCCTGCACCAAAAATATTATGAGAAGGATAAATCTGATGCCCTTTTGGCATTGCAACTGCAGATGTAGAGGGCAGATAGATGGGTTGAGGGGCGTTTGGATGGATGGGGAACTCTGGTTGCCGACCCAGTAGACATCGGGGACTACTTTGCAGCATTCTATGAGCAGTTGTACAGCCCTGAAAGCATGCCGAGCGAGAATGATATAGGGGTGTACATGGCAGGGACCTCCCTCCCTACGTTGGAATGGAGCGAAATAGAGGGGCTGGATGCCCCAAACTCAGGGGGGTCAATTCTTCAGGCCATAAGGCGTCTGCATGCAGGTAAGGCCCCGGGGAAAGATGGGTACTCCATGGGGTTCTATAAATCGTTCACGGAATTGCTGGCTCCCTATATGGCCAAGTTGTTAAATTTTATTATGGAGACAGGTAGTGCACCCCTATCATTTTGTCCGGCTCTGATCTCGGTGCTGCCCAAGGAGGGGAAGTGGTGGGAGGCAGAGAATTTAAGTTTGGGATGTATGCCGATGATCTTCTTCTACATTTGAGGAGTCTGCATGCCTCTGTTATGGCAGCCCTGGAAGTAATCGTAGAGTATGGTTCCCTATCAGGATATAAGGTGAACAGGGAAAAATCCATCTTGTTCCCATTCAGCAAGAACCCTGGACGGGATGTGGCGGGGATCTCACACTTGGGGATGGTGGTGGAATTGGAACAGATCCGATACTTGGGAGTGTTCATCACAAGGTCTCTTGAGGAGCTCTCTGAGTCTAACTACCTGCCTCTGTTGGGGAGATTGTATAGTGATATGGGTAGATGGGGAGGGCAAACCATCTCCTGGATGGACAGTGATTGTGGGTTCCAAGGGACAGGGACCCACGTAGGCTCAGGGAACACCCCATACTGCGGGTGATTTGGAGCACCTGGTGGCGTGGCCTGGGAATACGAGGGGTCGCTACCAGGCCTTCACCTCTGAGCCATCTGTGGGCTCTGGTTATCAGGGGTGATATCCCAAATCCCAAAAGATTATAACGATGGTTCAAAGCCAGGCTGAACAGAGTGGGCCAGTTATGGAGGGGGGAGTACATTAGGGGGTTAGATTAGGTGAGGATTGTAGACCACACGTTGATTAGATCTTAGTTTGTTTTAAAAAATTGCTTTTAACTTCTAATTTTAAATACGTTTCGTTTTTAGGAGGGAGTGCCTTGTTTGTGAAGGAAATATTACTGAAGGAACATTGTTAGCTGAATATTTGTACTATTACTTGAAGTTCGCTGTGTAATTTTCCTCAAAACCAGCAACTCGTTTCTTTCTCAGTTGTAGGCTTGCTTTGCACTTTTAGCAAGAAGCCAAGAGCATCTGATTACTTGTATGTATGACCGCAAACTACATTTCCCATCTTTCTTGTAGTTCACGGCAGTACAAATCCACACGTCAGGTGCATAAGCGCCGCGCGTAGGGGCCCGTTGGTTTACTCTGGTATATTTAAGAAGCAGGAAGTATTACTCGCCGCTTTGTTAGATTAGGCGAGGATCGTAGACCACACGTTGATTAGATCTTAGTTTGTTTAAAAAAATTGCTTTTAACTTCTAATTTTAAATATGTTTCGTTTTTACGAGGGAGTACCTTGTTTATGAAGTTAATATTACTGAAGGAACATTGTTAGCTGAATATTTGTACTATTGCTTGAAGTTCGCTGTGTAATTTTCCTCAAAACCAGCAACTTGTTTCTTTCTCAATTGTAGGCTTGCTTTGCACTTTTAGCAAGAAGCCAAGAGAATCTTATTACTTGTATGTACGGCCGCGAACTACATTTCCCATCTTTCTTGTAGTTGACGGCAGTACAAATCCACATGTCAGGCGTGTAAGCGTTGGCGCGTAGGGGCCGGTTTACTCTGGTTTCGCTTCGGGAGTGCTCTGCTCTGCCCGCCCTCTGTCCTCTGTTACACCATCACAGGTAATTCTTGTCTTACATCTGCATCTAGAAAATCCACTTTATTTCAGGATGACAGCTGATAATGGTGAACGGCTGGTGTCGGCACAGCTAGCTGGTAGCATGGGGGATCAAGGATTCAGTAAGGGGGAGGAGGAGGAGAAACACGCTAAGCCTAGTGAGTCTCATTTGAGGCTGAAAGTGGGTTTGTTGAGCACCCGATCCGTGGTCAAACATGCTATTAATATAAATGATTTGATCCAGGAAAAACAATTTGACATACTATGTGTGAGCTGAAACGTGGTTTAAAGGACCCTATAGGTCCTATTTGTACATTAGCTGTGCCAGAGGGTTATATTATTTACAATGTGAACAGAGATAGTGGCCAGGGAGGAGGGGTGGCCATTATAGCCAGAGAGGAGTTGAAAACCTTTAAGGCCAGCTTTAACTGGAGTGGTTGCGAATCCATTCAGATGAAGTTGGTATTTACGCCAAACAACTGCTTCAATCTAATAGTCCACTGTAGACCACCGTCACTGGTCTCGGAGTTCACTAACAAGCTCTGTTGGCAACTTGCAAACTTAAGATCAACTAATGTGTCCACGTTGGTGGTCTGTGATTTTAATTACTGGCGTGGGAACATGAAAGATAAAGAAGCCATTGTTTTGGAAAAAACACTAAAAAACATAGACTTCAAGGTAATTAACGATGTGCCCACAACACTGCAAGGGAACCAACTGGATTGGATCCTATCCCATAATCTTAGGACTCAGATGGGTTCTACGGAACCTTGTATCTGGAGTGACCATTACTTAGTCTGCCTGGACATAGTACTGCAAACCACTCTTAAACTACACAACCCCCATATTAAGGTTGTTAGCAGAAATTTTAGAAATTTGAAAATAGATCAACTACAACCCTGTTTAGATAAAATATTACAATCTTTTCAAGCGCAGGATAGCTGCTAGACGCTGCTAAATAAATACACTACACAAATCCAAGAGCTAGTCGATAAGGTGGTGCCTCTAAAAACCAAGCTAGCTAGGAAAGACTGTAATAACCAGAAATGGTACAACACAGAGTTAGACGCAATTAAAATGGAAAAAAGGGCCCTTGAAAGAAAGTGGCTCCAAGACAAATCCACGGAAAACAGAGATAAATGGAATCTAGCCAACAAGAAGTATAGAGACAATATAAGGTTAGCTAAGGCGAACTTCTTCAATGAAGAAATAGAAGCAGCAGCCAATACCACCAGCAAACTTTTTGAAATCTTGAAAAGTGTGGAGAAACCTAAAAATATCACTCCGCAGTTTTCACCTTCCATGGTAGATTGCGACATTGTGCAAAAGGCTTTTGCAGCCAAAATAGCGAAAGCAAGACAAAACATAATAAATGCTAGGAAAACTCTGCATCAGGAAACTCCGACAAAGGAAGATAACAAATATTGAAGACCTGAGTATTTTAATTTTGTTACCATTACCGAAGCAGTGTTACTGGAAGCCCTAGGTCAAATGAAACCTACGTCTTGCACCGAAAATGTGTTACCGCCTAACATTATACTCCAAAAGAAGGAACAATTTGCTCCTATTTTGTTGAGAATAGTCAATGCCTCGTTGAAGGAGGGAACAGTACCGAAGACGATAAAGAAGGTCACTATCACACCGTTGGTAAAGAAAGTTGGGTTGGATCCTAAGGACCCAAGCAATCTCCGTCCCATTACCAACTCAAACTTCATACTTAATATTATGGACAGAAAAGCCACATTGCATCTGCAAGAACATGTAGAAAAACATGCCTCCTTACATCAACAACAATCTGGATTCAGGGCTTCACATAGCACTGAAACAGCAATGTTGGACCTTCAAAATCACATGTTGGGTTTGATTGATAAAGAAAAAATAGGGCTATTAATGCTGCTTGATCTCAGTGCGGCTTTTGACCTGGTTGATCACCAGCTTCTAGTTAAAGCACTGAGAGACAATGTGGGTTGCTCTGAGGTTGTGCTGGAATGGTTGTTATCCTTCCTTACTGACCGCCAAGCCAAAGTGCACTGCGGAAATAACTACTCCGATCCAATCTCAATCTTACTCGGAGTCCCTCAGGGAGCAAGTCTCTCGCCAATGCTGCTTTTCAACATTTACATGCAAAGTATGTGTAACATCTTGGTGGAAACCGGAGTGTTCTTTACCAACTACGCGGACGATACGCAGCTCATTATAGAACTAGTGGGTTCCCATATTCTGGATAGTGAGAAGATTGCAAAAGCGTACAGCAAAATCAATGAATGGATGCAGTTAAACTGGATGTGTCTCAATGATACTAAAACCGAACTCATGTTGTTTGGGTCCAGTCGCACATTAGCCAAGCTGGGGAAGGAGTATGAGACTTTCCAGATAAATTAAACCATAATCAAAGTCTCCAACCAGGTCAAAACCCTGTATATGATGGTGAACTCCTCAGTCAATTCAGAAGCACAGGTGAACTACCTGTACAAAAATACAGCCTATTACCTATGCCTAATGAAGGCCATCTGTCCTTATCTTAATGAAAGCAATAGGGCCACAATTGCAAGGGCCATTGTGTTATCTAGGCTGGACTATGGTAATGCCTTACTCACTGGTGCATCTGCTAAGGACTTAGCCAGATGTCAAGTTATAGAAAACGATGCATTGAGGCTAGTAAAGAATCTTAGGAGAGGGGATCATATTACCTCGGCCAGAAGATCACTACACTGGCTCAGGGTCAAAGAGAGGATAAAATTCAAAGCCATGACACTTGTTCATAAGTGCCTCTTCAGGAAAGCCCCCAGCTATCTTAAGAATAGCTTGGCAATGTACACCCCGCAAAGACAGTTACGCTCCGAAGGTCAGAACCTACTTATAGTACCCAAATACAAGCTCAAGACAGGCATGGGCAGATCCTTTACAGTTCTAGCAGCTCAGCAGTGGAATAGACTTCTGCTGGCACTCAGACAGGAAGGAAATCATCTAAATTTTAGAAATCTCCTGAAGACTCACCTGTTCAGGTAATATGGTCTCGTCCTCAGACACATCCTGAGACACGAACATAGTTTCAGGAGGTGCTATAGTTCTGTGTTTGTCTGTTAAAGCGCCCTGGTGCATGCGGGCTGCAGGCGCTATACAAGCTGACATACATACATACATACATACATCACCATCCAAGAATTGGAGGAGGCATTGTAGTAAACTGGCAGACTCTAGGTATTCCCATTCCTCCAATTAAAGGGTGTTTTGACTGCCAGAAAATGGAAGGGGTGCATTCAGTGGGGCCTTACACCCATGGAGCGGATCCTTGATACACAGCAGGACACCAAGGGGCTCATCTCCTTGCTGTACGCGTCTCTGATGGAGGCCACCCCGGGTGACACAGCCAGGCTTCGGGCCAAGGGGGGAGATGGACTTGGAACACGAGATTGAAATATATCAGGGCATTCAAAACCTTGGTAGCCTGCCAATATAAATGACATGGGGTAAAAGAAAATTGCTTCACAGGAGGCAGTACAACCCAGTCCGGCTTTCACAAATGTTTTTGGGGGTGAGCCTGCTATGTTGGCATGATTGTGGGGAGGCGGCCACATACTGGCACATGTGGTGGTCTTATAGCAAGGTGCAAGTGTATTGGGTGGAGGTGTTGGGATGGATAAAGAGCTTCGAGGGGCTCGAATGGCAGGCCAACTCCATGTTGGTGCTTTTCAGGTTGGAAGCCGTGGGAGGGGCTGGGTAGCCACACCATGTATGGTACATTTCCTCCTCTTAGTGACTAGGGTGTGTCGTTCAATTCATTGGAAGAGGGAGAATTTGCCTGGGAGGTTGGAACTACAAGTCAAGGCGGTCGAGATCTATTTGATGGAAAGAATTACAGCCACCCTCTAGGGGGGAGTGTGCGTTTTGGTGGGGAATGGGCGGGTTTCCGAAGCGAGCCCCCAGAGTTGTGAAGAGGTGGAGAGAGGAATAGTGTCCCAGAGCTTTACACGCATGAGGTGTTGGGGGCACAGCATTAGAGGGCTCCGCCTCCCCTCCTTGCCCCTGTTTGTAGTGTTCTTATGTGTACCCACGGGGCCCCTACTTCTCGGACTATGTTACGTGAGGTTCTGAGCTATTGCAACCATGTTTCATTGACGATGTTAAGTGGACTGGATTTCAGTACAGGGTGGGGGTGGTTTGGGGGGGTATACTCAGTTGGATTTGGCCCATGTTGTGCCCGGTTTTCTTTTTTCTCTCTGTGCAAAATCAATACAAGTTGAGTTTAAAAAAAAAAGGATGGGTGCCAGGACAAAACCTTGCCTTACACTCACAAAGGTCCAAAGGTCCGAACAGGGCCCGACACCACACCCTCTGTCAGCCTGATCCTCACCAACATGTTCCTATGCAGACCAGCCATTAATTGCACTAGTTTTAAGGGAACAAACCGTCCCAGCAGCTTATTCCATAGAAGAGATCTATTCACTCTATCGAATGCGCTGCTCATTTCAAGGGAGGCCATGTAGATGGTACTCAGGGCTCCCTTTTTCACCGATTCCAAGAGATGTCCTGTGATCGTAGCATTAAGGACAGTTCCCATACCCGATCTCAAACCCACCTGGCAACTGTTTAACACCCCCATGTGCTCCAGCGAGCGATTCAGAGAGAAGAGAGGAGAATTTCTTGCTGGCTGCATCGAGCAGTGCAATAGGCCTATAGGTATTAGGGTCATTAGCCAGACCCTTTAATAATTAATTTGTGCCATGAGGGGGGAAACACGTGAGTGACATAAATGGAGGAAAACAATGCATCTATGGTAGAACAGGAGCCAGGCCTTTGATATTGACCACAGAATGTCCTCCTCCTCCCATGGATAAACACCAGGTTCCAAAGGACAAATCAATCACAAATCCTCCTGAATGCCCCCTTTAGGTGCGGTAAACGAGGCAGAGTAATAGTTGGTCCAAGTAGGTTCTGTGATCAAGCATGTCAAAGTGGTTTGAGCTGGGCCCACTCTGGATCCAACTGTTGTCCAAAATTCTGCAGTGTTACAATATGTGAGCTGTTCAAGAATAATTGTCTTTATTGTACATTTTAACTTTGATTCTTTCAACAGCGTTCTTGTAACTCTGTAGTATATGTCGTTTCCTAGAATATAAGCCTCTGTTGTCCGGTAGTTTGTTTGGAGGCTTCTCAAATGTATTTGCTTAATTTATTTTGCCTCTACTAGACTGTTGTTATAGGTGTGGATGTGTAACTTGAGCTGTCTGGGCTGTCTGCACTTTCCTCGGTCTGACAAAGTCTTCAAAATCTGTGGTGCGGTCGAATTAAAGCTGACATTTATAAATAGATTCCATCCTTTACCAACCCGTTGTTCTTCTGCTTCAATCGTTCTTTGTTGACTGAGTAAATGGTCATGACACAAACTCACGTTTCATTTCACAGTTAGACCTCCCCTATCGATGGAAAGCAGTGCAAAAAATGGTATAGTCGTATGAGTTTTTACCTCCATGTCAAGCCTAAGATGTAAGGCTGAATGGTCACTCCGTCCAAGATCTTGTATTGTCAGGTAACCACAACTAGAATGTAAATAGTTGGTAAAATATATCTAATCTATCCAAGAGGATGATGAGCCTCTGTTTCATGACAATATTTCCCCCACATCAGGCAGGCCCGCTGGTATATCCAGTTGAAGGCCCCATTGTTGCATGAAACTGTCCCATTGTTGACCTAGTACCACTGGCCATCTGGAGGCCCAACCTGGACTGATAGTTCATTTAACCTGGCCCCACTCTATACAACTGGTGGTGAAATCGCCACCCACAACAATTTTGAATGTGTGGCCTCAATCCAGCCATTTTGTGAATGGATCCACCAGCCCCACGTGTATGGTGCTAAGTAACATATTTTGAGGATTCCGGTAAAGATTAATAATCATTAGGGCCAAGCTAGACTGTTCTGATGTAAAAGCTACCGCTAATAGACCGTCAGAAGTTGTTTCTATTACCTTGCAATTTGCATTTAAACCAAGGTCAATGGTGATTGCAAGGCCTCCAGAAGGGTGACCTGTGGAGCCTCTGATGGCTGGTTTTGTGAAGGTATGGAACCCTTCTAAATCAAAATGAGACCCGGGCATAGTTTTCTGCAAGAGTAATATTTGTTTGCCCAAAAGAATTTGTGTCATATTCAAAGCCTTTTCCAGGTTTTTGTAACCACAAACATTCCAGAAATTTAGAGATAAACTGGAGATGTTAAGGCTGCTGTTGAATTTGTCTGGAAGTTGCAAACACCTTAAGTGCCGCCTCCAATGATGACCAATCCTGATTCGGGCCCGTTATGGCTCCTTGCGATAAATTGGTTGTTTGATTCACGGGTGGATAATCACACATAGTTGTGGGGCATTATTTGTTGGAACTGCCTTTACTGTAGATTTCGCTACGAAGGACCTCGCCTCTGCCACGTTGTTAATTTCATAGAGGCCCTAAGGCTCTAAAGGTTGCCTGCTCTTCAAAGACCAATTTTGAGACCAGATTTGAGTAAAGATGATATCGCTTGAAATTGGTCTAGAATTATATTCCTGTTCAGTTATCACCCCATTACTATGGGTGATATTAACCCATCCAATGGATTTAGAAGTGAACTTGTTAAATGGGTTTGGATCTTTGATCAGCTGCTCTTAATTTGATACAGAGCTAGGGAATATTGATCGCAATGGATCAGACGATATTTTGTTTCCATTTTGGGCCTGTGCACTCACCTGCACTAGGTGTGTCTCTGGCATGATGTCATTGTAAATGGAATTAACTGTCTCTGTTACTCGTGGCTCAAGAGATGGAAACTCTATTGGCTGTATCAAGACCTCCGAAGGAGGGGCCAAAAAAGACGTTATTTTTTGTTGGTTTGTTTTGTTCACCTTCACAGGAATCGGTAAGAGCTCTTTTGGTTCTTTCATTCCACTGTTGGCAGGAGTTGTGAGCCTCCTATTTCCTCAGTGGATTCATTAGAGAGTTCCTCCACCATTGATAGCGACCTCAAAAACTTGAATGAGGATTTTCTTCTGTTCTTACTTTTTGTTAGCTGTTCTTGGTTTTCTTTTTGTTGTTGCCGTTGGCGTTTGTTTTTTGTCCTCGTGTTTTGGGGTTTTCCCAAGAGGACAAGAGACGTAGGACTGTCAATAACAATTATTACACTCTGTTCCTCATTGATGATATCAATGGACTCGTTGTGCATTCGCAACAAGGGACGGCTTCCCAATTGACAGTCAATTAATGGCAAAGGACTGTTTGGGGTCACACTCCCTATTTCCAAATTCCGACAAGTAGCTCAGTCGTTTCAAAGTGGGTAAAGTTAGAAAAACAATGTCTCTTGTTTGTGCCGACTATGTTCAGCACTTTCTGAAACTTGTTGTCGGTCTCTAAGATTTATAGGTGATTTTGCTGAACTGTCTCCTTGATGTTATTATAGAGCCGAAGTAACAATTCCAGCACCATGTGAACAGCTGAAATTGAAGCTGGTACCAGAATATCAAACTTTGGTAAAATGTTTGAATCTCGTCTGCCTTTGATGTTCTGCCGAGTGAAGAAGTTGGTAGACTTAGATCCATTGTAAGTAGATGGCCTTTGTGTTAGGCTTACATTACATTAGATAATCGATCAGGAAAGTCAATGGGATCAGTAGTTATAGGTTACACTTACGTCTTTGTGGCAGCGGTTGGGAGCAGCAATACAAAAACCGTCAGCCTTGTTTTCTCTAAGGCCCGAAATGTTCAATAAAGAGTGTGGATTACACTTACTCGAGTCTTCATGGCAGGGATTAAGAGCAGCAGTTAGAAAATCGTTAGCCTTGTTCTCTGAGGCCCAGAATTATCCATAAAGTGCAAACAGTACAGTAAATCAGCTGCACTCACACCCACAAGGAAAGATCCTTCAGAGCGTGAGAACTGATACCCCTCTGCTCCTCTGAGCCACCGGAACACTGAAACACTCACGCCACACTACGCTCTAGTGGCGAGTTTTTATAAAGTTGAATCTACCTCTTTAATGAAGATGAAGAAAAGACTGCTCCGTCTATGTCTTGCCACAGTGTTACTTAACACTGAAACACTCACGCCACACTCCGCCACTCTCTGCTGTAGTGGGGAGTTTTTATAAAGTTGAATCCAACTATTTTAATGAAGATGAAGAAAAGACTGCTCCGTCCCTGCCCTGCCACAGTGTTTCTTAACTGCTACAGTGTTTCTTAACAATGAAACATTCATGCCACACTCCGCCACACTAGTTTTTCTTTAGTTGTGTAAGGGACGGAAATAGGTTTGGGACATAGGACAGTGGACTATTTACTTTTGACAGACATTCTGACATCTTTAGTTTTGTTTAAGGCAAGGAAACCCCTCTTAGCTATTGGGACAGGTAGGGTTATTCCTTAATTTTCTGTTAAATAGAGGTTTATGTCAACAAGCATGCCATCTTTGTGTCCCGCGTCTACTTCTGCACCCTTAGAGTACATTCTGTCGTCAAGATGAGCATTTTAATTGGCTCATGCACCCTGCCAAAACAAATCCATGTGTTTCAAGACACATATTGGTATAGCTTGGTATGCCATGCAGGCGATCACGAACTAAGCCACAATTATGTATTTATTTATTTATTGTGCATTTATAAGGCAGGTGTACATCAAGTAAATGCACCCACAGGGCAACAGGGCGGGAACATGGGAATGAAAGGCAAATATAACAATGAAAGAGTGAGGCAGTCCTACAAGGCCTCGTGAGCATTCAGAACGTGCAAGTGCAGAGAGAGAGAGGGTTGAGGAGGGTGGGGTAAGAGCTAGGAATAGCACGGAGGGAAGTGCTGGGGAGTAAGTTGAAAACTGTTAAGTGGCTGGCAGAGATCACTAGTTATCTGACTGTAACATTTGTTATACAGTAACCATACCACTCATTTTACATTGGAGCCTGTGACGTAATGACTACTGGGCTGCAGGAGTACAGGGAAGAGTACTGTCTAAAATGCATACTCGTCCCCCACACTACTACGAAACAAGCAGTGATCCCAATCATATAGCTGAATAAGGCTGCCAAGGGAAGTCTATACTCTTCCAGAAGTCAATGTGAGCTGGTGAGATAAGCAAACAAAACAGGAGTACTTCAATGAATCCAAAATGAAAACATGTTCTACAAACGTTCTATTAAGAAGATAGGATATATAATCAAACTAAAAATGCATAGCACTATTCTGTTACAACAACCAAAAAAGTGATGGGTGGAATGTTTTGAATGAATCTGTACCACTGGCACTTTTCTGGGCAACCGTCCACACCACCGTTTTGTAGCCTGTCTGTGCCATTGCAAAGGGGGTCCACCCATATGCAAATCAGTCAGGTACCGCAACCAATGGGAGCAGCCCAGCTCGAACTACTAGGCCGGGTCCCCCCTGCACGGAAACACAAGCAACCCCAGACATGTTTTGGGTTCCATGTGTTAATATCCCTGCAAAAATATCGCCATACAAAAATATCACCATATTTTTGTGGCGATATTAAGCCATGGAACGTGCGGGCGACACCCCCCCTTCCTCCATAATTTTTTTTTAATGGAGCGGGGGACACCCCGCAACTCCTGGTCCCAGTAACCCCATTACTTATCCACACTAATAATATTGCCTATGACCTTACCCCATGACCATATATATGGTGATATTATTGGTGGGGATAATATTACATGATACAATGTTTCGGCCTTGTTGGGCCTCCTCAGCTTGGTTCCCTATGGCGCACATCAGGGCATACGCTCTCTCACATAGGGAGACAAACTGCAACCAAAGAAGTGGTGGGTGGATGCGTTTGAATGAATCTGAACCACTGGCACTGCTCTGGGCAACTTTCCACACCACTGGTTGTTGGCCAATCTGCGCCATTGCAAAGGGGAGTCCATTCTGTTATTGCTGCCAACAATTCTATTACTTCAGTACAAATGAAGCAAAATGTAAATCTGCTAATGAACGTTCTAATATTCATCAATTCAGATTCATACTGCCCTGTCTAAGTACATCAGATAGTTGAACGAAGCCGAAATGAAGAACACTGATGGACTTCTCTTCTAGGATGTGTGTATGTTTACCCTGCTGCTGCATGTTTCCACCTGCCCATGCATCATTTCAATGGGTTTGCCTTCTATGCCTCCACTTCCTGCCCTGTCTCCCCCCTCCCACTCCTCTTCCCACCCTACTCCACCCCTTTCTTCCATTCTCCTTCTGCTCCTGGACACTTGAAATTCGCCGGCCTTACCTCTCTCACCATACTCATCTGATTCTTTCCCTGCCTACCTCTCCTCTTCTCCCCCTCCCCCACCATAGTCAATGCTCTTGCACTATCAGAAATGACGTCAGGCCTAGTACAATAGTTATTTGCCCATTCATAATGTCTCAAGGCCTTGTAAGACGTTGTGTATAGGCACTATATAAATAAAATATCAATATCAATTATGGGTGAGGTATATGTGTGCATTTGTCTGTAACTATAAGGAAGTACAATGATTGAAAATGAAGTGGTATGAAATAAACTGAAGTGATTGTTAGACCTGGATAATGATTACATCACAACTCCTGGTAGGTAAATCAAGTGTTTCCTCTATTCTGCTGGTAACCACAGGTAAAGACCCTCAAGTCAAACCAACTGGCCAAAAGTAAAAGTCAATCACCCCAACAAGTTCACAAGAAAGGATTGTCCGCACAATATATCTTGGTTAAAAATATATTCTTTATATACACATTTAGTTAAAAATGAATCTCTACATTACATGTGAGTACTTTATTTGACATGAAAACACCACACTTTGTGAGCCTACACAGGGTCTCCAGAACATATACACTTAATGGATGGTTGTTAGGCAGAAACCTGTGCAGTTCCCTCTGGGACCACTGCAAAAGATTTAAGACTACAGGTGTTTGGCAGTAAACCCACTTGGTAGCAGTCTGTACCACACAGATTCACTTGGTAGCTGTGGCTCAGCAGTCAGACTTCCCTCAAGAAGAGTTAGGCAGTATGCAAAGTATACACAATAGGCACTCAGATACAACAATACAAGCAAACACTGACCAGAGTTTGGGTGTAAAAGTATTTAATTATTTATTTAACACACACTTATAAAACACACTAGCACTAAATTGGTAAGATCAGTTCAAAACACAATCACTATTATCATATGTACATCCCTGATTACTTGTTGGACAAGTCTTAGTTAACACCACTTATTTCCAGACAGAGGTGAGCGCTTAACGTTCGATGGCACTCCAACAAGTTAAATAAAAAGGGAGGGAAAAGCAGAATTATGGAAGCACACACACGAAACACTTTTTAAAGAACCACAGCAAGTTAGGAAGGCACAGTCTACTGGTGAGCAAGGAAGTTTAGGTGCCAGGCCCACTTTCCAGGGAGCCAGGCGGAAGATGCCCAAGATCAGACAGTTACACAGAGTCTTCGAAGTTTGTGGAGGTAGTTCAAAAAAGGTTTAGTTCCGTTCAGAAAAGTTAGCTAAGGTGTCCCAGGCTAACCCAGGTTCGAGAGACGAGGATTTAATACACCCCGTTCAATCGGTTGCAAGGGAAGCCAGGAGGAACACGGTACCTTAAATGGAGAGGATCCTCCAGCGGGGGCAGTTGTTCCTGGCAGCGGGTGCACGTCACAGCATCGTCCAGAGGAAGAGAAGATCTCGTCGTGGAGGAAAGCTGAAGGTCGTTGCACTGCCAGGGAAGAAACCAGCCGCGGAGTTCTCCGGGACAAAGGTACTACCCTTTCGGTTCGCGGTAATGGTGAAAACGTGGTATCCCGGTGTCGTCATTGCAGGTCTGCTCTGCTCAGCTTCTCCCTCCTCGGATTCTTTAGGTCCAGTGGCGACGTCTGAAGTTCCAGTCCCCAAAGCCCTGCTTTTATGCAGCACACCCCCATTCACTCAGCCTAGCTGTCAATCAAACATGCTAAGTGGTGAGCCGGCCGGCTCACCACTTGGGCCAATCACACAAGAGTGCGACTTGAGTTACCAAGGTAACTCAGTCCAGGGTGCCTAAACCCCCTTCCACACCCCCTGTGGTACCCAGACAGAGTGGCACCACTTTTGGAGGCTTCTGTGGAGAAGCCCGCCAGAAAGTGGAACAAAGGGCTCAACTTGGGTTGGAGTCACAGAAGAGAACACAAACGGCATTTTAGAATCGAGTTCTGGCAAAAAATACCAACCGGCGAATTAATATTAAATAAATAAACCGGTGGTATGTTCGAGGCTATAAGAATTAAATAATTAAAGTTGGTAGCCTCGAACAATGGGAAAATCCCATAGAGAGATATTCGTGGTCGAGTATAAAAAGTAGTATCCACTGCCACCAGCCAAAACTCGATCAGGGGGGACGGAGACGTGCCCCCTCGAACAACAGACCCCGGGGCAATCGAATTGCCCCGACCAGTACGTCCACAATATGATGGTTTGTACTGGTTTCTGTTCATAATTTGGGACTAGCAAAGCCAATGGTAACTTTACATGCCCTGGGAGACAGTAGTCAGTCCCAGGGTATGGAGTCTATGTTGGGGGGCCGCTACGACCCCCCTGGGTTACGGCACGGAGGGTGCTGTGTAACCCACATAAAAAAAACACATGAGACCCTATGGAGTAAAAGACCCCATAGCCCATAAAACACATGGAAAGTTAAAGGAACACCTCAAATCATGTCTAAGAGTGGGAGCAAATGAATCTCACTCTTAGCAGGAGAGAAAAAAAGAAACCCCAAAAATCCAGCAAAGCTGCTAGGGGACTCACTAGGTTTGGGAAATTAGCCTTTACAGAGAATTCTCCCTAACACTCGCCCCCCAGACTAAGGGACAGGAGGATTTAATCCACTCCTGGATGAACCTCATACCTCTAGTCGATGACATACATCCTAAAGAGTCCATCAGCATTTTGGTGGTGACACCCTGACTTATGTTCAGTGGTAGAGTCAAAGGTTTTCCTTTGTAAGCTATATGACCTACAAACCCTTTGAGGAACATCAGTCTTTTTAAAGTTATAGGGGATCTGGTTGACCAGTCCCTCAGAAGTTGTTACAACTTCGGAACCTGTGTTAGGCTTTTTCAAGGGGTCCTTATAAAGGATTCCCTTAGATCTAGAGGGGCCTCCAGAGGTCCTCACCACCTCTCTGTTGGGAGAAGGTTGGGTTTTAGGCCTCTTGGTTGGAGGGGATGGAGATAAGCAAGGTACATGCTTCTCCTTCCTCTTGGATCTACCCTTACCAACTTTAGGAGTTTCCCCCTTAAGACTAGGAATTGGGTTGGAGTCTTCTGTGGAAGGTCCAACAGTCTGAGGGTTTTTGGCCTTAGACTTTTCTTTTCTGGTTTTCCACCAGCACTGAGAATTACCAGTTCTCTTAGGCCTAGTTAGGGTTCCAGTAGGTCTATCCACCTCTTCCTCAGAAGCAGGGGGAGTCACAGACTCTATAAGTGGGGGAACAATGGTGGAGCTTGGTTGGGGCTCCCATTTCCCTAACATTTTAGCCTGCAATTTGCCTGGGTCAGAGGTCAACTTACCAACACCAGGGCTTGTAGTGGGGTTCTCAGTAGAGGTTCCCACAGGCTTAGAGTGGTTCCTTAAGGTGGCCTCTCTAGCCAATTTGATTTGGTTCTGGGTCTCCATACTGTGAGGCCTGGGGGTACTGGATACTACTCCTAGAGTTTTTAGATCATTCCCCAACAGGACTCTCCCAGGCACCTCAGTCTGAACACTAACAGGAATCAACACTGTCATGTCAGTACACTGAATGAGGGCTGGTAGAATTGGAACCATTTGGACAGGGCCTCCAGACATCTTAGTGGGACCTTTGGGTGCCTTAGCAACATCCTCCGGACTGAAAAAGCTTTCATCCACTACTGTTCTGCTGGCCCCAGAGTCTCGCCTGGCAGGAGTATCCTGACCATTGACAAGAACACTGTCCATATAATAAACGTTAGAGTTTTCTGGTATGGAGTTGTACACACTCCTATTCTGATCACTAACCAGACCCATGGACTCTACTGTTACACTTGCTTGGAAACCCAAAGGTTCTTCAGCAAATACTTCAAAGTGAGCACTAGCCATTTGGACTTCCTCCTCAGGAGTGAAGGCTAAGGAGACTGTGCTGATCCCTGTAGGTTTACCCTTACATCTGGGATCTCCTTTGATGTGGTCAGTTGCCCCACAGAGATAGCATGTTCCAAATGCTCTCTGAAAGGGTGGCTTGGCCTGAACTCCTTCTGGTTTGTGACCAGAAGGTACACTAGCCTGTTGTGGTTTACCCTGGGACTTACCCTGGTTATTTTGTTGTTTGGGGCCCTCCTTGGTTTGGGAGGTATTAGAAATCTCTTGGTTCCCTTTTGGTGGCTGCTTTCCCTCATCCTTTTTCTGAGTGACCCCTGAATCCTTGTGAGTAGCCCTGTTGGAAACCCACAAGTCAGCAGCCTTAGGTAGCCTTCTAGGATCTAATTCCTTTGAATCAGCCAAGTGCTGTCTGAGCTCAGGGGAGCAGGCATCATAAATTGACTCCAACATTACAAGATTTTACATTCCCTCATAAGTGTTCACCTTGTAACCCATAATCCATCCCTCTAAGTTTTTCAAACACTCACTCACCCAGGTAGCCCAAGGGGTACCATCATTCTTTTTGAGGGTCCTAAACCTCTTAAGGTACTCGGAAGGGGTCTTCCCAAATCTAGCTATCAAAGCTAGTTTCACACATTCATAATCCTTCTTATCCTCCTCCCCCAACTCCATTACCACATCAGTTGCAACAGGGGGGAGCCTAGAGAACAACCAGGAAAGTAACTCATTTCCTGTAATGTTCTGGAGCCCATGATTATATTCAAACAAACTCAACCAGTCCAACACATCCAACTTAGGTTCATACATACCCACCAACTCCTTAGGCATCCGGGGTCTTTTGGGACTGGAACTCCTAGAGGATTCGGAGAGAGAAGCACTTTCCACAGACAATTTTTTCATTTCTAGCTCATGGTTGAGCTCCATTTCTCTGAGCCTTAGTTCTTGGTGCCGTTGTTCTGTTTGAGCATTAATTCTTTTGAATTCTAATTCAAGCTTCATTTTTTCTAGTTCCATATATTGAGGATTAAGTGTGGGACCTGGTAAGGGTCCAGTAGGCACAGCTGGCAGGGCAGGTAGAGGCCCAGGGGAGACAACTCTAACATCTTCCACCTCCTCTTCTGCTTCTGACTCAAAGTTATCAATACTAACATTCATATCAATATCATTGCTGTTATCTACAGTTGCTGGAGTGGTAGGTTCCTCTGAACCACCATCCAGACTTTGGTTTGCTAACAACCTTTCTATTAGCTCCATTTTCTTGCCTTTAGTCAGGAGATTCTTATGCTTACAGAGAACTCTTAAACAATCAACAGTTTTTGTAGCAAGGGACTCTTGACTATAACTTTCCATAGTTGACAGGTTTTAGAAAATACCTCTTTTAGTGCTAAGCTTTGTGGTTAGTTGCACTAAGGTATCTTTAAGCACACTAAAATGTATACTCAATACAAATCCCACCGCTGCCATCAGTGTTAGGCAGAAACCTGTGCAGTTCCCTTAGGGACCACTGAAAAAGATTTAAGACTACAGGTGTTTGGCAGTAAACCCACTTGGTAGCAGTCTGTACCACACAGATTCACTTGGTAGCTGTGGCTGAGCAGTCAGACTTCCCTCAAGAAGAGTTAGGCAGTATACAGAGCATACAAAATAGGTACGGAAATACAGTAGCACAAGCAAACACTGACCAGAGCTTGGGTGTAAAAGTATTTAATTATTTATTTAACACACACTTATAAAACACACTAGCACTAAATTAGTAAGATCAGTTCAAAACACAATCACTATTATCATATGTAGATCCCTGATTACTTGTTGGACAAGTCTTAGTTAATACCACTTATTTCCAGACAGAGGTGAGCGCTTAACGTTTGATGGCACTCCAACAAGTTAAATAAAAAGGGAGGGAAAAGCAGAATTATGGAAGCACACACACGAAACACTTTTTAAAGAACCACCGCAAGTTAGGAAGGCACAGTCTACTGGTGAGCAAGGAAGTTTAGGTGCCAGGTCCACTTTCCAGGGAGCCAGGCGGAAGATGCCCAAGATCAGACAGTTACACAGAGTCTTCGAAGTTTGTGGAGGTAGTTTAAAAAAGGTTCAGTTAAGTTCAGAAAAGTTAGCTAAGGTGTCCCAGGCTAACCCAGGTTCGAGAGACGAGGATTTAATACACCCTGTTCAATTGGTTGCAAGGGAAGCCAGGCGGCACACGGTACCTTAAATGGAGAGGATCCTCCAGCGGGGGCAGTTGTTCCTGACAGCGGGTGCAAGTCGCAGCGTCGTCCAGAGGAAGAAAAGATCTCTTCGTGGAGGAAAGCTGAAGGTCGTTGCACTGCCAGGGAAGAAACCAGCCGCGGAGTTCTCAGGTACAAAGGTACTACCCTTTCGGTTCGCGGTAGTGGTGAAAACGTGGTATCCCGTTTGCCGGGGTGCGTGGCACAGGCAAGGTGGCCACGAGATGCTCCAGGAAGGCGAAAAGAAGGTAGACTGGTTATCCCCAACAGTCGAAGGAAGAAGACTCTCCGGGCTGGAGATCTCCTCTGTCGTTGGGAAAAGTGGTGAGACGGTTCAGCAGGGCTCCACCGGTGGTGTTGTCGTTGCAGGTCGGCTCAGCTTCTCCCTCCTCGGATTCTTTAGGTCCAGTGGCGACGTTTGAAGTTCCAGTGCCCAAAGCCCTGCTTTTATGCAGCACACCCCCATTCACTCAGCCTAGCGGTCAATCAAACATGCTAAGTGGTGAGCCGGCCGGCTCACCACTTGGGCCAATCACACAAGAGTGCGACTTCAGTTACCAAGGTAACTCAGTCCAGGGTGCCTAAACCACCTCCCACACCCCCTGTGGTACCCAGACAGAGTGGTACCACTTTTGTAGGCTTCTGTAGAGAAGCCCGCCAAAAAGTGGAACAAAGGGCTCGACTTGGGTTGGAGTCACAGAAGAGAACACAAACGCCATTTTAGAATTGAGTTCTGGCAAAAAATACCAACCGGCGAATTAATATTAAATAAATAAACCGGCGGTATGGTCGAGGTTATAAGAATTAAATAATTAAAGTTGGTAGCCTCGAACAATGGGAAAATCCCATAGAGATATATTTGCGGTCGAATATAAAAAGTAGTATCCACTGCCACCAGCCAAAACTCGATCAGGGGGGACGGAGACATGCCCCCTCGAACAACAGACCCTGGGGCAATCGAATTGCCCCGACCAGTACGTCCACAATATGATGGTTTGTACTGGTTTCTGTTCATAATTTGGGACTAGCAAAGCCAATGATATGATATGATATGATATGATATGGTATTTGTAACACGCCTATACACAAGTGTTTCAAGGCGCGACGAGGCAGGGAGGGAGGGAAACAAGGGGAAGACAGACAAACGATCCTACTAGGCCAGGTGTCATTCAGATCGCGCAAGTGCAGAGGTAAGGGGAAAAGGAGGAAGTGCAGGGGGAGGAGGTGGGGGGGAAAGTGCAGTACAAGGTAAGTAGCGTAAGAAATAATAATTAATAAATAATAAATAAAAAGGGCCAGCTGGTGGCAAGTGCGAGGTAAGTGCAGAGCAAGTGCTGGGAAGGGGGCTGTAGGGTACAGTGACAGTCCCACAGTGCAAGGGGAGCCAGGGAGGCAGTGCAAGTGGAGAGTGGCTGGGCCCTGGACCGAGGTTGCTGAGAGTGGCCCAGATGCAGGTTTAGTGCTGAATTTAGTGGGGGGTTAAGCAGGTTTAGCAGGGGAGAGGGAGAGAGAAGGCAGAAGCGAAGAGGAAGGTTTTGAGGTGCTTCCGGAACCGGAGATGGTTCTCCTCAAGTTTCAGGGAGGCAGGAAGGCTGTTCCAGAGGGAGGCCCCTGCTGCGGAGAGAGATCTACCCCCAGCTCGTTGCTTCGAGAAGCGGCTGACCATGAGGGAGTTGGAGACGGATGAGCGAAGGGCTCGTGAAGGAAGATATTTAGGAAGAGAGAGTTGAAGGTATTTAGGTCCCTGGCCCCAGAAGGCCTTGTGGACAATGCAGAGGGTTTTGAACTTAATCCTCGCAGCCACTGGGAGCCAGTGAAGGGATTTCAGTCCTGGAGAGATACGGTCCCTGGGCTTGAGGCCAAGGACAAGTCTCGCAGTTCTGTTCTGGATAAGTTGCAGAGGGCGGAGAGTGGAGGCAGGCAGATTAAGATAGAGGCTGTTACAGTAGTCCAGCCTTGAGAGAACCAGGGCTCGGGAGACAGTGAGCTTCTGGGGGAAGGAGAGGAAGGGAAGAATACCTCTGAAGAGGTGCAGCTGGTAGTGTGACTTCTTAGAGACGTCAGATATATGAGGAGAGAAGGAGAGTGTGGAGTCGACTTTACATGCCCTGGGAGACAGTAGTCAGTCCCAGGGTATGGAGTCTATGTTGGGGGGCCGCTACGACACCCCTGGGTTACGGCACGGAGGGTGCTGTGTAACCCACATAAAAAAACACATGAGACCCTATGGAGTAAAAGACCCCATAGCCCATAAAACACATGGGCCCTCATTACGACCCTGGCGGAAATCGAAAAACGATGGCGTAAATGCAATACCGCCATCGAATACCGCTCGGTGCGATTATGACCCGTCACCGTAAAGTACGATGCCATCAGCGACACCGTAGTGAACGCCAACGCAAACTGCACCAAGTACGCGCACGCGCGCCATGCCAAACCGTAATTACCACCATGGCGCAACGGTACGCGAATGCTGACCCTAGCGGACATTCACTTAACGCCATCAAGCATGGCGGAAAGTACCATTCCGCCATGGTGAGAATTACGGCATCGTGAACCAACCGTAAATGGCCCTACTGAGTGCCTGTACACCACTCCCTGCCCACATTGCACAACACCTCGTAGGTGCAATGAAGTTACACAATGCAACCAGTGAAATGTACAAGTCACCCATGCATGCCAACGAACAAATGAATGTAGGGGCTCCAAGTGCCTTGTGAGTGGCCATCCATATTTGGCATGGCACCATTGCCGTACTGATGCAGCACAGGCACGTGAAGGTTCAAGTACAGCAATATGAACTGAAACATGAGACAAAACAACAACAGGCCCCCATCGCTTGACACCAGTGTAAGGCAACATTCAAAGCAGTATCCTGAGGGAGACTGCACCAGCCCTGTACCCTTGCCAGTAAACAAACCAACCATCAGCATAAGCATGTACCACACAAGTTGGCAGAGTGACTGAGCAGCCAGGCTCATCTCAAGAGGGGCCAATGGGAGCTGCAGGGCACAGATGGCACGAATACAGAAGCTATTCCAATGGACATGACCTCAGTCTCCCTCCAAGAAACGCACGCAAACACAGGCACCTGTGACCAGCCATTTTCTGATAATCACATCATTTCACCAATCCACCTGGCTGACCGGCATCTGTTACACAAAAGCTAATCCCCCGCCCCTGAGCATGACATTATTAAAACAGTCATAATGGCAGGCCCCATCCCTGACCTTACTGGGCTTCGTAGGCAAACGCGGCCAGTACAGTACCACGCAACTATACTCAGAAGCCGGAACCCAATGCAGATCTCCTCACAATACACCGCTCCACAAATAGGAATATGCTACATTACTTGCAAAGAATAACGCTACACGGTTGAAATCATAATCAAATTTTAATGCACATCAAATTCACCAAGCTCATACAGCTATTAGGTCATAAACTCCAAAATATTTTTCATTACTGTGGGCTGCATCCGCAATAAATGACCAGCTTCTTCTTGTGTGACGCCCTGTTCCTTCATGGTACACAGGGGCTACATTCACGTTCAAAAAGGCAACATGGAAGCGCCGAGAACCGCAGGGCCGTCCCATTAGGTAGGCACTAGTCCAGCTGAAAGGCTGATATGTAGCTCCTAGCCACTAGTACTGCGTAAGGGCATGTGGCCCATTGGCGATCGTCCCATAAGATCGTAATGGTGCTCCACTGATTAACTCGAAGCAGCAGGTGTCGGGAGTAAAAGCCATCTGCAGGAGTGGCATACAGATGGCAGCGGCAAAAGGGGAGGAGATACCTGTCACCCAAATGAAATGAAAAAGAATAGCATGGGCATCAGAACTTCATTTGTATTACTCACTTCAATGATCACACTAAATCCACAGCCATATGCATGCTAGCCCACTCAAAAGGATTATTTCCACCCAAAAATCACTTGCGAATCATAACTATATAAATCGAGGTGAAAACACTATTACAAACGAGTGTTTGTGTGCATGCGTCTGTTAAGACAGAATCCATTAGATGGGATTCGTAACGTGCATAGACACAAGTGTTTGAAGGCGCGTCGAGACAGGGAGGGTTCAACAAGGGCAGATAGACGATGGTCCCACTATGGCAGCTCTGCATCACATAGCGCTGGGGAAGGGGATAGATCCCGAAAAGCCATGTACATGGCAAACTCTCAATTAAATCATCTGTCCATGCATCCATACATCATTCCCTCATCCCGGTATGAAAACGCCTGATTATTTACTCACATCACATTTGAAACTTCCATTGAGTCTGTGCGTAATGCAGTCTGCAAAATCCACTGTGCTCCAGCCCGGAATTCTAGTGTTGTGAAGTAACATGTATTTGGGAACGTCCTGCCTTATCGTCCACTTCGCTATTGCGCATCCCATACTATTCATATCAATCATTGCATTCTCGCCATGGCCCCTGTCCCAAGGACATTAAACAATAGAACGTTATATTTGCAGTCAGACCTGTGGGCGTCTCCTCGCCGCTAGCTGAAAACCGAAAGCGCTGTCCTTCGAATTCCTCATTTGCAACATCACGTCGATAAGGCATCTGTGACCGCTTGAAATCACAAATTCATCCATGCAGTGCGGCAGTGTGTGAAAATGGCAACTGGCTTTACTCACAAATGGGACGCCCCGCCCGTCGGTGAACCTCGGTACAGTGCTGCATGAGGGTCCAGCGTTAATCGAGTACTACATTCCACTGACCCTTCACAAATTTGTTCGCGACTGCAAAGATAGTATGTGAAACAATGGGACCATAGCAGAATGAACATATAAACCAATATTTCACTGCCATCGGGATTAAATACATGATTGTAATAGCAAGATGCCATGCGTCACATTGCAGCGTTGTGTGCGGGACGTGCTCGCCCAAAGGGGATTGCAGCTGGCACAGGTGGAATGAATCACCACAGGTGGAGGCTATACAGCCTGAAAACACATAAATTGCACACCCAACCCCCTCCCACTACAAAATGCTACCGGCAGGACTAGCGATGTTGGCCCTGGGGGACCTGATAGCACTGCAAGTACTACAACTTCAAGAAGAAGACGAACACCAACTACTACAACAACCGGCCGCACAGAGGAGACGCAGGAGGAGGAGGAGGGCAAGGCAGGGCCAGCAAGGCCCACCAGCACAGCCACTACCACCACGCAGGCAGCCCGCAATCCCACGCCTCCGAGCTCATCCGTTCAACCTCACTGCTGAGCAGATCCACACCCTCTACCGTTTGGACCGGGACACCATAACCGCCATTGTGGACATGACACACGCTGACCTTGTCAGCATGATAGATAGCCCAACCGCCATCCCACCCCTACTGAAGGTGGTGTCTGTACTCCACTTCCTGGCCACAGGCACCTACCAGCACACAGTCGGACAGTTGCATGGCATTTCACAGCCACTGTTGTCACGGACACTATCGCAAGTGCTCGATGCCCTCCTGAAGCACGCAGACGACTACATCTCTTTACCACGCTCGGAGCAGGAGATTACAAACACAAAAGTTGGATTCCATGCACTGGCCGGCATACCGGGTTGCATTGGTGCCATCGACTGCACCCATGTGGAATTGGTTGTCCCACATGCCATGGAGGCCCAGTACCGCAACCGGAAACAATATCATTCTCTTAATGTACAGATGGTGTGTGACTCCAACAGGATCTTTACACATTGTTGTGCCCGATTTCCTGGATCAACCCATGATTCTATGGTCTTGAGGAACTCTACAATACCACGCTACATGGAGCGACACGCAGGGAACAGATCCTGGCTACTCGGTGAGTCTCATTTCATGCATGATAATGTGGGGTATGTGATGCGGCAATGACCTGGCAGGAAAGGGGGGGGGGATGCGTACGTAGCAATGTCATTCCACAAACATCCTTTATTGTCCACATACAGGTGATGCCGGGTATCCACTGAAGAGATGGCTCCTTACACCACTCCGGAACCCACAGAACCAGCATGAGGAGGACTACAACCATGCCCACTCACGTACCCGTGTAGTCATTGAACAGGCATTCGGCCTACTGAAGGGTCGTTTCCGCTGCCTCAGCAGGTCTGGCGGGGCACTCCTGTACCGCCATGAGAAGGTTGCAAAGATGGTCATGGCATGTGTCATGCTACACAACATGTGCGTACGTAGAAATGTGCCCATGCCCCCTGACGCAGAACTGCAAGCACCTGAAGATGGTCATGATGAGGGTGGGGATGTGGCAGCACCTCAAGGAGTCCGCGAGGCACAGGAGGCCCGTGAAATTCGTCAGATTATCATAGATTCATGCTTCTAGCACTCACGCCTGGTGGCTGATACATGGACACGGGACTTGTGGCACTGTGTGTGTCTGGAACATGCACAATGTGGACTGTACGCCAATAATGGCCTCGTACACAAAGATCAATGTCCACACATCTCATTGGGTGATTATGTAATGTTTATAGCATATGTGAAATTATGTTACACACCCGATCGACCCGCCACCCAAGAAAGCCCAACACCCCCCTCCACCCTCCTACCTCCCCCCCGAACACCAGTGTCCAAAGATGCTCATTGTCAGTGGGCAGATGCTATTGCAAGCCCCCTCTCCGGGTATCAGGGGCACCCCTGCCTGTGGAGCGCAGGTTCCTCCCAGATCTACGTTGGGGGCTGCCCTGGACGGAACTTGCAACGGATGATGTCTCTGCCTGCTCACGTCCATGCATGTCCCTAAGGGTTTGTGAGAGCTCAGTGAGCACACGGCGCACAGCGGCAAGTTCACCACATACGTCTTTGGACGTCGCATGCAGTTCCCCCCTCAGGCTCTCGGTGCTTCTCTCCATTTGTACCCTTAGTGTCTCTGTAATTCTCTCCATTTGTACCCTTAGTGTCTCTGTACTTCTCTCCATTTGTGCCCTAAGTGTCTCAGTAGATGTTTCTATGACTGCCTTAGAACCCCCACATTCATCAGCATGCTCCTTGAGGAGCGTGGCCAGTTGCTGCTGTTGCACGATCACCTGGTCGAGGGACTGTTGCCTCTGCTGGGCCATGGCCATTTGCGGTGGTGTCACAGAGGGGCTGATCACCTCATGTTGCCTTGCCACAGGGCTTGTGGGGGATGGCCAGTCGTCGTCTTGTGGGTGCCCCTGCGTGGTATCCTCATGGTGTACGGGATGAAACAAACAGGGGGATTGAGACAGGTCATGGATGGGTCCTACATCGACAGCACCGTTTTCTGTGTCGGAGCATGCTGCCATTAATGCAGTGTCACCTATGGTGCTGCTGCCACCAGAAGCAGTGCCTTCTGTGGCATCCATTGGGGGGACCTGTGGTGCTGCTGTTGTGGGCATGCTGGCTGCTGGGGTGCCTGTTGAAGTCCCCTCCTGTGTGCTGCCACTTGATTTGTGCTGCTGCCGTGTCTTGATCCGTGCAGCTGAGGTGGAGGGTCTTTGGCCGTTGGTCTTGGCCCTCTTTGCAGGTGTGCTGGTAGGGGTGTCCTGGAGCTCGTCGTTTGAATCGGACCCTGTGGTGGAGTAAAGGAGGGCGAGCGTTATTTATGGGTCTGTGGAAATTGGAATGGCAATGTATCACATGCATTGGGGTGGTACCTGAGGGTGATTTGGGTCAGGGCCTTGGAGGTGGTTTCATTTTTGTGTGGATTGAGGATGCAGTTGTTTTGCAGCCTGCAGTTAGGGTGTGCATGCTGCACGTGTAGAGGGTGTTTTTAGGATTTTTAATTATTTATGTATTTAATGTGAGTTTTAAAGTGCGCTATCAGGCCAATGTATGTGGACGTTCTCCTGGACATGTGTTTCTGTTGCACTATGTGGACACATGGTACTTCACATGATTGGACATTGTGGATTTAGCATTGTTTTATTTGGCCCACCTACCTGATTCTTCGGATGTCTGCACTCCTTTCTCCATCCCTCCGACTCCCTCTATACTCTCCATTCCAATGGTGGAGGCACAGATTTCTTCCCAGGGGGTCAACTTGATGGGTGATTCCGATCCTCTCCCGGTAGCTGTGGCAATGTTACGGTTGGCAGATAGTATGCTCCGTACGCGTATCCGCAAGTCGTCCCATCGCTTTCTGCATTGCTGTGGGTTGCGGGGTGCGGTCCCCACCGCACTTACCCGCTGTGCCACCAGGGCCCATATGTCCTTCTTGTTCGCAAGTGCCGTCCTGGTCATTTGCGTCGAGAAGACGACGGCAGCATTCTCCTGGAGGGTCTCTGTGAGCACGGTGAGTTCCTCATGGGAGAAGTGGACCTGCCGCTTGCGGTCGCACGCTTTTTTAGCAACTTTTCCCATTTTGATTGTTTTAACTAGGGTGGCTAACGGGTTGGGATGTGTCTCAGGGTCGGATTTTTGATGTTTGTGTTGGGATTCTGATTTTATAGGTGTACGGCGTACTGTTTCCCGTTCCGGCCCCATGTTTTTACTTCCGTTTCCATATATTTACGGTCACCGTATTTTGCGATTACCGCTCATTATGGTGACCGCTATGATGGGTGGCGGAATTGCACCTAGGGCGCCGTACGACGGCGGTGAGGGGCGTTTTGGGGACATTTCCGCCATCGCGGACTTTGCACTTCCGCCATGGCGTAATGCTCGTGCCCGATGGGTCGGAATTAGCCGCACTTTCCTCCATCGTGCAATGGCGGAAACGCTATTTACGCTATGGCGGTCAGGTCAGTTACTTTCTGCCAGGGTCGTAATGAGGGCCATGGAAAGTTAAAGGAACACCTCAAATCATGTCTAAGAGTGGGAGCAAAAGAATCTCACTCTTAGCAGGAGAGAAAAAAATAAACCCCAAAAATCCAGCAAAGCTGCTGGGGGACTCACTAGGTTTGGGAAATTAGCCTTTATAGAGAATTCTCCCTAACAATGGTCCACCATGTCTGTTAAGTAATGATATTGACCATTAAAGGGTCATCCAAACACAAAGGTGCAATTAGTCTAACAGGGCCATTCCTTATGCCTAGATGCAACAAAAAAACAGGTATGCACGCAAAACCCAAAAGCGAGTATTCCTTTTTATTTAAGATGGATTCACCAGCCCAAAAAATCAGGACACAGTCCCCAACTCATATTTGGCCCTAGGGAACAAGTAAGGGAAAAACACAGTAAAATTACTAGCAACACCTAAAGGAGGAAAGGGGTTACACAAGTTGTGAATGACCAGATAAACTAGAGAACCCATCCCATAGGCGAGTTAACCCCGACGCTTAGGCATTCCTAGTTTAGGGCTAGGGATCCAAAGTGCTCAATAGGAAATGGCGGTCCCATTGACCTTTAGAAACAATGGGCCTATTGCGGTTAAAACTGCTGTGTAAACATTTGTAAAAGTACACCCCTTCAGCTACCAAAATAAGCCAAGTGTTTTACAGGGCTTCCCAGAAGCCGAAAGATGGACCTCTAGCATGAATTTGGATGTAGGAAACCAATTCAGTTCAATCAATTTCATAGCAATTTGGCATTTCAGATACAAATGTTTAATTTTCAACTTTGATGAAAAAACATAACTTTTGTATTACTGGTATCTGGAGTTTCTCTACTACTACCAAATGAACTGGGTCTTTCATATCATGAGACTAACACAAGTGGAATGACGAGTGCTACGTTGGTAAACACATCGGCTTGTTTACACTGTATGAATCTACTGACCCTACCAAAGGCATGCAATCCACCCACCTTCACATGTTTGATCACATTTTGATCTTGCCTCTGAATACAAGTGTAATTTGAACTGCAAACAAGAAGATTATTTGTCTCCATAAATATCTTGTAGCATGATACAGCGTCGGAGTGTGTGATGTGGGCAATCTGAGTTACTGCTACATATTCAGGGTGTGTAGACCCCACACTGTAAACATAATTTTCAATTTTCATATTCAATTTTCTGTTGTGTAAGCTCATCATACTTTGGTAGGACTCTTCCTCCTTATTACCACTTAACAAATATTTTTCTTTTAGAACTGGGATCACCTTATGGGATCTGGGATCTGTTCTGCACCTGTAGTACTATGAACATGCTGTAAAATGCAACCATTGAGATCTTCAAAATCAAAACAATTGGCGGAAAACAGAGGTGCTGTTGCTCTAACGCGGTCTACTACATGCACTGACTGATGAACATTCATGGTCATAAATTGGTTTTCATAAAACTCTGCTCAGCGCTGTGCAAATAGAAATAAACATTGTTCAGCTACATGTCAATCTTCCTGGGTAATGCTTTCACTTAAATGTTTGTCGATTGCTTTAGAAGGAAACAAAAGTGCAAGTAGTGTGGCTTATCTAGAATATTTTTCAAAACTTGTAGTCCCCAAAAAAGTTGAAGTTTCTAAATTCTGAAGACCTCCAGTACAATAGTTCATTGATGGACCTCGGTGCTTGCATCTAAGGTGGACTTTATCCTTTGCAAATAACCATTTTTATTGTTACTTTTTCATAATAGGAATATGAACAATGCTTGAAATCTTTTATAAACCAGACTGTCAGGGTATTCAAAGAAAACCTCAGAAATAAAATGCTGAATATGTGTTTACTGCGCATTCAGCATTTTTGAAAATACCGAACCCCATTTTAGCGAATGAGCAGAGATGGGGTTGCGGGGGGTGTCCCCCACTCTCCATGTTTGGGAAAATGGGATTCAGGGGGTGCGGGTGTCTCCTGCTTCCATTACATGGATGACTGGGGGTAATAAAGTACTGAAACAAACAAAGGACCCTGCAGCAAACAGTTTGGCACCACGATAAAGAAGTGAGCAGCCAAAAGGTATAGGAGTGAATGGGTATCAGGTAAAGGGGATGCGGGTAAAAGTGATATATGTGTTAAGTGCGCTGCGCCATTTTTGGATTCGACATTATCGCCGCAATTTCCGGTCCGCGCAGTGATCACGTAGATCTCTTGTCAGCAATAATTTCATAATGCCTCCACATACTCCATGCATGTAATCAATGACAAATCGTTTGATTATAAAAAGGTACTTCAGGAACATAAACCGCATTGGTCCTTTAATTTCTCACATAGTGTGACCAGACTGCCCAGTCTCAATGTGGTCTATAGCATGCTTTACATCATCTGTAATTGTATCCAGTGTCCTTGGTGGTCCCTCAGGGTCTTCATCATTATAAGGAAATACCTTTCAGTGCCCTTTGCCTGACACTGTGCTTTCACCCTCTTGAAGGCAATGCCAGCACCCAAACTTTCCGTTGAACTATGTGGTATTTGACACAAGACTGCGCACATGGAAATCACAAGTGACCGTGAGAAGTGTAGAATGGCATGTTAAACCAAAATTGTTGTGGTCATTAAATACACCATCTTCCAGTTGTGCAAGATCAGCATACAATGGTTTTAAGAAAGAACACATTATTGGCTTTCTTTGAGGACACCCATATGCAATACAATAACACATTTTCTGAAAGTTTTCTTGGGGAAATGGGCAGCTCATTAACAATTACGTACGCTGGCTACATTGGTACTTTGGAACATTTAAATACAGGAACACCATCTATGTTCATAGCAAATGAAAGACTGTGTGGTTCTTTTAGAAGGCCCCTCTCAAACAAATCCAAATAAAGTTCTCCATCATAAACCTTTCATTTCATTTTTTTCTTTCTGCATATAATGATGAAATCGATAGTTTCTCACATTTTCTGTAAAGCCTTTTCAACTAAACAAGTTATGTAACTGTAATTAGACTATGTTGGATAAAAAAGGAGATGGAATCACTTGGTGTTAAGTCTTTTATACAATTAGTATTAGGACGAGTCTGCATATTCTTGTCAACATGCACAGTTGTAATAAATGGTAGGGGCTTTAACAAAGCTTATTATGTATTTGTGAAGATGATACATTGTTCGTATCATTCTGTTACTGGGTGGTAGGAGCAAGTAAATAAGATTTAGCATGTAGCTAGCAGCTTCATCACTCATACGAAGACGAATCATGAAGCGACATATCGGTAGAACAACCCCCAAACCCTTCAAAAATAGGTTATGTTTCATCTGAGCGCAATATTTCATCAGCTTGTACTTGCATTTATTCATAATCAGTTTTAATTGTGTATCCACTTGATTGGCAAGTACCTATGCTCAGAATCATGACCAAAATCATGAACAAGCCCATTGATTTCACCCATCAGGATGGTACATAACTTCTTCCACATGGTGTCAGTCATGTCTTGATCTGCTGGTGGTAAGGTTGTACTGTCACTATCGCCCAGTTCCTCAGAAACGCTAATGGAAGAAGTGTATATCCTTCTACCAATGATGTTCTCTTCAGTTTGGCTGTGCTGCTCTTCGCGGTATGCAGTAGAAGGAGCTACAATGCAATATCATGTCACTCGCAGGTCAAAGGAATGAATTCAATTAGTAAACTAGTCAAAATGGGGTTGTGCACAGTTACGAATTTAACAAAAAGAAATAGTAAACTTGCGTTATTTGTATGAGAATCAACTAGCATCAGTTTAACTTGTTTATCAATTCAGAACATTCATTGTGAGTGGCCTAAGGAAGAAACTCCCCAAAGCTTTTTGGACTACCAATAGCTGTTTGTGTGGTGAATTGTTTATTTGAATGTAGCACTAACAGTGTTTTGTGGTTATGTGCAAAGATTTTGCAGAACATCTATCATACAAACCAAAATACTATAATGTGCATTTGACATGGTTTATAGTGTACCTTGGAAGGAAATGTTACCTCCTCTTAAGACTTGGAATGATCGTCCATCGTCTTCTTGGATGTTCAACATAGGGTGTTTGAATCGTCTGTTTCTTTGATCAAATGGTCTGACTGCAGCCAAGCATAAGGAAAACATTGTTACAATTCCATAATTGTCATGCAGGTCTTGCTTTAAGAGCCAGAGAGTGTAAAGTATGTATGAGCAGGGTAGAGAAACCAAATGACATGTAAAGAAATCAGACTTAATTTCCCAACTTTAACTGGTGGTTAGGAACCAAGTGGAAAACATGAGTTTATTTTTTGAGTATTTTCACTCTGTTTTCTTTTTATGAACATTTGCCTGTTTTTAGGAAGAATGTATTTTTCAGGAATAAAAGTGTCTAGTATGCTTTTTGAATGCATCACGAAGCAGACACAGACAACAGAATCAAGTTTGGCCCACAAGCTTTTATTTAATCAAAATACAGGATGGAGGAAGGCCTAACTTGCCCTGTGCTAAGGTGGGATTTCCCTACCTAAAGAAAACTAAGGATAGTCTGTGTCAGGAAGTCCTAAGCAAATGTCTATGTCCAAAACCTATACTTGCCCTCACATCTAACTGTATACAATGTGTGGGGATGTCAGCATCAACATGAGAAGTGTTAAAAATAAAGTTCAGAGCTTCTTCCAGCTCTTGGCTTGTAATCAGCTTTCCCTTCCCCAAGTTAAAAATTGTTCATGAGGCACAGGGGTTCCCTTCCTCAAGAGCTTAACTCTTCCAGTTATTCAAAATAAAACAATTCCTTTGTACCCTTCGCAGCTCCTCTGATATGGTTACTTTTCACTGGTTCACATAGGTAGTTCAGTTTCTTGACTTCAAAATCACATGCAAGTTTGTTGTAGTTACAAGCTTCTTTATGGGTGCTTTCAGTGGCTTTTCCATACAGGGGTGCACTCAGTCTAGGCACAGTTGTCAGACCACACGGTCCACCCATTGCAGGTCACACAACTGATACCCCTTCTTTGCTGCTTTTCCATCAACACTAGGCCACTGCTTCAACTTGACAGTGATGCTTGATTTATTCACCTGTGTCACACTCTCCTGCCACTGTATCGTGGCTTGGTTGGCCACCAAGCACTTGGTAAACTTTCTTGTATTCTCTTGGCTATTGCCAATGCTCGTTTTCTCATATAAAACAGTTCCTTAAATTCTCTTGGCGTTTGCCAATGCTTGTTTGCTCATATCATACAGTTCCTTGTATCAGGCAGATTCACAAACTTTCTTTCACTGCGATCAATATTAAAAAAGGCTCAAACTTGCTTTCTTTCCGATCGGTATTCAAAAGTACTTACATTTGCTTTCACTCAAATTAGTATTCACAGAAATGCTTGCTTCTGTTCAAATCAATATTAATTTCTTGCTTTGCATGTTTGCCTGCCAGCTCGGTGTTCCCCCTTCTTGGGACACTCACCGATCAGAGCGTACGGCTTTCCCATGAGGCCCTCTGCCGCCATGAGATCTCTCCTTCCCGTGTGATATCTCGCTTATTCTCCTAGCGGCTCTCCATGCCTTTGCTCACCCAGCGATGCTCCTCCTGCAACTCGGGACTCTTGCAACCGCTTTGCTCGCTCATGCCAGTCCCCCTCTCGAGGTCTGCCACCGGCCTCCAGCGCCCTTCAGCTTCGCTTCATACTGCATAAACTCTGAATATTCAAAAGGGTCCTGAGTGCACCGCGTGCCACACCGCTGTTCTGGAGAGGTCTTCTTGCACCGAGCAGTCTGTAGCCCTGCCTCCACAGCTGGCTCCATTTCCACAATGATTCAGGCTTTTAAAGTTCCTGCCACCATGATTGGTCCAAAAAGGACTAGACCACTCACTGTTGAAACAGTAGTCCTGCCTTACTCCTGCTGCCCTTCTCTTCATTTCAGTACTGTGAGAAACCAGAGGGTATCTTAGCCACTAGTCCCCAGGGATCTCTCTCTCTCTCTCTCAGGTGGCCAGGACACGGCCATCACCTTTGGATCCAGACCCTGGGTTGGACCAGTGCAAGAGGATCACATGGGTGAGGGGTCTTCGGGGAGTGGGGGTGAGACAGCTGATGGTGAGATGCGGTATTCCCCCCCTCTTTTGGTCATCTAAACCATCCTATTTTGAAGGATTTTCCATAGTCCCAACTCCTCCCCACCCCCTTTTTATACAAACACTGGGCTGAGGAAGAGGGTGACTGAGAATAACCAGGCTAACTCTCTCACATCGTACTGGACATGTCCCGTTAATCGGGTCAGGCAAAGGCAGGCACTTTACGCTAAGTGCATACACCTCATACCAGTTATTTCTCCTCACACGAATAAAAGGCAACGCCTAAAGACACACTCTGAGCAAGGTGGAACATGAGTACTAACAGAACTTCTGGGTAGAAGGCACACCTCCTGGAGCAGATCAACAGACCAAGGGAAGAGAGCAGCGGGACAAAAACCCCAAGGGTTCCCTACTGGAGGTCATTGCCTCTGACAGATCATGAAAGACACATGGAGAAGGCCAGATACCACAAGTAAAGATTGCATTATGAACAGTAACCCTCCCAGGTGAATGGCAGAGTTGGGGAGGCGAGAACAAGCCTGTGGTACTAACCTTGACTCGTGAATTGGAAATAGCAAAACAAGAATGTAACGTACACAGCCAGTGAGTTGGAAAACGGCCTGAGAGAACGGTGTGTTTTAAAGCGAATGAAGTAGCAACATTATATCACAAGTGAAGGATGCATGCAGTGTGGATGAGACACGAAGAAAGGCAGACCTGTGAATGAACTTTAAAGTAAAAGGCAGCTGTGAGATCAGCGATACCAAGTAACGGAGTGGTCCGGCGAAAGGAAGTAGCCCATTCAGACGTCTCTGTGAAAGGTACATTGTTTGAAACTATAAAGCTAACAAACAGCAAAATTGAATTAAGAGAAAGTAAACGTGAACTTTGAGTTGAAGTGGTCCTGCGGTGGTCTGTAAGAGAGCCACGCACCTTCGAAAGTCTTCGATATCCGTGAGGGGTCCTGATTTACCTGATTTACAATAGGCTTGGGAAAGGCAAGATTGTATTGAACTGTGACGTGGGAGGTATGAGCCCGACAGAGGGGGGCCTACGTGAACTGTGTGCTGTAAGATCTGAACCTGGCAGAAGGGGACCTTTGTGTGAACTGTGCGCTGTAAGGTCTGAGCCCGGCAGAGGGGAACCTTTGTGAGCTTTATGTTGGAATATAATTTTGAAAGTCAAGTAAGAGACTTTAATGTGGAAGGCCAGGTTAGAGTGTGTCATCCTGCCTACAAGGACCGCCTTACTCCCTGAGGTTTAACGTGAGGAGGAGAGCTGGTTCAACTACCTTTATTCTTTTGAACAGTGATTTTTCCTTTGCATACATTTCTCCTTTTTACACTTTTTGTACAAGAGATAGGGCAGGCATTAGGTTTTTGTTAGCATAGGCCATTTTGATTTGACGGACTCCACTAGGACTGTTTTGTTTATCGTTTGATGGTCGAGACTAGTCTCATTTTAGATTTAGGGCGAAGTGAGGACACCCTCACAGTACATGCTCAAATGTTTAATGCACCTTGCATCTAGTCAAACCGTTTTATTTGTTCCTGGTTTCAGTCTGAGCCTAATGTATATGTTTTTCTGCCCACCTTTTAGAGGGACCACCATTAAGTCGTTTTCAAGATCACACATGCATTTTACAAAACGGAAAGGCAATAACAGATTGTGAAAACACAACAGTGGAAAACTCCCTTACATGCTTAATTGGGAACGGAATGTAGGACAGGAGATTTCAGAGGAATCATGGAATAGAATCTGGCAACAAACTCGCAAGAGCTCAAGATGTTCACAAATAAAAGAGGGGGGCATTAAGCTATGTTACCAATGGTATCTCCCACAAGGAAAGCAAAGCTAGACAAAATATTCCCCAATACCTCACATCGCTGCTGGCATGGGTGTGGGGACAGGGGAGACATGATACACATGTGGTGGACCTGTCCAGTAATACAAGTGTACTGGAAGGAAGTCCTGGCACACATCAAAGAAATCACTGGGAGCAAATGCCACTTATGTGCCCTAGTGGTCCTGGGTGGCACTCAAGTAGATGGCACAATCCCACTCTTGAGCTCACGAGCTACCCTCATCACCCAATTGCTTCTCGCAGCAAAGATAACTAGGGCATGGTTTTGGAAGTCGCAAGGAGGGCTCTCCAATAGCATACTGGTGGACCAAGATATGGGATATCCTCGCCATGGAAAGAATTACAGATTTAGTGACCAATTCCATACCCAAATACACCAGGGTTTGGTCCCCCTTTGTGGAATATGTCCGGGATAGGGAGGCTGCAGTATTTAGGTCTCGACTTATGCAAATCCTATGCCTTACTTAGCAGATCCAGAGGGGAGGGCTAAGAGGATTAATTGGGGAGGGAACACAGCCTTGCAGTGGTCTGGGCTGTTAGGGAGCAACATGGGCTAACAGAGATTGGTCACATAATTAGATAACATGAGGTCATCCTCAACGGCAATACTATGCTAGTGATGAAAGTAGCTAATATCGACATGTGAAAATGGTAGTTTGTATTTTTTCTTAATATTTCGGTTGGGGGCAGAGGACAGTGGGGGGATATGCACCCGTTCTTCACAAATAATGTTGCCTTTTGAAGCTGCACAATGTAAAGAATGTGTTAACATAATGAAAATAAAGCTTATTAAAAAACACAACATTGGTTACATTGAGGAAGATAAGGGCAGTTTGTGGGCCAGGCCTCTTGAAATTATGGAAACATAGATTAAATACATTACAAACTATGTCACATTCCTCCCACTTCTGTTCCCATTAGTGCGCCCTATTTCTAATAACCCTGTGACATATCAGGATGACATGCTAAGGTGTTGTAATATTGACTTTATGGGCAGCACCTTATTGTTGCTGCTTGCTCTGTGGAGTCGGGGTGCCTCGATCGATCTGGCCCCATCTTGCCATACTCAGGGTGCAACTCTTCATGCTTTGCTTCTGTTAACCCTTCTGTAGGAGAGCCTCTGACCCATTAGCAAAGCTTGCTAGTTTCATTATGTATTGCCTATACTGCTGAAGACTGTAGGTTCGGTTTTTGTTTATTCAAAAGCCGTTTGCAAAAGCGAAAGATTGAAGCACTTAATTGTTGCTGTGCTTTTGTTGACCCTTCTGGAGGATAGTGCCTGGCTCATATTAGCAAAGATAAACGTTAATAGGGTGCCTGTAAATCAACAGTCCTTCAGGCAAAATACAATAGTCAATCAGAACAAATGAACTGTGATTGAGGAGGCTGGATAGCCAATAGACTCACACAATACTTATCAAAAAATATAAATTTATTCTGTACAACCAATGTTCATAGACACATTAAATATACTGGGCAGTTAGAAGCCACTACCCAAGGAACCAGAAAAACAAAAAAACATCACTCAACCGATGTTCCATCAGACACACACAGGCACACCAACAAATGTCCACTAGCACACTTACATATAATAGCAACAGAAAAGTCAAAACAACATAAAGACCTTCGTATTGCTCAACACAGAGTATTTATACAATTGCACATATAGTCCACATTAAATCTAACATTTATGTCCACATGTAATTCATGTCGACTTGTCACGTCTACATATGTTTCGGTCACGTTGCGGCCACAGATGATGGCCAAATAGTACACAAGGACCTTCTTCGGGACAGATACAAGCGTGGTTTTTGCCACACTTCAATTTTAGCTGTGTAGAAGGAGAGTGAAAAGAAGGAAGTTCTTTTTGGTTTCCGATTCCCTAAAAAATGTAAAAAACATACATTCAGTATCCAGCCTCATTTCTTCTATGTCAAAGTGACATCTTAAATCAATTTAACTCAAAAACAACCAAAAACATGGTTGTGTTCAACCCATACTAACCTCAACTCACCATTTGGTGAAGATAGTCTAGGTTCTGCGGGAGTAAATCCCAAACGCTCGTGGTTGCTGGAATCCTCAGTCAACTCAAACTGGAAGAAATGTGAGGTGGTCACCTAGAGGGAGACCAAACCCAACATTAACCTTTGCCTCCTGTTCTCTGCAGGCACGTATCAGACAATATTATTAATTCCAAAATTGTGAATATACATTAAATTGTATATATTGTGTACCTCAGATCTTTAACTTCTGGGTAGAAAGATAGTGCCTTGTTGAATAGTCACTTCGTCCTGCCAGGGCAAGGAGCCCTTAGTTGCATATCAAGAGAGCCAGAGGGTGCCTGGAATGCATAATATCGGCTATGTATTCAATGATAACCGAAGGATGCACATATGATATACGTGTGTCATATACTTACAAATTGTGCGGTATTCCAGATTTCAATCACAATTAGTTTCAATTAGAGATTGTCTTCAGACCCTGTAAGAGGGATGGAGACCATCATTAATATGGAAAACCTCACAGTCTGAGTGCAGCTTACTCGAGAAAACGTGGGTTACATGCCCCTGTTCGTGTCATGTTACACTGATATAATTTCACCCGGTGCTGTATAAGGTAGTAGGGGTGCCGCCTACCGTGTGATGTTGGCGAAGAACCCATGGAGCCAAAAGTAAACATGCCAAAAGTAAACTTAAATAGACATGCAGCGTGCTCCTCAGCTTGGGACAGGGCGAATGAAAAAAGCATAAACAAGCACATTCACTAGCGCAACCATGTCTCAAAAGGAAAAAGGGAAAAACACGTGGCTCACCTTGATATAGGAGTCCAACCTCGCTGCGTTCACAAAGGAGTCAGTTCCCTGTATGGCCGCGTTCTTCCTGGTAAACATAGAAGATGGGCTGCGTGTTAGACCTGATCAGACCTGATCAGGGACCTAGAAAACAGACTGAAAGATAATGTGGAGTCGCCTTGAACTCAGTGAAAACAAATGGTGGATGCGTGTCGCACCTGCACGAGTCTTGTGTACCTACTATTAAACAAGTTTTTACCAATGAATTTAGTGAATTTAGTGAATTCTTATTACATTTTTAACATTGGAAAAATGAGGATTTCAAAAAAATGAGGAATCACGAAATATGCTTTAAAACATCTGTGCCTGCTAATAGATGAAAATGTCTCTAAGCGCACAGTGTAAAATCTTAAAGTATACATGCAACTAGTGAATGCGAACAATATCACTAGATGTCCTCATGACACCAGGACCTGCCCCAGATGTTACATGCATGGGCCCCATGTAGTGGGCTGATGCATACCCCTATTGTTAAGAAATGGTATTATCAACGCACAAGGTATCGCACTGGGCGACGCCGTAGGGCCAAATATGCCAAATATACCAAAGCGGATAATACAGGATGTTAACCATGTACACTTCTGTCATTAGGTACAATTGCTCCTACAGTAATTTGTTCCATTTGACAGACACATTCATGCCATGTTTGACTGAGTCGAGGAGATAAACCCACCGCTGCTCGACCTTGTGGAGCACAGCGCTCATGTCCCCTCCACGGGTAGGACTCTTAACCGTTTGTAGGATGAACCATTTAATATCATTTTCCGTGTGGTTAGCTTCAGAAAAATGTTTGACTAAAGGTTTATCTTTCACTTTATTTCTTACACATGATCTATGTTCAGAGATCCTCATCCTCACTTGTCTCATGGTTTTTCCCACGTAGATGAGATGACATGGGCACTGTATCACATATATGGCATTCTTAGTGCGACAATTCGTGTGTTCCCGAAGGGACCACTTGATGTTTTGGTGTGTGAATTTGCGTTTTGTTTCAGTGAAAGGACATGCCGCACATTGGCCACATTTATAATGACCCACAATGGGGGGTAAACCCCACTGGATTAGTACAGTCTGATCACTTTGTTGTTCCACATAAGTGTGGACTACTTTTTGTCTGGGATTAGGGTTTCTTTTGAATGCAAACATCGTTTTTTTTTCCAAACTCCCTGGTTATTTAACCAGATGCCAATTCCTATTAATACTGTTTTTAATCGCATTGCTAATAGGTGAGTATGTCGATACACATACAAGGCATTTGTCCTGAGATTTCCTTTTCGTTTCAAGGCATGTCTCCCTGTGTGTATTATATGACCGTTTCATAGTGTGTCTCACTATTTTTTCAGGATAGCCGCGACAAATCAGTCTTTCTTTTAGATTCAGTGCATGTTTGACATAGTCAGACTTTTCAGAACAATTGCGTCTGATCTGCAGAAATTGCCCGTAGGGAAAATTCTGTCTCAAGCCTACGGGGTGAAAGCTAGAGTAATGCAATAAGGAATTTTCATCTGTGGCTTTTCTAAAGAGTGTAGTATTGAGACCCGTATAAACTTTCACAATCATCAGGTCGAGGAAGCTGATTTTTTCTCTGTTCCACTCTAAAGTGAACTTGATATTAAGATCGCATTGGTTCACCCATGTGAGGAACAATGTGAGTTCTTCCGTATCGCTCCTCCATATCAAAAAAAGATCATCTATGTATCGTTTCCACAGGCCTAGTTTTGATGCAAATGGTTGTAATTTGAGGGTGCTCTCAGTGCCTGTTATATAAAGTTCTTCGAAGTGTGCCATGTATAAATTGGCAACATCAAGGGCAAAGGTTACCACCATACTTTTTCTTTTTTTTAAATTATTTTTTATTATTTTAATTAACATCACTCCAAACATTACAAACTTTGAGGACATTCGCATTTGAGCTTCACATCATTATAGTCACAAGTTATGCGTCACAGTCAATCCCCTCCCGCCCCCTTAACTCGAGCCCCTGCTTCAATGCCACCTGCTTGCATATCTCCGGGCTTGTCTACCACATTGCACTCCCTCATATCGTCTTCGCTAAATTCGGCCTGGGAGGGTCCCACCATCGTGGCCACCAGTTCTCTCCATGCCATCAGGGGTCCTGCTTCCTCCTCCCCTCCTGATTGCTTCATACCAAGCTGCCGTTTCTGCCTCTGACTCTGCCCACTTCAGGAGGTCAGCCCACCACGTCCCTATACTGGGATGCTGGGCTGCCTTCCAGCCCATTGCGATTCTCCGTTTGGCCAGGATGTAGGCCAAGTCCATCATCTTACTAATGTGCTTCAGGTTGCGTGGTCTGGCAAAGCCCCGAGCATGCATGCCCAAGCTGACTCCACCTCCAATGTGATCCCCTTTTCGGCCAGGCGTTGCTTAACCTCTGTCGAGAAACTAACCACCTCCGGGCAAGCCCAAAACATGTGTATCATCCCAGCTTCCACCTCCCTGCCCCTTGGGCATTTCTGTGTCTCTGAACTTCCAAACCTGGCAATTTTGCTAGGGGTCATATATGCCCTATGAGTAACATATAGCTGTATCAGCTGTAGCCTTGCGTTTCGGGACACCTTCTCGTGGTACCGTTGAGCCCTATCCCATTGTCCATCCAGCAAAGATTCTGTTATGCTCACCTGGTTCCCATAGGGGCGTAGATCGAACCCGGACAGCTGCGGCCTCCACCAGCGTGAAGCGTAGGGCAAAGATGACCGTCTGGATGGACCCCCTCAGTCTTGTAAGCTTGACTCGTAGAAATATTCTCCTGTAGATGGAGAAAGGTATTTAGCCCCGTGGGTGTGAATGCAGACCCTCCTCCCTGCTCCCATTCTCCCCACTTGCCACCTCCGATATTCCCAGTCAGTGTCCTCACCTTATGTTTTTGATTGGTGAGCTCTCCATCCTGCGTGGCATGCAGGGGCGCATAGATACCAGTTACTTCACTGGTTTTAGGTGTTGGGGTTCTGGACGATTATTAAGTCCGGAGTTTGCCAAGTTTTTAAAGAGTTCAAAATGTCCACAGTTCACTCTTGCACTCCCCTGTTGATTTGCAGCGGCAAATTCTGTCTGGAGGTTGCTGGCGGCGTTCAGGTAAGAGTCTGTATTACCCAAACTATTCTGTAAAGATAGTGGCCCCAAAGACTGCCCGGGAAGTTATATTACTATTCTTGCCCGTGTGGTACTTGGGGACGGAGGTTTCATCATCTACACGACCATCAAGTCTTAACAGACTGTGAAGCCTACTGGTCGTCTGGATGATGGAAGCCTCAGCCGGGGACCCCGTGGCTGCTCTAAGGCAAGCCGTCACAGCCCTAAGGATGGACATGGCGACAGCCACAACTGCCGCCCGCCATCCATTACCGGTGGACGCCGAGTTTGGGGATACCATGCCCCCGAACCCAGGTCCCTCCACCCCTCCCACACATCCGGTCCCAGTGGTTATACCTACCCCGTTCCCTCTAGCAGCTCCGGAAAGGTATCAGGGCGACCCCAGAGGGTACCAAACATTTTTCAATCAATGCAAACTCCATTTCCTCTGCCGGCCCCAGGCTTTCCATGATTCAACCACCAAGGCGGCCTTTTTGCTTTCACACCTGACAGGTGTAGCTGCTACCTGGGCGAATCCTTTGCTGGAGAATGATCACCCAGCTCTCTATGATTTTGACCTCTTGGTGAGCGAGATGTCCAAAGTCTTTGACACCAGGCACAAAGCACAGTCCCAAGACCTAGAATAACTAGACCTCGCCCAGGGCAAGCACACCCTTATAGAATACATTACATGGTTTAACCAATTATCCTCAGAAACATCTTGGCCTGAAAATTAAAAGTCTGTGGTGTTCTATAGGGGTTTGTGTAGTGCCATGAAAGATGCTCTCTCAGTTGGGCCTTCCCACCCAGCATTTCGTTAAGGAATGTCCTTGACGCCCAAAGAATAGACACTCAGGTTTTCAGAGAGCTCGCCCTTGAGAACGGGGGACAAGGCGAGCTTATTGCAAAACACCTCCAAGGCCGTCCCACTTTTTGGTCCTGTAAGACCGGTCATTGTCCATGCCCTGTTATACCCTACTAGAGAGCACTCTCACTCAGTACACATAGTCATTGACTCAGGAGCGACCGGTTGTTTCATAGACATCACATTGACCAAAACACTGAACCTACCACTTATATCACAGAAACACCCCGAGCCAGTACAGGCCGTTGATGGTTCCTCCCTGGTTTCTGGTCCAATCAAACAGCAAACTGCCCCGATGGATATGATCATTCAAGACACCCACAAGGAAACATTATCTTTTGACCTCATTTCCACACCACAGTTCGGGATCATACTTGGCATTCCATGGTTGAGAAAACATAACCCACTCATTAATTGGGGTACAGGCCAGGACCTGTTTGAGTCTGAAGTTTGCCAACACTTCTGCCTGGTTGATTCAGGGGACATGTCAAACCCTGCGAGAGCCCTCGGGGCGGTGGCTTCTTTAACGGTCAGTGGGGTAGGGCCATCTGAGATCTCACATACGGTAGGAGCAGCCCTAACCGGTATACCTCCAGAGTATCATGATTTCCAAGTGGTTTTCGCCAAGGCATCAGCTGAGGGTGTACCACCCCATAGGCCATACGACTGCCCTATCGATCTAGTTTCCGGGGCCTCGATACCTGAGGGCCGTATCTATTCCTTGTCACCGTCCGAAGTATTGCCTCTGAAGGAATATGTCCAACAAGCCCTACTTCTGGGTCACATCAGACCCTCCTCCTCACCTGCAGCAAGCCCAGTCTTTTTTGTTCCGAAGAAGGAGGGGGATCTCCGCCCCTGTGTGTAGCCCATTCCCCTCATCTCCACCCTTGTTGACAAACTAACCCATGCTTCCATCTACGCTAAACTAGATCTCCGGGTGCATACAACCTGATTCGCATGTGCAGTGGGGATGAGTGGAAGACGGCGTTCTGCACTCGCCAAGAGGGTTATTCAAATACACTGTCATGCCCTTTGGCTTATGTAATGCTCCGGCCATGTTTCAACGGTTTATTAACAACGTATTCAATGACATTCTAGACATCTATGTCATGATATATTTGAATGACATACTTGTCTTCTCGCCTACACTCAAAGAGCATATTGTCCATGTCAGAGTGCTATGCCGACTCCAAAAGAACGCATTGTTCGCAAAACCCCAGAAGTGCCTGTTTCATACAAAAGAAGTCGATTTCTTGGGGTTTCATCTCTCTCCTGGGGGTTTAGCAATGAACCAGTCTAAAATCCGTGCAATCACGGATTGGCCGGTCCCGGAGACCCTTAAGCAACTCTGATCATTCTTTGGTTTTGCGAACTTCTACCAGCGTTTTATCGCTGGTTTCTCTTCTGTTGTTGCCCCTCTAACAGCTTTGACCAGTCCACTGGTATCTTTTCACTGGTCCACTGAACACCAAGCAGCCTTTGACTCTCTTAAAACCTCGTTCACCACAGCCCCGGTTTTACAGCACCCAGTTCCAGAGCTCCCCTTCATTGTGGAAGCTGATGCATCCTTGTTTGCATTGGGTGCAGTTCTCTCCCAACCTTGTTCAGCTACCGGTCGCCTGCACCCGGTGGCATACCATTCAAGGAAGTTCACGTCGACTGAGATGCAGTATACGGTCACAGAAAAAGAGCTCCTGGCTATCAAGGATGCGTTTCAGGTCTGGAGACACCATCTGCTGGGGGCAAAACACCAGACAGTCGTTTACACTGAGCAGAAGAACCTGCAAGATCTGGCATCGCTTAAATGCGTTAACAGCCGACAGGTGCGTTGGCACCCGTCTTTGTGGTATACGATTTTGTGGTTAGACACAGACCAGGGGTTGTTCACGGTAAAGCGGATGCATTATCCCGTTCACCCGGGGGGGGGGGGGTACCTCTCCCGTCCTTTCCAGACACCTTTATCAGAACAGGCGCACGTGATATGTGCCTGCACACCCTTGCTACCCATGTTACAAGCTATTCGTCAATGGGTCGTGCAACATCCCCATGCATTGACAGAATGGGATCCGGTGGTTCAGGAAGGGCTGCCTTTCATACAGGGAAAGCTGTTTTTGGCCACTATTGACACACGTAACCAAGCACTGGAGTGGTCCCACAATGCCCTTATCAGCGGTCACCCAGGACAACAACGCACTTTGGAACTACTCAAGCGTTGGTGTTGGTGGCCGTCGATGAGACGCGACGTGGAGGACTATGTTAACACCTGCTCGGTTTGCTCGCAGTGTAAGTCGAGCAGAGGACGCACGCTCGGACTGCTACAACCTCTTCCGATACCCCCGAGGGCCTGGCATACGGTCTCGATGGATCTAATCACTGACCTACCTCGTACGCAGGGTTTCGACAAGATCTGGGTTGTGGTGGATTCCTATACAAAGATGGCTCGTTTTGTACCCTGCAAAGGGATTCCTTCTGCCCCGTCCCTGGCCCGGTTGTTTTTCAGGTCCGTTTTTTGTCTGTTCGGCCTACCTCAGGTCATTGTGTCGGACCGTGGTTCTCAAATCATGTCCCGTTTTTGGAAGGCCCTCACTAAACTTCTGGGTATCGATGCACACTTTTATTCTGCCTATCATCCTGAGAGCGACGGGCAGACGGAGAGGGTGAATCAAGTGTTAGAGCAATAGCTACGTTGTTTAACCCTTCAGTTCCAGTACTCATGGATTGATTCACTTCACCTTGCGGAATTCGCTTACAATAATGCCCTGCATACCTAAACTGGTTTCTCCCCGTTTTACTCCCTTTATGGCCAACATCCACGCACTCTTCCCTTTCCCGACTTCACGCCCACCAGTACCCCTGCCGCTGATTGTGCCCGTAATATCGCCGTGATTCATGCCCAGACCCTCGTCCATCTCCGGGAAGCCCAATCATCTATGAAGGCGGCTGCTGACAAAAAACGGGTAGATGCCCCGGTTTACCACGTGGGTGATCGGGTTTGGTTGTCCTCTCGTCATCTGCACATCCCTGGTTGCCGGAAATTACTCCTGTGCTTTGTTGGTCCCTATCGGGTGTCCAAGGTTGTGAATCCGGTTGCTTATCGCCTTGCTGTTCCCTCTACCTGGCGGCTGCACCCAGTGTTTCATATCTCTTTACTCAAGCCATGCCCTGGTCCCACCTGCCTTGTCTCTCCTCCTGCTCCCGTCTCTGTGGTTTCCCCTGATGAGTTCGAGGTTAGTGCCATTCTGGGTTCCTGTCTGCTTCGGGAACGTTCGCAATACCTAGCGGATTTGGTGGGTTACAGTCCTGAGGACCGGTCGTGGGTTTCCTCTTCTGATGTCCATGCCCCACAGTTGGTCGCCCGTTTTCAGCGGGAGCATCCATCCAGCCCACGGGGTCGTGGGCCTTTAGGGGGGGGCTCTGTCACGTCTCTGGTCACACATTACCCTGCCAACAGCCTTTCCCTTCATTCCCACATGCCCTCATGTAACTATCGACGGCGGTTGGGCAACAGCTCCTGGCGGCACAAAAGAAACAAGAGAGACTTATTGCCGAGCCGAGCTCCTTACCTCCGGTGGCGGTTGCCATGGTGACTTTCCACGCCACGCCATGGTCATCGGCTTAGCTTGGGGGCTTGTCGCTCTAAGCGACACGTGATCAGGAAGTAAAGTGCTCGAATGGTACACTAAACTCGGAGCACATATCACGTGACCAGGAAGCATTCTCCAGTTCAAGCAACACATGACACGGAACGTACACCACGTGACACGCTCACATGACTATCACTGCCTTTCCAAAGAAAAGAGCAAACGCTCGCACAACGCTTCACAGCTGCTTACGGCAGGTTTCGTTGAGCGTTTACCTTGTTCTTGCTTTCTCTGGATTCCATTGACCTCGGACTGCTTCACGGACCCGCTCTTGCTTCTCCTTGGTACCTCTGCTCTGTTAATCTGTTAAACTACGAACTTGGCTTTCACCTGGATTTGCTCTTGGATCATCCCTTGTCATTGACGTTACCTCTTGGCTTCCGACCACGGACTGTGTTTTGGATTGATTACGGATTTATTTTAAAGAGTTTTTATTGGCATTTTGTATAGAAAAAAGGCAGTTAAGCACAAATGCATCCTAGCATCCGGAGTGTTACAAGATTTGTCCAATAAACATTGCAAAACAATAACAGTGAACAAACGAACATTAACTTGGCCGTCCCATCCCCCACCACCATAGAGTTACTTGTTAGCCCTGCTCCGGACCGCGATCCAGGCACCGCTTGGATGTCTCAAAGAGTCGCAGTGCCGGGGTGAGCATGGGTGTGGTTCACCGGTCTTTTCCATGGCAACTGTCTATGACAATGGATCTGCTCAGGGGGGCTTGAAGTCCGTCGAGAAAATCATGTCTCTCAGGAGGGCCTTCCAGGATTCCAGTGCTGCACTCACATCCTCGCCTCCCCGATTATTCCCTTCTTCCCAGGCCCTGGTTTCAGCGCTGGTCCAACTCTCCATTTCCCTGATCCAGGGTTCAAATCTGGGGCCTCCGGTAGATTTCCAAGCCATTGCTATCGTCCTCTTCGTTAGAATGCAGGCCATGTCCATTAATTTCACTATATGCTTAATTTTGCTCAGTCTGGGATACGTGCCCAGGAGGCATTCCTTGGGTGTCCACTCGTATCTTTCCACTCCGGCCCCCCTGCAAGTCCTCTCGACAGCGAACCAGAGTTTCTTAGTTCTGGAGCAGGTCCAGAACATGTGGATTAGGTCTGCAGGCTCGCTGGTGCACCAGGGGCACACTGGTGGGGCTTTATCACTGAATGTGGACACCCTATGTGGGGTCATGTAGGTCCTGTAGAGGACATTCAGCTGGATGAGCCTGAACCTGGCATTGCGGGATACTTCCTTCGGGTACATCAGGGCCCTGCCCCACTCGTTCTCTGTGATGTTGGTCTCCAGATCTGCCTCCCACCTTTCTTTCAGGTGCTCACTCCTCGGGTTGCGTCTGTCATTTAGCTGGGCATGTAGTCTCGACGTGGGTTTCCAGCCATCGCTCAGGTTGTGCATCTCCTGCACTAAAGGGTGTTTTCCGGTTCCTCAGGCCATGTGCTCCAGGTCTTCTTGGCAGCATGTTTCACCCTCTGATACCATAAAAATTGGCCAGCGGCAAGCGCTTCTTCCGTCTGTAATGAGTCGAAGTCCCGGAATATTCCGTCCGCAAACATGTCCCCCCACGTGTAGAGGCCAGAGTTCTCCCATTTCCTCATTGCCGGTAGGTCGGTGGGTGACTTGCAGACACCGGCGAGCAAGGGGATTTCGGGCATATATGGTGGGCTCGGGCCGAGCGATGAGCAGACTTTGTTCCAGACTTGTCTCCCCAGCTTTACCAGCATGGGGGGGTCGGGGGGCCCTACCTGTGAGTTCCATATTACTTCTTTGGGGTACATTGGTGCTATCAGTTGGCGAAGGAGGCCTGTCTCGGCTGTTGGTTCATCGGACAACCACTTGACAACGTGTGTCAGTTGTGCTGCGAGGTAGTATTTCTGGAAATCGGGGAGTTGGATTCCACCCTCCCTGTGTGGAAGTGTGAGGGTATTCAGCGAAAGTCTGTGTCTGGCCGGGCCCCATAGGAAATCTCTGAGTAGGGATTCCAATTTCCTGAAGAAGGGGGGAGGAATGTAGTACGTTATGTTGGTGAAATAGTACAGGAATCTCGGTAGTATTATCATTTTAGTGATAGCCGCTCTGCCCATCACAGAGAGTGGGAGTCTGGACCAGAATTTGGTGGATTTGCGCACCCCTCGCATTGCTGCCTCCGTGTTGCTTTCGTGTGTGGAAGCAGGCGTGTGCGTAATGGTGAGTCCTAGGTAGCGGAACGCTTCTGTCTGCCACTGGATCCCCATCTCAGGTAGTTCATCCGTTCCCCTCCCCAGGAGCCCGGCCAAAGGAAAGGAGCATGACTTCTGCCTGCTAAACTTGATCCCGGAGTATTTTGCAAAGTTGTCTAGAATGTCTAATGCTAATGGTGCATTCATTCGGGGGTTACTCAGGTACAAGAGGACATCGTCTGCGTACAGCGAAATGATGTTATCCGTCTCGCCCGTCCTGATCCCTGCATCAAAAAGCTGCTTCCTGAAATAGATTGCTACAGGTTCTAGGCCGAGGACGTACAGCATTGGTGACAGTGGGCATCCTTGCCTCGTTCCTCTTTGAATGTCCCAGGATTTTGACACCATGCCCCCTGTCTTTACCCTCGCCACTGGGGTATTATAGAGCACTCTGACCCACCGGATGAAGTGCTCGCCGAGCCCGAACTCCCTCAGAGTCTCAATCAGCCATTCCCAGAATATTGAGTCAAATGCCTTAATGGCGTCCAGCGAGAGTACTGACAGTTCCTCCTCACTCTCTGCGGTTTGAGCTATGACATGTTGGAGCCTCCTCAGGTTGGCTGTGGTATTGCGTCCCGGGACAAAGCCGTTTTGGTCCTCGTGTATTATAGACCCTATCACCCTGGACAGCCTTTTCGCCAGTATGGTTGTTAAGATTTTGCTGTCATAGTTCAGCATTGCCAGAGGGCGATAAGAGTCGCACTCATTGACGGGTTTACCAGGTTTAAGCATTGGGATAATAAGTGTCTCTCTCATGGTGCCGGGTAATATGCCAGTCTTGTATGCCTCTTCATATACTCCGTGGAGTATCGGGGCTATGATCTCCTCATAGGCTTTGTAAAATTCTGGTGTGAGGCCATCCGTTCCGGGAGTCTTGCTTGTGGAGAGGGACTTGATTGCCTCTGAGATATCCTCCGTCGTGATGGCCTCGCCCAGCATCTCTCGTTGCTCCGAGCTCAGTTTGGGGAGGCCTACTTCAGCCAGGGTGTCCCGAATGTCCTCTACTGGGACTTGTTCATCATGAGCATAGAGCTTGGCATAGAAGTTTGAGAAGACATCGTTGATCGCCTGTTGTGTCCTCTGGGTTGCGCCGTGTTCGTCCTTGATTTCCTTGGGAGTGTGCCTTGGGTGCTCCTTCCTGCACAGCCAGGCCAATATCCTGCCCGGTTTATCCGCTTCCTTGTGCGCCTGTGCAGTGCGTGTGGAGAAGTCGAATTTGGATAGCCTCTCCCAGGCGAGACGGCAGCCGTCCCTGATTTCTGCCAGCTTAGGTTCCTTCTCGCTGGTTGGGATCGGGCTGTTTTCCAGTCGTCTAATCTCCTCTTCCATGGTCTCAAGTTCCCTTTTTAGTTGCCTCCTGATACTGCCTGCTTCTGCTATCACTTGGCCTCTGGTTACTACCTTCATTGCCTCCCAGAGCGTGCTCCACTTCTCGACCGACCCCTTGTTGAGCCTCACGTATTCTTCCAGCCTTTCCCCTAGGGTGTCCTTGAAGGAGGGGTCAGCCAGAGTTTCCGTGGGCATACGCCACATCGGGATGGGGGGCCTCGGGCCTTTCAGACTTAGTTGCATGAGCAGAGGGGAGTGATCCGAGATCGACCTGCCCAGGTAGTTTACGGAGTGCACCTGTGGGAGTAGTTCGCCGTTGACGAAAAAGTGGTCTATCCTGGTGTGGAGGCCATGTGGAGATGAGTAGTATGAGTAGGATCTATCGGCTGGGTGTAGGTCTCTCCAGATGTCGACCAGTGCCAGGTCATCCACTGCTTTGCAGAGTGCCCTCGAAGCGGAATTGTTGGAGGCTCGTGGCGTCCTGGACCTGTCCAGCTCTTCGTTCATGACGCAGTTGAAGTCTCCCCCCCATAGGAAGGTGTCGTTTCTGTGGTGCGCAATTCTGGCGCATAGCTGGTTCAGGTGGGAAGGCACGCCGTGCTGGGGGAAGTATGAGTTTACAATGCATATCCTTGTGTTCTCTATCATGCCCCACACCACTACGTATCTTCCGTCCTTATCCACATCTGTCCCCATTTGATGGAATGGTGTGTCTGGGCTCACCCATGTATACACTCCCCGTGCGAATTTGGAGTAAGATGCGCCGCAGCCTTGGCCCCCCCAGTAGTCTGCCAGTTTGTGTGTGGTGTCTGCCAGGAGGTGTGTCTCCTGGAGGAGCGCGATCGACACCTTCTTGCGCCTCAGGTATGAGTGGACACGGTTCCTCCTTACGTAGGATCCCATCCCCCTGACATTCCATGTGATTATGTTAAGTTGTGGTGCCATCCCTTGGGTGTGGATGTCGTCGTGGTTGGCCCCTTGTCCCGCCCCCACAAGATCTCTTCCTACTGCGCATCATGTCTTGTTCTGCATTTGCGGCTCGGCCAGCCTCATTTCTCGGCGTCGGGTGCTCATTGATTGCTTGGGTGGTTCTGGGGAGAGGGACGGTCTCAACAGGAACACAGAAGAAAAGAAGGAGAAGAAAAAAAGAAAAAAAACAACTGTAACTGGTGCACCCAGCTCCTGCCGGTGAGGTGCAGTGCTCAGGTGCTCTCGCGCAGTCTGGCCCCGTCAGGGTTTCCGGCGCGAGCAGGTTTGTGCTGGCAACAGGCCTGCACTGATCTTCCGGGGGTTGTCGTTGCGTGCCCATGTGTGGGAGGCCCGGCGGGCCACGTAATCTTGTTGCTATCTCTTATTATAGTGGTGTTCCAGCTTGTTTGTTGTACCCTTTTACGATGAAGTCCATTGTGCGCGTCAGGAGAGAGGGGCTCCAGCGCCATGTTATCTATCTTTGCGGGTTACAGCGCGGTTCTCGGCGGTGGGTTCTTCGGGGACCTCGGCCAGGTTGTTATGTTCCATCCACATGGTGGCTGCATCTGGAGTTTCAAGGAATATCGCTCTTCCTTTGTGGATCACTTTCAGCCTGGAGGGATACAGCAGCATGTACTTCAAGTTTAGCTGCCTCAGTCTGGCCTTTATCGGGATGAAGGAGTTCCTTGCTCTCTGTACCGCTTGCGTGTAGTCCGGGTATATGGTGATTTTGGAGTTACTTCTGTCTATCACCCCACCCTTTCTCGAGAATTTCAGGATCACTTCCCTGTCTCGGAAGTTAAGGACCTTCGCGATGATGGGTCGGGGGTGGGAACCCGGAGGGGGCTTCTTCTGTAGTGATCTGTGGGCTCTCTCTATGGCGAAGCCCTGTGAGAGCTTCTCCGCCCCAATTTCCTGCTGAATTAAGGATTCCACATATGCCGTCGGGTCGGAAGTCTCTGTCCCCTCAGGGACACCAAGGATTCTGATGTTGTTGCGCCTGGCGCGTCCTTCCGCCTCCTCCGACCTTGCCTCCAGGATGCCCACCCTCCTCCTTAGGTCTACCACCTCAGCTTTAAGGTCATTCGTGTCTTCCAGCGTTTCCTTCTGGGTGGTTTCTATATTGGTGACACGCTCTGTCAGGTTGCGGGCGTCTTGACGTATAAGCTGTATGTCGGCCTTTACCTCTCCTATCTTAGTGTCTATAAACTCCCTTAAGGCCGCTATTGCTTCCAGTACCTGACTGTCTTTGGGACTTTCCTCCTGGGTAGCCTGATGCGTCGCGCCTTTTGGGGTGGATTGGGCAACGGGGGGGGCCTTGGTCGTGAGGAAGGGGTCCATCGTGGCGGTCTTGGCCTTGTTTCTCAGGGTGGACATTGCGGTGTTGCTTGAGCCTTCCGGTTGGTGCTGGCGGCTAACTCGCCTCTTCAGGCCGGGTTTTTGTATAGGCCCGTCCAGGGCCGCGTCCCACCCAAGCTCGTGGGGTGTATTGCTGTCCTCGGTGGAGCCCCGCCTTGGGTTGCCACGGTCCTATGGCCAGAGAGCCCCCGGCAGGCGTGAGGTCCTGGGGGCTTATCCGCCCCGGAGGTGCAGGGCCCGCGTTCGTGGCGGGCAGAAGAGGTGCCCCAGCGGGGCCGGGTAGGCGGTGCCGATGGTGAAGGGTGCTTGGCGCCTATTGCCGCAGTGTGCCGGTTAGCTTTGGGCCCTCGGGGGGGCAGTTCACCGGGTACAGGCCGTCTGAGCCCAGCGAGTCGGGCCACACCTGGGTGGGCCCCCAGTTCATCGGGTCGTAGGCAGTTCGTAGTGCGCGCTCCCACAGCGCGGCGGCCTCCGGTCAGAGTCACCCAAGGCAGCTCCACCTCCAAAGGGTCCCCCGGGCCCCCGGGTCTCCTCCGACTCTCCGGGTGGCTCCCACCGCGGGCTCCCCAGAGGGGGCTCCGCCCGCTGTCCGCTGCCCGGGTGGACCGGAGTGCGAGGTGCTGGTGGCGGTCTCTCCCCCAAGGCCGCCCGGGCGCAGAACGCCGCCTCTCCCCGGCCGCCCGGGGACGCACCTCGGCTGGGTCTCGCGGCGCCGGACCAGCGCTTTCTTCGCCCCGCCGTGCTCCTCCGAGCGGCGGCCAAGGCAGGGTCTTAGTCGGCCGCTGCTGCTGACAGAGCGCCGCCTTCGCTGCTCGCGATCATGGCGGCCATCTTGTGTATCTCGCCCAAGGCCGGGGGGGGGACGCCGGTCCCCAAGCTCCGATTTTCGTCGGGTGAAGCTGGAAAGTGGGCAGATTCGCCCAGGCTTCAGCTGGATCAGCTTGATTTCGGCGCCACTGGTCGCAAGGATCGTTGTGCAGGATCGGAATACGGGCTCGTCCGGAGCTCGAGGTTTTAGCCTCCTCACTCCATGAGCACCAGGCCACGCCCCTGATTACGGATTACCCCATCATTGTGCCTTGCTCACGTGTCTCTGATGAATCAGGTGTTAATCTTCATCAAGAGTGCCACCATATTCTTCCAACTGTCGCCTGCCGCCGTCGACCACTGTAGACCCCTGCCCAGTACTACACCCGGGGTATCTGACCATTAACATTGGGGTAAGCTTTTTGTGTAACTTGCTCCTTGCACCCATTTATTGTTTTGCCTTCCTGTTCCTAATCTCATTGCTTGCCTTACAGTGGTCAGGGGGTTTCTTCCGGCGTTCCTGGTTCCAGGCTCACGGTACTCTACACCTGTGGCCCCAAAGACTGCCCGGGCAGTTATATTACTATTCTTGCCCATGTGGTACTTGGGGACGGAGGTTTCATCATCTACACGACCATCAAGTCTTAACATTGGGTGCCTCGGCTTCTTCAGGCAGTCCCACAATACGTATGTTGTTCCTCCGGGCTCGTCCTTCCGCCTCCTCCACCCTACTTTCCAGGTTGCCCATGCGTTGTTCTAAGACTTGGAGCCCGGATTTATGGGATGCACAAGCAGCTGTATTCGGGGCCACTTCCTTCTCTAAATCGCCAGTACGTTCTGCTAGCGCTCTGACATCTAGCCGGAGGAGATTCATCTCCTCCTGCACTGCACCAACTTTGAACTCCAGTGCGGCCTTCAGTTCGACCATGGCTGATTCCAGCTTGGTTTCCCAAGCCACTTTCAAGTCTGTGATTGCTGCAAGGATCTCCTGATCTTTGCTCGTGGCATCTGTGCCCACGGTGGGGGTTCTCTCCTTGCTCCTTGCCCCCTCTGCCATTGATGGTGTTCTGTCATGTTTGTGGAGCGTAGGTTGTTTGCCCTTTGTTTTAGGCAGTTTATTGGCCATCTCAGTGTTTCTGGGCTTGTGTGTACGGGCCCCGCAGCGTGTGGTCTTTGGCTTCCTTCAAGTTGGTCCCCGGTTGGCAACGGGACCCGGATGGGCCAAGTCTGGGGTTTTCCTTGTGCTCCCGAGTCTGTGTCTGGAGTGGATTGTATCCTCCCACGTAGTTGTGCACAGGCAATTCTTATCTCCCACTTCGTGCGTGTGCAACTGTTTTGGCTATTGTTGTAACATTGGGCACTTCATCAAGCTATTCACCTCCACATGGCAGTTCCTTTCATTCAAAAAGTTTACTCCTAGCAATCCGCTACCATAATGTGCAACCTCTGCTACTTAAGGTCCCCAATGCGCAGTATGGTCACCCTGTAAAACCTGCTGCATCTCTTTGCCATGCCTGTATCCTCCTCTTTAACGTGGTATGATTATCAGCTCCTTCTGCTGATTGCCGGGCCCTGCGCAGCGCTGTAGCCCTGCTCCGGTTAGGTGTTCATGGATACAAATGTATCCCCTTTGTTGCGCCCTCTACATTCGTCTCTCGAGATCCGAGGCGTCCTACGTTAGGTCCGCCCGCCTCACCTCGCCGTGATCATTGCAACTATGTTCCCTCGGCTGGGCCAGGATTCATCAGCCCGTCAGGGGTGCCTCCTTTCCAGTCTGCCCCTGGGGTGCCGCAAATGCTGAGTCCTCAGTATTACCCACCGAACATTTCCACGGACCCTATGTTGTCCGTCCTTCACATCGGGTGATGCGCTTCAGTTACTTTGTGCTGCACGCGCGGGGTGCCTCGCTCCCTGAGCACCCTCCCTGCGGCTTATTTTGGTCTCTTTACAGTCTGACACGTGATCCGCCCGGGTCTGCTGCTTTTCACTTTGTTCTCACGTGGCCGCCATTTTCTCCACTGCCGCGTACGATTCTCTGCAGTTCCCTGCGGTTTTGACCATGTTAGCCGCTCTGATCCGCAATGCAGCAATATGATTTTCTGTGCCCAGGAGCCTCGTTTCTTCGATAGTGGTGCATTCAATGTCCATATTCATACGGGTTTATATCGGATAATGTTCGGATCTACAGGAGCCTTGAAGAGAGCATGTCCTCCTAGATGGCTCACAAGCCACGCCCCCAGGTTGCCCCCATACTTACCCCCTTCAATTGCTTATAGATTTGTTTTTTGAAGATAAAGAAGTTCTCACACATAGCCAACCGTGTGCACTCCAGGATAAAACCTGTAGGTGGTATATGTGGTTCTGTCCTCTGATCTAAATATGAGCTCAACACATCAAGACATTTCATTTGTGGGATGGATGTATAAAGTGACTCTACATCCATCGTCACTAGAATGTCTCCATCTTGGATTGTCACACCTTCTAAGATCTTAATCATATCCGTTGTGTCTTTTACATATCATGTCATTGTCAACACATATGGTTTCAAGAAATGTTCACTGTAAATGGATAGGGGCTCCAACAAAGAGTTGATAGCAGAGGCTTTTGGACGACCCGCGGGTGTTTCTACATTTTTGTGGACCTTAGGTAATGTATAAAAAGCCCCCATTTTTGGATGTTGCTTATTGACGAAGATACTTTTTTGTTTGCTAAGCCATTCTTCTTTCACTGCAAAGTTCACCAGATTTTCTATTTCTTCCTGCAGTCTTTGTGTAGTATCCCTATCCATTTTTTTATAGGCCAATGGATCTGACGAAAGTCTAAGGCATTCCCTTTCATACTTGTCCATGTCCATCAACACAATTCCGCCGACTTCATTGGCTGGCTTAATAGTGATCTCAGAGTTGTCACATAGGCCCTTGATCCCCTCTCTTTCTGCCTTATTAAGATTGTCAGTGTGGTAATTTTTGTGCTCGAGTGGCTCGTGCATTTGTTTGATTACTACTTTTTCAAACACCTGAATCTCTGGTGGACAAGTGTGGGGAGGAGGGTAGAAGAAGGATTTGACTTTCAAACCTGTCACATTGGTCTGGCCATCCTGTATTGACGACCCTGAGTGATCCTTCTTCTGAGATGGAAGATAGATTTCGAAGAAGTGTTTCAGACGGATATTGCGAAAAAACCTCTGTAATTCCATTTCACATTGAAATACTCTAGCCTTGGTAACTGGGACAAATGAAAGTCCCTTAGCCAGAATATCACGTTCAATGATAGTAAGTTGATGTCTAGATAGATTAAAGATAGTAATATTGTCACACTGGTTTTGGTACCATTGACGGGTCCCCATGACTGTTCCCGTTCTGAATTGTTGTCGTGCTCGGCCGAGTTGCCCCCCTCTGGGAAAAAAACTGGGGTTGCTGCAGCTGTTGAGGCTGTGGGAGGTTAAACTGACCACCCTGATTGGAGCCTCCTGATAGACTAGGGTCAGATCCACTCGAGGTAGCCGATGAGTAGGAAAAATTCACAAACCTTCCACTACCCAGAAGTTAGATATGAGGTACACAATATATACAATTTAACGTATATTCACAACTTTGGAATTAATAATATTGTCTGATACGTGCCTGCAGAGAACAGGAGGCAACCTTGAGCGTTTGGGATTTACTCCTGCAGAACCTAGACTATCCTCACCAAGTGGTGAGTTGAGGTTAGTATGGGTTGAACACAACCATGTTTTTTGGTTGTTTTTGAGTTAAATTGATTTATGATGTCACTTTGACATAGAAGAAATGAGGCTGGATACTGAATGTATGTTTTTTACATTTTTTAGGGAATCGGAAACCAAAAAGAACTTCCTTTTTTTCACTTTCCTTCTACACACCTAAAATTGAAGTGTGGCAAAAACCACGTTTGTATCTGGTCCGGAGAAGGTCCTTGTGTACTATGTGGCCATCATCTGTGGCCGCAACGTGACCGAAACATATGTAGACATGACAAGTCGACATGAATTACATGTGGACATAAATGTTAGATTTAATGTGGACTATATGTGCAATTATATAAATACTCTGTGTTGAGCAATAAGAAGGTCTTTATGTTGTTTTGACTTTTCTGTTGCTATTATATGTAAGTGTGCTAGTGGACATTTGTTGGTGTGCCTGTGTGTGTCTGATGGAACATCGGTTGAGTGATGTTTTTTTTGTTTTTCTGGTTCCTTGGGTAGTGGCTTCTAACTGCCCAGTATATTTAATGTGTCTATGAACATTGGTTGTACAGAATAAATTTATATTTTTTGATAAGTATTGTGTGAGTCTATTGGCTATCCAGCCTCCTCAATCACGGTTCATTTGTTCTGATTGACTATTGTATTTTGCCTGAAGGACTGTTGATTTACAGGCACCCTATTAACGTTTATCTTTGCTAATATGAGCCAGGCACTATCCTCCAGAAGGGTCAACAAAAGCACAGCGACAATTAGCTGCTTCAATCTTTCACTTTTACAAACAGCTTTTGAATAAACAAAAACCGAACCTACAGTCTTCAGCAGTATAGGCAATACATAATGAAACTAGCAAGCTTTGCTAATGGGTCAGAGGCTCTCCTACAGGGGGGTTAACAGAAGCAAAGCATGAAGAGTTGCACCCTGAGTATGGCAAGATGGGGCCAGATCGATCGAGGCACCCCGACTCCACAGAGCAAGCAGCAACAATAAGGTGCTGCCCATAAAGTCAATATTACAACACCTTAGCATGTCATCCTGATATGTCACAGGGTTATTAGAAATAGGGCGCACTAATGGGAACAGAAGTGGGAGGAATGTGACATAGTTTGTAATGTATTTAATCTATGTTTCCATAATTTCAAGAGGCCTGGCCCACAAACTGCCCTTATCTTCCTCAATGTAACCAATGTTGTGTTTTTTTAATAAGCTTTATTTTCATTATGTTAACACATTCTTTACATTGTGCAGCTTCAAAAGGCAACATTATTTGTGAAGAACGGGTGCATATCCCCCCCCACTGTACTCTGCCCCCAACCGAAATATTAAGAAAAAATACAAACTACCATTTTCACATGTCGATATTAGCTACTTTCATCACTAGCATAGTATTGCCGTTGAGGATGACCTCATGTTATCTAATTATGTGACCAATCTCTGTTAGCCCATGTTGCTCCCTAACAGCCCAGACCACTACAAGGCTGTGTTCCCTCCCCAATTAATCCTCTTAGCCCTCCCCTCTGGATCTGCTAAGTAAGGCATAGGATTTGCATAAGTCGAGACCTAAATACTGCAGCCTCCCTATCCCGGACATATTCCACAAAGGGGGACCAAACCCTGGTGTATTTGGGTATGGAATTGGTCACTAAATCTGTAATTCTTTCCATGGCGAGGATATCCCATATCTTGGTCCACCAGTATGCTATTGGAGAGCCCTCCTTGCGACTTCCAAAACCATGCCCTAGTTATCTTTGCTGCGAGAAGCAATTGGGTGATGAGGGTAGCTCGTGAGCTCAAGAGTGGGAATGTGCCATCTACTTGAGTGCCACCCAGGACCACTAGGGCACATAAGGGGCGTTTGCTCCCAGTGATTTCTTTGATGTGTGCCAGGACTTCCTTCCAGTACACTTGTATTACGGGACAGGTCCACCACATGTGTATCATGTCTCCCCTGTCCCCACACCCATGCCAGCAGCGATGTGAGGTATTTGGGAATATTTTGTCTAGCTTTGCTTTCCTTGCGGGAGATACCATTGGTAACATAGCCTAATGCCCCCTCTTTTATTTGTGTACATCTTGAGCTCTTGCGAGTTTGTTGCCAGATTCTATTCCATGATTCCTCTGAAATCTCCTGTCCTACATTCCGTTCCCAATTAAGCATGTAAGGGAGTTTTCCACTGTTGTGTTTTCACAATCTGTTATTGCCTTTCCGTTTTGTAAAATGCATGTGTGATCTTGAAAACGACTTAATGGTGGTCCCTCTAAAAGGTGGGCAGAAAAACATATACATTAGACTCAGACTGAAACTAGGAACAAATAAAACGGCTTGACTAGATGCAAGGTGCATTAAACATTTGAGCATGTACTGTGAGGGCATCCTCACCACGCCCTATAACTAAAATGAGACTAGTCTCGACCATCAAACGATAAACAAAACAGTCCTAGTGGAGTCTGTCAAATCAAAATGGCCTATGCTAACAAAAACCTAATGCCTGCCCTATCTCTTGTACAAAAAGTGTAAAAAGGAGAAATGTATGCAAAGGAAAAATCAGTTTTCAAAAGAATAAAGGCAGTTGAACCAGCTCTCCTCCTCACGTTAAACCTCAGGGAGTAAGGCTGCCCTTGTAGGCAGGATGACACACTCTAACTTGGCTTCTAACACTTTAAGCAGTTCCAAACCGTGGATTGAGGCCCGCCTGCCCTTCCACATTAAAGTCTCTTACTTGACTTTCAAAATGATATTCCAACGTAAAGCTCACAAAGGTCCCCCTCTGCCGGGCTCAGACCTTACAGCGCACAGTTCACACAAAGCTCCCCTTCTGCCAGGTTTAGATCTTACAGCACACAGTTCACGTAGGTCCCCCTTTGTCGGGCTCAGACCTCCCACGTCACAGTTCAATACAATCTTGCCTTCCCCAAGCCTATTGTAAATCAGGTTTTTGTAGGGGTGTGACAGAGCTCAGGCGAAAGCAGCCATCTTAGTTGGGCTCTCGAGCGCCCCCTTACACTTGTTTTGTTATATTTGGGGGGAGTAGTTATGCCACATATATGAGAATGAGCATTCACTTCCCGCCGCTCTTTGTACATACCCCTCATTTTGCCCACTATACCTCTTTTTGGGATGATCCCTCCCTGTTGAATCACGCAGCCTAATGAGCAGTAACGGTCAAACGCCCTTTGAATGTCCCTAAAAGAATCAGATGACTTTAAAGTTCTGTAAAGTATGGAGATGGCACTGTATATCACTTGTCACATGGTAGATAGTTTTTGTGTCAAATCTGTTTATGTGGTAAAACCATATTCAAAGAGTGCCCTTTCCCGTTGTCTCTCTTCCCTTACCAATCCTTCCTACTACCAACCCTAACTTTTTGTCGGTTTATTTGTTTTATATTGATGTTTATCAACAATTAAATAGATGGCAATTTGAGCTAGATTTATCATATCATAACTAATTGAGCCCTGTTTTGAAAAAGGCTTGTTGGCCGAAACGCATGTAAACAACGGTAAAGGGCACTCTTTGAATATGATTTAAGAATTGATTCAATCAACTAAATTCTCAGTTGAATAAAATATTTTTGGGATTATCACCAAGCAAAACTTTGGTTATTGTGTCCAGCGCAACATTCAAAAATACAAACACCGTTGAAATGTTAGTATTTATTTATTTGCATTTGTAAAGCACACACACAGCCCGGGGGCATCAAGGCGCTGTTACAGGAATATGTCTTAGTTGCGTATTTATAACGCGCTTAATACCCAGAGGTTTCTAAGCGCGGAACCGGGGATCGAACCTGTGTTGCTTCATGTCCTCTTGTTTCCAAGGCGAGCACGTTGACGCTGAGCTATCCTCCCTATTTGAAGGAAGGGGCAATCCTTCTTTGGATTTTGAAGTGCGACAGACACACCTTACGCTAGGTCCAGGTTGTGAGGTGCCAGTCTTTATACCCCAGTACAAATCTTCTGTTTGGTTGTAGGTCATTTGGTCGAAAACCAAATGATCGAATGCCATTTGATCGAGAGTCAAATGGTCGAAAAAATTGTCACTTTTTTTTTTTATGGGGGGGTTCCCACCCCAAACCCCCTTTTTCTATTTTTTTTTTTTACCAAACAAAACTAAAAAAATATTTAAATAAATAAATAACAAAAATTCGACCATTTTTTTTTCGACCATTTGACTTTCGATCAAATGGTCATTCGATCTTTTATTTTCGACCATTTGACCGGACACCCTTCTTGTTTATGTGGTAAACTGTCAATTTTTGTTTAGATCCAGAAGCAACCATATTTCGTCCCCACTAACTTACCGCACAATGAGACGGACCAAATCTGTTATGGTTGTAGAGCAGATAGTTCATCGGGTTAGGCCTGCTGCTATGTGACTTTTTGGTAAATAAAAGTGACATATTAGGAAGGGCATATCTGCTTGCAGCAGACACTTCACTCACAAATAGGTACACTTCGAGGCAATAACACTTCCATACCAAGCCCACTATAAAGTAATGGTCTTGGGTACAGACAGGTTTCGCAAAAAAAAAACTAAATGCATCTTTTTTTTCTTTTCAGTAATAATTCCAATCATGTCACTGTTAATGTGCTTTTCTTTGATTGCAACAAATCTCTGTATTAGAAAGTATGGTGTGAATTTGAGGCATTGCCGATTCCTGGTGAAGTTAATTGTAAATGGCTGGTAGAAAGTATTGATGAAAGTGGAAGAGAAGTACCTGAAGAAAAGTATTCATAGGAGTAGCGCTTATCCAGTCAGCAGGTAAGCAATGTGTATTTTTGTCAATCTATTTCATTTTTCGTCGGGGGGGAGGGGCTTGCACCTGCCATCTCTATGCAGAGTCATTCGATTTTTTGCACAATGGCCATCACTCCTTCACAACCTCTCTACATCCTTTAGGGTCACTTTCTTAAGTATAGATGGCCTACATGATTCAGAAATTTCTGTTGTATTTTGAAGTTTTAACTTGCCTTTTTTCATAAAATCAGCCAAGAAACAGTGTATTAACACAGAAAATATTTGAAGAAATAATTAAAACCTATTGTGGTAATGCAGAGGTACTAATTCAGCCTTTAAAAAGAAAGGCAAAGGAGGAAAAGCCGATACTGGTGGAATATGGTAATCAGAGATGTGCTGGAAAACATAAGAGTGTTGCGTGAACTACAAGAAGAAGATTGAAAAAGCTGATGGGAGGAAACTGACTACTCCTAAACTTAGTAATGACTGCTCACTGTTACAGTCACAAAAGCTGAAAAACCTAAGTCTTTTGGCAGGGATGGCTAGTGTTCTTCAGACCGCTGTGAGGAACTCATGGTGGCCACAGTAAAGACAGACACAAGTGATCATAGTTCAAGGGTGTTTATTAAACTGTATGCAGGTTGGACAAATGCCTAATCTAAACCTAAATCTAAGATGGGAGCAAGTGTCTACCTTCAAATGAAAATAAGGCAGTCCTAGTGGCGTTGTGTCAAAATAAAAGGGAACCTATACTAAGAAACCTATTGCCAAACCTTACAACTGATACAAAAAGCTGTGTGAGATAGTTCTCAAGAAAAGAAAGAAGTGTTCACAAATAATATGTTAGTATGCGGTAGCCTGGGACTCCCTTCCCCACGTTTTGAGCGCAGGGTAAGGCAGGATCTTGGAGCACAGCACACTCTCGAGCTTCTCCAGCATGAGACGACAGTTCCACTTGCTGTGCTCAGGACCGTCGATGGCCAAGTCTTGTTTCTCCTGAAAGTCTCTTGCCTTCGAGGGCCTGGCGTAGTCAAATGACAAAACAAAAATTCATTTAATCTAATGAAAGTTCATTTCCTAGTTTTACTTAGGGTGAGGATTCTTCACCTCTGGGTCCCCCTCTTCTGGGCGCTGACCCCTCTTTAGTTTCATACTCCCTCCAATGGGTTCACTCTGGCTTCTATGAACGTTTGGGTGATAACTTCACCCCTGGATCTCTCTCATCCGGGTTCAGACCCTTCTCAAATTTCAAAATCTTTTTAAACAGTTGCAGTGGACATACCTCGGCCGGGTTCAACCTTTCTCAACACACTGTTTCTTGGGACTTTAGACTTGCTCCCTTCGCCGCAGCACCCCTTGTCCGGGTTCACTCTTGCCAACATTCACATTTGCATTTTTACTTTCAATGTTTGTGGGATTCACTTCTGTTGCCTTCTTTACAGAGTTTAGGTCAAAGGCTTTCGATTGTGCAGGGATTTTGCTTGACCTCTTGTATGACCGCTTTTACTTAACTTGACAGCTTTGTTACTGCTTACTGCTTTCCGATATCTGCAGTTTTTCTAAGATGGGATTGACCAGAGACTCTTGAGTTAGCACCCACGTGGTGCCGTTTGCTTATGAGCTGGTCTCCCCTTCAACACTTTGCGACATTCATTTACCACAGCCCGGCTCTTATCGGTTCTCTCCTCAACTCACCGGCTGTAATTAAACCCCTGGCTATCCTCGTAACTGGAGTCAAGGTCGGTACCACAGTAGCAGGAGTTTGCCTTGCTCCCCGTCGACACGCACCATGTACCATTAAAATCTGTTGCAGGACACTTGGGCTATTGTTCTCGGTCTTACGATTCCCTCCGCTGAGGTTTCGCGGCTCTGTGTCGAAAAGGGCACAGTCGTATCCTGCCTTGTAAGCCTCTCAATATTTGCCACCTTTCACCTCCTCTTGAACTGCCGTGTCTCGATAGCTGTCTCATCGTGCGGTCTGCCTTACTCGTGCTGTGCTCTCTTGCTCCACCTTCGATCCCTGTGGGGAAGGGAAAGGGTCGTCAGGTATGTGTAATTCTGCTCAATTGCCTCACTTTGCCTGATCCTTGTATTGGGACATGTCAGGTAAACAGCTCTGGTGTTAGTCCGTTCTCTGGTGTGTCGTGAAAACGTGTTTGTGTTGGAAAAGGGGTTGGGGGGAGTGGTTGAAAGAAGGGGGATACTGCATCTCACCCGTCGGTGTCCCACTCCCAGTCCCCATCCAAGTGATCCTCCCTCCCTGGTCCAGCCCCAGGAACTGGATCCAATAGCGATGGCCGTGTCCTGGCCACCTGCATGACAGATCCCTGGGGACTAGCGAGGGAGACACCTTTAGGTTTCTCACACCGCCTACATTCCTTCCTCAGAAAACACCTCTTTTACTTCATCTGGTCGATTGAACGACACAGCAATAAATTGGCAAATGTCTCTGTGTCATATTGCAGTTCCCAAAGAATAAGTTGTGCAACTAATACAAAATATTGGACTATCAAAAAACAGTCAACTGTCTGCTATAAAGGTTTTGTTGAACAGATCTAAATTGACAAGCTCAACTCTATTACTAAATCTTCTCCTCAGTGTGTCATTGTCACAGTATGAAGGTCTTAATCTGCTTAATCTTTCAGAGTGTGGTCTATTAAAATCATGGAATTAGGAACATCCCCACAACTGAGTTTGGTTCCTGCGTCAGCCCCTGCTGGTGCCAGAATAAGTGACACAGACATATCATCATGTCATGGGCAAATGCTGAAAAGGCTGTTTACCTGCCCACAACCATCTAATGTTTGAACCCCTCTAGAAAATGTGCTCAATCCTAACTGCATCTCCAATGACGCATGCGACAAAGCCCAAGACTGTCACCAGTTTGTTATAACTAGGATTGATGCGGATGTACAGCATGCACCCCAAAATGCAGCCCCTATTGTATGTGGGTGTGAAAACTGAATGTAAGTGTGCATTCAATAGTTACTCCCCATAACTTAGCAGTGTGACCTTTGAGTGACTCATTAGTCACCACACTGACTTGACATGTGTCTTAAACTCATTCATGTGCTGATACTGACCCCCATGGGTTTCTTTGTCTCTGTCTAGTACACAGACTAACAACCTGGATGATTAAGACGTACTTCAAACAATTATACTTTTAAATACTGTTAATTTGTATGGATAAATGATGCAAAACCAATGTTTGTTAGAAGCAGTTCATTGCTTTTTTATTTAGCAATGCTTTATTTTTCAGGCTCCACTTTTGGCTGACCTGCAATATCCTGATGAATCCTTGGACTATGGAAATGGAGAAAAGCCGCCATTTCACACTGGGGTATACACCTACATTATTTTAAAATTCTAATAGCTCAGTTGTCAATGCTACAATTGTATATGCCTAATTGTTTGTGTTTTTTATCCACAAGGAAATGGTGTATAATTCGTTGTCTTTGTTGTATAAAAATGACTCTTATTCGTTGGATCGTCATCCAAAATAGTCACAATGAAGATAAAGCACAATTGCTGGCAGAAATAACATCTCTACGAGCAGAGAACCATTGCTTAAAGGTAACTAGTGCAGTCATTATACCAATCTATAAGGCATAATGCCTGTAACAGTAGATCGGAGAAGTTAATGCAGCAAAGAGGTTGGAGTGAAGATGGACAGGGATACATTGCAGCACTGCATTACACTTTCCTTTGCAGATTTCATTCATCTGCATAACGCTTGTTCACAATATTTGTAACATTTTTAGTCTTGGCAGGATAGCTCAGGGGCAACGTGCTCACCTTGGAAGCAAGAAAACACGGAACAATACAGGTTTGATCCCCGCTTAGAAACCTCGGGGTATTAGGCACATTATAAATAACCTATCATATAATAACTTTTTGAGTGATAATGCTGATGTTGGCCTATCCGCCCCTCAGCCACTGTTTAGTTTATATATGTACCTTAGATGTGATGGCCAGAGAGTAGGTGCCTTTAGCTCCTGTTTTATTTAATTGTAGAACAGTTACAAGTCATGCAAAGACACAGTCATTTGGCAATACATCATTTGCAGGCAGCACTGGGGGCTCTGACCAGGACCAATTCATTCCCGGAATTAGAAGAGAAGTCATCAGAAATGGACATTAGCTCATTCACACAGCAAAAGGTGATGCTTTATTTTCTACTTTTTCATAACATGTTTGTATTCTTTAATGTATTGGTGTTATGTTAGTAAGCTTTCATAAGAATTATTACATAGGACGGACCTTATAAGTAGTGGCAGAGGTAGGACAGTAGTAAAGAATCTCCTTGTAGCTCTTGTCCCCGTTTGTTAAAAGACCAGGGAGACAGTCTCAGGGCAACCCTGTGTGGAAGAAAACCCTGTTTGTCAAAGTACTCGTCTTGATGTGTGCAGTTGCTGAGGTGCTGCTGCGGAGCTGGCTCAGGAAGTTTTTTTTCTCTGTATCCTCTCTTTGATTAATGCAGTGATCCGCTAAGGGGAATTACACATAGTGGGAACAGGATTGTGGGTTAGCGGAGGTAAGACACGCTGCGTGCGACTGTATGTAATCTGAGATCACAGTACATAATGACTGCGTACTGGGAGAGATGAAGGACCATATGGGTAATGGAGCGCAGGAGGCTGGCAGTTGCAGGCGGTCAGAGGAGAAAGAAGGGATTGTCTAAATATAGGAGAGTGGACAGATGAAATGAGGAGAACGCAAACAAGATTTAAAGTAGTGAAATACAAGCAAGGAGTGGTCTAGAAAACAAGATGCAAACTCACAAAGCGACCCACTCAACAGTAGCGGCACGCCATTGCCCAGGGATCTCAAGCCTTTGAAATCTTCTAGGGTAAGCCTCCAATGCCGTAGGAGGACCGGCGACGACACTGCATGCTAAATCAGCGAACACTAGAGCGTTACATGGCGCAATGGTTGCCATGTTGGAAGGAATTCTTAGCAAAGAATGGATTCCCTGCCATCTGCCCCACAAAGACTGCTGTCGGTAACGAGCTGTGACAGTTGGTCTTTTACATATCATGTAACCAAACGTTTGTGTGAATATAAATTAAGAAGCAATATTCTACATAGATTCTGGCCAGGCCTATTTTTTCATTTACAGCTTAAAAAATAAAACATCACCTAGGTGGATATTTGACCATAGTTGTAGGCATGGCTGTATTTGAAATGTTTGTGGACACTCAATATTTTCTCCCTCGACCCTCCTTCTATTCACCTGTAACACCTTGACATACAATCCCGTGTATCCTAGCAGTGGAATGTTTGTTCTCCTACAGTTAGTAATTCATAGTGTGCCGTGACGGCCAAGGTGCAAGTCTAGAAAGCAGCTGAAAGGATCCTTGAATCATTAAGAAAAAATGAGATGATTATTATCAATCCAACTCTTTAGGGACCACATTTCTTATAACGGGAATTCACCTCACCATGTTTTGTCCCGAAATATTTTAAATACAATCTGTACTCGCACGTCGTGAATATTTGTATTAATAATATACATTTTGCTACATTTCCATATACAGAATTGTTCCAAAGCGAGAGCTACACAAACCTTTGGAGGAGGCTAAAGCATCTCAAGGTGGTGCAAGCTTCCTTTTTGTCAGTGAGCTTCTCTTTTCCCCGAATAAGCTTGCTTCCGATAAAGGAGTAACGAGCGACAGAGCCAGAAGTGGTATCCTTGATGTAGAAAAGGCCAATGTTTTACACTGTACGGTCATTGCAAAGTTAATTCTTCTTTTTCCAAAGCTTATGCTTAATCATCACTTTGTTTAAGTATGTTTTATTGGTTTTGAAAGGACTGTACAAGACAATACAGTGTACAAACATGAATGTAAAATAAATACCAAAGTAGCAAGCAAATAAAGCGTCATCCATCAGATGTGATACATTGCAACACATTGTTGAATATCCAAGCATTCAAATGTCTGCTAAAGAAATCAAGTCGTTTCCGAGCCAAATTGGAAACTAACCATATGCGTTTTGGGATGGATTGAAAAATATGTGAAACCAAAGATGTCATTCAGGTTAATAACACACTTTGTTTTTAGTATTCAACCAAAATCCTAACAAACCTGAAAAATACTGCAACTATCCTTTACCTTGCCTTTTGGTATCTGGTCACTACAGTCACAAAATGTAGTTTAAAAAAAGTAACATGGAGTTTAAAAACATTAAAGAAATTGTTCCATAGGCTGGAACAATTGACACCAAGCAAATGACTTAAATGTGCCATACCATCTCCCGTCATAACAACTTTAAAACTTTAACTAAATGGAACAGTCTCCAATTTGAAAACCATAGTTAACTAACTTAATTTAAACAGTACCTTTTCCGCACGGAATGGACACGATATATACATGGTGGCCATTATGAGAGAGCTGTTGGAGTGTCAATTCTCTACTGCGTGAACGAATTCCATTCTAGACTAATTAGGTCTTTGTTTCCAACACATTTCAAAACATGTCCCTCATAACATTGTATTGTGTATTGTCCATTCTTGGTTTGCAAGCAGAATAAAGGTAATTAAAGTCAGGAAGGGAGTATTCTCTTTGGGGTGTTGTGTATTTAATTTGCTACAGTCTATCCTAGTATTCAATGAAGGCAAGCTTTTTCCAGCCGACATCTAATGTAGCAACTTCAAGGGCACCCGCTGCGATTACGGACTTCTTTTGAATTTTGACACGCAACTACAGAACCCGTTGTGTGGATTAGCCATTACGACTATCTCGAACATACAAATTCAGAAGATACCCAACCTGCTGCACTACGAGCAATGCAGTGTGTACAGATGTATTACTGATAACTAGGAATGGGTTTGGTCTAGTATCACACTTAGTACGGTGAAAGGTGTGACTGAAGCAGGACGTTAACAAGATTACCCTTATGGACATCTTTTTTTTTTTTAATTATTTTATTGGCGTTTACAAGCCTTTAAAAGGAAACAAAAAAGAAAAAACGCACAACAAAAGGTCACATTTTTCCATCTCAAGTACGTAGAATAATTTCCTCCTCTGTTAGTAAGCTTCTTGCAGCCACCACACCGCCCATTATGCAGCGATGATCCATGGTTTCCAAACATTTTTCAATCTCATCTAAGAACAGCGTTAGGGAAAATATCAGTTTTTCGTTCTCTCCGATGTACATCATATGCCACCACTCTTCAGCGTTCCTCGTAGACAGATCTGCAATCAGTGGTCCAAAAAATGTGCTTCTTTGCGGTAGGAGTAGGGGGCAAGATAGAACGAGATGTCTGGTCGTTTCCTCATATAGTTCACATAGCCTGCAGTTCACATTCGTCTTGTCCATGCCAGCCCAGTGTTTGGTTCTCTCTTTGGTCTCTAACAAGTTTAAACGGAAGCGCATATATATTGATCTTCTCTTATCGTCAGGAAACAGAGCTACATAGTTTGGGAGTTTGTTGTACGCTCGAGCTTCCCACGGTACGTCTTTCATTAGTTTAGTGGCAGTTCTTTCTTCGCCAGTAAGGATCCAATCGAGTCTCCAGATCTTTTTTTTCACTAAGTCTGGGTTGTCGCAGAGAGATATGGAATCTGTTTCATACATTGTCATCTTACACTCCATAAGGATAATAGACACTCTGGGTTTCCGCTACTTGGGTTGCTCAGGATTTGAAATTGCGGAGTAACGTTTGTCAAAATGGTTTTCCTGTATAGCGCAAGCGTGTTCCAGCAGATACGGGCCTTGATAGAGATCAGCCCTAGCTCGTATCTTATACAAGCTGTTCAGGTGTTATTGGGTAGATGAAGAGTTTTCACCCAAAATATGTGTTCCAGGGTCAACCAGAATTTTTCCGGGCATCCAAAAGCGTTTTCCGCCCCATAGATCAAGGCTGGGAGCACTTTCTGTTGGTAGAAGGTTATTACAGGCTTTAGTGAGAACTTCCCGTATTTTCTATTCAAGATCAAGGCCTGGTTGGCAAATTGACGACATTTTATTTTAGCCATCTCCGTCCAATGCTTATCATTCATACTTGTGTCAATCTGCATCCCAAGGTATCTAGTGGTTTCTACGGTACTTATCGTTTCTTTTCCTAGGTGCTTCTATTCAACTCAACAAGTCTTCAATTTTAGAGACTGATAAGCACGATTGCACAGCCAATGCATGCCAGATTGCTGCGTAGACAGCCCTGGCTCATTTAGTTCTTCCCCCGAAGAAGTTCCCACAGTAAACTGACCAATTACAGTATAGAGGAATTAAACATGTAGGGATATTAATTAACACAAGAATAAGACTTGTGTTAGGTTACAACAAGATGCCTTGTGTTTTATAGGTACTTGTATCACCACATAATCACCACAGGCATTATCTCCACTTAAATCCTCTGTCATTTACAACTTTTGGGGTTGATTTTTTTTGCTCTATAAACAATTGCGCTTTTTACTGTTGGTATATTGTCTTGCACATTTTTGCCCCTATCAATGTACTGTATTATGTATGCACTTTACTAACATTTGTGAGATACCCTAAATGGGAGTTGGTGACCTATAATTGTTCTTCCCATATCATGTTTATTAGTGGTTTTAAAGTTTTTTTAAATTTGCATTAAGAACATTTTGTATTGTTATATATGTTGTGATATAGGTTCATATGGTGACAGGTTTAATTCCCCTTGTAGACTGTGCTTGCCTATCAATATGCATCACCACTTGTCCCTTCTCCTAGTAACTGACTTCTCCAAACTCCTCCAGCGAGCATGAGCTTTTTTTGTTGATAGATTACCTGTACCAGGTTTGCTCTTTGATCGCTGTTCAAATACCTGGTATCCCCATTAGTCTTATCAGTATATTTCAATTGTTACAGTCTATCCTAGCATTCAATGAATCAGTGATGCGTTGTTTCCAGGCAGGAGGCGTTGGGTCACCCATGTAAGCACGGTACGCTTTGGCATGTGTGGGGTCATGTTTTTCAGGACCTTCTGGTTATCTTAATTAGCAAAGGGATACTATTTCCCCTTATCCACTTAGGCATTCTATTAGTAACTATGACAGTTTAAAATGTACAAATCAAACAAACTTATCTACAAAATTAATCAGTCAGTCTTGTTTCTGCATAATTGCCGCTGCTGCCTATTGTCCCTGCTGACTCAATGCCTGTCTGAACATCTCCTGAAATATATTAACCCCTTTACAACCAATACATTTTCTGAACGCACCCACAGAAAACTCTAATTCACTTTCAGCTCAAATCTATCTTTTAAGCCTGCGTGTTTGTCGATCTAAATGACAAATGCAAGCATTTAAATGTAGGGACACATTTGTAAGGTGAGATTTTAACATTATTTAATCAACAATAAGGAATTTAGCAGTGCCTATTTAGATGTCCATTTACATTCATGTATCCTTTCTTTTTTGTAAACATTTTTAGATATGTGTGCAAGGCCAACAATTGGCCTCCTTTGGATTGCAGAGTGATGAGAAGGAAGCTTGCCACCACACTCTGCAATGCCAGAAGAGGCCTAAAGATAACTCTGCCTTTGCAAACGCAGAACGGTGGATTTTATTTGTTTGTATTTGTGCAAACTGTTTTTTTATTCTTATAGAATCAAATTATGCATATTGAACTGCATTTGGTAAATGAAACAATGTTGAACGTTCTGAGACTGTTTGATTCAGGACATACTATATTATAATATCAGCAATTGTTATACCAGCAGTATTTTACTATCATAATGTTAACTAGTTACACCCTGGTGCTCATAGTGATATCAGGGGAAGTGACTGTCATCAGTCTGTCATGCAGGCAGACCTTTAACAGATTCTGTTTAGGTCATTGAAAGTGTTGTGTATTTTAGAGCAGTGCTTTTTAACTGTGGGAGTTGTTTATTGGGTGTGATGCAGTGTTAGCTAGAGGTGAGAACTGAAATGAGGGTGCTCTAGCACAGAAGACAAAGATGGAAAGTGACCGCTGCAAATTCTCTTGAGGTTTCAGAGTACACTATTCATGAGGCTAACTAGACTCCACCTAAACTCATTCCACCCGTCTTATAAGAGATACGTCCTCAGGTAACCAAATCTTTTGGATGCATCTTGAAATAATTAAATCGAATTCTGCAGTTGGCTGCAACAATCATTCACAATTCCAAAGCCATCCTAAAGTTCTCATGGAACCATCATGAAGTAATCCCCACCCATCCTGAAGTTGTAATGGAGTCATCCTGTAGTAATTTCAGCCCCATCATGAAGTTGTCATGAAGCCATCCAGGAGCAATGCCCACCCATCCTGAAGTTGTTGTGGATTTATCCTAGAGTAATCCCCATCCATCCTAAAGTTGTCATGGTGTCCTCTTGGAGTAATACAAGAGAATCACTGGAAGTAATCGGAAATCATCCAGGAGTAGTTTCTGGGATAACTCGAGTCATCTCATTTAAATATTTCACATACTTCAGGATGGTTTTGGCTGATCTCCCAGACTAGCAATGAATGACTCCAGAATGGAGTCAACATATGGCTCCAGAATGATTCCAGGAAGATCTTCCATTTTGACTTGGGTTGCTTGGCACCTACTACCATGATGAGGACATCCAAGCCCACCTCTGAATAGGGATGGTTCCTGGACATGTTACGCTCACCTGGTCTCTGTGGAGGCGTTAGGGCACGGTTGCAGCCCTCTCGGGGATGACGTCGCTCGGGTCCGACTTCGCCCTCTGCGCTCATGTGATGACTGGTGGTAATAGGTGATGCTGCTCGGGACTGCTCCTGCGTGGAGACTAGGGGGCGTGAGGTGTGAGTATGCCAGCTTGTGCACCTGATCCCCTTCTCCCAAATCGTAGTACCCGTGGGATGCGTTGTCCCTGGAAAGCTCACCTGTTGATTAGTTTTGGCGAGCAATCCATCCTGCTGCTTCTGGCAGGGGCGCTTGTATGATCTGGACTGAGTTCCTTCACTGGTCCCTTGCACGTGGTAGTCCAGTCCTGCTGCGACTAAGCCACTATACTTCAGGTAAGTGTTCCTGTTTGCCTTTGTCTTTCCTTGTCTTTCCTTGTCTGTTTTTGTTCTATTGTAAAGTTTGTTGTCTTGTATTGCTGTCCATTCCACTTTTGATGTTTGCTCTTTTGCTTTCTTCCCTTGCAGGTGATGTTGCCGGCCCGGCAGAAGCTGCGGAGCTCGAGGTGACAGCCGGAGGGAATGAGGAATGAAGCTGCAGCGGTACAGCAGCTGGTAAATTGTTAACTAGGGGGCGCACAGGGTTCAAATACGGCACGACCCTAGGACGGATGTTCTAACCTTGTCTTTCTTCTTCTTCACAGGGTCCGAGTTCATGGATGCGGAGTGCGGTGATGCGGCTTCGGGATCAAGATCACTGGATGTCAGGAGATGCATCTGCAGATGAAGCAATGAAGCACCAGTTTCCTGGAGGTGAGTATGCAGGAGAACGCCTGGTTTCCAAAGGTAAGTAAACTGGTCCAAGCGGCGGTGAGTGTCACGTTGCATGCGAGTGCACAGTAACGTGAAGCACCGGCCTTAAGGACGGAGCAGCTTATATAGTGTTCCTGCTCACATCTCTATATGAGCCTGGCATTAAAGGCGCCAGGACTGAGTCCAGCCAGGGCCCCTGTGTTTATAGGTCCCAAAGGGACATAAGTGAGACAAGTGACCCATTGCCCCCATCACTAGATGGTGTGGTTTTTGTGTTCTGGGGTCTGTGGCCATGACAGGACATTGACGAATGGGGCGGGACATTCTGATGGTTACCACACTCTATGTCTGAATGTGGCCGGGGTGTTTTAATGCATCCGAGTCATTTTATGGCCTGGCGAGGCTACAGGAAGTCACGGAGAGTGTAGCGGAGAGGTAAGGTAAGATGCACCGGAGAATGGAGGGGAATAGGGTTTGATGTGAGACACTAGCGGGGAGGGCAGATAAATTAATGGAGGGGCAGTGAGGGAATGCAAGAAATGACCAGCAGAAGACAGGTTGAACGAGAAAAGGGTGCATGGGTTCATCCACTGCTCGATTTAAACATAGCTAATTTGGTGAGGTGAAAACTGGTGGGAAACGGGATGAGGGCATTTCCTCTGCCCATTACTATGCTCACAAAAAGGGGGAATTGTGGGATATTTCAACCCAGGCCAATGCGCCACACTACATCCCTTTGCCAATGGGGGTAAGAATCTGCCAAAAATGGAGGCGCTAACCCTGGGCGTGCCAAATCTGCAAAACTGTGCACGGTTCATAAACCACAAAAGAGCTGCACACCCTGCCACACACAGGCAAAGTTGATGTCAATGCAAGAACTCCCTGCGAGAGAATGCCAGTGGGTGTTGTTACCTGTCACATGAATCAAGGCCACAAAGTGGGCTAAAATCTGAAAATGCCCTTAAATACAGCTTTCCAATCAATGGCAACCTTCAAAGTGCTGTTTTGGGGCTACATTCAGTCATTTCCCCAGTGAATTATTAAAAGGAAAAGTATGCTGAAATCATAGATTCTCCAGTGCAGTCAGAGGAATCCAGGCTTCACTGACTGACAGCTGCATCAGAAAATTAGCTGTCAAACCCAGTTTAAACGTGTTTCTGTTTCCTGATTAAAATAGCAAAATTCACCTATTTAAAGCATGTTTGTGAAGGGCTAATTCTGTCAGGATTGAGGCTGGTGGGGGCTCTAGCAGTGTGGCAGGTACCCTAATGGGGCGTAGGATTCATCCTACATTATTCCCCAGGCGTGTCCTTCATCCCTATTTCAGGAAACAGTCTCCGGGACGAAGGACAGCCCAGGAACTACGTTTCCCATCAGGCCGAGCGTGGCACAGGCCTGCTGGGATGAAGTCAGCCACACCCGCGCGAATGCGCATGCGCGAGCCACGCCCGAAGTCCCACGCTTGCGATTCCGGCCAGCAGAGAGGAAGGACGTGCAGAGCCTGAGCTCCTGACGGCACGCCTACGCGGGGCTCCCCGCCGCCTGTTAGCCACCCCAGGCCCCGCGTGACTAATCAGATAAGTGCCAAGCAAAGCGCGCACATTCCAGCAGCATTCTAGAGAGACAGTTCATTAGCGGGAGTCACGCTTGGATTTCCGAACTGGAACCGCGCCCGAGGCGGTTAGGGAATGCATGGCGCTCCGTCCAATAACCCAGCATGAGACACCATTAACACGCGATTCCTAGATGAAGCATGCTTCCTATATGTGTTTAGACTGAAAAGACACCCGAGCAGAAGTGCAATTCTGAACTATTAATCCCTAACAGCGACTCCGCTCATATGTACGCTTTCGTTTTGACTTATGTCTTGCCTCTTGCAGTGCTTGTGAGGTACAGAACGTCATAGGGGTCTAGCAGCCCGAAAAGACCAGAAGACTACACGGCAGTGCCGAAGCTAAGTGCAATTTCCATTGTTACTGTAGGGCATGTTTAGAAACTGGGCATTGAATGTATAATTCTGTATGATGTAATGCAGACACAGCTTCCCTCCATGAAGTAATGGGTGGATAGCGGTAGAACTTAAGGTCCAGAAACTGGTAGAGGGCTCCAGTACAAAAGCCCAACATCATCTGGCATCTGAGTGTATTGTTGAATGTGAATCGAACATAGTAACTGGTCTGGGGCTCCAGTACAAAGGCCCATTTCGTCTGGTATGAGCAAGAGAGTGCCAGTGAATGCAAAAGCACCAGGGCGGAGAACTCCAGATACTGGAGCCGGAGCTGAGGAGCATGTTACCCTGATCTTCCCCATCCCCATCCATAACTTCTTCCTCTCCCTCTTTCCGGTGTTCCCAAACAACCTCTACCCATCCAACCATCGGACCCTAACCCTCTTTCCCCCAAGGGTCAAGGCGGCCTGCGTTACTTGCTCCCAGGTACCAAGACCCGACGGGGAGGGAGGTGTTCTAGCCGCGTTTGTGCTGCCTCTGCGGAGAAGTAAGAAGTCTGACAGAATCGCAAGCCCAAGTATTCATCAGACGCCTGGGCAGCACAACCATGGCAGACGTGGTAGCATTACTCCAGGAACTCAAGACTGAGTTAATAGCGACTAGGCAGGATTACCAGAATCTGGCGGGTCAGGTGCACACCCTTACTATCCAACAACAAGCCCAAGCCACGCCACTGCCCAGGGCCCCTCCGCCGACCCCGGTTCAGGTGCAGGTTGCTACTGAACCCCAACTGCCTCTAGCTGCGCCCGAAAGGTATCATGGGGACCCTCAAACCTTCAACCAATTCATCATGCAATGTCAACTGCATTTCCTGACCAAGCCGGCAGTGTTTCGTACAGCACAGTCCCGCACAGCCTTCGTGATTTCATATTTGAGTGGAGATGCAGCTTCTTGGGCCACACCCTTAGTTCGAAAGGACGACGCTCTGCTTTATAGTTGGGATATCTTCATAGAGGAGTTCGGCAAAATCTTTAACAGACGAGCTGCTACCCTAATTAAGGATAGGGAACTATTGACTCTAAGACAAGGGGGCAGAGATTTGGTTTCATATGTAACAGCATTTAACCGGTTGGCAATGGAAACCGACTGGCCGCAGGAAAAAAGAATGGCTCTGTTCTACCAGGGACTACGGGAGGACTTAAAGGATCTTGTGGCTCAAGTAGATCCTCAGCCAGATGAATGTTCCGCGATGATTGACCTAGCACTCAGGTTGGATCAAAGACAGAGTGAGCGACGGCAGGACAGGCGGAAATGGGACAATAAGCCGATAGTGAGGTTGGACCAGCAAAAACTAACCAGAGCAGTGGAGAAGGGAACTGAGGAACCTATGCAAATTGGCTCGGTGCGGGGACCTCTGAGCAAGGAGGAGAAGGAAAAGAGGCGCAGAGACAAGTTATGTCTGTATTGTGGAAAAGCAGGGCACTTTGTGCGGGAATGTCCTACCAAGCCCATTAAAGGAGGGCCTTCGGGAAACGAGAAAGCTCGCCCATGAGGGTGGTAGGAGCGAGCGAAGCAGAAAACACCCCATTGAATTTGGCTAATGTGCACACGACTCAGGAAGCCCACATCACAGTGATCGGGGATTTGCACTGGCAAGAGGAATGGGTGCCCGTTACTCTAATGGTGGATTCGGGCGCCACAGGTAACTTCGTGGACGTTCAATTAGCTCGGAAAATGGGTCTTCCGTTACGTGCTAAGACTCTACCAGAAGAAGTGAAGTCCGTAGACGGGTCCCCGTTAATCTCAGGGCCAGTGACTCAGCAAACGGAACCGTTGCACCTGAAAATGGGTACCACACACCAGGAAACCATTGTCTTCGATGTCATAGCGGCCCCTCAATTCGGGTTTATCCTGGGACTGACTTGGCTGCGACTTCACAATCCACAGGTAAACTGGAAGGCTGGCTCAGTTTCTTTTGATTCTGTCTTCTGTCAAGAAAATTGTTCAGTATCTGTTCCACAGTTCGTCGCAGGAAGTGCACTCCCAGAACTACCTCAGGCATATCAAGATTTTCGGGATGTTTTCAGCAAAGCCGCCGCCGAAACCCTACCGCCACATCGGCCATTTGACTGCCGGATTGATTTGGAAGCAGGGGCAGTACTTCCTTGTAGTAGGATATATGCTCTAACAGAAGCAGAAAATCAGTATCTGAAAGATTACATTGAAACAAATCTGGCAAACGGGTTTATCCGACACTCTACGTCACCCGTTTCCTCCCCCTTGTTCTTCGTACCCAAAAAGACTGGAGACCTCAGAACATGTATCGACTACAGGGCAATCAACAAAATTACCATCAAGAACCGCTACCCTTTGCCTTTGATACCGGTGTTGTTGGATCAGGTACGTGGGTCAACAATCTACACCAAATTGGACCTGCGTGGGGCCTATCATCTGGTAAGGGTACGCAACGGTGATGAGTGGAAAACGGCATTTCGGACGAGATTTGGCCTGTACGAGTATCAGGTTATGCCGTTCGGCCTATGCAATGCCCCAGCAGCTTTCCAGCATTTCCTGGATGAAGTGCTCCGCGGGTACCTGGACGTGTTCGCGGTGGTCTACATTGATGACATCTTGATTTATTCCCAGAACTTGGAGGATCACCAAAAACACGTCCGGGCAGTCCTACAGAGGCTTCGGGAACATCACCTATATGCAAAACTCGAGAAGTGTGAGTTCCATCAATCCACTGTGGAGTTTCTAGGGTTCATTCTGTCACCTCAAGGAGTCACCATGGACAAGAAAAAAGTACAATCTATCCTGGATTGGCCCTCACCGAAATCAGTAAAAGACATTCAAACAGTTCTTGGCTTCGCCAATTTTTATCGTCGCTTCATAGAAGGATTCGCCAAGAAGGTCCAGCCCATGACTAGACTGTTACGGAAGGGGGTAACCTTTTCCTGGGACGAAGCGGCTGAGGCAGGCTTTCAGGCTCTAAAAAAGGCTTTCGTTACTGCCCCGGTGCTAATACATCCTGATCCAACCAAACCATACATTGTAGAGACGGACGCCTCCAGTTATGCGGTGGGGGCCATTCTTTCGCAACGAACTGAACATGGACAACTACACCCAGTTGCCTACTACTCTCGAATGTTGTTACCCGCAGAACAAAACTACGCCATAGCTGACAAGGAACTGTTGGCGATTAAAACAGCATTCGACGAATGGCGACATTATCTAATGGGGGCTCGACATACTGTAACCATTTATACCGACCACCGAAACTTGCAGTTTTTGAAATCAGCAAAGGCTCTCAGTCCCAGGCAGCTCAGATGGGCCACGCAGTTCTCCGAATACAATTTTGTAGTCACTTATCGCCCCGGAGCTGAGAATCGAAAAGCAGACATTCTATCAAGGTATCCGGAACCAGATCCCGATCAATCCACCACAAGAGTAGAAGAGCCTAAGCCAATGGTTGATCCCAGTCGGGTAATCGGGAGTGTAGCTGCGGATGCGGTTTTCGATACTATTAGAAAGGCGATGTCAGCACAGCAATTAGTCCAATGGGCTAGTCAGAACAAAAACCAAACTATTAAGGAAGGATTACCTTTTTTTAAATCAGCCTTGTATTTACCCACGACACCCCTGCAACAACAAGCCATTAAATGGTGTCATGACTCAAAATTCGTAGGTCACCCCGGAAAAGCTAAAACAATTGAGTTAATAAAACGCCATTTTTGGTGGCCGTCCATACCTAAGGATGTTCATACATATGTGACCCAGTGCGAAACTTGCCTCAGAAACAAATCAGATCATCAACGACCATCAGGAACTCTACAACCCTTGCCGACGCCTCCTGCTCCTTGGCATTCCGTGTCTATGGATCTAATTGTGGATCTACCATTAAGTCGAGGGTTTAACACAATTTATGTAATAGTGGATTACCTCACCAAGATGGCTCACTTCATACCATGCACTGGTACCCCGTCAGCCAATACTCTGGCAGACTTGTTTTTGCAGCATGTCGTCCGCCAGCATGGCTTACCGCACATTGTCATCTCTGATCGTGGACCACAATTTACGTCAAGGTTTTGGCAGGCTTTCTGTAGATCTGTGGGTATGGACATACGACTCTCCACCGCTTATCACCCAGAAACTGACGGACAGACGGAGAGGCTAAATCAAACTCTCGAACAATACCTCCGGTGCCTTACTCTTGGTAAGGAGGATAATTGGGCGGACGTTATCTGGTTAGCTGAAATAGCATATAATAATGCAATACATACTTCAACCAAGACGACTCCTTTCTACAGTAACTATGGGTATCATCCCCGCTTTCAACCAGCCCTTGTAGGACACGTACCCGAAGTACCAGGAGCAGCCGCGAAGAAGAAACATCTTGAAGAAATATGGTGCTCAGTGCAGGATAACTTGAGAGCAGCGAAAAAGGCTTATAAATACCAAGCAGATAAAGGGAGACGACCAGGTCCACAATACCAGGTAGGGGATCGGGTGTGGCTATCCACTCGTCATCTCCGGTTACAGGGATCACGAAAGTTCATGCCCCGGTTTATCGGCCCGTTTCCTGTGCAAGCTTTGGTGGGACCAGTAGCTGTACGGTTGATCTTACCGGCACACATGAAAATACATCCGGTATTCCACATGGCTCTACTCAAACCAGCCCCGGCCACTTCCAAAACCAAGAATCCCCCTCCTATTCTAGTCAATGATCAGCCCGAGTTTGGGGTCCGCAAAATCCTTAATTCCCGTTGTACCCGGCGTAAACTCTTTTACTTAGTGGATTGGAAGGGGTATGGCCCGGAGGATAGGTCCTGGGAACCCGCTGAAAACATTCATGCTCCTCGGCTACTTCGCCTCTTTCATTTGTCCAATCCATCTAAACCTGGGCCTGCCGGAGGGAGGGGGAGTACTGTCAGGATTGAGGCTGGTGGGGGCTCTAGCAGTGTGGCAGGTACCCTAATGGGGCGTAGGATTCATCCTACATTATTCCCCAGGCGTGTCCTTCATCCCTATTTCAGGAAACAGTCTCCGGGACGAAGGACAGCCCAGGAACTACGTTTCCCAGCAGGCCGAGCGTGGCACAGGCCTGCTGGGATGAAGTCAGCCACACCCGCGCGAATGCGCATGCGCGAGCCACGCCCGAAGTCCCACGCTTGCGATTCCGGCCAGCAGAGAGGAAGGACGTGCAGAGCCTGAGCTCCTGACGGCACGCCTACGCGGGGCTCCCCGCCGCCTGTTAGCCACCCCAGGCCCCGCGTGACTAATCAGATAAGTGCCAAGCAAAGCGCGCACGTTCCGGCAGCATTCTAGAGAGACAGTTCATTAGCGGGAGTCACGCTTGGATTTCCGAACTGGAACCGCGCCCGAGGCGGTTAGGGAATGCATGGCGCTCCGTCCAATAACCCAGCATGAGACACCATTAACACGCGATTCCTAGATGAAGCATGCTTCCTATATGTGCTTAGACTTAAAAGACACCCGAGCAGAAGTGCAATTCTGAACTATTAATCCCTAACAGCGACTCCGCTCATATGTACGCTTTCGTTTTGACTTATGTCTTGCCTCTTGCAGTGCTTGTGAGGTACAGAACGTCATAGGGGTCTAGCAGCCCGAAAAGACCAGAAGACTACACGGCAGTGCCGAAGCTAAGTGCAATTTCCATTGTTACTGTAGGGCATGTTTAGAAACTGGGCATTGAATGTATAATTCTGTATGATGTAATGCAGACACAGCTTCCCTCCATGAAGTAATGGGTGGATAGCGGTAGAACTTAAGGTCCAGAAACTGGTAGAGGGCTCCAGTACAAAAGCCCAACATCATCTGGCATCTGAGTGTATTGTTGAATGTGAATCGAACATAGTAACTGGTCTGGGGCTCCAGTACAAAGGCCCATTTCGTCTGGTATGAGCAAGAGAGTGCCAGTGAATGCAAAAGCACCAGGGCGGAGAACTCCAGATACTGGAGCCGGAGCTGAGGAGCATGTTACCCTGATCTTCCCCATCCCCATCCATAACTTCTTCCTCTCCCTCTTTCCGGTGTTCCCAAACAACCTCTACCCATCCAACCATCGGACCCTAACCCTCTTTCCCCCAAGGGTCAAGGCGGCCTGCGTTACTTGCTCCCAGGTACCAAGACCCGACGGGGAGGGAGGTGTTCTAGCCGCGTTTGTGCTGCCTCTGCGGAGAAGTAAGAAGTCTGACAAATTCTTTTATATGTCCAAATCCCTTATAAACTGTGCTTATATTTTATATGTGTGAAATGAAAATACTTTAATTTAAAGGAGCCAGTCTGGAGCTAATCAACTATTTAATTCTAATCTGACAGCCCAGCCTGGGAAAGATTCACACTTCAATTTGACAATCCCTTGCTACGGGAAGGCTAATGGCTGCTTAATGGTTCCCGCATAATGAAAACAAAGAGAGCATCAGACATTCGTCTCTGGCTGAGCCAAGAACAATGGCAAGCTGCCCAACTGATCTCTACAGGGGAGCTTCCCTCTCCAGGAAGGGGACACACCTCTCTGATCAAAGGACTGTGACAGCTGCTGCCTAGGAAGGGGAGGTTACAAAGGAGAACTTTGATGTTAAATCCTTATTTGTGATTAAAGTTTAAAACTCTTTAGCTGTGCAACCGAAAGAAGGATACATCTGAAAATGTGTAGAAATTAACCTAATTTCAGGCTTTTGATTTGAATACATTGATTAAACCTGTACCATTTAAGGAACCAAAGTTATAAAAAAAATCTTATTGTAGCAGAACTGTTAATGTTGCAAGCCTAAGATTGTATGTACATGATCCACTGATAAGCGCCCAGAGGTGTACCGAATTTGAAATTATGAATCCAAACTGTTATGATTAAAATTGATGAAATCCCATAAAACGAGAAAGACAGCTCTCACAGAAATAGGAATTGGACGCCAGGATAAACCATAAAAATGTAATGCATGTGTCTTATTTTAGTAGAGGACATAATTGTAAAAATGTGTATTTATGGGAAAGCTAAAGTGTGGTCAAAATCAATATGGGAGTTCCTAAATCCTAAATCGCATCATAAAGATGACAGCTCTGTCAACCAAAACAAAGCATGTGCCTCCACCACTCACAGCCATGGGGGTGTGTTTTGAAATTTTTGCCCACACGATAAACTTAGGTGATGGCATTTGATAGTATAAATATACGAACTTCACAACACATAACACACACTGCTTCCAGAACCCATCCAGATTTCCGAGCAGCACCTGGTTCCAGAACTCTTCATCTTGTAGCTGACTCCAGACTTCTTTGAAGATCCAGATTTCCTTGCAGAATCTAAACTTTAGTATTGCTGAACTCTTGCTAGCTAGACCCAATTTCAAAACATCCAAAACTTAAAAGAATAATTCTGATTCAGCTTGGCTTGCTACCATTAAGGCTTGCCCACTGAAATCTGCCGTGTCCAGTGACCAGAAGGGCCCATCCAAATCCAGTCTGAGGTGCAGTCCAAAATTGACCAGAACCGTGCCGCTGATCCAATCCCTCCAGAGGTGCCCTGCTGCTGGTAGACCCAATGACCAGAGCTGACGGTCCAATTTAATTACAAAGGACTGTAAGTATTAACAGGAAGAACAGTGACCCATAGTATATCTGCATTGTATCATCCCAATCTCAACCCATCCCATCTTTAAATTCAGAACCTTAGTATTGTTAGAATACTTCTTGCGCTGATTTTTCTCATCTGTGCTACAACACCATAGCTCCTTAGTGATTTTGAGTAACTAAAGTAAATCCCAGAACGAAATCAATAATCCACCACATGAATGGTTGCGCTGGCCACGTAGCTGTGAAGATTCATTTGTGGCCTCCACTTTTTCATAGTCATTAATATAGTGTAATAAAACGTATCTGTCATTTTTAAAACCGAATTCCTGTTCCATTTTCGCGCCTGTTTTGCAAAAACACCTCTCAGTAAAACCTAACTTCTTCAATTTTAAAGTTAGAAATGAAATTTCAACTCTCACTGATACCTAAGACACTTAGCTGCATCCACAACTAAAGAACGCATTGTGGAGCAGTGTATTTGACCCATTTGTCTCAAATATTGCATAGTAAAAGTTTGCCGCGAATTTGCCGTTTTCAAAAGTTTCCCACATGTCTTTTCCCATCCAAAGATTTCTTCAACCCCATCCTGATCTAAAGTGTGTACTGTTATTTATATTATAGTTCATTTGTGTTAAAACATGTATAGTGTTGCTTTCCTCAGAATTTTTCTCCATTTAAGCGTTTTTGCACCCTTTGCATTATTTTACAAAGCAATTTTCACCGGTCAGTTTAAAAATTTCATTTTCCAAAAACGGTTTTCTGTCTTAGGGAAGATTGTATCTAAACTCTAGACTTTGTCTTTCATTCATGAATATCTGCCGATTACTCACATTCCGATTACTCACATTTGTGTAGGATTGCTCATTTGTATTTAAACAAAACTTTGTAGGGGGAATATTTTCCTAAACGCTAGCTGTTCACAAACCAAAACTGTTCTTTTCCTGTTTTTTATTCTGCATCATTATAAGTGAATTCAATTGCTTTGCTCTTTTCTGAATTGCATTGTCACTGTTATATTGCTGTCCCACATATATATATATATATTAAACTTATGTGTGATTTGACTATTAAATAAATAAATAAATATTTACCTTTACAAACTAGCCTGATTCCTGATCCAGTGTGACGTAGGGGGTATTTTGAGATGGGTGTGATATGAGTGGTATATCATTCAGAATATTGAACTTATAGACAAAAATAAAAAAGGGTTTCATCGCGCACTACATGCTAGGCGAGACCTGGGTGTGTGCCTGATTGAAATCCCTTACAGAATCGTGGTAGGTGCATGGGAGTGCAGGGACAAGAGCAGCGGGGTGGAAAGACAAGTGCATAACGTCACTAGACGGGGCAAGGTGCTAAATATGATAATAATTGAAAGACTAGGCAATCGAGATTTAGTGACTTAAGTATATGTTATATTATGTTATTTGACATTTATATAGCGCTCTATATATCATTGGTATGACCTCAAAGCGCTTGTGGGTTGAACGCCCTTGGGGACCGCAGTCCAGGTCAGTCGAGAGAGTAGCGTATCGTATCGTAGGGTGCTTGCGTGGGTGCATTCAATATGTGTGCAGCTGGTGCGATTGGCTGATGGTAGCTGCATCCTAACATTAGGTGTGGTGGCATTGAGATCAGTCAAATGTGTGCAGTTTGGAGGTTATGCTCTGAGACTGGAGACTGGCTGCGTTAGACCTATGTAGGACGCTTATGTGTGCTGCTAGGCCAATGATTTTTCATGGGTATAGGTGCGTTCTAGTAGGATGTTGAGGTGTTCATGGAGTATTGTTCATATGTGAGCAGGTAGGCCGAATAGATCGTGGGGTGTAGCTGTGCTCTATTGTGTGTTGGTGTAGTGTAGAAAGTGAGCATAGTGATGAGAGAGGTGAGTTTCTGGAGTGGAGGTTTTATACTTACCAGCCCACTGCTCCGGATTGAGGTTGCTGTATTCACAATTCTATCTAAATGTGGCAATGGCTAACATCTACAATTCAATCTAAATGTGGCAATGGTGAGCATTCACAGTCATGTCAAGATGTGACACAGTATTCACAATTATAGCTAAATGTGGCACTTGCTCATATTCAGAATTCTACCTAGATGTGAAGCAAGCCAGCATTTATAATCCTGTCAAGGGGTGAGCTAATGTTCACATGCAAGTCTATCTAGATGTGGCACTGGCTAACATTCACAATCCTGTCTAGAAGTGACGCGGGCTAATTTTCACAATTCTATCTAAATGGCGTGCAGTAATAAAATTGCAGCAAAAATGTGGCCTGTGCAAAAAATCGCGGCAGAAATGCGTGATTTGACTTGGTAAAGGTGTACCCTGTTATACCATTTAAAGGGAGCTGGGGCTGCGGGGGTGTCCCCCATTCCTCTAAATGGTATAATGGGTTTGGGAGTTGCAGGGGTGTCCCCCGCATCATTTACATGGATTGCGGCGGCAAAATCACAGTCTTTTTGCCACGATTTTTTGTGTAAACTGCCATTTTTGCCGCGATTTTAATACATGGAACCATCTAAATGTGGCAATGATTAACATTTACGATCCTGTCTAGATGTGATGCAAACTAATATTCACGATTCTATCTAAATGTGGTACTAGGTAATTATATATTGTGTAATCTATATATTGGCAGATTGAAATGAGAGTTCATGGTGATACCAACATCGGCCCTGCAGTTGGGGAATCCCATGGGCCGCTCCACTATGTGCTAAACTGCCTTCCAGTAGTTTCTGACTAAAATAAAACACTCATTCACACACAACCAATTTAAAATAATCATGCTTTATTATCCAAAAAGATGGACTAGAGATACAAGACGTGTATACATTTAAACACATTTTAAAAATGTTAAACATAAGTCTTTGGCCTTTTGAGCAGTAGCCTGCATATTTTGCATAATAGGAAAAGTGCTTTTCGTAGCGTCCTAGTTGAGAATAGAAAATGTTGTAGCCTTCTAGCACATGCTTTTATGGATGTAGAAATGTTAGCCCCTTAAAGCATTGCCAGACAGCACTATGTTTGTAACTCAAACAGCAAAAGGAGGGTCAAATTGGCACTAGTATGGTATTTGGCAGCAGGGATTATTCCCACCCTTTGCCTAGAGACTAAATAGTGGCTGGCTGGTCGGTTAGGGTACCAAACAATCCTTTAGCCGGCATCTTAGTTTATGGGCTGGTCAGCAATTAATTTACCCCAGAACTGTGGGTAAATTAATTCAGAATCTTCAGAGGGGAGTGCAGGGTGATGTGGTGACCTCTGTCAACAGACTCATGCTTCCGATCTTGAACTTGGTATGGGGGGGTATTTGTGAAGAACATTTGTTTACCTGACTCGGGCATCTTGGGGCGTATAGACATTTGGGCAGTGTGGGCAAAAAGGAAAATCTTCCTTCTACCAGGGTAGTAGTGGAGAAATCTCCCCGCTGTCTTTCTTGATTTGTGGACAAGGTGCTGAAAAGCGTCCTCAACAGGTAGCTGTCTACTCTGGATGCAGCGCTGGCTGCTATTTGCTGTGGCTTTTCCAATAATTAAAGAGCGGTAAGCCCGAGTCAGAAGCGTTGAAGGTGGGGGTTCATCGATCAGTAATCTTCTCTGGCTTTATACAAATATCATGTCTCATTTTTGCTTTCAAATCAAATAGGTAGTGCAATGCGCTGGCACCTGTGAGAAACCTGAAGGTATGCTCACATTTTCTCCCTCTGGGTCCTTTGCTCAGGTGGCCAGGGAAGGGCCATCACACTTGGATCCTGAACCTGGGGGCGGACAAGTGAGGGAGGATCACCTGAGTAGAGGGTCCTTGGGGAGAGGGAAGAGCATGCCCGAGGGTAACAAACAGTATCCCCCCTTCGCAGTTATCCATCACCCTACTCTCCCTCAACCTTATAATTATGGTTATAATTGGTTATTTATAACACGCTAAATACCCAGAGGTTTCTAAGCGCTGACCGGGGATCGAACCTGTGTTGCTCCGCATTGTCTTGCTTCCAAGGCGAGCGTGTTGCCCCTGAGCTATCCTCCCGAGCTAACCTTCATGGGTAGGATGCGGTATCCCAACGGGATGATAGGCGAGGAGGAAGAAGTCCCTGAAGCCTTCATGGGATATGCAGGTTCTGCTGTCCCTGGCCCAAGAGGGAGGCCGGAGGATTGTCCCAGAACAAAAGACAGCCGTAAGGAGGATCAGATGGGACAAAGGCCTAGCCTTGACTTTAGAATATATCCAACTCCCCCTATTTCAGATCATAGGTTGTGCTGTGAAAACCAGTACCTTCATAACAGAATACCAGGGGCCGAGACTGAATTTAACCCTTCAAGCGCCAGGCTAATATGCAAGTCGATGCAAAAAGGACGACCATACTCATCCTTGGCACTAAAGGGGTTAAAACGGGAGAATCACCCCAGTCACAGAAAACCAATGCCAGGGGATTCCCTTTTCTCTTCTTGTCATCACCCTGTTTATTGGGCCCACAAACAGTTTCAATCTCATCCCATCTCCCCTCCCCTTTTCCAACTGGGACGAGGAAGAGGCAACCGAGAGTAATGAGGAGTACCCACAGGAACAGCATGGAGATGCAAAGAGGCTTACTACATAACATCATTAGGCTGTCCCACTAATAGGGTCAGGCACTTTACTACAACTGTGCACACCTGACTCCACTTGACTCCACTACACAATAAAATTTGTCGGTCTGCCAGAAGCAGTGAGCGGGCTGGCGTTGCTGGTTGGAATGTGGAAGCCAGGGAACAGTAGACGGCAGCAAGAGCAGCCTGGGAGATCCAGAGGAGAGTGGGATGTCAAGACACTGACCCAGTGTGTCAGAGGAGTTGCAGTGTGGTGAGGGAGCCGTGTCTCCAGGGAGCCAGAGTGAGGTGTGCTGCAAGCTGCTGGCTGTGTCCAGGCCAGTGCTTGTTCCCCTGTGATGTGTGCCAGTCCAAGGGGTGTCTGAGGGTCAGGTGGTAAGACCCTGATCTCAACGTACAGATCCCAATGACCTGTTCGCCAGTGCTGCGCTACCAAGGTGAGTTTTGCAAAGAAAGAGAGAAGCTCAGTAGTGTGCGGGATGGCTAGAGCGGGAGCAAAAGTGATGAAAGATTCAAGCAGCGTGTTAATCGGAAATCAGAAAGCTAGTGGGGAAAGCAAGAGAAACAGTGCGCTAGTGGAGCGAAGACAGAGTGAATTTAAAGGGAGCAGAATGCAAAGAGAGGGTGAGAGCGACCCGAAAGCAGGAAAGAGGGCGCAAACAACCCGAAAGAAGGATAGAGTGAGTGGAAAGCAAAGAGAGGGTACAAGCGGCCCAAAAGAAGGAAAGAGGGTGCGAGCTACCCGGAAACAGGAAAGTGGGTGCGAGAGACCCAAAAGTAGAAAAAGGAAGGTGAAAGGGTGCACGGTCAAAGCAAGAGGAGTGTGCAACAGGCACAATAAAGGGAAAATGAAGTGCAAGAGTGCACAACAAAATGGAAAGAAAAGTGAAAGAGAAACAACTGTATAGAGGAAAAGGCACTGGAGGAAAAAGGTGCCAGAAGAAAGATACAAAGTGTAAAGAGAGGGGTCAGAAATCAGAGTGGTCATGAAGGGGAGGAGCAAAAGCCTGACGTATTTTAAAGTCTCTGACACTGTCCAATGAAAGGACTATGTGTTGAAAGGTACATACTGACAAGGTGAACTTTTGTTTGAAACCAGAGGGGCCAAAGCTTGGGGAAGGGAACCCTGAGAGGTCCACAGAGAAATGTTGAACTTTGCAGTAGAGGCCAAGTGTTGAGGAAGGGAACCCTAAGAGGCCTAACAGAAACAGTGTCTTTTTGTTTGGAACTGGAAGGATCGAAGCTTGGGAAAGGTAACCCCAGGAGACCCAGAGACATTGGGAACTTTAATGACTTGCTGCAAGAGCCCTGTGTGGAAGGTTCCGAGAGCAACCCTTTTGAGTTGAACTATTTTTGAAACTGGCAGAACTACACCTGATGGTAAGGCTACCTGAAACCAGTCTTGGTTTGCATTTTGTTTTTTTGAGCTAGCATTTTAAGACCCCAGATCACATTTTGTTTAAGAGTGAGGGCAAGCATAGGTTGTGACACAGACAGATTTTGGTTTTGGATTTACGGACATCGACAGCCCTAAGAAACATCAGTTGGGTGAACAAACCACTTAGAGTTAGGGCCAGTAAGGCATTACACCAACCCAACAAAGTTTTTTAATAAAGGTTTGGAAACTGTTACTTTTGAGTCTGCGTCTCTCTTGATACCATGCTCGTCTCACATACCCCTGTGGTGGGAGGTCACATCAACATTTGCTCCTCTGCAGAGAGTTGGGTTCCATGAAGACGCATCCCTGCAACAGGAGATGGCATCGGCGTTCTCTCCTCTGCCAAGTGCCGGGGGGCAGCATCCTTGAGTAGGATGGTGAGCAACAGAAGGGTGCCACACGGATTGGCCCAAGAGATACCAGAGCTGACGCTGCAATGGCAAAGAGGTTGGGAATGCCCATCGCCTGAAGCGTAAGCGCCCCAAACACTGGCACTAGAAATGCTGACTCCTTCACAGTGGTTCCAAGAGCTGAACATAATCCCTGTGGAGCACATCGGGAGATGATACTTACCTGTTGGGTGGAGTAGAGAGTGGTTCCTGAGCTATAACCCTAAAAAGAACCAAAGAGGAGGGCACAGCCAGAGAGGGAAATCCTTCCTTCCTTCTGGAAACCAAAGTGGTCACACAGGATTTGTACATCTGAGGACTTCTGGGGGGGGAAAGGAAGGTCAGGCCCAAGAGCGAGGAATGTAAAAAGAACCGTCCAACCAATGGAGGGTATGGAAGGAAAAAGAGCACCAATAGCAGGGAATCTGGGTGAGGCAGACATGTACAGGTAGTTCCCAGGGGACAGAATGCCAGGAGGTGTTGTAGGAGAAAGGAGGCAAAAGCTCAAATCAAGTGTGTTTTTGGTGCAAACTACATCCTCTAGGTGATGTTATCTGGCATCTGAATAAATGCCCTTTCAGGTGAAGATTCTGCCGGAATAGTGAATTCCAAAACCAGCTGAAGCCAGATCTCATGGGTATAAGAGACCATGGTTTCTAAGACCAACGCCTCCGCCTTGTGCCATGCCGAAGGAGAAGGAAATCGCACTACTACCAGACCCTTTATTTCCAGAAGAAGCAGGTCCCATTCACTTTGATCATTTCGTTGGCATCTCTTTACATCGCTTCACTAACATCTAGGTGTCTTTCCAATCAGTGCACTTACATTGGTGCATTTGCTTATTTTTTTTAATCTTTTTTCAGGGAGCACGATGTATACATATAAGAAAGGGTAAGTGGGCTTAGCTGGAAAAAAAAGAGGAAGGAGCGTTGGAGAACCCCCCCCCCCGCCCCAGACCACATTTAGAGAAAAAAGACAAAACAAATGCCCTCATGTAAATGCTCCGATGGAAAGACCTACAGATGTGACTACAGCAATGTAAAGGCATTGGACCGCAATCTTCTAAATATGTCACCAACGATACCAACATCTGGTCACTGGCACCTTTTTCTTTGAGAAGGTAAAGACACCACTGGCGACAAGTGATATTGTCAGAGTTTAGGTGATATAGTGCTAAATGCCCAAAGGTAACACTCCGATCCAGGCAGGACGGGGAAAGTTGGAATATGATCATTCTTGAAAAAACTGGCGAAGAAAATCCAGTTATATATTAATGTTTAATGCACAGGATATTTTGCTGGTTTATAGTCAAAATATCGAAAACAAAATAGTCGAAAGTCAAAATATTGAGAAAAAAAATGTCAAAAAAAAGTCGCATTTCTTTTTTATTACGTTTTTTATTCGAAATGGGGGGTTCCCCCCAGCCCCCCTTTTTTTGTTACCTTTTTTTTTTTACACGCGAGAGGCAAAAAATAAATATAAATAAAAACATTTTAAAATCTACTTTTTTTTCGGCATTATTTTTTCGATTCTTTTTTTTGTTTTTTGTCTTTCGACATTTTTTTTCGATATTTTGACTCCACACCTATTTTGCAATCAGAATAGTTAACACTAATCGATAGAGAAGAGGTTCCATTTGTCAACAAGGAGTAACCTCTGAAAAAACTCCATGGTGAATCCAAGCGAGTCAAAAATCCTGTTAGAGGTTTTGGAACAATGGGATACAATTGTGGATAGTTACTTTAACCTGTTTTCGTCGGCATCACAAAGGAGTACAAATTCGATTTTCTCTTGCACTGGAGTCTAGTGGAAGGAGAGTCAGGCAGGGCTAATACTGCCCCACCATTGGACGCAGTGGCTTCTCTTTGTCCTATGAAGATTCAGCACCAAGCAACCTGGGATCTTCAAACTCCTTCCTATTCTTGCAACAAGATGAAGCCTTTGGAAGTTCCGCAAGCAGGTAGGGTTAATTTGGTGAATTAAATGACTTCCTTGCTAAGATTAAATTAACGTGCCATTCCATTGGCAAATTGCTTTCCAGGCGAACGTCTATTGTTTAAGGGTCAAGGGTGATGAGACGGGATTCAGTTATCATCTAAATGGGAAATCTCCCTACCGCGCTCTAGAAATGGTAAATGGTTGTGCCCCTTCTATGGTCCTAACACTGTCGTTTCCTTGGCCCCATAACCTCTGAGTCAATTTACCTAACTTTTGTGATGATCTGCACCCACTTTCAGAGTGTTAATGTCATTGAAAAAGCAATCAAATAGGCAAAGGGCTTTCTGCCACACAGTAGCCATGTGTGGGTTCAAAAGGGTTAACGGGCCCTTGTGGAGACTGAGTGCCAGTGTGAATGATGTATAGCGGTCTGGTCGAATGATAGGTTGAGGGATAGAGATGCATTGTGTTTGGGCTCTGAGCAGGGGTCTGCAACCTGCAGCTCTTCAGATGTGTTGGACTGTGACTCCCATGATCCTTTACCATGGACTATGCTTGGTAGGGCTGATGGCAGTTGAAGTCCAAAACTTCTGTAGAGCCAAAGTTTGCAGACCCATGTCTTAAGAAACTGAAAGGAAGAGAAATTTAAATGTTTGGGGCAGGTAGGTATTTTTTGAACTGCAACATGGCCCTGCTGTTCAGACAATAACAGAGTTTTCATTTTGGGGAAGGGGCCTTGTCTCCAATCCTGTATCTCCCCCAAAGAGCCAGTAACGACTCCAATGAGAAATCTGTGCCACGCAAAGTTGATTTCCTTGGCCCCCAACCAGGCATATGACCCCCATATGCACATGTTCGATAGCCAGTAAGGCGGGGCGGATCCCTAGCGTTCAGCGACAATCCGACATAATATAATTGAGAGCCAATGGAGTACAGGGTCCATTTCTGGCACCCATTCCATAAAGTTAAATACAGCTGAAATGTTTAGTAGAGCAAGGTGGGCAATATACCAGTGGCGGAAGTCATAGGAGACCCTTTAAAATACCCAACCAGAGATACCTTGGTCCCCATCCCTATCTTGACCATCTTGAGTCAATCTGACCATATTATTATTTTCTGAATGTGTTTGCTGTTACAAATATGAAATACTATTCTGCAAGACTAATTTATCCACATTTGGTCATTTAGCAGCCTCTTTAAAGTGAGGCCCAGGGTGCAGTGAACAAGCTATCCACCTGTTTTCTACGCTGTAGGCCACTTTCATGGGATTTCGTGAACGGGGCTAGGGCCTGGTGTGTAAAGTCCTCTCTATCTCTTGCTGAAGCTCCGTCCAGGACATGTCTCTGCCCTCATCTAATTTTGATACAGGCAGACAGTCTTGAATTCCTTTGGATTGCGCCTATACATAGGGATTCATTTTAATGCCGGCTGCCGTGCATGTGGTTTAGGTCTATTTCATCGAAAATATTTGACCTTTTCCAATTTGACCTAATTGTTTTGGGTCGTTTCTTTGGTCGAAAATGCAGAGGGAAACTCCCCGTAACCCCCACCCACTTACACCCACCTTAACCTATTCCCTTACCCCTGCCCATTTACTTATTTTATTTAATTTGACTGAAACAACTATCAAAACATTCAAACAAATTGAAAATGTCAAATGTTTTTCGATCAAGTATGTTAATACAGTGCATGTACATGGGATCCAGCATTAACACTTCTTTGGTGTTTGGGGAGTCAAAGGGTGTGGCAACCTAGGACCTCCTGGATTTCCGCACCTTTTTTTACAGCCCTAAAATGAAAGAATCAAAATGACACATAGGGCCTCATTACGAGTTTGGAGGCAGGCATGCCCTTAAGAAGGGCATGCCTGCCTCCAAACTCGGGTCCGGGTTCCCTGAATGGGGAAATACCGGGCCATTCCGACCTTGGAGAGCCCGGTATTGCTCCATTCAGGGAACCCGCACCCGGACCATCCCCATTCCCATTTGAGCCCCCATAGGGGTCAGTGGGAATGAGGAGCATGCCAACAACAGGCCCGTTAATGGGGGGCCGTTGTTAGCATGCTGGCCCCCTCACGGGACCCGGTAAGGACGTCTGGTAAACCCAGATGTCCAGAGCAGGTCCCGCAAGGGGACCTCGTAATAGGGCAGTAGGGGGGAAACGGCTCCGGCGCCTTTACCGGTGCCGTTAACCCTTTACCGCCGAGCTCGTAATGAGTCCCATAGAAGTAGAAACACAAGTTTTAGGGGCTGTGGTCCTTTCTTTGAAATATAGACCACGTTTAATATGACCTTTATAGATGTGAGTAACTATGACCCCAGATTTCAACTGATCTCATTATTGCTTCTGTATGCCAATGGATATGGTATCCTGTGTTTCAACACCATGAATTTACTTGGAAGTAATGACTGGCGTTGAAATTACATGGAACCCTGGATACACTGAGCATGATCTAAAAACAAGCCCACCTTTGGTGCAGCGATAGCAGAGACTACCCAAATAGTGGATAGAGCAAACAAAGAGGGATGGAGAACCAGAATGGAAATGCGACAGCTGATAACATTTTGGAGACGTTGGCATACTGTCACCCATTACAATGTTTCCATGTTGCTCGGTGCTATCACAGTACCCCTTTCGGAGAGAAGATGCTGCTGGGGCCAGCTTGGGGTGGACCTCAAATTCTCACCCCTCTCAAGCTCTGAATTGGAGCAGGATGTTTTATTTTCAATGCACCTCATTAGCATTGAAGAGCATGACTTCAAAGAATTGGCTCCATAGACAATGTCATTTCAATGGCTTACCTTGGATAGGTTCCTTGACGTAGGGCCTCATTACAGCCTGGGTGGTCATCTTACAACTGGCAGCATTTGCTAAGTACCAGCTGTTCTACACCCTCTGCATTGCAGCTCTGGTTGATAATACCACAGCTGGTATTTTAAGGGAAAGTCACCAGCGATAAACTCTGCCCTATTAAAAGGTGGTATTTCACCTGGAAAATATGCCAATTTTGACCTCCATGCCAGAGGTGGAGCACACATTGTACAAAGTCCCCAGAAGTTTTCAAAGGTTTCTCTTTCCTCTACAGGATAGAAGTGCAATCGCTCTGCTTTAATAAAGGGGGGGAAGACATTTTGAATGGGTGGGGAGGTGCGGGGGAATTGTAAGGGCACGAAAACGTGGACATCCTAGATGGCCACCTTCTCACAGTTGCATGTCATTTGATCGTGGGATGTTTTTTCGAATATTTTTTTTTTGAGGGGGTTCCTCCAAGACCCCCATCGCCGTTGTGTGCTATTCCCGAACACCCACACCCCATATATATATTTCTCTAACCCCCTCCTAAAAATATCTGCGTTTTTTCGTTAAAAACACTGCTGTAAAAACTCTGCTGAAAACACATCCCACGATGAAAGGAAGTCGTACCCTTCTCACCACCTTGTAGCAAGTGAATACCACAGTGGTAATCCACAAGAAAGCATTGCTCCTACTACTGGGGGAGTTTGAATTCCTCAGTTGGTCAGGTTTCTTTTAGTACCACTGGCAGTAATGTCAATTCAGGCCACAATATCCACCCTGGAGGGCTCAGGACGGGTACCAATACTGCAGTAGCTGCCAGTGCCTTGCGATATTGCCGCAGGGGAGATCGAATGACCTATCACTGTGCCAGATGCATTCTTTAAGGCTGTGCCTTACTGCCCCTTGATAACCTAAATAAAAGCTGTTAAAAAGTGGCACTCACTTTTAATTTACAAACCCTGCATCATCCAGCAGACCTCCAGCTGATCTTCAAAGCTAAGGGTAACTATGAAAAGGCTAACCTGCAAACGTAGTGTACACCGGGACCTCTCCTATGAGGATGGCATCACTTGTTCTAGAAGGCATGGTCATGCATTTCATCTCCACTAAAAGGCACAACCCATTCGATGCATGTCTGTTTGAGTGCAACCTACTGTTGCCCTTTGTGTCTTAAATTCCACAATGGGTAGGAGGTGCAAAGCTGGGAAACGATCTATGCTACAGAGTTTATATTACAAGGGGTGTTATTGGCAACAATCATACACATTGATTTTTGAAGCGTACCATAGTTTGCTCCTTCCACCACCGCTTCTGTCTTTTAGGAGCAGTATTTTAAGGTTATTACCCATTGTCGTCATTCAAAAGCAAGCCATACTTTGTGGTGTGCTTTTTTCATGGCTAACCTAATACTCGTAAATGTCATACTTATGCAGAACCAACCATAAGGCCAGGTCCATGGCAGAGTAAAATGCAGTGTGGGTCTTGTCAGAGGTCTACACCAAAGAGATGTTGAATGTCTTCTTTGTTGCTCTGCTGCCAACTTTGCTTCCGGCGTCTGACACAGGGAGTCCCTCAATGCCTCTCTGCCTATACTCTCTGCCTGAAGTTGACGAGGCGGTCCTTGAAAGGTCTCCTGGCCCGTTCTTTGGGCCCGCGCATGCTTGTTAGTGGGAAGGGATCCGTCTTGTGTTCCACAGCATAAAACGGGCAGGTCTTGAGATGTTCGGACATGGGCGGGATGTCTTCAAACTGCCACTTGGACACCGTAGAGAAGAGGCTGCTGAACTGCCAAACCTGGTTGGAGCAGAAAAAAAGTCTAAGTAAGCTCAGGGAGACAGAATGAAAATCATTTAGCCTGGAAGCTTAAGGATAACAGTGACCCTATATCTTCTTGCTTATTGATAAATAACATTTTTACTCAACACACCAAGGGAGTCAGCGTATCAGAGGCAGATTTTTTCTTATCTTATCCTAAATGATAACACAACAAATCCACAACACTAATCTCACTGGGTGTATACATAAACCACGTCCAACTGCTGGGATATAGAATAAGGAAAAGGGGGTTAGTTGAATCAGCCTGGGAGAAAAGCTCAAGGCAAGGATCAATGGGTTGCGTCAGAATGCAGCTTCCATTCATTGATTCTAGCGTTGTAGCGCTCAGTAACTTGGATTGGACAAATAGGCCTTAAGCACCTGATCCAAATCATTTGTAAAAGTAAAACCTAGTGTTGGGGGGAAAAAAAGGTGACATGGGGTCATTTGGTCACCCTTCAGACACGTGGCTTTGGCAAAACTGTACTTTTCAGTCAGATGACAGTCGAAAGTACTTGGAGTTTCACAACCTATGACCTGTTTAGCATAACAGGATTCCTAGGTAACTGGGAGCCTGATGGTGAATATTTGTGCAGATAGAGGGGTGTCACTTTAATCTACTACTTGATGAATGGGTAGCCATGTACAAAATCACTAATAAAAACATAACTAATCCATAGTGTGGTTGTTCCAGTACTGACAACCAATACCTTGTCATGGATATCCTACTGGTCGATTTCACAATTCTCACATTCCTATATCATTGCCTCGGTTCTCCATTTCTGCCTTAATGTGCAGGTTCACCAGTTGCAATTGTTCTTCCCGGAGCTGCCCTTGGCATTTATTGACGCCTAGATGGGCTGGGACCGGCTTAGAGTTTGATAGAATGTGTTGATTGGGCTGTACAGCGAGGGCATTGGGGATCTGTGGTCCAGGCGGCCAGGACACAACCATTGCTTTTGGATCCAGTTCCTGGGGCTGGACCAGATCGGGAGGATCACCTGGTTGAGGGGTCTTTGGGGAAGTGGGAGTGGGGCACCGGAAGGCGAGACGTGGTATCCCTCCCCCTGTAACACCTTTATCCCATCCTACCAGATGTACCGGAGTATTTGGCTGCTTGGCATTATCTCCACTCCACGGGTTTCAACCATTGCCAGACCACTCCATGTCTATTTGGCAAGAGAATTTGCTGCCCCATATCAGCTGAGAAGAGTACTATTAGGAAGGGCCCCCTTGGTCTAATGAAAAGTACATATCGTTTCTGTAGCATTGCATAAACTTGCCAAAAGGAGAGGTGTGGGAATTCCATATGGCCGTCCATATATATTTGTAAAATGTCATGGGTGCCTCTCTCACATGATCAGTGGATAATGTTCTGGTTCTCTGAGAAGATGATCTTTTCGATGATGGGATGTTCCGTCAATGGAAGATGTCAAGTGGCGTGGTTGAATTTCTGTGCTTGATGCATTTGTGTACTTACCTTAGGAATATTCGTGCTGAGATTTGCATCTCAACACAGCATCTATGAACCATTAGCACTGATTGGGCCTCATTACGACCCTGGCGGTAAGGGGTTAGCGCCAGCGTTAGCTGCGCCGACCCCTTACCGCCAATTACGGGGTCCCTTAGCGCCATGGCGCTTTCAACACCTGCTTTTAGCGGGTGTTAAAATCCATGGCGCTAAGGGACCATGGAGTTAATTACGCCACCGTAATTTACGGTGGCGTAATTAACGCCTTCCCCACTCCCATTATGCCCTATGGGGCAAAAATGGGAATGGGGAAGGGTAAATGGGGATTGGGGACTTACCGCCCCGCCAACCTCGGAATGGGGCGGTAAGTCCGCCAACCACCATGGCGTAAACGTAGTTTACGCCATGGTGGTAAAGTCACGGCCCAGGCGGTAACTTACCGCCTGGGTCGTAATGAGGCCCATTGTCTCAATGTGAGGTAAGTGCAGACTGATGTTCAGTTTAGATAGATTGCTAATCGCCTGGTGAGAGGTCTCACCTGTGGATGAAGGAGGTATGGGAGAATGACTTAGGCACTGTGTTGGGACAGATAAAAGAACTGTCAATGCATTCGTTTCCTTTAAGCTTATGCCCAGAGTTTACAGTCAACCCTGACCTTACTATCCGCAACAACAGACTAGGCACCAGACTCCCCAGAACACTCAGCAAGTCTTCTGCAACACCCAAGATTAAGGCCAACAATAAGGACACCGCCTCTAACAAGCCCAAATCCTCCCACTTAAAAGGTGCCCTACTTAATGTCAGGTCACTTGTTGCTCACCCCACAGAAATTGCCGACATCATCCTATCTGACGATTTGGATTTCCTCGCCTTAACAGAAACATGGCTACATGAGGCAACAGGACCGTACCTAACCCTAGCTGTTCCCGACAATTACTCCATCCTCAGAGCTGACAGACCGAATGCTCGAGGAGGATGTGTAGCTATCATCTTTAAATCCTCACTAGACCTCAGATCAGTTACCTGCTCTCCACTTAATTCTTGTGAGCAAGTTACAAACCACCCCTAAGAGCACGATCACCATGCACTTAGTATACAGACCCCCAGGTCCGCCTGGAACCATTGAGGAAGACTTCACCTCCCTAATAGCTGAGAACTCTAAACCCTCAGAACAAAATATTATCCTTGGAGATTTTAACCTTGACCCCAATGACACCCCAGCCTCTTCCCTGGCTAATGCTCTAGCGGAGCACGGCCTCACACAATTCAGCTCTCAACCCACTCATCAGAAAGGCAGAATCATTGACTGGGTAGCAGCTCTCAATTGTAACCTCACTTGCAAAGCCCCCCAACCTCTTGCATGGACTGACCACCACCTTATCTCTTTTGATATCAATATCAACAACTTAGCTCCTAAACAGCGCCCCCCTGCACCAGCCTGTCCAACTAGGAATAAACGTAACATTACCGCTGAAGCCCTCATCCCTTTGTCCTTCCCACTCTCAATGCTCACCCAGCCACTGCTGACCTTAATTCACTGGTTAACATTTACAACGACTCCATGGTTACCGCCATTGATACTATCGCCCCACTAAAACTGCTTAAAGGCAAACCCAGAGCTCACTTGAACTCCTGGTACACCCCTGAACTCAAAATACTGAGGAAAAAGAAAGCTAAGCTTGAAATACTATGGAAAGCGACACCTTCGACTGAAAACAAAACCAATCTTACGTCTATCTCCTCCCTATACAAAAAGGAGATAATTTGTACCAAGAAAGAAGCTTACAATGTTAGAATAAATCAGGCAGGATCGTGTACTAAAGAACTTTTCACTATCCTAAGGAATTAGAAAATCCCAACCCACCCTCTTATACTTGCTCGAAAGACAAACCTTGGTGCACCAGTATCCAGAATGCCCTTGCCAACAAAATCACAGGGCTCAAAACCAAAATTGAGGTTAAATGACAACAACTTACCAGTAGCAAGCCCACTAGCCCAAGTACACCACCACGCTCAGATATAAACTTAGGCTTCATGTTCAAAAAGGTAACTATACCAGAAGTCCAAAAAATCATTACCTCTTTAAAACCTTCTAACTGCATAGGGGATAGCTGACCTGCCCAGATTATAAAAGATGCAGCTAAAGAGCTCTCCCCTTTCATCACTAAACTATTACATTTCTCATTCTCCTGTCCCTAATTCAGACCCAGCAATCTGAAACAATTTTGGGTCCTCCCACTCTTAAAAAAACAATCACTAGACCCAGCTATTCCCACTAATTACAGACTCATCACCACGGTTCCATTCTTGCTAAAAATTCTTGATAGAGTGGCCTACCTGCAAATTCAGGATTACCTAGAGACTAACCAGCTGTTTGGAATACATCAATCCAGCTTTCAACCTCAACACAGAACAGAAACTGCCTTGTGGACCTCAAAAGTCAGATTGATGATATTAAAGATAAAAGTAACACCGCCATCCTACTCCTTCTAGACCTCTCAGCAGCCTTCAACCCTGTCGACCATAAAAGTCTCTGCAACCACCTCTCGTCAGCTGCTCACCTCTCCTCCTCTGCCGTCATGTGAATACAATCATTCTTGGCTAATAGAACCATGAGGGTTTTTTCCTCAATGGCGGCAGCAGACCCCATCCCTATCACCTGCGGTGTCCCACAAGGTTCCTGTGTCTCCCCCACTCTGTATAACATATTCACAAACTGGACCATCTGGGTGTCACCTACACCAATTACGCAGATGACACCCAGATACTCCTCACCATTTCAGGTAACTATAACACTGATGTCACCCGGATCAATGAAATCTTCTCCATCATTCAGGGATGGATGGCCACACACAGCCTCTGCCTGAATTATGAGAAAACTGAGCTTCTCCTTATCGGCTCACCTCATAACCTGCTGAAACTTAGCCCCAATTATAATAACATCATCGTCAATGGTAACACAATTCCCATTGTTAAAAATGTAAAAACCAGGGGGCGCTGTTGAGCAGCCGACAAGATGGCCGCCTAGCTACGGAGCTCCGAGACCCACAGATCTACATCGGCGGACAACGGCGGAATCCGTACATCTCCGACCCAGATAACCGTACTGGATAACTCCCTTAGCCGCGGGGCACATACTGTGAAAAATCAGCTGCCTGGGACTTAGCTGCTGCTGAGATACGACCGACTGTGCCGGCCGGCCCTGTACGGCTGTTGGGCCCGCCTCCTGGACCTCGGAGAGCGGGGCACTGTGGCACCCGTGTGCGCCGCCGCCGGGCCGGAGACCGCGCTCCCACCCTGGGACAGCGGGCAGAGGAGGTGAGTGCCTGGGGGCGGGTTACGCGCTACCAACCATCCTCTGCCTCGCCGGATCTCCCGCGGGCCCGGCTTCATCGCTGAGGTGGCTGCGGCTCGCTCCCATCTCCCCCCTCCACCTCGACATTACCTGCTGTTCCCCCTCTGGGCGCGGCGGTGGTTTGTCGTACTCGGTGGCTGCTCCCCGACCCTAACGCCATTGGAGGCAGCGATGACCGCTGCCGCATGAAAGCCTCCCCAGCACTTCCGGACTGGGATCACCACTTGAACAATCGCGTGACTGCTCCCCACGGCGTGCAATTCCTTTAATCCACCTATGGGACATATGCAACCAGGGAGCTGAAACAGCACTATAAACTACGAGGGGGGAGGGCACCCTTCACTATTAGTGGCTACAACTGGTATCAAGAACGACACTACGCCCAGGAGGGCCCTACATTCATTGATCTTACCCAAGTGAGCCTCAACACCACCAAACACATTTCTGGCTACTCTGGAGCCCATCGAACCTCTCTCCAGCTATCTTCGCCGACTGTACCTTCGGCGGTCACAGTGATCCTGCTAACCCCACTTTACACGCCAAAACTGCTGGTCAGCTGCCGCCCCCACTACTGCACTCCTGTACTGAGTTCACTACCAATCTGCCCATCTGAGACAGCAATGTCGAACAGAGCAAGAGGAGCGAACAAGATAGGCGCCATGGACAAGTTCACCAAGGCGGCGCCCAGGTCACACCAGGCGTTGTCCTCCATGGTGCAAGAAGATGGCGATGCCCTGCCGGATCCACCTCTGCCTGACTTAACTGTAATGATGGAGTCTATGGCCAAAAACTTCGCAGCCTTCCATGAAAAACTGGACGATATAAACGCTAACGTAGCCTCCCTCAGAGCCAAACTGGACCAACATGGTGCAAAAATCACGGAGGCAGAGCAAAGAATAGGAGTCAACGAGGATAATGTTCACACCTTACAGGGCACCGTCGCAGAGCTCGTCCGAGATATGAAACAGGTCAAAGCCAAGTGTGATGACCTCGAATCGAGGTCACGGAGAAACAATATACGCATAGCGGGGGTTCCCGAAATGGCTCTAAAGCGTCGCATGGAACTGGTGGTCGAACAACTCCTCAAGGACCTACTTGGCAACCCAGAGCTATCGCCATTCTTCACCGTGGAAAGAGCACATCGCTCCCTGGCACCCCGACCTAAACCTGATGACTTTCCCAGACCAATAATTGCAAAACTGCTAAGCTACAAAGACAGAGACCATATACTCCGATTAGCCAGAGAGAAAAGGGAACTAAGGCTGGACTCACAAACAATTAGAATCTTCCCTGACTTTTCTGTGGGAGTGCAGATGGAACGTCGTCAATTTGGAGGAGTCAAAAAGATGCTGAGAGAGAGGAAAATAGAGTATGCGATGCTCTTCCTGGCTCGACTAAAGTTTGCCCATCGTAACAAGATATACTTCTTTACTGTTTCAGATGAGGCAGTTAAATTTATCGAGGCGCAAATCCCGTTAGCTGACCAAATGGAGGAACCAATGAATGATAACTGACACTCAAGGCTGTATGACCTTACTATTGACTTTATCAGCTATGCCTCTTCCAACTGGTCTCGAACCTCGTCACCTCAGCCTTCCTTGTAACCCTATGTTTCATTAGCCGTATAAAATATTTATTATGTATCATCATAACATGTGTTAACAAATGTGGGTCTTCAGCAGCGGTAGCCCCCACTGCAGCTGCAATGCCTTCTGAGGCGAAGTGTTTATGGTTGAGCCCCCGTTGGGCTGTTAGTCAAGCGTTGCCAAATTGGTAACGGCACGCGGTTGGTTGTATTGGGGGAGGGTATTATCACACTGCTAGTTCCTTCCGGGCGGTGAGGGTGGGGGGCGGGAAAGTTGTGGGAAGTTATAAGAAAATCGGTAAGAAAGTGAGGACTAGGTTCGAAGTGAGGCGCAACAATGCCACAGCTGCACATCTTTTGCTAAACAGACACAGATTCTTAAACTCTCACAATTGGGATGTCCCATAAAATGTCAACATGGCTATTAAAATGTTAACATGGAATATCTGGGGACTGACAAATTTTACAAAGTCCCGTAGGATCACAGCATATGCACAAAGACACGGGATTAAGGTACTCCTGCTGCAGGAGACACACGCTCAGAAACTCCTAGCATCCAACCTTGCACTATCCTGGGGCCCCAATAGATTTTATACCCAATTCTCCACTCAATCCAGAGGAGTCCTAACACTCATTCACAAATCGGTGAAATTTAAACTCCATGCATCCCACATTGACACGGAGGGTAGGCATGTGATCCTTCATTGCACCCTGGCTAACGAGGAATGCCTACTCGTGAATTCTTATGCCCCTAACACCGACTCCCCCGAATTTATAGATGCTGTGACCACCATTATCATGAAATATGTGGAAGTTCCCATTATATGGGGTGGGGATATGAATCTTATACTTGACAATGACATGGACAGGACAATCTCGACCCGTAGGAGCGTGTCCCGAGCCGCCAAACGGCTCCTCACACATATGAATTCCCTGAACTTACATGATATGTGGAAAACGCATCATCCCCAGGACAGAGATTACACCTTCTATTCCTCAGTGCACGATAGCTCTTCACGAATAGACTTGTTCTTATTGTCGGGGTGTCAAGTGGGTAGGGTGTCAGATGTTAAGATTCTCCCCCACACACTCCCCCGTGCTGCTGCAGATCCAAATGGGTAACACTCCAGCCACAAGATCAGCCTGGCGCTTTAAGCCGGAGGCCTTGTCTGACATCGTCTTCAAAGCTGAGATATTATCGGACATAAACACCTTTTTCGAAAACAATAACACGCAAGACACACCTGAGGGGACCCGCTGGGAAGCATTTAAAGTTTACATCAGAGGGATCTGTATCTCGAGGGAGGCTGAGGTTCTTAGAGCCATAAGGCAAGCCCTACACTGCTCCAAAACGAAGCTCAAAATCCTAGAACAACAACATGCTTCTGCCCCAACCCCGGCCACCCTTGCAAAAATTACAACAGAACTAGAAAGGTTTGAATCCCCCGCCTTGAGCGAGGTGCGTTATTTTGCTCGCCCCGTGGCCGCCCGACGGTACGGCGAGGGCGACATACCTGGCAGAACCCTGGCCAAACTGGTACGTGCGGAGGGTGGCAGATCCCGGATAGTTAGCATTCTAGATGAACAAGGCGAACGACATTGGTCCGACCAGGCCATAATTGACATCTTTGCTGGCTTCTATGCCAGGCTCTATGGCCCCCAACCAGAACACAATGCTCAATCTAGAGGACATGTTAGAACGCATCCCTATGACCCTCATCTCCCAGAGTACCAGGGAACAACTTGACATCCCGTTCACTCTGGAGGAGATAGTCCAGGTGATCTCTGACCTTCCGAAAAATAAGGCTCCGGGTCCCGATGGGCTCACATCTGAGTTCTACCGTGAACACATCGCTGTCCTAGCCCCCATATTGCACGGGGTCTGGACCGAATCCCTTCGATTGTCCACTATCCGCCCCCTCTTTAAGGGAAGCCCTGATCACCGTTTTTCCCAAACCTGGGAAACCCCCAGATGAATGTGCATCCTATAGGCCCCTATCACTTATCAACACGGACATGAAAAATGTTGCCAACATAATTGCGAATAGATTCCTCCCATTTATGCCCCATCTGACCCATGCAGACCAAAGTGGATTTGTTCCAGGTCGATCCACTGCTCTCAACATCCGCCGATTATTCAATATAATGTCCAGAATTGACCCAAAGGCGGACGTAGTGGCGGTAACACTAGACGCCCAGAAGGCATTTGACATGGTTTCCTGGAAATACCTATGGGCCATACTGGAAAAAATGGGAATAGGTCCGAACATGCTTCCCTACATAAAATTGTTATACACTAACCTGAGGGCCAAGGTGCTTGTTAACTCCATCGTCTCCTCCCCCTTTGTGTTACACAGGGGCACCCGTCAGGGATGCCCGTTCTCCCCCATCCTTTTTGCGCTAGCCATCAAACCCATGGCAGATCACATCAGGGACAGACATACTCGCAAGGGTATTCGCCTACAGGGCACGCCGGAAATGATCTCATTGTATGCCGATGGCGTACTTCCATATATCAGAGACCCCTCCACACATCTTGACCCGATTATCCGAGACATAACCAAAATAGGAACGTACTCTGGCTTTACCATCAATTATTCTAAATCCGAGATATTCCCCCTTACTGCAGCAACCCAGCCGCCAACATGTGAATTTCCCCTACGAAAACCCCGGGAGGCATTAGGTACTTAGGGGTACAAGTTTCACTGACCAAAGCCTCCTTACTGGCTGATAATTATGAGGCAACGGCACAGCACATTGAATCTAAGCTGCTCAAATGGCGCAACCGCCCTCTGTCTCTGGCAGGCAGACTGTCACTAGTCAAAATGATTGCGGTCCCTAAACTCCTTTACATTTTTGCTAATGTTCCAGTCTGGCCCGGGAAGCAATATTTTAAGAGACTCCACGCTGCGTGTGCCCAGTTCCTCTGGCATTCTGAGGCAGTCCGCAAAAAGTGGTTACACATGACCCCTCCCTATGATAAGTGGGGTTTCTCAGCCCCAGATCTAACCCTATATTGGATTGCGGCACAGGCCCATCACTCCACACCTGAACCCACCTCCACACGTCAAATTGGAGGAACTGGCGGGGGACGGGATCAATATTATGACCCTGTTGTTACACCATACGTTCCAGACCGAAGCACCTGCAGACCCTGTGGCCACTACGATTAGAGCATGGAATATGATTTTGAACCCAGCACAAGGGCACCGCCCATACTATACATGGCTACCCTTACGTCAATTCCCAGGTCTCTCCCCCACGCACGATCACCATTTCATCCAACACTGGGAAGCCCTGGGATACTGAGCACTCGCAGACCTGTATCCAGATGGTAAATTCATCACCCCCCAAACATGAAGACCCGGGCACTCTAACTTAGCACTTGAGCTACTACAATACTTTAGGGTAAGGGCGGCGGTCCACAGGTAGTAGGGATATAGTGTCCTCCCTGTATAAAATGCAGCTAACCAAGCGAGAGAACACGTCCCTCAAACCACGGGAAGCCTGGGCCAAAGAGCTGGGATTGGAAATAACTGATGGCATGTGGTACAACATATGCGCGCACACGCGCAGAGTCTCCCTAAGTGCTAGATTCCGCTTAATACAATATAAATTACTCAATAGACTTTATTACACACCGCTCAGAGTAGCGAACTTCACACGCTCCCCTACCCACAAGTGCCCGAAATGCAACTCTGAAGAGGCAGATCATATGCACATGTTTTGGTCCTGTACTGTGCTGAGGGCGTTCTGGCTGGAAGTAACGAGAGCGCACAGAGATAATTTGGTCCCCAGTAGACCTCGACCCGCTGGCCCTGTTGTTTGGAATATGGTCTGGAGAAAATGCTAAAAAAATGTCTAAATTCTTAAATGTGTGTGCTATTGTTGCTAAAAGATGTATCTTGCAAGGTTGGACAGGCGGCTCTCCCCCCACCTTTGGAATGTGGTTGAAGGCCCTCACCTGGATACAAACCTATGAGGAGGAGTATATCGGATCCTTGCCCAATCCATTTCGTCCAAAGAATGTGTGGACGGAATTCTGCACCTATCTGAACAATAAAGACGAGGTTGAGTGGGGCCCCGCTCCCCCGCCGGATCAGCCTGACACACTACCATGAACTAAACATCTTGCCTCCCCTCGAGTTGTCAATACCCCCCCAACTCTGGAGCCATCTCAAAATGTATGATATAATTCCCAACTGTGCTGTTGTGATTTTTGTGTATCTCTGTGCAAATGTGCTATTCCTGTCTTAACTTTCTGCCAATAAACAAAAGGTTAAAAAAAAAAATAATGTGAAAACCCTTGGTTTTTATCTCAACGCCAACGCCAACCTATCCAAACAAGTCACTATGACTGCATCTCCCACTGCCTACACTGGCAAATTGATCAGGGCTTGCAGACCTTTCTTGTCCACTAATAGTTGCCTCACGCTGGCCAGGGCTCTAATACAGTCTAAACTGGATTATTGCAACAGCCTCTACCTAGATGCTAACCAATCCATAATTAACAAACTAAAGGTACTTCAAAACAACGCGCTACACTCAGCATTAAATATCCCTAGGCGAGAGCACATCTCCACCACCAGAAAATTCTGCAAATGGCTCTCTATACAACAACAAATCGACTTAAAAACCATATGTCTCACATATAAAGCCCTTAACCATCTAGCCCCACCCTACCTCACCAACAAATTTACACTGAAATCGGCTACCAGAGTTACCAGATCTTCCAATACGCTATGCCTTACAGTGCCCAGATTCACCTTAAAAAGAGCCAGAGGATCCAGCTTCACGGTTCTTGCCTCCCTACTTTGGAATTCCCTACCATTCAACATTAAATCGATTGAATCCTTTCAGTCTTTCAGGAACTATGTTATTAGATGGTTACTGGAGAAAAATTAAACTTCTCCACCCTCTATCTCATATGCTTATTGCAAACTGTATAAACTGTACATATTTCATAAATGTATATCTGCAAACTGTATATACTATGCTGTAACCTGCCGAAGCGCCCTACTACCTCTGGGTCTGGAGCGCTATACAAATAAATAGAACAAACAAACAAACAAACCACTCTTCCTAGAGTTCGCATAAGATTTTCCCAGTGGTAGTGGATAATTGTGCTCATTGTGGAATGCTGAATAAAGGTTTTTTACTTTTGACATGGGCCTGCCCAAATATTGCAGAATTCCAGTGTGGGGTGTACAAGGTTATTGAACAAATTGTGTGGTGGTGAGGCATATTACACTTGCCTCCCTGTTCTCATATTAAGCTTTAGCAGTGATCTCCCAAAGGCTTTCGAGGCTAGTGGGACTTGATTGCCTACTGGCAAAGGGAAGGGTGGTCATGCCTTGGTATCATGGCCCTGTTCCTAACCTGTTCCTAACCATGAAATTTGGCTGAAGGACGTCACCCTTTGCCGTTCAACTGTGGAAAACTATTGTTAACCGATTCCCACTGTGTAGGCACCCAAAGATACGTGACATTTGGTAATGTAAATGTCATTAGCATGAACAGAATAACAAGCAGTCCTTTTTCCCAGGTTGGAAACAGAATGGGAGGATTTTTTTTATTGTGTATGGTTTTAAAATACCTTTCTTTTAATTTATTTTTTAAACATTTGTACAAAACATACAGAAAAGTATCTTAATAAAGTCTAGATTAAAACGTAATTCTTGTACACAAGATTACAAACATTTCCATACAAACTACATATTAATAATATACAATAGAATCCCAGTTTCATAAAAACGAATATCACACATCATAAGCATTTTGAACTCTTCAAAACAAATTTCAAAGTGTTTTAGTGCAGATAATTCTGAGAATTTTCAGAGTTACTCTGAATTTAAAAGTTACTCTACAATTTCCAAGTTAAAAAAATGATTAAAAATAGGAGAGTCCATAGGTACAAGTACCTAATGAAGTCCAGCACATTAACTAACTCCCTAAAAGATCCTGCATCCCTCTTAATAAGGATCTGTAGCATCATTTCCTTGTCCCGCTGAAGTAACTTTGGGCTTTGACTTTTACAAAAAAAACATAATCTTTTTTTATTTTCTTACACATGCGTACTTGTACTTCAACTTGATGGGTGAAGGATTTAATTTCTCTAATGGACTCATTTCCCTCTTTTTAGCTGCGAATTGTTCATCAAATGCACGCATATGTTGTTTTTTCATCTTCCCACTTTTTGATGATCTTTTACTCATTACATTATTCAACAACTCAATCAGAAAAGTATCGAAGTTATCCACGTGAAACACTGCTAAGTTCCATTTGAACGTGGATTTCATCTTTGTCCTGGTTAGATTTTGATTTAGAAGTCTAATATTGTCTGGTGTCCAGCGAATACTATCCCACCCACCATTTGTCCTCAGTGGCAGGATTGTAGATTGTGTCTGACAAACCTATGAGTAACAAATACAGATTCTGTTCCTCTCCCTTGACAAACACCAGTCTGTATTGAATCCACACCGAATATTGAGTTGTTGAATGTCCTCCACTTCAAGCCACTGAATCGGAGAAGGCAAGTTGGAAATCTGCAGAACATCAGCTTCACCACGAATGCCTTTTTATGATCGGAGAGATGGGGCGTGATCTGCAGATGACCCAGCGTTCTGCCTGTTCCATGAGCTCTTTGGTCCACCGGCCTAATGCATCATCAATGTAAACTGAGACCACACAGCAGAACTGTGAAGGACTCTGTTGGCAACTGTGACACCCTTATTGGTGTTTGTCAGCCCAGGACCCTCTGCAGCACACCAAGGCTAGACCACCATAGAAAATGAGACGGCACTGCCCCCAAAGAGAGTGGGTCCAAATCCACACACCTATGGACCTGCAAGCTCTGGTTCATCTTATTTGAACTCACGCAGGATGCTATCTTGAAGATGATGGAGAGAGCCGTGGGCGCATACCCATATCTGCTAAGCACCTGAGAAAGGAAAGCTCCAGGGCAGTGGAGTTGGGAGACCCACGACACAGTACTGGAAAGTGATTGTGTGGGCAATGGAGCAATTGTCCAGGGGCAGCAGTGCAGCGTTGAGAGCAGAGGCACCAGAAGAGGCATTGGCATGTGCCCCATTTTACCCAGAGATGCCATGCAACAAAAGGCAGACAGCTGAGAACACCAGGCATGCAGCCACCACAAGGGATTAGAAAGTCTCTGTTTCTGTACCAAGCGAGGCACTGGAAGGGGTTACACCTGGAAGTGGGACAAAGTGTAACTATCTCACAAAAAGGCCACTTGTGCTGATTCTGCTAAAGGGGCCTACATTATGAAGGTGCTGGCGTGCAACCCATTGAATACAATGGGTGACAATTTGATAAGTGGCACCATTGATGGGGGGTTATAGTATATCGGTTCCCAAACCCAAAACAGAGCGCTTCTGGGTATGTAATGGGTGGAGCATGCTGGGCAGAGTAGACCTGGAATTGCTGTAGGACCAGGGTTGCCTTGGAGACCCAAATAGATGGGTGACTGAGGAAGATGGCTCCAAGCATGGCACACCCTCATCACTTTTTTGGGTATAGTTTGTCTCCCTGTGTGATCGAGGGTATGGCCAGAGGTGGGTCCCTTGCTCGCTGCACCATAGGGAACCAAGCGGCACCTCACTATTGAGGCCCAACAAGGCCAAAACATGTCTGGGGCTACTCGTTTTTCCATGCTGAAGGGACCTGGTCTAGCAGTTCAAGCTTCAGTCCCATTGGTGGCAGTGCCTGACTGATTTGCATATGGCCGGATCCCTTTTGCAATGGTGAAAATGGGCTGAACAACTGTGGTGTGGAAAGTTGTCCAGAGCAGTGCCAGTGATTCAGATATTATTCCAACCCTCCACCCATCACTTTTTTTTCGGGTGCATCCTGGGGCCTCGACAAATCATGCAACATGGTTACATTTCTTTATATCGAAACATTTTATAAAGAATGAACATATATCAAAACTTTTATAATGATAAATATCACAAATATTTTTTTCCTACCCCTAACCCCCCCAACCGTTTCCCCACAACATTTAACCCTTTACCCCACCCCTAAATGCATTCTTCATAATGTTTTTCGTTATATGTTCATTCTAAGTGCCAGGCTATTATGGAAGGCTATGCAAAAAGGACGAGCATAGTCGTCCTTGGCACTTAAGGGGTTAAATCATTTTCTATACAAAGACTGCATACCATGAAAAACATACCCGAGAACTGCGAGCTTAAGCCAGGTTCACCTAAGGACTTTCCTTAGCCAAGAAGAGTAAACGACAATGTAAACAACAATGTAAATGCAAATGTTAGGGCAAAGCGTGTCACATCCACCTTTACTTGATCCAGTGAAAATGTCACTCCCAACACTCCCACTGACAGCCACTAGCCTACACTTTCCACTTGCTCCTTCCTGATTTCGGTGGATTACAAATATACAAATTGCGTCAATGCTCGACCTACAAAATATGCTAATAACAACAACATCTCAATCACTGATCCCATTGTGGGATGCATTGACCCACTAGGCACTGCCCTGTGACTTCACTGTGTGCTGGTGGCACCAGAACCAACAAAATGGCAGCAAAAAGGCCTATGCGCGCTAAACCTCTGAGAATTGCGCCGTGAAACCAGAAAGTTGGCTGCCAATCTACTTTGCCTGTGTCAGTAGTGGAACAGGAGATCACGCTACTGAAATCTGTCATTGGGCTGACCACAGAGTGAAAATGGAAACTACATGAAAGGCAATGCTTCATTGCAAGGAAACCCGGAAGTGCTCTAAAATCCGTTTTTCCTCTGTTGCTGAAATCACAAAATAGTGGTTCCCAGACATCAGAAAAGATCCAACATCCTTGCTGGGTGTTACCCGTCACTGTATTTAAAGAATCCACATAAGCACACAATGTCAGGAGAAGCAGATTTCATCACAACAATATTCACATTAAAAAAGGTGCTTGCCTGTGAAAATCTGTAACATATGGGCGCAGTACCGCCGGCCGCCTGTATGAAAGCTGTCATTTAATTACAATGGAAGCTTGAACTTGTACAGTAAAATCAAATGGTTGAAATGAAGTGGCTTGCTATCAAAAGCAATATAGGTTGCAACTATTTAATTTCTATGTTTAATAAGACTGGAATTAGAGATTTGTTTGCCTGTTTTAAAAATTGTAACTTTCATTTCAACAAAGAACAATGTAACAATTTACTTTAAAGTAACCTGATTCAGCAAAACTTCAAAGAAGCTTCCCCCACTGGGAAACACACCCTTCTGCTTCTCACCAAAAGGACAGGAACTCCTATTTATGTGTTGATGAAGAGGGGAGGAGGTTTCACTCTGCTGTTCTGGGGAGAGACAAAAGACTCCCTTGATTGAAAAGATATGCAGAAGCAACTGTCAACAGAAACTCCTGCCAGGGGATTGGAGGCGGGACAGACAGTTATGTGTATTCTTATAGCACAAGAAGTATACTGACAGAGGACTGTGCAAAATTGTAAAAATTTGTAAAAGAACAGTATTGTTAATATGAAAATTCTGGTCACGGTTTAAAACTACTCAGAACTCTGTGCTATGTTCAGGGACAAGACTACAGAATTTGTAGTTCTGAGCAATTGTGGTGATGCCAGAAACATGAATCTTCACATGATTATGCCCAGATGTCATGCACACATATGTGTAAAAATGTGGACAAATCTGACATTGGGTACCGGACCAAAAGTGCGAAAAATTGCCAAATCTAGACCCAAGCTCTCACCATGACGGGGCTCGGATGAATACCTGCTCCAACAAATATCTGATATAAATATGCTATTGGTATTAAGGTTGCAAAATTGTAAATATGTCTTGTATGAAAAATAGATTTCATGTGCAGAAACAAAGGGGAGGTTCTCCCTGGATTATAAAATACATTGTCATCATGACACCAGGTTTTCTTCTCAAATCAGGGGAGAGGAAATACCCTAACCAATAGAATATCTAGGGGGTGTGCCTAGTAGAAGTCAGCATACCCACCCTTTTGGAAAATACATAAATAGAGACAGTTTAGGACCTAGTGACACACACATCCACTCCCCATCCGATTGCTGGTGAAGCACTTTGCAAGAGAAATCCATATTCCAGATTCAAGAACTTTGAAAGCAGAAAGGCCCACTTCCAAAGCTGAACCATTCTCGCTTGGCCTTTAACAAATCCTGAAACCAGATTTTACCCCAGACCTCCAAGGGGAACAACAAAAGAAACAGCCTGGCTGAGCTGTGCGGCTTTCTTGCTAAGAATTCTTGCCAGAATCCAGAGATCTGACCCAGTAGAGCAGAGCTGTGACCAGATAGCTGTCAACCAGAACCAACCCATCAGATCCAGTCCAATATCGCTGTGCAGTGTCCAGAGTGCCGTGCTGAGTGCAGAACCAGAGCGCCTTGAGTCCAGTCCGGTGTGCTAGCAGAATTCCAGTCCAGAAAGTATCCCTGACCAGATCTCTCACGGGTCCATTCCAAACAGTGGTAGTGAGTATCCATAGCACAGGATTGTCTCTAGCATAGGTATTATCCATAAGTCATCCCTATCCAAACCCACTCTCTTATATCCAGAACTGCATTGTAGAAAATCTTGGATCTTACCTGAATCTTTCTCTCATCCCTATAGTCCTTTGGTAATAGTAGTGTTAAAATCATCTTGGCGCTAATATATTTGCTGAAGAAAGACAAGCGTCTCGGCGGGCAAAACCAGCCAGAGGCGTCACTGGACTGGTGGCTGTGCTGTCGTTTAGTTTGTGGCTTCATAGTCTCCCTAGTATAAAAAACCTTGTTTGTAAGTTTAAAAAGCGCAACCTTGTTTTACGAATTTTGACTCTTTCTGAAAAAACAGGCTTCTACAAAAACCTTCATAACTAACATCCTCAGCTTTCCAACGAATCCAAAACCGCATCACAACTCCTTATAGTTTTTCCGCAATCGCACTTAGCGCACGTGGAAAAGTTTGACGCAATTATTTTGTTTGGCTCAAATCTATCACGTGTGAAACAGCTGTACATTGCATCCGACCTCAGAATTAAGTTTTCAACTTGCTAGTTACTCAATAATCATTGCTAGTGTTTATCTGAAACTATACAAAGTGGCTCCCACTAGTATTGAATCAATTTTAGTGAATTAAATCCATTTTCAGTGTTTGTACCGTTCCATTCAAAGCCACATTCAAAACCATTTTGACAAGTTGCAATCATTCCTGTTTTTCTCTGTGTTTGCTGGGGGAAATTGGGATTGATACTGTATTTGTTGAGTGTGTATTCCTGAAACCTGTTTTCTCTCCTTCTATCTCTTTCTATTGCATATTGGGGGGATTGAGAAAAAGAAGAGGATAATAAATTAATGTTAAATTAATGTTAAAAGACCTGGACACGCAGGCAGAATTTGATGAAGACCGCCAGAAAGCTGGTGCACTCCAAAGACAGAGGGACAACCTGGCTGCACAGAGGCAGTCTCTTGTTCAGGAAAGCGGCACCTTAGGCCAGGGGGCCAGTTACTTAAAAGAGAAGATAGAAGAAAATCTGGTCCTTCAGGGACTGGGTGACCTCCAAAAAGACCATGAAAAATTGTTAGAACACACCAGGAGGGCGGAAGAGGCTCTAGCAAGGAAGGACCAGGCCAGTATTGACAGGACTCAGAAGGTAACCCTCCTGCAGCAAAGACTGGCCCAGTACTCTAAAACAACACAGGAAGCACAGAGAGATAATGAGGCTCTTTGTGAGAATAATGACACGCTCCACAGACAGGTAGCTCTGCAAGAGCAATTGATAGAAACTAGCAAGGCCTTGATAGGGGAACAGAAAGCTCAGGTTCTTGCATAGTAACAGGGAGCAGGGGCTGAGAGAGATGAGGTTCGCTGGGAAAGGGAAACACCTGAGCATAACCTCAGGAATCATAGTACCAGAGGCCTTCATCTCTTCCAATCTCTGGACTCTGCCAACCCCATGTGCACTGGCACTCATGAGCCAAGGGCCACGGGGATGGCAGACTTCAATCCAATGAGGAACATGGGCTCATGGATCAGCGCCTCCCAGGAATGGATGGGCAGGCATCTGGGTATGGGTTCCCAAGTACTGTGAACTTTAGTGGGGGAACTCCATGAGTGTAGGCCCACTAAGGGCATCCTGAAAACCTCTGCCCAGCTAGGACATTGGGGGGGTGGTGGTACTCATCAAATCCTGGGAGCAAGGAGGAATCAGAAGACTCCTCTGAGCGCCCCGGGACTCAGGAAACTAGCCCCACATTCTGCCAGCCATTCCCAGGCTTGCAGAATCCGGGAGAGCCTAGGAGACCAGACGGGCACCTCTGGGAGCAGTGTCTCTGAGTCAGAGGAGGAGTGGACCAGGGTCACCCGAACCAAAAAGGACAATGAGGTAAAAAGGGCCTTGCTCAAGGATCACCTAAAACAAATCAAAGCGATAAGGAGCGTCATAACGCCCTAGTATAAGAACGCAAAATATTCTGTTTGGGAGCACCTAGAGCTGAACATATGATGGAAACTTTCCATTTCAAGGACAGCAAAAGCTGTATTCAGTATGTGAAATGGACCTTCTCTCCAGAGTACTCCAGCTTCTTTCCGGGGCTGGAGGACCAAAATCATTCTAGATGGTCCACCTATAGGGCGGCCATCTTGAAACATTTTTCTGTGCACAGAAGTCCTCAGGAGGCTCGCAAGACAGCCTACAACTTGCAATGTGGGGAAGATCAGGCACCACAAGAATTTGTTCAGGAATTAAAGCGTGCCTTTGCGCAGACAACCAGAAGGGTGCGCACTGACAGCAAAGAGTTTGTGAATACTTTTTTCCACGCTCTCCCCAAGTACATCATGACCCAGCTAGTGGGAGACTTTCATGAGAAAACATCACTAGACTGGGTCATTGAACAGGCCACACAAATTTATGAGGTGCAAAAGCCCATAGAAAACAAAAATATTCCAAAAAGCCCCAGACCAACCAACACCCCTGCTGCTGCTAAGGTGGCAGAGGTGAAGGTTGCCCCCATTTTAGATTTAGAGATGGGGGGCATAAAAACCTGCCTGCACAGAATCAGAATAATCCCAAGCACAGAAGGCCCTCGGGCCTGTCACAAACAGGCAGCCAGGGAGGCAATCACACAAATGGGTCCCCTAACTCCCCTGACTACATCAGTCCCCGTTACAAGGGGAATAGACCCATCCTGGGTTATGTGTGGACTCCTCCAGCCGAAGGGGGAGGGTATCTAACCAAACAGCAGCTAACCCAGGAAACTTCCCTTCTCACTTCCCCCAGGAGGGCAGTAATTCCCCAAATCCTGGACAGAACTTCTTCCCCAGGTACCCGCAAAACTTTCAACCCCAGAACAATCCATCCTTCTTTCCCCAATTTCCTGAGCCCAGACAACCAAATCCTGGAGAGGGGAGGCCAAGGGTGGAGGGGTACCCAAATTTTCCAAACCCGGGGTATTTTGGGAGAAGGGATAGCTACCCTTCCTGGGATCAGCCCAGGGGAGAAATGAGAACCCTGTATCAGCCTGAGCGGGTGTCACAACTAGAGCGCCAGGTCCAAAACATGGCACAGGATTTGGGACGCATGCTGAGGGCTCAACAGAACCCTCAGATGAGCATGGCGGAGCAGAATGCCTCAAACTCAGGACCCGGTGCTCCAGAGCAATGAGGGGGGAAGAACCCCGACAACCCACCGGTTCCCAGGGAGGAGGCACAAGGGGAAGGGGGGTGTAAAGCCTTGGAGGAAGCTTCCTTCCCCACTTGTCAAAAGCCCCTGGAAACCTAGGAACCGGAACCAAAATCTCATGCCCCTGAAAGTCTGCAACCCAAGGAGCAGAGGGGGTTGGGGGGTAGGAGAAATAAAGAGCCCAAAAAGACCCATTTTGAGGAAGAGGTACACATCTTCCAATGTGAAGGAGAGGGATCCTCAGAGGATCATGAGAAAAGGATCTTCTCCTTCAGAGATGGGGAACTCTTCCCGAAGAAAAATGGGTCCCAAAAGATCCAAATCTAGACTGGGTAGATGTGGGGACTGAGCTAGCGCCGCCCATCATCCAACCCCAGAACCAACAACATGAAGATCCCCTGGTTCAAACCCATCCGGGTGACTGCCTCCAAAAGGGGGGAGGGCAGCCCAGAACCAGAACCAGGGGAACCCAAAACCTCTCCCATATCTAGCTGTCACCTTTTCTTTTCAGATTCCAAAGACTCCAAACTGAATTCTGCCCAAATCACCTCGCTATCCGTATCCAAAACCAAGAAACTAATCCACCAGTTGTCCAAAAATGTACATTATCTGTGCCCCCTTGAGGAGAAGGAGGGAAGATTCTATGCCCCGGTCCAGATACTGGGGCAGTGTACAATTTTGGCACTGGTGGACACTGGATCCCATGCTAACCTTCTGTCAAAAAGGGCCTTTGATAAACTTAATTTGGGAAGGGGGGAGAAATACCAAATTCCTCTCACCCCTCTTCCTGGACAATTTCAGAACTTCGACAGGAAGGAAATTCCCATCGAGGGGACTGCGGATTTGGACATTAAAATTGGGCAACTCAAGGTGAAGCACCCGGTCATATTTGTAACTCCAGAGGGCACATCTTGTTTACTAGGGAATGACCTCCTGCGAAGGTTGTCGCCCTTAATAGATTGTGTAAACAAGGTTCTCTGGACCCAGACTAGTCAACCAATAAAATTAAACAGAGTGTCAACTATGTTCGTTTAAACGGCACATGCCACATGGTTGAGCAAAAATATGACCAAGTAGAATTTCACTTCCAGACAACCAAATCCCAGACGTGACAGTAATAGCAGTAGGACAACAAGCTGGTGATGGGGGTCCTCTCAATTTCTGAAAATCAACCTTCCTTCCAGTCTAAGGTGGCATTCCACACTGGAAGGAAACACTCTGAAATTCTTTACAACTTCACAATCAGAAAATCCCACTCCTATAGTCCAGAAAGATGAGAAATCAGCTCAGAGCCTGGCTGATGTTCAGAAAATTGGAGAGCAGTTGTTCATCCCTGTTCTGTTGAATGAAGGGAAGGACTCTGTTCTCGCCCGAGTGTGTGTGAACAACGGTAAGAGCTTCATCAGCAAGGCCATGTTCCGCAAACTCCCATAAGATCCAGCCATTCCCACATTTAAACTGATAGACAAATGGGAAATGGATCTGGAAACACCAAATTCCAAACATCTCCTACCAAGCAAGTGTATGCTCAAAATCTCCATAGGCAACAATAGCATAGTCCATAATTGTTGGGTCGTGCGACATGTCACTGCCGCCTTTTACTTAGGCAGTGACATTCTCAATCGCTTTGCCATTCGTTTGGACCTAATAAACTTCAAAGCTTGGTCCCGACTAGCGGATAATCACATGGGCTTTGATGACCCAGAGAAAGCATTTAGGTCAGCTCAATTGCTGCCTTATGCAGTTGAAATTCAGATTGGAGAGGAAGGCACCATCCCAGAAAGGACATGACAATTCTCCCTGGAAGTGAAAGTTAAAAGAGGACAGAAATTGAAAAACCCTGACGCCTATATTCATCTTAATGCTTCTCTCCAACAGCAAGGGTTGGGGGTAAACCCAACACCACTAGTCAATATAGAACATGACACTATTCCAATAGAGGTGGATAACAGCGACTTAAAGGGTATAACTATAGCCGCAGGCACCTTTATTGGAATGGTGGTTGATGACTGACATTTGTCCATAGATTTACGCAATTAACTGTTAGGACCAATCCCCAAGGACAGTTTTGACAGTGATAGTGATGACCACACAACACCAGACAGGATCTTTACCCGGCATGGGGGGAACTTCCTGTTGTACACTTCCTGCCCTTATGGTAAGGAAGATGTGACCTGTGACTTCAGGAGGGATGAGGTGATTTTCCAAGTCCATGAGGACTGTCTTCCCCACCTGAAGCCACCAGTCCAAATCAGCACTTTGACTAGGGACTTCTCCACCCAGCTGGAGGAGGCCGCTGAGATAGCAAAACCGGAAGTCTTTCCAGGCTTCATGCCGATGGTTGAAGAGAGGGTCAACCTAACTGATGCCTGTGAGACTCTGGAGCAAAGGCAAAAATTGAAACAAGTTTTCTTAGATATTCAAGATCTCTTTGCGGTGGACTCATATGACTGTGGTCGCACCGACCAATCCCCAAGGACAGTTTTGACAGTGATAGTGATGACCACACAACACCAGACAGGATCTTTACCCGGCATGGGGGAACTTCCTGGTGTACACTTCCTGCCCTTATGGTAAGGAAGATGTGACCTGTGACTTCAGGAGGGATGAGGTGATTTTCCAAGTCCATGAGGACTGTCTTCCCCACCTGAAGCCACCAGTCCAAATCAGCACTTTGACTAGGGACTTCTCCACCCAGCTGGAGGAGGCCGCTGAGGTAGCAAAACCGGAAGTCTTTCCAGGCTTCATGCCGATGGTTGAAGAGAGGGTCAACCTAACTGATGCCTGTGAGACTATGGAGCTAAGGCAAAAATTGAAACAAGTTTTCTTAGATTTTCAAGATCTCTTTGCGGTGGACTCATATGACTGTGGTCGCACCACAGTCCACAGCACCTTCAATAATACGGTGCTGGGGATTTTGAAGCCAAATGGCCAGTGCAGACTTTGCGCCGACTTAAGGGAGCTCAACAAACGGGTCCATACTTCCCGATGGCCTCTTCCCTACATAGACCAAGGGCTGGCCCAGATCCAGGGGTCACAGGTTTTCACTGCAATAGACCTGACCAATGGGTACTGGACTGTACCTGTCAGAAGGGAGGACCAATACTAGCTGGCTTTCACCTTCGGGGGGCAGCAGTACACATGGACCCGTACTTCCTTCGGATACATCAACTCCGGCAATGAATTCAACATTTTTCTACATAAGGCCATGCCCGACCTGGGTGCGAGGGGTAACCTGGCTTATGTAGATGATGTTCTCATCAAAAGCTCAACTGTGGAGGAACACATAGCGGATATCCGTTATGTTCTGACACAGTTGAGGGCTGCCGGAGTAAAACGTTCCTTCCAAAAGGCACAGTGGTGCAGAACCCGTGTCAATTTCTTGGGGCATGAGATTACTCCTCAGGGTCTCTGCCCCCAGGAAAAGAAAGTGGAAGCACATTCCAGAAATTGAAAGACCCCACAACTCTGCGGGAACTAAGGAGCCTCCTTGGACTGACTAACTACAGCAGAAAGTTCATTGAGGACTACGCAGAGATCACAAGACCCCTGATCCATCTTTTGAAGGGGGGTCAAGTGGGAGTGGGGTCCAGAACAAGCCGAGGCAGTAAGACAACTCAAAAGAAGCCTCTCACAAGCGCCTTGCCTCACCTACCCTGTCAAAAACAAGGAGTTCTTCTTGGAGACAGGGTCGTCAAATACATGCTTGACTGCAGTATTATACCAAAAGCATGACAAGGTCAATAAAGTAATCTCCTATGCGAGTAAAACGTTATCCTCTGTGGAGGAAAAATTCAACGATTGTGAGGAGGCACTCCTGGCAACGTTGTGGGCATTGAAGAATTACCACTGTTTATCCAGGGGGAACATATCATCGTGGAGACTCCACACCAGCCTTTGCAATATCTCCAAAGTGACAGAATCCGGGCCGGAAATGTAAGTAATTCCCGAATTACTTCTTGGATTCTGTCAATGCAAGGCTTTCCTGTGGAGGTCCGATATGGCCAAAATAAGAAGAGTCTCCTCGCGCAAGGTCTGGCTGACTTGCATGATTGTGCCAGAGAAAACTGTCTCGAGGACGAAAGTCTAAAAATCAATGACAACATGGAGGCATACCTTAATTCCCCAAACAAAGTCTTTGAAGAAGACAAGTGTGAGGGAATGCCCACTGTCTATGTGGATGGATGCTCCTACCATGTTGACAACAATGGGGAAAAAGAACTTGTGGCTGGCGTAGGGAATGCCTGGGTGAATGAGGCCCCAGAACCCTCAGCTGGGTACAATATTGGTCCCCGAAGTAGTCAAGTGGCACAGTTGATGGCTGTGCATCAAGCCATCCTCACTGCTGTTCAACACCAACTCCACGAACTGGTCATAATCTGTAACGCTCACCTGGTTCCCACAGAGGCGCGGCGTCGAAGGCGCAGAACTCTGAAGATGGACAGGAAGGGCCCCTCTATTCTGGCTTCCCTGGCTCGTTGGATACCCTCCTGTGCGTGAAAAGGGAGTATTACCAACTGTGGAACAATGCTCAAGCCTCCCACTCCCTTCCAACCCTCCACGATACCTCCTCCACGATTCCCCGTGAAGCCTCACCTTAGGGTTTGGAAGGATGAGCTCTCCATCCTTCTTCTGATGCAGGGGCGCGTTGAAACCCAGTTACTTCACTGGATTGAGGATTGATGGGAGTTCAGGTAAGCTTGACTGTTCAGGTAAGGCGCTGTAAAAGTTCTGTTCAAAAGTTCAAGCTTAATAATAATGTTCGTTGTCTAATTGCAGCAAGCGCTAATGCTTATGTCTTTTTCCCCTTAGGGGCCGGGGTTCGGAGTGCCGGAGATATGGCGCCGACCCGAAGTGAAACAGCTCTGGATGAGCGCTCAGGTAATGTCTTTGCATTCGCTCATTCAATGTCTTTGTCTTTTTTCCCCATAGGGGCCGGGGTCCGGAGATGCCAGGAAGCGGCAGGACCCGAAATGCAGTGGGAATAATCCAACAGGTAAGACTTAAAAGGAAACTGAGCTTTCCTTATTCCTTTTCTTCCTCTCACCTTTGTTCTGGTCTTTTTTCCTCTTCTCCCTCTCACCTTTGTCCTTGTCTCTTTTCCTCTAGGTGCAAAGGTGAGTAAAATGCAGCGCTGCAGCGATCGAAACGAAATGCCTTTAAAATGATGTCTTCCTTTTCAGGGCCGTTGGAGAAATGACTCCGGGATGCAGATTTAGCAGGTAAGGGCTTTTCTTCTCCTATTCTCTTCCTTTCTCCCCTTGCAGGTGTTCCAGGATGCTGGCAGGCGTGGCTGAAGTCTGGATGCAGGAGCTGACACGGTGAGCGTCCAGCTGCTAGGTGCAGAACAACGCGAAGCATGTGTGGCTGTTCGGGTGGGGTTTAAATAGCCTTGGAAGAAGTTCCTGGTATGTATCCTTCCACCAATCAGGTATGTATCCTTCCCCGACCACACCCGGGTGGTGAAGTAGTCCTACAGGTTAAGTAGTCCCATTCAGGCCTCAAGAGGGCCTGGATGAAGCAGCAAGGTCTGCATCAGGTAAGTGTGCACCCAAGCACTTAAACACATGTCCTCTTCTATGAGCCTGGCGCCTAAGGCGCCAGGACTGGGGTCCGCTATGAGCCTGGCGCCTAAGGCGCCAGGACTGAGTCCAAAGGGCCCCGACTTGGGCCCGCTGAGACTTCCCTGGGGAAAATGATGTCTGCCTCTGGGGTTGCTGGGCCCGGCCTGGCTCCTTAGAGGTAGGCATCATGACATAATCACTTATTCGGATTATGTACGGAACGGGTTTGTGGAGCACCTGGTTAACTGGAAAACCTGAGGCATGCTATGTGCTAATAACAAACCATTGAAACATGGGAAATTAATCCAAAATATTGATGATCTGGTCACCTCAAATGGGATGACCATCTACTGGAAAAAGATCAAGAGTCATTCTAAAGTAGAGGGACCAGACAAAACTGGAAATGACCTAGCTGATCAGCTGGCCAAAACCGGAGCCATCCAAGGGGATCTACTTGAGATCGAGTCCCTGTTGGGGGAAATCCAGGTCACTGATATCACTAGGTCCCAGACAAATGCTCTCAATGAACTCTCAACTGCACAATGGAGTAAGGAGACCCCAGATTCTGATTTGATTACGGCTCAAAAAGGGGATCCAATAATTGGTAAATTGTATCAACACATTGAGGACCCTGAGAATTTTCCCCTGATGGATACAGATTACATAGGGAAAGAGGACCTCAGAGTTTTGATGAAATGTCCAAAAATGTTCCGAATCCAAGACGGTTTGTTGGTAAGGAAATCCCTAGCTGGACATGATCAGTGGGTGGTCCCTACCTCATTCTGAAGCCTGATGTTAAGTCACGCCCATGATGCGGCCACAGCCGGTCATAGGGGGTTTCATATAACACTTGAAATCTTAAGAGAGGTTGCATACTGGCCACACATGGGGCAGGACCTCGACCAATACTTGAAGGAGTGTCTTGTGTGTGCACAATTTCAGCCAACATCCCTCACACACCGTGCACCTCTCCAAAAGAGGGGGATGACACTGCCATGGATAGATTTGCAAGTCGATTTTATCGGGCCCGTGATTCGCTCCTCTAGGGGGAACAAGTACATGTTGACCGTGACATGCTTGTTTACTAAATGGGTGGAATGTCTCCCGGCCCCAAATTGCAAGGCAGAAACAGCAGCTGCCCTGATAATCAACCACATCTTCTGAAATCTGTAATTGGGCTGACCACAGAGTGAACATGGAAACTACATGAAAGGCAGTGCAAGGAAACCCAGAAGTGCTCTGAAATCCGTTTTTCCTTGGTTGCTGAAATCATAAAATAATGGTTCCCAGAAGAAGTCAGCATACCCACCCTTTTAGAAAATACATAAATAGAGACAGTTTAGGACCTAGAGACACACACATCCACTCACCATCCGATTGCTGGCAAAGCACTTTGCAAGCGAAATCCATATTCCAGTCCCCAGAACTTTGAAAGCAGAAAGGCCCACTTCCAAAGCTGAACCATTATCAGCTTGGCCTTTAATAAATCCTGAAACCAGATTTTACCCCAGACCTCCAAGGTGAACAACAAAAAGAACAGCCTGGCTGAGCTGTGCTGCTTTCTTGCTAAAAATTCTTGCCAGAATCCAGGGATCTGACACAGTAGAGCAGGGCTGTGACAAGATAGCTGTCAACCAGAACCAACCCGTAAGATCACAGTGTTTGGCACTTGGCGCCATTATGCCCGACAGCTCACAAACCGGTCCTCAGACACGGTTCAAATCCCTCCTTTCCCGTTGGAAACATCTGCCGAAATCCTTAAAGGAGGTAAGACAAGCTGATTTGATTGATCTTGAGGATGGAGCAGAGACGGTGGGGGGAGTGGTTCCTTCCTTAGCCTCACTGTCTTTAATATCATTGGGTGCCATCGGCCTTATACCCTCAACGTCTTTTGACTCAAAGTTTCATCATGGCGGCAGAGGCGCTGGGAGTGAGAAGGAGTTGGCCGTGCTGCCGTCTCCGTCTGTGTATGTTGATGCTAGTGATGTGGCACAGGTTTCTCCTTTTGAGCTAACAGACTCTGATCTGCTTGCTATTAATCTCCCGAATGTCTTGGGCCAGGTGGAAGTATTTGTACCTTCGCCACTACCTGCAAAGTTGAGTAACTCACATAGCTTGGAGGTGCTGCCTGAGCCTCATGTTTTATGTTCTTCCTTTACCCCAAGAAAGTTGACAGCGGTGGATTTGCCATTGCTGTATGTGACGAGTATGGCAGATAATATAGTCCCATCACCTGAAAAGAGACAGGGGAAGGGAGACATAGTGTTCCCCAAAACGCTGAACTGGTTAAAAGCACAGCGCATGATATGGGAGTGCCCAACAAGGCTAATGTCATTGTGGTGCCAGAGACCGACTTGAATCAGATGCTGCCTCATAGTTTAAAGACTACCACCATGGACATGTCATCTGGAATGACCCTCCCAGATGGCGTTACTACTGAAATGTCAGCGCGTGAAGTACAGCTAACAGCCAGATTAAAAGCTGATTTTATGGCTATGTATGAACATCTAAACGACAGCTTCTTGCAGAATTATCAGACACCAGCAAAAATAACGGCGCACAGAAGGAGTAGCTCTCCAGCAACCCCAGGTGACAAGACATTTGTGCCTCTGTCTCAGAATACATCAAAGACGACATCGTGCGCCAGACTATGTAGAGACAGGGAGGCCAAAATTGTCATGGAAGTTGAGAAGTGAGCCACAGCGAAAGACCCCAACGTGGCAGGCTTAACGCCTGAGCTCTCTACCAACAGCACACAGGATAAAGTGGCCTCAGAGGATGCAAAAACTGACATACTTTCCAAAAGCTCCGTATCTACGGCTGCTGGTATTCAAATACATAATAATGTGCTTGCTGCAACCTAAATCGCTTTATTGCCCTTCATGAAGCTCTATGAATCCCTACATGATGCTGTTCGCGATCAAACGGCTATGCTAGTTTCTATCAATAACAAGATCTCAACCCTAGAAGCTTTTTCTGAAAAAAATACGCAAAGACTGGATTACGAAGCTGAAACTTCCCTAAAATGGCAAAATAGATTGTGTGATCTTGCTCAGCAGTCGCATGGAGATCAAGCAGCCCTAATGGAAGCGGTCATCGAATGTACTAAATGGATGCGCTTCAACACCACCTCAAAAAAGCGAGTTGAACATGACACTCATGAAGCTCTTGTAAGACCCACAGATGCTCCAAATGGGATTTCTACAGTGGCTCATAAGGCAACTAACATGGTTCATCAGATGGATGGTGTACCAATTGGTGGAGTGTGTCCAGGCAGCTCGAAGAGCAAATCAACAGCTCCCTTAAAGGCAACTTCTAGCCTTCAAAATGGCAGTTCATTGAGAAAAAAAAATGGACCCAAGCATAAGCTTCCTGGCACCTCTCATGAAATGCCAACACAGCCTGACAGTGACATATTAAGAACGGATGGAACATTACCTGCCTCATCCGCGCAGAGCATTGAAAGCAGCAACAAGCTGCCTGAGCCGCGGGTGGTTGTTGTAGAGCCAGATTCCTTAACAAAGAAACTATCGTTTGGCATTTTTAATAAATCAACCACACCGATGCAAGCAAATGCTCATCAACTACAACACAAGAATGGGCGTCCATACGTCCACCAGCGACGGCCAATACTGATACAGGTAGCAAAACGAGCACGGACAAGTGGTGTTAAAATATTTTTAAGGAATCTCTCTACTCCTCCTCATCCAAAGTTAGTTTCTCAAGCCGAGAAATTAAATGAGGCACCACCAAGTTCTATTAATATTCCTGAAACACTAATCTCTCCACAGAACTGTGCCAAAAGAAATAGAGATACCTTTGAAGATGAAGATGAGGCAATCTCCGAAGACTCGCTAGAGCCATGCGAGTACTCCACGTACTCAATTGATGACGATGTCGAGGTTGCTGCAGTCACTGTGGCGGAAGGCTTATCTATTGCATTAGATAAAGCTAAGACTATCATACCCGTGGCTGCAGATGTGCAGGTTGCCTTTCCTCGAGGGGGCGGTCTGGTAAAAAAGCAGAAAATGATGCCGCTCTCCTCATCATTGGTTGTCAAGGATGCAAAGATACAGAGTGGAGAGGTGAGAATCTCGTCCTCCCGTCTAATGTTCTGTGTGAAATACTTAATCCGAAACAGACGAGAGCTCAGGTTGAAAAACTTGAACAGAGCTCAAGTGATAAGATCACAAAACATCACTCATCATTAAATCATGGGTTGTGGCGAGTCCAATTTAAAAACATCTTGCCGGAACAAAAAGAAGTGAATTTGAATCGGCAGAATATTTTAAATCTGCTTTATTGTATTCCAACTCTGCATGCAACAAAATCGGAGGATATTGTAGTGGTTGAATACATGTCCGAAGATCATCTGGACTGGGTGAGGCTTCACCTCAAATCACGGTCCTTACTGTCGGCCATAAAGGAAGCCGCTGAGGATATTCTGTTCTTTGGCTTTAAAGTTCACTGTGAGGACGACCAAGATGATGAAAGAGAGCACTGTTCTCCAGTGGATCTAACTGTGAATGAATCAAGGAGGAATGAGTTATGGGCCCAGATGAGCTTTAAGCCTACACCGAGCAGGAAGGCCCCACCCTATAACAGCAACTAGCAAAAGGAAAATAAGACGGACGCCTTTCATCAGCTTCTGTCGTGGAACACTTGCGGATTTGTGCATCTTTTTCAAGACCAATGGCTTTTCCCGGACCACGTTTCCATATTGTGCATGCAGGAGACTTGGCTATGTGAATGTCCAGTATGCGATGGCTATACTGTTTTGCTGAATCCTGCAGGCAAGAACCTGTTTGGGCGCCCTTTTTCAGGTCTTATAACACTGGTTAAAAACAGTCTGGAATGGAAGATTCTTTCCTCCAAAAACACGAATATGTTTGTACAAGTCACAACGATCCAAAAGAGCGAGTCAATAAGCACACATGATCAAGTGCTATTGATAATTAACTTGTATTGGAACCCGGCAATGATTTCACAAATTGCTTTCATTGCGGCGGTTATGGCCGCAGTTGACGAGTGTCTATTGTCTTTTAGTGACCCAACAATTTTGATATGTGGAGACTTCAATTACGCTTGGCTTAACAACCAATTGATGAAAAGTAAAACATCTGATTGTAAATCAGGAACTACATCAATAGACCAAGTTACCCGATGGATAAACGAAATTTCCCGGAGAGGTTGCTCAATGTTGAATGGATGTACACAAGGCGACATCCCCCCAGGGTTTACCTGGAAACGGGGAATGAGTAAGAAGACACTTGATTATATCTGGTCGTCCAGAAACCTTCTAGATCTGATCATAAGTCTAAAAATACTAGAAACTGACAATAGCGATCATGATGCGCTGGTGTTGTCCTGGTTAAAGGAACCAAAAAAACAAAATATTAAGTATAGTTCCAACATCACAGTAAATAATCGAACTAATCATTTACGAATGAATGCTCCTCAGTTGGCCCAGATGACATCGACTTTTCTACAGTCAAATTCGTCCCTCTCAAGGATAAACTATCCCATTTTGCTGCATCAATATAAGGTGATGACTAAAATCCACAATGGTAATGTGACAGAATTGAACCACCCTTATAGTGCGGCAATAGGGAGAGCAAAGAAATAACTACGAGAGGATCTACGTGTCCTGAAGCAAACCCACCCCAGTAACATCCTGGATTTAATTAAATCTCGGTGACAGCAATACCGTAATTGGATAAAATCCTTCAAAACGATCAGAATTCAAGACCAGGCCGAACAAATGTTAAAGCTAATCTTACAAAAAGATAGTAGACACATCTGGGAGATTATCAACACAGGTGGCGTAAAACATTCTTACGCAATGTCAAATGGTGTGAATGGAGTTACATGGGTGGAACACTTCTCTAGGGTATTTGACGACCACAATTGCATTGATGTTCCATAATTGATCTTGAATACATCGAGGTGGAACGTGGCCGACTCTGAAGAGGATATTGAGCGGGCAATCCAAAGATTAAAGTCATCACGAGCAGTTGGTCCTGATGACATCTCCAATGTGACATTAAAAACCAACAGTGCCTTGTGGGCAAATTTCATGGCCATCCTCTTTGAACGAATTGCCGGCGAGAAAGTGCTACCTGATTCTTGGCTGAAAGCGGTAGTGGTGCCCATTTTTAAAAAGGGCAATCGGGACGATCCTAACAACTATCACCCGATTGCCCTTTTGGACACAATCGGCAAAGTATTTTCCTCTTTCCTTCAGAAACGGCTTGCGACATGGGCCAATGATGTGGGAGCGGTTGACGTACGTCAAACAGGATTCACAAGAGGAGTGGGTGTAGAGCTCAATTTGGTCCTCTTGAACAGTCTGAAGCTTGACTCCTTGATGCGGAAAAGAAGCTTGTTCTTCGCCTTTATAGATCTGAGTCAGGCGTTTGACAGCATAAACCGTAATCTACTATGGAGGAAATTATACGACTGGAAATGCCCTAATGAGTTGTTGTCTCCGCTGATTGCGCTCCACACAAAGACTTCAATTAGAGTACGGCTAAATGAGCAAGGTGACTTATCTGATGAAATCTTTACTAAAAGAGGAGTGAAACAAGGTTGTCCTCTGGCGGCACAACTATTCAAGTTATTCATCTCAGACCTGTCGTTGTCCTTAATTGGTCAAAGGGTGTTCCCACCGTTAGTAAATGGGCATCAACTAAGCTGGGCCATTTACGCAGATGACATTGTGCTAATAGACTCTACCCCAATAGGACTCCAGCGTTTGCTTAATGCATTTCAAGAATATTGGATGCATAATGATTTACGGATCAACACAAAAAAGTCAAAGATCATTGTGATGGGTAATTGCAACTCGAAGAAATCTAATAATTTCTCTTGGAGAATAGCATATGAACTTCTTGAGGTGTCAAATAACTTTCGGTATCTAGGGGTACTGTTCAATACTTCAATACGGGAATGGGACTGGACCCAAGATCTGTTGGCCCGTATGCAGATGTTTGCGTTGCAGGGAGCAAAATTGCACGCAGAGTTTGGAAAATTTACCCTTGGGCCAGTGTTATCATTTTACCTTCAGAAAGTGGTGCCAGCAATAACATTCGGTAGTGAATCAGGTTGGAACATCTCCCATGAATTGTGGGATAGGTTAGAAGGCAAATTCTGGCGCAAGGTTTTAAGATTGCCAAAAATCATGTCAATTTCTGCAATACGGTATGAGCTATGTATTTAATCTCTTTATGGGGTTGTTCAGTGGAAATCTGTTTCCACCCTAAGAAAAATGCGGTTGAATCCAGTTGCTAAACCTTATGAAATCTTGCATACAATTTCATCGCACCCCTTGGCTCATTTGTTGAATGAGTGGAAGGCAAGACTGATGTATGCTTTGGATAAAGTGGATGTCACCATTGAATCAGTGTTGTAAGGCCGCAAGAAGCAAAAAAGAAACTGCGGTTGGGAAACTGGATAGCAAACGAAGAAAAGCGGATGAAACTTGCAACATCGCTCGATTTGGGTAGTGTCTTGAACCAACTTGCTGTGCTCCTGAAATATTTGAAGCAATTTCCCTCTAGGTATCATCGAGATATGTTCCTTCGGTTACGTCTTAACCTCTATTACACCAAAGATATACAAATGTTGAAACGAGACCCGAGTGTACATGACTCATGGTGCCGGTATTGCAAACAGGAAGTAGAATCTTTGAGACATTTAATCACCAAATGCGTGAAGATTACAAGTCAGCGCTCCTTCCATTGAGCTCAATTTGCACCTCTGTCTGGTAATATGGATGCATGGTGGAGCTATTTGATTGGAGGAGGTAATACTCAGTTAATATGCGCCACAATAAAACTTTCTGGATGCCCTTATGCTAAATAATAAGGAGCAGTAAAGTCTCAATTTTAGGGAAGTAAAAGGACAATCATAATAGGTGTAAAATCTTGAAAGAATTAATCAGAAAATATTGTTTTATATTTTATGGTTGGATGAACTGTAACTTAAAGTTTTTCTTTTTGTATTAAAACTAATGTTACAATAAAATAATTAAAAAAAGAATCTTTCTCTCATCCCTATAGTCCTTTGTTAAAAGTAGTGTTAAAAACATCTTGGCGCTAATATATTTGCTGAAGAAAGACAAGCGTCTCGGCGGACAAAAACCAGCCAGAGGCGTCGCTGTACTAGTGGCTGTGCTGTCGTGTAGTTTGTGGCTTCATAGTCTCCCTAGTATAAGAAACCTTGTTTCTAAGTTTAAAAAGCGCAACCTTGTTTTACAAATTTTGACTCTTTCTGAAAAAACCGACCTCTACTAAAACCTTCATAACTTCTTCACCGTGTATGCTAGAAACGAAATTTCAGTGTCTACTTCAAGCTAACATCCTCAGCTTGCCAATGAATCCAAAACCGCATCCCGTATAGTTTAAAGCCTTGTTTTACGGATTTTGACTCTTTCTGAAAAAACCGGCCTCTACAAAAACCTTCATAACGAACATCCTCAGCTTTCCAACGAATCCAAAACCGCATACCAACTCCTTATAGTTTTTTTGCAATCGCGCTTCCAGTGCGCGGAAAAGCTTGCTGCAAATTTGTCGTTTGGCTCAAATCTATCACGTGTGAAACAGCTGTACATTGCATCCGACCTCAGAATTAAGTTTTCAACTTGCTAGTTACTCAATAATCATTGCTAGTGTTTATCTGAAACTATACAAAGCAGCTCCCACTAGTATTGAATCCATTTTAGTGAATTAAATCCATTTTCATTGTTTGTACCGTTCCATTCAAAGCCACATTCAAAACCATTTTGACAAGTTGCAATCATTCCTCTTTTTCTCTGTGTTTGCTGGGGGAAATTGGGATTGATACTGTATTTGTTGAGTGTGTATTCCTGAAACCTGTTTTCTCTCCTTCCATCTCTTTCTATTGCATATTGGGGGGATTGAGTAGTGGGCAGGGGGAAAGAGTGATCACATTGCATTTTTGATTGAACTCACACAAAGTATTATTCTATGCTGAATTATTTTCCTTATTATTACTCCGTGTGATTAAAGAGATTTATTGTGACATCACCCCATTGGTGATCATTCTATAAATATTAAATAGTGTGATATATATATTGTAAAATACATAAAATAAATCCTTTTAACTTTGCAAAACAGCCTGCTTCCTGGTTCAGGGTGACCGGGGGGGGGGGGATTCGAAGAGAGGGGCGTGATATAAGGGTATATCATTCAGAAACAAAAGAACTTATAGACATAAATAAATAATGAAGGGTTCCAGCTATGCATCACACGCTAGGCATTGACTTAGGTGGAGTGCTGGGTTGAAATCAATTACACCATGCATGAAATTGCAAGAAGCCCTAACAGAGACAATAAAGGACCAAGCAACCCTACTTGCATTAATACATTCTAAACAAACTTGCCAGGATACATACATGAAGAAATTACAGGAGCGCCTAGACATCAAAGCCTATGCCAGTCAACTTTGGCAATCCTGACTAATCGACATTGCAAGGAGCGAGAGAGCCGAAGAATCAGATCAAACGCATGCCCTGATAATGATGATGACTAGAAGGAATAATCGATCAACTCAAACTAAGAATGATAGAACAGAAGAAAATCAAAGCAATAAGTCAGCTACAAACAAGATACAAGAAGTGGCGTTAGAGACATTGTGCAAGGAGACTGAACGGGCACACAAAGAATCACACAGGACATTCTAGTAGAAAATCTGATAGATCTGACTGAAAATCCAAGTAGCCTCACAAACCCTGGGGAAATCAAACTGGGGAAACCAGAAAGCTATGACATTTTCAACAAACGAAACAGAATAACAACAGAGAAAGATAAGCTAAAAGTAGGAACTAAAAATAAAAGTAAAAGACAAACAGGCTTGCGTGCCTTTTTGAGAAACCTCACTATTCCAGCAAAAGAAATGCCAGATAAAATAAACAAAATGGAACAGATGACAAAAATCCCCCTACAACTGAAAAAGAGGGAGAGCCCGACAAAAATAAAACCGCCACAACAGGAAGAAAATACGGAAGAAAGAATAGCAGAAGAACTAATGGACATGTCAATATATGCGGAAGAAATTAGCAACTTATCTGAGGAAGCTCAAATTCAAACAAGTAAAGCCTCTATGATCAATATGAGGAGAACCACCTACAGGATTCCACAAGATATGACTACACACTTGATGAAATTTCAAATGAAGACTTAAAAGACGAAACACAAATGACAGATAGGAACGAAACAAGTGCGACAAAGGACAGCACTGACGAAGGACAAGGACTAAACAAGGGGAAAAAGTACTACAAAAAGTGAAAAACATCCAAGAGTGAAGAACAGAAATTACAGCTTCTGACCTTCATTGACCCATTGAAAAAATCTAAAACCCGGGAGTATAAGATAAAAATACAAAGAATAGAGAAACAAAATGACAACTTAATATTAAATCGTACAAATATATTGAGGCTGATGCACGTAATACCGAAAATGAAAGAAATTTCGACCTAGCATATTGATACCATTGAATTCATAGACAGTGCAACTACGGATCAAGTATGGATCGACTTCACCAACATAAAAGCTCTTATGACAACAATCGAAAATAGGGCAATCTTCGAACAACTAGGATTCAATCTTGCAGTCAACGACCAAAAAAATGAAGACGGAAGAGAACAAACACCCACCTTGGATAAACAAGTGATGACACACCAAAAGCACCACGAATACAAGGAAAGAAACGAAATAGAATGCAGAGTAAAGGAGGTGTACCAAAAAAGGAGAGATAATGAAAATGGAAGAAAAGAAGTAGAACACCAGTCGAAGTGGCAAGACCCACGCAACAAACAAGGATTATGGAGACAACTTGACGAATCAAATTTGACTGAGCAAGAGAGTCCGAACCAAAGAAGATAACAACTAAAGAAAGAGAGGCTAACTACGCTCTCACTATGTTCATGGAACACGCGTGGACACAGACATTTATTTAGAGATACAAGAGAAGATCAGTACAAATGCGATGTAGTATACATACAAGAATCATGGCTAGTAGACCAACCAATATGCGACGAATATGTGGTCCTGTTCAATCCAGCGATCCAAAGGAAAAATGGGTGCCCATTAGCCGGTCTCTTGACCATGATAAAAAGCGCAAAACAAATACAAATAATCGAGTCGGAAAATACACTTCCGTGGGTTCAAAAAACCACAATCAAAATTAATGTAACACACACAAAAAGTGACTCAACCAACCGTCCTGGGAAGATCCGAAGATGGCGCATTATTAACGCATATTGGAACCCAGCCGCCATAACAGAAGAATCCTTTATCGATACAGTGTTCTCCGCAATAGACCAAGCCAAAGCAAGACACGCCGAAACTGAATTCATTATATATGGAGAATTAAACATCCATCTATGCAATAAAGATGCCGAGGAAACAGTAGAATCCAGATTGGAAGCAAGAGCTAACAAATGGAACAAAGAAATAGCAAATAGACAACTGCTCAGATCAGATTGCCATGACAAAGGAAGTGGCTGCATGACGGAATCCTGGGCAAACGCTAAAACAACCGCAATAATTGATTACATCTACATGTCCAAAGGAATACATGAAGAGTTTAACAACGCTACAAATCTTAAAACCTCGAACAACGACTGCCGATAAGAACACTGAATGCTGCTGCAAAGAAGAACGAAGTCAGTCTCCTACCGTGCTTGGAGATAAATAGTGGAATTAATAGACTAAGGATTAGTCAGTACAAGATCGGAAAATTGCCAAGTATAATGTCAAATGCAAACCTTGACGATAAACAAAAAATGAACTACGGATGGTTCCTCCTCCCATACAGGAAAGAGATAAAAAGAAACCAACTACCAATACAGAACCAACCTGCACGCGTACAATCCTCAAATTGTACAAAGGAAGAAGGAGCTTAGGCAGATAATAAAAGCCATAAATAAAGACAACCCAGGAGACAGACAAAAAAAATTGAAATATGCAAAACAACAACACAGGAATTGGATGAAAAATAACAAAGCAAGGATACTGCAAGAGGACACGGAGACAATGATACAAGCCACGAAAAACCGGAACACGAGACAATTATGGACACTGTTAAACGCCAAGAATCAGAACCAAGATGCCATGATCACCAATGTCTCTGAAGCAAGCTGGATACAATATTTTACGGCCCTTTACAGTGATAATCCATAGAATGAAGACAATGAAAAACGACCAAAGAATGCTTCATAGCATTTTATCTGGGACTTGGACGACATAAAGGAAGCAATCAAGAACCTGAACACATCTAGAGCACCAGGACCCAACGGCCTATCCAACATGATAACCAAACAGAACCCGGATTCCTTGAGCTCAATATGCGACAGCATATTCACACTTATACAGAAGACCAAAAACATAGCAGAAACGTGACAGCAAGCAATCATAATCCCAATATTTAAAAACAGCCAAACAGGAGAGCCATGCAACTATCGCCCTTTGGCCCTATTGGACACATTAGGAAAAATATTCGCGAAAACAACTTGAACAACTGGGCCACCAGAGAAGGAAAATACGCGAAGAGACAAACAGGATTCGTAAAAACCTTAGCAACAAACATCAACCTCTTCATCCTAAATTTGTTAAAACAAGAAGCGATACAATCGAGAACACAAATATACGCAGCATTTATAGACTTGAAACCAGCTTTTGACTCTGTAAACAGAACACATCTCTGGAAGAAACTAAATGCATGCGATTGTCCGAATAACATCCTGGAACCGATCAAACTATTATACCAGAACACTACCATAAGTGTCAGAATGTTGAAGGAAGGCGCACTCTCAGAGCAGATAAAGACAAGTAGAGGCCTAAAGCAGGGCTGCCCTTTGGCGACCACTCTGTTCCATCTATACATCTCAGACTTGGAAACAAATATATACACACCACAGATGAATCCCCCGAAACTAAACGGCACTACGATAACATGCATCATGTATGCTGATGACATCGTAGTACTGGCCAAAACACCAAGAGGGCTGCAGATCGCCTTGCGAAAACTACAGACTTACATGGCAAACAACCAGCTTGAAATAAACGTGAAGAAAACAAAGATTATGACACTGATGAAGCAAAGCAGAAAGAAAGGGGCAGCAGCGGCTTTCTACATCGGAAAGGAAAAAATTGAAGAAGTAAAAAAGGTCAAATACCTTGGAGTATGGCTAAACCAATCCCCAACAGAGGCAGACATGATACCGCTCCTCAAGACCAAAGCACTATTACTAGCCCGACAAGCAAAAATGATACATCTGAAATATGGAAAGTTCTCGATGATTCCAGTAATATCGTATTACAGACAAAAAGTGATGGCAATTCTGACTTATGGCGCAGAAGCGATGATAAATATAGAAAATACCATTTGGATACAAGTGGAAGGACAGTTTTGGAGGAAGGTTCTAAATCTACCAGCTTCATTTCCAATGCCTCGCATTCGGGCAGAATTAGTGCTACAATCACTGCATTCCATCGTTGTATGGAAACAAATGGATCTATACAGGAAGATATCGAGTGATACTTATGCACCACCGATATTAATCATACAAAGAAAGACCACTGGGAAACACAAACAACCCCTGCAAATATGGAAAAATGCAATAGAAGCAAAATGTGAGGCTGAAGGTATTTCCAGAGGCATGCTCCTTAATAGACGACAAAGGGCGAAAAGAAGACTGATTGAAAACGACTGGATAAAGACAACTGAGATCAGGTCAAAATATACGCTGGACATCCCCTGCAAACTGGACATCAGACCAATCAAAAAACTACCTGAATACCTAAAATCGCTTTCCTCTTCAAAAATCAGAGACACTTATATGAGAATGAGACTGAATATACTGCCCAGGCGTGAAATGATGGCAGCCAGGAGAACAATTTCTGATAATGAAAAATTCTGCAGGTTTTGCGGTGATGGGGAATCGATTGAAAGGCTGCACCACATTATGATGCTATGCCCTGCACTCAGCGAGAAAAGAAATCTAGCCAGAGGCTGGTTCATGCAGAACCAAATGGTATTCTCACCTGAAGATCGATGGGCACTAATATTAGCTGGAAATGAGAATAAATTGATATACGCGGTAGTAGCATTCTGGAACAACATCATGGAGAACGCGCAAAGTGGATAAGAAATGAGAACAAAAGAAGATAACGCGACAGGCCACTCACTAATGAGCGCACGATAACATTTTTCTAATAAACACAATGAAACACATGAAGTAACACTTGGGTAAACTGACAAGATGAAAGGTTTGAAATGCAAACCAGAGCATTTTAATAATTAAAAAAAAATATATACAAATTGCAGTTTCAGAACAACTCCAGGACTCCAGGACTGAGACAAATGCAAAAGCTTGACAGGACCTAGCGCAAACCATCAACACTTTCAACAAGCACATGGAGGAAGCTGAAGGTAGAGATGGCTGCTTTAGCGAGATAAGAGGAGCAAGTGGGGAGAACTGGAGGATGATGGGGCGCATGGAAGGAATCGAGGGCCGGGGGGATCCTTCCAAACTTGGCTGAGGAAATATCTTCGCACATAACCCCTGACTGTAAGCTCAAGGCATCTCAGCCCACCCTATCTATCTATCTATCTATCTATCTATCTATCTATCTATCTATCTATCTATCTATCTATCTATCTATCTATCTATCTATCTATGTATCTATCTATCTATCTATCTATCTATCTATCTATCTATCTATCTATCTATCTATCTATCTATGTATCTATCTATCTATCTATCTATCTATCTATCTATCTATCTATCTATCTATCTATCTATCTATCTACCTATCTATCTGTATTCTTGTATTGTGTCACTAACCCTAAGGCCTCAGAGCGCACGCCCTGATGTCCTGATGGATCTCCATTTGTACATGGTCCATGAAAGGCTACAAGAGAGAAGGGTCCTGTGACTTTCAACAGGCACTCTATCGCCTTTTCCAGGCAGTCCCAGAAATCATTCTTCAATAGTAATAATATTTATTGTGATATAGTTTACGTTCAAACTTTACACATGAATACAACTTTTACATAAAAAGAGCAAAAAAAAGAACATATATAGAGTAAAAATTATCATTAAAAAAAAGGAATATATACCAATTTATCATCAAATTCCCTAAACAATCAAGCCATCATATCTTCATCCCATAGCTTTAGGAGAACAATAGTTACAGTTTAAAAAAAAGCATATAATGCCTCATAGTAGGAGCTAATCTTCAGGGCGAGCTTCCAGCATATAGTTAACATAGTAGTTTTCCGTTATAATAGTTTTTGCTTAGATGCACGCCCATAATAAATGTCAGAGCCAAAATAGGCTTAAACAGTAAACAAACAAATCATCCTTCAGAAAATGATCTCTGGGAGATATGCCTACAGGATTTTAGTTCCCATGGTGTCTTGCCGCAGGTCGGTTTTACAGAAGCCGGTCTTTCGAGACCCAGCATTCCTGCCGCAGCAATACACCATTTTAGCCACCTGCTTCACCCCCATATACCAATGCAGGGGACACCACATAGAATCCCTGTTCTAGGTTTCCCTAGTTGAGTGAGGGAGTCACCTCAGGTCTCCGCCACAACTGATAGTATTTCCTCCTTCAACTCGTGCCCTTCCCCATACCCCCTTCGGCCCAGATCACAATGCCACCCCCATTAACATCTACCCAACTCCTCCACTCAATCCCGTACCCCTTCTTACCTTACCAGAGCCACTTTCTGCTCCCTTCCATGCATTCATGATTAACACAGGGAATATTTCCTGGCAAGCCTCTGTTTGGGAAAGGCGGTCTGTCAGGAAATGGTTTCTGGCATAGCTGGGCTAACCTGCCAATTGTTTCTTCTCCCTCTCCCCTGTTTTTTGCTTCCCACTGCCTTGTATTGATCCCTTGCAATCTGCTTCCCTCCCCCTTAACTTCCCCCTATGACTTGTAAAGCGTTCTATCACTTCCTGTAGCTAGGTTCATGCTCAATAAATACCCTCATCATAATACAGTAATTACTGAACCTCATAGTGTCTCTATGGACATGGCGATTAACAGGGATGTCTGCAAAACCTTTCTGGTTACCCTACATTTACTTCATGCAGTAACAGAAAATGAGATGGATGGTATTAGCAGAGGTACTACCGCCAAACCTATAATCAGACCATATATCTAGGTGGATATATGACCAATCTCATAGGAGTAGATTTCCTGCTCACCCGGTCACTTGTTTTTGGCGAGTTGATATTACAGCAGTTTGTTGCCTTCAGCTACAAGACCTCACATCAGAGAATGGGAGGCAAACTCTTACATGAACTAGGACTGAACTAAACAATAAAACTATAGATTTCCTGGACAAAAAGGGCCAGGATGGGTGATTTGACTTAAATCCAGGGAAATGCCTTTGCTGAGAGGACCCTGCCTTCTTTGTCCAAAGCAGTGTCCCTATCCTTCTACATCACAAGCTCCTGGAGCGTCCGCAACCAGGAGAGCATCCTTCAAATCACTCAGTCTCAGGGAAGCTTTACACGCCAGAGCACGCTTCTTCGGCTTGGCCTTATTAGTTGATCCTGAAGTTGGGTAGCCTCCTGGGATGAACTCAAAATGGGGCTAGACTGGTTTCATTACACCTCTTGGCCTGTGGGGCTTTTCAAGCTTTACCAAGGAGAGACCTCTAGCTTTGCCTCTTGCCCTGTAGGTTCTTGATGCTTTACAGAGGAAAGATCGGTAGCTTCCCTTCTTGTCTTGTGGCTGCTTCTAGGTAGGGTTTTCTTACCCTACCCACGTATTTGTCGGGCTACAGTAATTATGACCCCCGCTCTCTGTCCCAAGTCCATGTTTTCTTCCGAGAATGCAATGCCTTAAATTGGCGCTGGTGGTTTTGCAGCTACTGTGGCAGTATCTGGGGTGGAGGGTAATCTCCAGCTTTGCCTTTTCCATTCCTGGTTCCTGCCAGCCTTTGGACCATGGATTTCTACAGACGTTCTGCTGTAGCCTTTACTCTAAGGCAGAGGTCTTCAAACATTTTTATGCTGAGCCCCCCTTGAGTAAATCTGTTGTTTCCGGGTCCCTCCACAAGCCGTACATGCTTATATTTTCTATTAAATGCTCATATTTTCTATTATAGTCACTGTAATCTCATTTTAAAGAGCCTTGCACCCTGCCCCACATAATCCTCCCTGGACTTCCTTCAGGACCCCTAGGAGGCCAGCTCCACATTCTAAATACCACTTCTCTAAGGCTTGCATGCACTACAGTGGGAACCCACTTGGCTTACCCACCACATGTTTTGAATCTCTATGTGGTAGATTGGGGTTGGCTACCATATGTTTTCTCTCTCTGTATCTCTGCTACACCATTGACACTCTGAAACACTGTCCTAACACCCTCAAAGTCAGAAGGCTTCTACCTCTATTTACAGGTCAGCTTTGGCAATAATTGCTTTAAAGCGTGTTCTGCCTTGTTGCACCTGTTTCTCTATTAAGTTTGGTGTTTGTGATTGATGCATACCTAATAATTCCACCTCCACCACAGATGGCTACCCCGTGGTTTAACATATGGTCAGTTGTTTTGTACGTTTCAATAAGCTTGTTCAGTCCTTGCCCCAGTCCTAGTGGTCCGAGGTCTGAAATAGCATGTCGGCCATCTTGGGATCAGGCAAAAGTGTCACTGAGGTGAAGCAATGAAGTGTTCCCATGGACAGCACTGCAAATGAGAATGCTAGCTCACGAGTAGTGTGTACGCAGAACGTGTTGCTGACTGGCAGGGTCATTTTGTAAAATGTGTTAACTTCATGCCAGGGGACCATGATTGTTAGCATTACATGCTGCTTGCTCCCGCGCATGCAAGAAAAACAGGCAATACATCCCTTTTTTCGAAACTCTAAGTATCTTTCCTGGCATGGGTGTCTGCAGGGCATTTAACGGGGCACTGGAGGGAGGACGTGGAGCTCTGGGCGATCCCACATATACCTCTTCTAGCGGGTGATCACACAGCTAGTGGCTGCACCAGAGTTCCTCCATTACTCCGTAATAGGCACATCAAAGGCACTTCAAAGGTGACGGTCACAATACTTATCAAAACCAGCCAGTGAGCAGTGACTCCAAGAAATATTTTTCATTAGCCGTTACAGTCTCACATAGCCATTACATTGCAACTCTGTGAGAGATTTGGTTATTTCCTTGTTACAGTCGAATACATGTTTGCGGGACATCTGTTTTATATGGCCACACAAAATAAGAAAAGGAGGTAGGGTTTGAAAGGTACTTCCTCTCTTGAGTGGAGATAGTGCTTTGCTTCCTGGATGAACCCCCCAGCCACCTAGTGACATGTATCCCTGCAGAGAATGTAGGAAGGAAAGGGGGAGGCCTTGAGGAAACAGGCCAAGCACAGCCAAATGGGATCCCTGTGAGGTAATTATATTGGACGGACCTTAAGAGGCAAAGAGTTGGTACATCTGCATTCAGGTCTCTAGTAGGTAACCATAGCGGGCTGGCCTTGGATCGTACAGATAGGATTTCTTTTCACCTTTTTCTGTTTGCTTTGCAATAGTCCGGTTATTTGGCCCCTGACTCCTCTGGGTGGCACAGTCCCTCCAGAGACTCTGCCTGGGGGGCCTCCAGACAACTTCTCTCTCGGCTGGCTCTCCAGGTAGGTCAAGGCCATGACACAGCTCTTGATAGTATCCCTAAAGTAGCAGAGATGGCACCAGGCTTTCCATTATGGGGGGGTCTCTATCACAAGCTTTTCATTTGCCTTCACCTTCTGCTGCAGGAATCATGGAGGGGAGGAACCCATGGTCAAAGCTAAAACGCCAACCTGATGCTCCAACCCTCTCTTGACTCAGACTCTATCTCCTTCTCACACACACATCAGCACACTCCCTTAGGCTTGGTCATCCCACCCACATATCTGAACAACCCAGACTGCTCCAGGCTCCCCTACATCATCTGCCAGGATGTTGCTGGGGAAATTACTTCACATCCTGATCTGAAACAGAAACTCTGGTGGAACACTGACTGCCAACCCTTACATGAAAACCCAGACCTTCATTTCTGGAGCAAGGCTCTGCAAGCAGACCAAACAGGTACTCCGATGTGCCACTGAACATTACAGGTAACTCCAAAGACCTGCTAAGGCCCAGACATACCTTCCTGCAACTACCAGACCTATATCGAGCAAAGGTTACAGTTCTAAGGTTAAACATTAGGACACACAACTCCCTTATTAAAACAATTAAACTCTTGAAGGTCCTTCAGGAGTAGGAACTCAATGTGGCGTTTAGAATGAAGGGAGTTGGCATGGTATTATGCAAATATTTCCTGTTGGCCCTGAAGGCGAATATTTAGGTCTAGAAGATGAGCTATATAGTAATCAAGTGGTACTAAGAGGGGTGTGTGTGGGGGTGGTGGTATATTAATCACTATATACTCCTAACTCTACCCAGAGGAATTCTTTATACAACTTTTGCTATCGTAGACTTTGTCCGGATAGAGATTAAATTAGGTAAGAATTGTAATGTGATCATTAATGCGCAACTGGACAGGGCGGCCAACAGGAGATGGTTGACCAGGTTAACAGAAAAATAAATAAGAAATTAATCACGGGTAGTATAGATCAGTAGCAATGTGCTTGTCTTGGAAGCAAGACGACACAGAGCAACACAGGTTCGAATCCAGGTCTGCGCTTAGAAACCTCTTCGGTATTAAACACGTTATAAAAACAATTCTAATTATAATCAGAGAAATAGTCTGGTTAATGTCATGAGGGAGTTCTACCACTGTCAATAGAACTTTACGTGTTTCTACCATTACCTCAATTCATAACCTTGAATTACTTATTTGTTAATAAAGAAATAATGGTCCAGGAATTTAAGATCCAAAGTATCACCCTCTATGATTCCATGTATTTGCTCGGTATGCTTTCGTGCCTTGAAACACTTGTGTATAGGCGCATTATAAATGCCATATCATATCATATCATGCTTATTTTCTGTGTATATTCAATGTTATTTAATTGCGATTTAAAAAAACAATAGGGGTTCAGTCACGCAACCTCTTATTCACTGTCTATTGGGGCCAGACAGGGTGTTTGCTACAGTGCAATATTTTCTAAACACAGCTATGGGGCACCACAACAGTCATTCCACATATTAAGTGTCCTCCCCAGCCCCCACCGATTAGGAGCAACATCTTCCCATTTTCCCAAGGAATGGATGGTGCTAAGGCAGAGTATTCCCTTAGAGGTGCAGATGCAAGGCAATAACTCTTGAGAAAGACTGCTGCCATTCAACCAATGGAACTGGAAGAATGGAAGATCTGATTATTTCCGGATCTGAGGGACTAATCGAAGATATTGGACTTGTGGAAACAGTTGACTGAGTTACGGGGGGGGCATCTGTGTGGAAACCAGTAAAGCCTAGTAAAGCCTAGTGGCTACTGGGGCACAAGACATTCTGGAACCTGATGTGGCTGAGGACTTTCTTTGGGGGTTTGTCTGAAACGGAGTCCGGTGGGGGAGGCTATTTTCATTATAGTGCCGCCTGATAGGCAAGATGGCTTCATTTGGGTTGAGTGTGTATATTGTTCGACTTGGACAAGTTATGGTGCTGGAGATCCTTTGATTTGGGGGGTATGTTCATGATACTTTGTTTTGTTCTGTTGATTTCCTCCTCTATTAGTTCACCTTATCCCTTTTACTTTCTTTCTTCACCTTCTCAACATCGTCTACTCTTTGGTTCCCCCTCCCTTTCCTTCTTTGGCATTGTTGCTACTTTGGAGGTTGAGACCATTTTGCAACAGCTTCACTTTAAATAAAATCCAATCCAGCTGTACATCTGCTGAGGGCTTTCCTATGCCTAATGAAAACAGTTGAAAAAAAAAACATGGCGGATGAGACTTTTAAGAGTATAATCGTGTTCTGCTGTGTTCCTGCACAGAAACATTGACCACAGGTGTGCAGGAACAATGTTACCAAGCAAACCAATTGCAGTCCCCTATGCCTAATCTGGTGTGGCCCTCGCTTAGGGGAAACACAGCCCAGAGGGTGTGAGAAACCGGAAGGCACTCTCACAGCTACTCCCCAGGGATCTTCTACTCAGTTTGCCAAGGAAGGGCCACAGCTTTTGGATTCCGACTGTGGGGGCGGACAAGCGAGGGAGGATCACCTGGGTGGAGAGTCCTTTGGAAATGGAGAGAGGGTGCCGGATGGCAAGACATGGTATCCCACTTTCCTAACACTGGCTTGCCTTCCCTTCCCTCAGCATTCATGGGCTATTTCTGCTCATGTCCTATTTTTCCCCATAAGTTCCCACAAAGTACTGAGAAGAGGATAAAGCCTCGAAGAGAAATTAACACTTCCCATAGAAAACACCTCTCTAGTACTGGGACGAAGAAGAGGGATTTGGGGGAAGTTCAGGCATATCCCATTCATTGTACTAACTACAAACAGGCAAAAGAGGCCAAGGACTCACAGCGGAAACTCCTTGATAGGGCGCAGGTGCATAAAAGGTAGAGCACCCAGCAGAAGGGAGTTCATCAGGAGAGAGCAGCAGGGAAGCCGGTCCAGCCTGTAGTAAACCTGTGGAGAAATGAGCGCCGGGAAGCTGAAGATGTGCAGAGTGTGGCAGTCTGCAGAAGTGGGGCAAAGGAGCGTGTGTCCAGGGTACTAGCGAGGTCGGAAGAAGGGAACCGTTGTGATTATCGCTCCCTTGGTTGTGGCTGCAGAGTGCTTGTTTACCCAGGTGGAGGAACCGACCCAGGAGTGTCTGAGGGGTAGGAGGTGAGACCCTAACGTCAACCACAAGACATTGGGGGTCATTACGAGGTTGAAGGTAGCCATGGCGCTAATAGCACCATGGCTACCCCCTTACCGCATTCCGGGTCTGGGTTCCCGGAATAGGGACTTACTGGGTCATTCCGACCTTGGAGGACCCGGTAAGTCCCCATTCTGGGAACCATTCCCCATTCCCATTTGAGCCCCAATAGGGCTCAAATGGAAATGGGGATGGAGCTAATAACGGGCCCGCTATTGGCGGGCCCGTTATTAGCTCTGAAGTCCCTTAACGGGTCCCTTCCATAACGCCTGGTAAAACCAGGCATTAAGGAAGGGACCCCCTAAGGGACCTCGTAGTAGGGCGGTAAGGGATTACTGGCACCGGTGTCCTTACCAGTGCTGGTAATCCCTTACCGCCCACCTCGTAATGACCCCCATTGTGTGAGAGGAGAAGCCGTGGGAAGCAGCAACGCGAACAGTGAGTTTCAAGTCATGCTAGAAACCCGGTGCATGAATGCATGAAAGCTAAAGTGGATTAGATTGTATCGGAGTGGTCGGGTACAGTATGTTTTTTCTCGAAAGCCTATGAACAAGAATAATGAGAGAACAAATCAATGTGAGGCAACCAATGGACTGTCTGGAAACTACGTAACAGAGTGGCTACAGATAACAAATGTATATGATGTGATATGATATTTATTTATTTATTTGTATTCATTTATTGCATTTGGTTACACGCCCAAACCCTTAGGTATCACAGCGTACATACATCTTATACATTCATCTTACATTGCTTAGTAAAAAAAACTTTGTTTACAAACAGCACGGATATGTTGCATCTTATTCATACATCTTAGATTGCATCATCATAAAATCTTTGGTTACAGGCAGCGTGGTTATATTACATAGTACAATCAAGTAGTTAGCGTTGGCTTAGGTGGCTAGTATTTATTAAATAGCCAGGTTTTTAGTTGTTTCTTGAACTTCTGGAAGGAAGTCTCGTTGGTGAGGTGGGTGGAGAGTGAGTTCCAGATGCACAGGGCTGCTATGGGGAAGCTGGTGTTGCCTGCTCTGGAGGTGGTGAAGCGTGGGATGTGGAGGTGTGTATTGTTGCTGGATCTGAGGGTTCTAGTTGTGTTTTTGTGGGAAATGCTATGACTGAGTCCGTGTCCCAAATGCATTTATGGGTGATGGTGAGTGTTTTGTGAAGGATTCTCGCTTGTACTGGTAGCCAATGAGCATCTCTTCTATGTTGGGAGATGTGTTCTTTTCTATTAATACCTAAGGCTGCTCTAAGGGCTTTATTTTGAGGTGCCTAGCAGTAGAACATTGCAATAATCTAGCTTTGTGAGGATTAGTGCGCTGGCGAGTGTCAGGCAGTTTTTGGGGGAGAGGAGGGGTCTACTAAGGGTAATGAGTTTGGCTGTGTATGCCGTGGAGGAGGCAAGAGCGCTAATATGGTTTTTCATAGTGAGATTGGAGTCGAGGTGAACTCCTAAGGTTTTGACTTTATGTGATATAGTGATGGGGGTGCCATCTATCAGGATGGAGGTGTAGTCAGGAGGGAGTTTGCTGAGTCTGGCTGGGGAGCCGATTATGAGGATCTCAGTTTTTTCTCTGTTGAGGCAGAGACTATTATTCGCCATCCAATTTTGGATAAGGGAATACTTTGGGTTGATACATGCTGTATCCTGTTCAAGGTTACCAGAGATGGGGATAAGTATTTGGGTATCGTCGGCAAAGTTTGTGTAAATTACTCCCATGGCATCTTGTGCCGTGAAGAGTGACTTTGTGTACGCATTGTATAGCGTTGGGGAGAGGCAGGAGCCTTGTGGTACTCCCAGTGGTACGGGATGGGATCGGCTGCTTCTTCTCCTAGGGCAACTCTTGAGGTACGGTCTGAGAGAAAGGATTTTATCCAAGTTGTGGCTTTCTAGGAGAAGTGGAAATTGGAGGATAGGGTAAGGCATAATTTGTCGTGGTCGACTCAATCAAGCGCGGCAGAGAGATCTAGTAATAGTAGGGTGCCCAGTTTACCAGAGTCCATCTTGTTTTTTAGGTCAAGGAGGGCGGTCTCCGTGCTGTGGCTGGCCCGGAATCCTGATTGTCTGTCCCCTAGCAGATGGTTCTGTTCTAAGTGGGTTTGCACTTGGGTGTAGGGTATTTTTTCAATGATTTTAAGAAGGAATGGTACCGTTGTTATGGGCCTATAGTTCGTCGGGTTGGTTGGGACTAGTGTAGGTTTTTCAAGTAGGGGTGTGACCCATGCTGATTTGATAGATGCTGGTATTTTGCTGGATTTGAATGATTTATTAACAAATTTGGTGATGATGGGTGATAATGTATTGGTGGTCTTTGACTACTTTAGCAGGGATGTTTTCTCCTTTACAGTTGGATGGCTTAAGGGAGGCTATGTTTTTAAGGACTTGATCATTGGTAACTTGTTTAAAGTGGAATTCAGGTACATCCGATCTTGTGATGGCGACTGGTGGATGGGATGGATTATTGATAAGCTTAAGGAGTTTTTTTTGTGAAGCTATTTTACTTTGGAGTGTGTTCACTTTGGACGATAGAGCATCCTGTATGGTTGTACGCCATGGTTTGCTGATGGTAATGGCGCTGATGGGTTGGATAGGGGATTCAAGTTCTTTAATAATAGTGAATTATTCTTTAGTTTTTGAGGCTGCGTTGGCAATCCAATTATTAAGTGAATCTGCTTTTTGGGAGAGTACGTTATGTTTGTAGGCTTTGGAGATCTGTTGCAGTTTGATTTGGAGTTCTGGGGAATGGTTTTTTTCTGATTAGGTGTTTTAGGGCTCTTTTTTCCCTTCTGAGTTCTATGAGCTCGTCATTGAACCATGGGGAGCGGCGTTTGGGTTTGGGCATTTTACTTTTGGGAGGGGCTACTTCGTCTATTGTGGATTTTAAGCACTGGTGGTAGTGGTCTGAGATGCTTTCGATATAAGTGTAGTCTGAAGGTTTGGAGTTCAGCAACTTGCTGAGTAAGGTGTTTGGGTTTTCAGGGGTACGTTTGCGTGCATTTCTGACCTGAATAGGTGCTAGGCTAGGAGTTTTTGTTATTAGAGTTTAGGTTTATGCTGAAATGGATTAAATGGTGGTCGGTCCATTGCATCTTGAGGATGTCTACTATGGTTACCGTGGTGTTCAAGGTAAGTATCCTGTCAAGGATTCTTCCTTTGGAATGGGAGGGGGCATTCACTATTTGAGTGAATTGCATTTCACAGAATGCCTTGTGGCAAGCTGTTGCTTTGCTGTCTTGGGGGTCATTGAAGCCTAACTTGAGGTCTCCTAGGAGTATATACTTGGTTTTGGGTTTGAGCGTAGGTGTGATTAGTAGGGGTAGGTCTATGTCAGGGCTGTTTGGGGCACTTGGTGATCTGTACACTATTAGGAATTGGCATTTATAACGCGCCTATACACAAGTGTTTCAAGGCACGACAAGGCAAGGGAGGGGGAACAGAGGGAAGACAGAGACAGCGACCTTACTAGGTCAGGTGACATTGAGATTGCGCAAGTGCAGGGGATGGGGGAAAGGGGAAAAGTGCAGGGGGAAATGGGATGGGGCAGTGCAGTACATAGGATAACAGTAAAAAAAAAAGACAATAAATAAAAAGTGCGGCCAAATGGTGGCAAGTGCAAGGGTAAGGGCATACATCAGGTGTCAAGTGCTGGTAGGGGGCTATAGGGATACAGAAACAGTCCCCGAGTGCAAAGTTGCCATGGGGCAGTGCAGGTGTGCAACTGGTGGGGAGGGGACCTTGGCCCGGGATTAGAGGGTGGCCAGGTCACCAGTTAGGTTTCAGTTTCAACAAGTCTGAAGGCCTTTGAACAATTGTCTGACAGTGAACGGTGTTAAAGAGTAAGAACTTGATAAAGAAGATGTTAGTAAACAGCAGAAGGGTGAGCGGTGAAGTGTGAGCAAACATTCGGTCTGTAGAACCCATTAACCCGAATAAAGGGAGTAAGGGCCTAACAGTGGAAGCCGGAAAAATAGAAAATATAAAAAGAGTGACCAAGAAAGCCAGTCATCTAGCAGTTAATATTTGGACAAAAGCTTGGGCAAGAAAGAAGCCAAGTAAGGAAGTTATGAAAGGAACTAATTAAGAAACTACAAGGGCAACTGGTTGCGCAACTTGTAGTGGGTGAACCGTGCGGTCTGTCAATTGTGCTAAGGCCAGGGAGCCCCAGCCATCCTATAACAGATGTTAAAGGAAGTCATGAATGCTGCACTTTAAGAAAGAAGTGTTTTGAGCTTGGGAAAAGTAACCCTGAGCTCTTATGGAACTTTGTGAAATGAACTAAACATTGTACGTCAAGAACACATGTGTTTTGGACTTGGGGAAGGGAATCCCAAGGTTAGGCGAATTGGCTGACACAAGCATTTGATGGAACTGTATCCTGAACTTGGGGAAGAGAGCCAGAGGCAGCTCCATCTTTGTTTCTGGATACTGTTTAGTTTAACTAGGAACATTCCTACACTGTGTTTAGTATTAGACGTGAGGGCAAGCATAGGCTTTGACACAGACAGCTTTTTGGATTGGATTTACAGACACAGTTTATTTAACACAGTTAAATAAACACAGACACAGTTTATCCTTAGTTTATTTAGGTAGGGAAACCCCAACCTTAGTCGTATGGTAAGATCGGCTTTATACCAACCTAAAACTTTCAATAAAGGTTTTGAGAAACTGTTACTCTTGTTGTCTGTGTCATCTCTTGATACCATGCCAGTCTCACAGGAGGGACAGAGGTTCAATAGAAAGTCACAAAGCTCACAGCTTCAGTGCGAGTTTGAGGAGCTGGAGAGAGAGGAACAGAGATTGCAGGAGAGGGAGGCTATAGAAGAAACCAGGAAAGAGGTGAAAGGGCTATGGAGGAAAAAGGCTTGCTGGAAGAAGGAGAAGGGTGGAGAAAACCTGAAGGAAGGTTGAAGAGAACAATAAGGAAACAATGGCTAGGTGTTGTGGTGAAGGGGCCCATGGAGTTTCATGAAGGATGGAGGAGAAAAGCACCAGAGAAGAGCTGCCAAGGAGTTGTGGAGAGCAGAGCACCAGAGAAAAGATGACAAACGGTTGCGAGAGTTGTGGTATAGGAAGACCGGGAGAAGGGCTGCCAAAGAGTTATTAGGAGAGTGGTGGTGAGAGAAGCAGAGAAGAGGTGGCATGGAGTTGTGAGGAGTGTCGTGATGGAAAAAGCATTGAAGAGGAGGTGCCGAGGAGTTGTGTGGAGGATGGTGGAAGGAACGTGGGTAAGAAGGTTGACAAGTGCTGTGAGGAAGAAGCTAGAACACGAAGGAAGAGGAAGAGGCTACCAAGAAGGAGGCTGGTTGGAATATAAGGAGGAAGTCTGGAGTATTTTATGGGCACGGATGTTACTTCCCACCGCCTCCCACAATCAAAAAACCTCCCACCCAGTCTCCTGACCTCCGGTACTGAGTGGCGGGAGGTAGGGGCACACCCTTTATTCCGGGATGGTCCTGAAAGAGTAGTAGAATCATTACTGTTGAGAAGTGGTAGCATTATGTATCAAAAGCAGCTTATGCAAGTGAGCACTGCTAGACCGCAGGGCAGGAGCTGGTGTTAGCCCGCACGACCACTATGGAGCAAGGGCCTGTTGTATTGGAAGAACAGTTTTAGAAAAATGCTGCTACACGTTCTTTGCTTCAGTGTACACATTTGTTGAACTCCAGAGAAGCTGATGTTCGGAGGCTGTCCAACCAACTTTGTAATGTATTGTTCTGTGTGAACGCTAACAAACAACCACACATTTAGTAAACCATGTGCGCATGTTGTGTTAAGACCCAAGAAACGAAAGGCAGAACCTATGGGAGTCGACTTCAGAGAAAGACAAACTAGAGGACTGGAACTATTTGGATCTGGTAATCTAAGACTTGGAATCCAGCAAAAGGAAGGTAGTAGACACGCTTAGTTTCTTAGCCACAGAGTAGGTACGCAGGGGCAAAAATGTACTTCACGTGAATGAGTCCGCGTCTTCTATACAAAGAGGTCCTATTGCTTCTAACGCTGCAATGCGATGGTCCTTCTGGGAAAGCTAGCCGGAATACTGATAGGTGATGCTCAGATATAAGTGCTTTGGGCGCCATTGAATAGGGCGGAGAACCAAACTCTAGAATTCTTGAAGAAGTTGGACCTGTCATTCCAGAAGATGCCCGTGGGAGGAAACAACTCCAGATGTCTTCCTAGGTTGGAATGGAATAAAAGTCGATGCACGGCACTGGAGCTTGTACAAGAAGGAGGCTGCCTCCTGTTGCATTATGAACTACCAATATGTCGGTCAATTCTCCAAGGCTTTCTAAGTGTCCCTCTCCTCTTTCCTGCTAAGGAGGAAATGTCCCAACTCCTGGTGCCATACAAGAGGTGGTACTAGCACGGAAACTAACATTTTCCATCGGCATGGATTTAAAATGGTTCCAGTGTTTTGAGACACAGGTTAAGGTTGTCAATGCCGGATATGTTACTTACACTCTTGCAATTTTTAACTGGAAGAATTCTTTGAAAACACAATTTTGTGTTTTTGGTTCACTGGAACACTATAAAGGGTCACCCAACTTCTTCCTACAAACCTAGTAAACATAAGGTAGCTTAAAGAGCCAATCCAATATGAAATCTAAAATATTAGAGGCTTTGTAGGTTCCATTGGCACAACTGCATGCATCAAAAGGCCCAACATCCATAGGTATCCAGCCATTATATCAAAAGGAAAGCCCATCGTTGGGAAATGGTCTTTTTTCTCTCCCACTGTCCAGCACTTTCTCCACATATTCTAGGACTGGCGTCAGTTAATATAATTACCACAGTCCTAGATTATGTTGAGATTGCTGATAAGTAATATTGTTGATCCGGAAAACGTTTTTTCTGGGGATGTAAGGACTTTGAACTGAAACCATGACATGTCTTTACATCAGTGCTAAGTATGAATTAGTATTAGTATTAGTGTTAGAGCAACAGTGCCGGGGTATTGTTTCTCATATTCTTCAAGGAACAAGAAAATAGATAGGAAAAAGGGTGGGGGCCGTAGTAAAATAAAAGGGAGAGTGTACGGCAGGTAGCCCTCCCCCCCGCCATTTTAGAAAAAGAATGGATACCCCCGGACTGATGTTTTTACACTGATTCCAAGACGTAGCAACATAAGGACATGGAATCCCTAAATCAGTGATACCCAGCGATACCATCACCGCAACAATTGAAATGAAATGAAATGATATTTTATTTATATCGTACTCATACACAAGTGTTTCAGAGTGTGACCAGGCAAAGGGAGGGGAAACAGGGGAGAACAAAAAAAACAACGATCTTGCTATGCCCAGTGAAATTAAGAGCGTGCAAGTGCATGGGAAAGGCAAAAGGGGGAAAGTGCATGCATGGAAGGGGGGAGATGTGGAAAGTGCGGAACAGAGGAGAGAACAGAATTATTAGTAGGCTAAATAAATAAATAAATAAAAGTGATAAACGGTGGTAGTGCAGCCAGCAAGTGGCAAGTCCTAGGTTAGTCAGATAGGGTATATCTGATAAGTGCAGAAGAAAAGTGGGTCGGGGACTGTATGGGTACAGATACAGACCCCAGTGCAAGGGAAGGCCCGGAGGCAGTGCAGGAGGGAGGCAGGGTGATCAGGTACCTAGACCCGAAGGACAGAGGGTGGTCAGGTGCACGGTGCCGAGAGAGAGAACAGATCAGCAAGGGGAAAGGCAGAGCCGAAGAGGAAGGTCTTGAGGAGCTTCCGGAACTAGAGATGGTTCTCCTCAAGTTTCAATGTGGCAGGGAGACTGTTCCAAAGGGAGGCCCCAGCCAAAGTCAGAGATCTACCCCCGGCACGTTTCTTAGAAAAACAACTGACCCTGAGGGATTTAGAAGTAGAGGATTGAAGGGCTCGAGAGGGGAGGAAAATTAATAATAAAAACATTGATATAGTACCAGCAGCAATATTTTTATTGCTTGGGTATTTACCCACAAATTATTCCATAATCACAGACAGAAAAGATATATATTTCTTTTTAAACAAAAAGATGGTGAGAAGGATGGGGATCCAGGGGGAAAAGGGGAGTCTATTGGCACTATAAAAAAACAGGTATAAAGAAATACGCTCACCACGATTTTTGAAAAATGGCTAATATGAGAATGTCCATACTGATAATGGGCAAACCAGATATTTTCGGGTGGGACAAACCTGCTCGCCATTTTGGTCAAAAGTAAATTGATCAATTTTGTTTGTTACCAAATGTTTTACAGAATTTCTTTATACTGCAAATAGGTAGATGGTGGATTGGGGTTAGGTATATAGAAAAGGGGGTGGGGTGTAGAGATGGGGCGTGTTGGGGGCTCCTACCCACAGTTTGCACTAAAAACCTAAATAGAACACAAAAATCTACCAAACAAATTTAGTGATCTAACATAGAACCGGATCAATCCCTTCTAGAAAGTAGATCCTTTGAATGTGTTACCCTTGGGTATTGGTGGATTTGAATCATCAGCATATGCACTATAGCAGGACATTAAGGAGCTTTCCATTCCCCTATTGTGCTTGCTCACCTTTGAACGTGGTTTCCACGAAGCGCCTCCGTGGGAGTAGCTCTTCCTCTCCCACTTGAGAAGGACCATCCCTCTCTCTTGCAGCAACACAGAGCTGACATCTCTCATCAGACAAGACACCTGCGACAGCTGGGACAAGCTGAAACTATCCAGGAAACTAGCAATGTGGTGCAGGATCTCCAGCGGTAGGACGCTCAGCGCGTCCTTGCTTTTTCCATGACGGCTCCTGGAAAGGTTGGCCTTCACACCCTGGCAGAGGACTGGTGAAACGTGTGGCTTATTAGCAAATGTTTGGACCTCTTTGCTGTAGATAATCTTTGATCGTTGCCCCGAAGGGCGGAACTGGTTCTGAACGAAGGTGCATCCCAAGTAGGAAAGTGGGCAACGCAACTGGAACCAGCCATTGAGAGAGGATTGGACGTCAGAGTGGACGTTCTTGAAGTGGGACGGGAACTCGTCTCTTCTGAAGAAATGATTGCAGGTGAAGGTGAAAGAAGAACTGTTTTTGTTATGCCTTCTGGTCACACACTCACTCTGAAGTCCCAAGTGGAGCCTGTGGCTGTTTTCGGTGTTAACATCAGCGAGGACTGTCGTAGGCAAGAATGGTGCCAAGCCAAAATCGTACGTCTGGGTTGCAATATCAATTAGCAAACCATCCATGACGCTCATCTGAGATATTGAATTGACTTTAAGCTCTTTTTCCAAAGAACAAATCAATGCTGTTTTGATGGCATCACATTTAGGTTTCTCGTCTTGCGTTATTACTAGGTCGGAAGTGTCTACGCCTTTGTGTGCCTTCTTCCTCCTGTAGCCCTCACTGCCTATATGTAATCGGCAGCCGCTCCTGTAGCTGGTGGGAACTTTGAAGGTGGAGACAGTCTTTAACTCTTGTGCCTCCAGGTTGCCATACACAAAATCTTTCTCTTTGGGGGTGCAGGCCGCCATCTGTCCAAAATGAATGAGCATCCGTCCGTGATGGACAAGATACATGTTGTATTCGCTCACAGGAGCTTCTTTTTTTAACCTGTCCAACACCCCATCTTGCCATGGTGCGAAACCTGTTTTCTCTACCTCAATGTTTCGTTGCTCCTCTATCTTGGGTTCCGCGGCAGTAGGTTCTGCCTCCTTTTTGCTGATGTCTTCACTTGCACCTGGAACATTCTTGGTCTCATCCTTTTCCTTTTTGGAATTTGCTTGTTTGCTGAAGTGCTCTGCTGCGGAACGCTCTTTACTAAATATCACCTCCCATCTCTGGTATTGTGAGAGGTCCATTCCTTCCTTGCTCGCGGCCAGTTCTTCGTAGTCCGACTGGCTGAGCTCAGACTTCATCTCCAGGCCACCAGCTTCATCTGGGCCACTTTCTCCTGGTGGATAAGCCGTACAGCCGGTGGCTCCTTCTTCTAGGTCGGTGTCTCCATTGATATCTTCCAGCTTTGAACTTCTCTCTACAAGCTCCGGAAAGAGGGAAGACATTGTCAGGGACTCAAAGAGGGTTCTCTGGTCCCTGAGGGCCAGGGCAGTGTCCAGGCATTCCTCAGCGTGCTCCTCCCGCATGATATTCTCATGCAACGTAACACACGAGTCTATGTTGGGGAAGCGGTTCCACTCCATGGAGCAGCACACCACGCTGGCGGGGCAGACCTTCAGGTGCTTGGCGAGCTTGTAGCGGAGCATGGAGAAAGGGCACCCATAGGCCGAGTTGATGCATGGGACCTGCACCATGGGGCAGAGCAACTGGTGCTCCTCCTCTTTGCACAGGTGGAAGGTGGCGCCGCAGTGGGAGCGGCATTTGACCATCACGCAGGAGACGGCAGGATCCACTGGTGCTCGGCAGTGACTGTTGAAGCATTTATCACAATGCCGATGCTGGCCCGGATAGGTCCTCTGTGCTCTCCCCTAATAACGAGTAAAAGAAGGAAGGAGAAAAAAAGTGAGTTGTTTTTGTGGATTTGTGTGTTACACTGCGGTTAAATATTGTGGTCTTATTTTTTATTTTATTTTATTTGGTCAAAAATATCAACCTTTCAAATCTCGACATACAAATAGAAATGTCATTACATTCAAATTTCAACAATCAGTATTATTATAATTACAATTAATTGTGGTCTTATTCCTGTTTATAATATTATGCTATCCTCTACACATTTGCCTAAGGTCATGTCCACCTGTTGGACTTACCCTATTAATGTTTTCGCCCTCCAATGAAAATGATTAAGTGGACCACCAGAGAAGTCCAAAAACAATTCTGAATTCTAAACTGCTCAGACGCACCTTGGGGTCTCCCACTTCGAGGGCTTTTCTCTTTTTGTATCTTGCATTCAAAACGGCAGTAAATAAACATATGTTATAGTGGCGTTTTTAGAGTTCATTGGAAATTGGCACCCTTTAGAAGAAGAGATGGCATTGAACTGGCGCAGCTCAGTGACGTCACTACACGCGCTGGGCGTCACAATGCCCTTGCCATGCACATCACACTGCATTGTCCCTACTGGGGGTTGTGGATGGCACTCTCTGAGAACTCCTGTTCCTGTAAATGCTTGTGGCCACACAACAATGAAGCGATTCTTCTAAGTGTACACGCAGCTTCTCCAATTGTAATTGGTTATTTATAACGCGCTTAATACTCAGAGGTTTCTAAGTGTGGCCCCGGGATCGAACCTGTGTTGCTCCACATATTTCTTGCTTCCTAGAGCAGTGCGTTGCCCCTAGCTATCCTCCTGAGACAAACCCACTCGCCCATGCCTATAACACCCAAATCCCTGGGTTCTGGGAGGGTTTCATATGTTATATGCCATGGATATGACCATGTATTCCGCCCTGTAATTGAAAGCTACATATTTGTAATTGTCAATGAATGCCATACTTACTTCCCAACCCTATCCATATATGGCCCTCGCTGCCATTATACTAGTTAAATAATGGCCTGTGGGCCTCATTACGGGTTTGGAGAAAATCCTCTGAAATACCACCAAACTGATTTACCGTTACTGCCACTTGGTCTGGTGGAATTTCCGCCTGATCACAAGTGGTGGTAGTGTTGTAAATCCCCATTTATTTTGGGTCCTTTGGGGCTTTTTGTTGCGGAATTACCGAGGTGTATGTACCGCTGCAGCAATTCCGCCAATTCTCCCGATTTATGGCCATTGAGTGGCAAGATTTACCTCCAGGGTTTTGCTGGAGGTAAATATTCCACTCAAAGCCAAACCTCATGATTTGGCATAGTGGTAAAATTGGAGGTAACTCAGTTGCCTCCAATTTTACCACTTTTTTTTGCCTATGTAAATTACTTGCCTGAAGCATCCCATTCCGATTGTTCTGGTGCTGTGTTTCCTCCTTAACTCTTTCACCGCCCTTAGGACTTACGTATACATCCATTCTAATTTCCACAGGAACGCGTTGACATCCCAGCAGTGAAAGGGTTAAGTTGGTCTAGCCCTGTGTTCAGGTGATGCACCTCTCCATGCGGTGCTAAGAAACTTTTTAGGCTATGTGATGTGACTTTTGCCACCAAATCCTGCCCCCCTCTTCCCTAGATGTTGGGATGTATGTGTTGATTGCTGTGTCTTAGGCAGCTGCCTTCCATTTCCTTGCCTAAGCACCGGCCATGCCTCCTTGGACCATATAGGGTTGCTTCTCTTCCCTTTTTGCATTTCCCAGGCACTGCCATCCTGCAATTAACTGGCCATCAACGGTGGCAGCTGCAAAGTGGTGCGTGTACCTGGGCATCTAGTAGCAGTGCCTGGCTATACGCAAGTCAAAACTGTTGTCTTTGCCAGACCTTGTTTTTAACAGGAGTTCGGTGAAGGACACGCATAATGCTTATAAATCGAGTAGCTGAAGACAGACCTAGTTAAGACCTTTTTATTACACTGGTAGAGCCTTTACAGCTCAAATTAACCTCTCCAAAGACTGCTTTAAAAACCCTGTCAGGCACTTCCAGCACAAAGGTGAGGTTTGCTAAAGCTAGCTCAAAGAGCCCCTTTGAGGATGCGTTTTGGGCTGGAGAGGGGCAGGAAGTGGGTAGGAATGTCCACAGGGATTAGCATGTCCATGGGCAAGCAATGGGTGGGTAAATAGCTTGCACTCAATGAATGCCTAAGGAATTGCAACATGTGCCTGACACTTAGGTTTACATGGCAACACCACCCTGCCTTCGTAGCCCTCCCTGGGGTTCAAGGTCAGTAAGGAGGTCTGGACACAACAGGGCTACACGCAGTGTGCATGACTGTAACAAAACAAATGCACCTCACTAGTGCAGGGAGCTGTCAAACGTGGTGCATCTCCATGCCAGTGCCTCTTTAGGGAGCCATTTATGCTTAGCAAGAACTCACACACTGATGACCCTTTAGACTAGTGGGCTCCCCTTTGTGGCAGGTCTATGGCAAGGGAAACTCCCAGAAGTCTTACAGGAACTGAGGAACTCCTCAGCTGCGTGCCCACGGCGTCAGATGTGTAATCCTGCGGCCACGAGGAAGAAAGTGTAGATGATTTAGTTTGATAGGTTATTTATAACGCGCTTAATACCCAGAGGTTTCTAAGCGCGGACCCGGGGATCGAACCTGTGTTGCTCTGTGTAGTCTTGCTTCCAAGGCGAGCACATTGCCCCTTGAGCTATCCGGCCGAGAGTGGCGTTCTGAGAGACCTTACCAGGACCCTGGAACAGGGAGAGGGCAGGACAGTGGAAGGAGAGCCTTGAAGCAATCTAAGGTTACTAGTCTCCCTGGTGGGCGCTATGTAGTTTCACCAACCACTATTCTGCACCAGCCGCTAGCCTTGTACATCCCTCATGTAAAGACAGACGGGGGGCCCAGAGATATGATAGGTTATTTATAATGCACTTAATACCCAGAGGTTTCTAAGCGCGGACCCGGGGATCGAACCTGTGTTTCTCCGACGAGCACGTTGCCTCTGAGCTATCCTCCCTAGACAAGCAGGGAAAGGAGCCTTACCAAAATTGGCAATGAGAAGCAGAAATCCAAAAGCCTGACACATGGAGGAAGTGTGGGAACAATTAAAACTCCGAGGACTCTGAGCGACTTTGAACTAATCATGAACCAGGGAATTAAACTGGATTTCGATTTGCTAGTTAGGATTTGAACTGTTCATCCCAAGGAGAACCCATCCTGGTACTGTTAAAGTTTTATATTGCATTCATCCTGTTTGCTACTTCCCTGTAACTTGCCCTAAGAATCCATTGTGGGAACATAGGGCCTCATTACAAGTTTGCCGGTGCGGGAAAAGTGCAGGTAAAATTGCCGGTAATTCCAGCACTGGCACTTTTACCGCACCAGCAAACTACAAGTACAGCTCTTGGCTGGAGGTAAATCAGTCAACCCCAACCGGCAAAAAATAGCCAGTTTTACCAGCGGCCTATGGACGCCATGGAATGGGGATTTACCACCCTTTCCGCAGCTTGTAATATCCTGCTACTTGCGGGATATCAAGCGGTGGAATCGGTAGATGCAGTTTGCCGGTATCCGGCCAGAAGTACCGGCGGGATACCGGCAAATTTGTAATGATGCCCATAGACCCTTGTGTGTATCTCGTGTTAATCCTCCTTAGCTTTCCGACACAACGCATCGCCACTCCTGCCTATTCTATGGCAGTTGAGTGGCACAGAAATAGTCAAGAAAAAAGGGGTGTACAGATGAAGGCAGACTACTCAGATTGCCGTCCTCACCACCCATTATCTAGAGGCATATGTAACATAAACAACTCCCCAAAACGGTATTCATCTACTCAGCAGTCGCGGTTCCATGTAATAATGTTGCCTCAAAAATATCGCCATGCTTAAAAATCGCTGCAAAATTGCTGTTTTTTGAAGGGACATTACCATGTGGGGACACCCCTGCAACCCCCAAACCCGTTTTTTTCTTTCAAGGGGCTAAGGGGGGACACCCCCGCAACCCCTGCACCCTCTGTCCCTAAATATATGGTCACCTATATATTGTCGCCACAAACTTTTACCGGCGACATTATATATGGCGACCATATATATAGGGATATTACCTGATACCGCAGTCGCTATATCTTGAGGCTTGGGTACCATTCAGCAAACAGCAGGTTGCCAGGAAGACAGCTTTGCAAGATGGATGCTGGACCGTCTACTTTTTTTATTTTTTTAGACAATTGTAATTGTTTTACATGGATCAAAACATTCACAATGTATCAGTTTATGCAGTCACATCTCTTGTGTATCAATTCGACCAGTCTAATAGATTTACAACATGTACATTCTGTTATATACCCAACCCCACTCCAAGTAGTAACCAACTTCCACTAGCCTCTAATAGTTCGTAACACCGAAGTCCCTTTTTTTAAAGTGGGAAATAGGTGTTAATTCCTAGGTAGTTTCATTTTAGGATTCAGCCTTCGCAGGTGCAAACATAGTCTGTGTTAGCATTCGCTAGGATTCAATATCATCATTCAGTTCTTTCCGTCTCTGTTGTGCTACCCTCCGCCAGACAGATGTGTCCACTACTGTCCATTTCTGTACGTCTTTCCACCACATTTCCATCATAGGACCTTTCTGAGACTTCCATGCCATTGCTATTCTGCGCTTTGCCAATATATATATCAGATCTTTCATTTTGTTTATATATTTTGTATTTTTCGGGCATGGGAAGATGCCCAGGAGACATGTTGCTGGGGATTGGTCATTTAGTAATATTCCGCAAACGGACACTCTGCCTGCTGTTTCGCCCCAGTATCGTTGTGCTGTCGGGCAAGACCAGAAAACACACCTGAGGGTTCGGTATGCACGTGGTGAAGAGTAGCAGACTCGGGCATAGAATGAGAAAACACAAGAAGAGGTAGTACTGCTACTCAGAAAGGCTCAAACCAATTTTTGTCAGTGAATGAAACAAAACATTTAGGTTATATTGGGGAGTCTTTGCCAGTTATACTAATGGAATGTATCCCAAAGTTTGTAGCCCATGAAATTGTCCAGGAAGAAAAAAAAACACACACACATCCGGGGCTGTGAGTATAAATTATTTGTATTGAGACAAAAAGTTTTCTTGTGAACACTTACATATATAACAAAATTCCAAATTATAGACGAAAACATATAATGGAATCACAAAAATAAAACAATGCGAACCGTGTTGTGACCCTTGAATTCTCAACATTTAAGCAAAAGGTTTCAAAATCACAGCAAAAAACATAAAAAGAACATGTATAGATCAAATGCACAAGTGATTCAGTGCCTGTAAGAATCTGTGAGACTCTTTGTCTTTAAGGTAATGCCCAGGTTTAAAGTATCTGGGACATAACGTAGCATGGGGTGGATGAACGTAGCAGGGGGTAACTGTTTGGATTCATTACCAAATATGCTATAAACACATGAAAAGTATTAGTCAAGATCCCCCAAACAATAGGTTAATTTGTCCCCCTTGCATGAATTTGACGTTTCGGCAGCAAACATATCCGTCTTGGAGCTGCATCAGAGGGATGTGTATTTGTATATGATAGCCGCCTCCATCAGGGCGAGTAAGCGGCCCCACAGAAAACTTGTGAAAAAACTCTCAGTGGGGCAGGCTCCCTGGTCGGGAGTCCACAGTCAACAGAACTGTTCACCAGAGTTTGCGGAAGAGCAGCCACGCTGATCTGGATGGAGAAGCGCGGGTCCAGGGTCAGATTCTGAGTTCTGTAAATCTGGGACAAAGTGGGTCCACTCCTGGATACTCGTGATATCCCTCAGTCATGGGAGTCGGGACAAACCTCAACTCTTGTCTGGATGTCAGGGAGGGGTCTTTTGCTCCAGAGACTCACGGTCTGTGAACCCCTGGGAGAACTCGGGGGCGTTTGTCCTGAGTCCTGTCCTCCAGCGAGGCTGACTGCGTGCTCCAGAAGGAACACAGTGCCGAATGCGCCCGCGGTGCTGGTCGGTTCTTGGGAGCTGTGAGGAAAGCGTCAGCAGTGCAAGACCAGAACATGCGTATTAATCCAGCGTTTTCATGTTGACATTGAGGGCAGTATTGTGTGCTTGAGCCCATACAACTGGAAATCTTTTGAGGTGTTAAGTACGCTCTGTGTGTAATCTGTAATTGTATAAATTGCAATTTGGCATTTATGGAAACCTGTCTGTGGTATTGTAGTACATTCCACCATTCACTATCATTGAGGGGTGTTCCCAAGTCCTTATCCCATTTCTGTCATACATTCAGTTCCTCAGAGGACTGGGCGAGCGAGAAGTAGGTCATATATTGCAGACACAACATGACCTCCTTCAGACATATCATACATAGTTTCTACAGAAGTATTTGTGTCTATGTGGTCAAGCAGTGACAGCCATCTTTGTGTAAGCGTGTTCACTTAAAGTTGGGAAGTCCATCAATATGTCTTCATGAAATAGATTGCCCACAGTCACAACTCCACAGGGCTCCCTGTGTTTGTGTATACTTAGCGACCATTGTTGTCTCCTTGCCATCCATGCCACTTTAGGGATCTGTGGGGAAAGGGGATCAGCGATCCTGAGTATCTCATAGGTTCTTTGCCAAAGTTTTTTGCCTAGACTCAGCAGGTGTGGTAGTTGACCCAAGTTGGAGTTCACCACTCATAGAACCTCCTTCTAGTAAAAGGGCCTCATTCCGAGTTTGGAGGTAAGTAACCGTCCTTACCGGCCTGGAGCAAATACTGTGTCTGTGTAGTCAAGAGCCCGCTAATAGAGGGCCATTATGAGTATGCGTGCACAAGCTTTGCGCCATGCCGGTAATGACATTACCGCCATGCCGTTAAAGTCCTAAAAATGGCCCTTAGCGACATCATGTAACGCGCAGACAGCACTACCAGCATAAATCAAAACGGCATTAGCGGCGACCGCTAATAACGGTCACCATAAATAAGTGGAACCGGAAGTAGCGTCATCGCACAGGAATGGGAGAACGGCGGCCATCTTTAAAAACACAATCCATTGCCAACCTCAGTACCCAGGACCTGGAGTATATTGCTGTGTACCTACATCCACCCAGAACAACTATATAATGCCCAAGGCAGTGAAAAAAGGGTCCTCCCGCCAGCGCAAGGAGCACTTTAATGAAGACGAGCTCACCATGTTGGCTGAGACCCTGGCTGAGAATGCCGATGTTGTACTTGCTCATAGCCTCAAGAGGGAGGCAGACATCAAGAAGAAGGAGATCTGGGCACTAGTTGTAGAAAGAGTCAGCGTGGTAGGCAAAAACCCCGCACAACTAAGGATGTCCGCAAGAGGTGGGATGACCTGCGCCTGCGAGTCAGGAACATCCTGTCCGCAAACGGGAGCCAGGCCATGGCAACTGGCGGAGGAGCAAGCTCACCGATAAAGCTGTCCGGTGGGAGGAGGTATGTGCCAGCACGATTGGCATAGAGGCCATCGAAGGCGTGGGTGACATGGAGTGTGGCCCACCCCATCGGCGGAAGGAGGTGAGTGTCCTAAGAAAACACTGTAATGCAGTCTGATGATAGTCCACCAATATGTCTGTCTAAAGAGGCAAGCCATGCCGCAATACACACACATTCCCAGCCTAGTTGTCGTCCGCAGCACAGACACATGCAGATATCTGCAGCAAGGCAATGCCATACCTGACACACACTACACTAAGATGTTAATGACCTAAGTCACGCTGCATGCAGGCCGCAACAGATATGCATGTCACATATCGTACGTCCGCCCCAACATGAGTGACCCCGACGGATGCCTGCATTACCCACCCATATAGCAAGCAACGTGATCATCCAAACTGCACTGCCCATTCCCCTCTATTGTGTAGATGAGCAATTATACAAATGTATGCATGGTGCTTCTCAAACCATCACTCATGCCGTCCCTCTCTTTGACCCCCACAGGCTCAGATCCTGACAGCGAGGCGCGGGACTCACCCCCACAGCCGACTACACCCCGGAAGAGGGCCAGGGATGAAGGCAACAGGCCTTCCACCTCCAAATCCCCACACAAGCTACGGCAGGCGCTGAAGAACAAACCACCTCAGGATGCCACGGCACTGGTGCCGCCAAGGCCCAACAACACTGTACCCACAACTCCTGTGACACCGGCACAGGAGACAGTTGAAGTGGCACTCTCTGCAGAGAACAGCTCTGTCAGGGAGGTGGCAGCTACAGCATCCCCTGACTGATGACGACCTGCAGGGACAGGTGTGTGTGTGCCCGTGGAGGACGACTCCTCCGACCTGCCTGCCACACCAAGTCTGGCACCATCCCCCCAGCACACATCAGTCGACTCCGACCACGGCACCACCCCGGAGCAGTCTGGCGGGGAGTACATCCAAGGGAGCATGAGTCCCATAGAGGACCCAATTGCAAGTGAGCATGACACACAAGCACCCTCCACCTCCACTGGTGTACCGGCGGGGGTGCAGCAGGCAGGGCAAGCTTTGCAGCGGCAGGAGGAGCTAACTGCCCTGGTGAGACAGTTTGTCACAGACAGTGCACAAGCAAGGCATGAGTGATGCGAGAGCACCGCCTCCCTGGGTAAGATCATCACGGATAGCACTGGTAGATTGTGCAAGGAGGTGTCTGCCCTGGAGGCTGAGCGTCCGGCCCCCCGAATGGAGCAGGCGGCCACCCCATCTTCCTCAAGCTCCACGCAAACCAGCCCAATACACAGGTCGGTGCGCACCCTGCACCCCCCAGACATGCCGCCACCAGGTCCAGGGAGTGGCAGGATGTAGACTGGCCATCCTGATGAAGGCTATAGACAATTGCTTGGACACCATGTATGGGGGAGTTGTGGGGGGAGGGGAAGGGGGTGAGGGTGTGTGGGAGAGTTGTGGGATGAGGGGGAGAGGGGTGAGGGTGTGTGGGGGAGTTGTGGGGGGAGGGGAAGGGGGCAGGCTGTGTGGGGGAGGTGTGAGGGGAGGGGGAGGGGGGTGATGGTGTGTGGGGGTGGTGTGAGGGGAGGGGAGGGGTGTGTGTGTGGTGTAGGGCTAGTGCACTATCATCTTTATTGGACAGTTAAATACACCCGTTGTGTGAAAAAAATATCTTGAGTGGACATTCCTCATTGCGCATGTGTTAGAAATATTGTGCAATCACTGACTGACGCACAGCACGTCCCTCCTGTGCATCGGCACCGCGATGATGTGCAGCCACATCTTCTTCATCCCCTTCATCATCACCAAGTGGTAGCAGTTCAATGTCAGGGGGCAGGGGCACGTTCCGTCGGATACACGTGTTGTGCAGCATGACACATGCCATGATGATCTTGGCCACCTTCTCCTGACTGTAGAGGAGTGCCCCACCCTACGGGCTAAGGCAGCGAAACCGTGCCTTCAACAGGCCAAAGGTCTGCTCAATGACCATACGGGTACAGGTATGGGAACGATTGTAGTCCTCCTTGTGCCTGTTATGTGGGTTTCGGACAGGGGTGAGGAGTCACGGCTTCAAGGGATAGCCACTATCACCTGCATGGGAGGCAATGAAAGGTATATGTCAGTCGATTCATGATATACAGCTGTACTAGTCACACATGCCTGCAGATTATCGTTGGTCACATGCACATGTCCTTGGTTGTATGCACGCCATTTTAATTCCCTCATTGTGTCCTGTGCCATGGACTTATGGTGTGGGTTGCTTCTCCAAGATGATACACGGTGTGCACTGCCTTTGTTGTTCATGCATCGTGGACACATACAGCTGTGTTTGTGTCAAATTTGTGATGTGTTGTGTTCTGTAAGATTTTCTGACTGGCAGCGTTGGCAGTAGGCTCTGCAATAGTAGGCATTCAGCGCTCATTTTTCCCATGGTGACATGCTGCACTCCTGTGGTTGTGGCGGCCCTGTGACAGACAATGGATTCCCTTGGTGTTTTTGTTCAATGCACTCCCATGGATGCTTGTCCTGTGTGGTGATTTGCTGGAGACAGCAACATAGTGCATATTCACTGCATGTTGCTGGATGATGTTACGGAGGGTGAGGTCCGCTGATGAGTGGTGCACGTGTTGCAGGATGTCGGATGGTTTACTGTTTGGCATGTTGTGATAGGTGTCCACCTTACTTCATTCCTATGGGATTTGGTTGTCATGTTCTGTTTGGGATGCTTTGAGGCACAGTGTTTAGTGATGTACACATCGTGCTGTCACATCATCAATGACACCATGGTGGTGTGTGCATCTCTCCCCGCATTTCACTGACATGTGCCTGTCATGCAACTTACCAAGCAGCCAGGCACGTCGTCCTGCATGTTGCTCCATGTAGCGTGTAGTTCCGCAGGACCATTGAGTCATGAGTTGATCTGGGATATTGGGCACAACAATGTGTGATGATCTTGCTGGCGTCACATACCATCTGCACATTGATGAGTGGTATTGCTTGCAGTTGCGGTACACCACCTCCATAGCATGCGGGATCACCAACTCCACGTGGGTGCAGTCGAGGGCACCTATACAATTTGGCATGCCTGCCAGTGCATGGAAGCCAACTTTTGTATCAGAAATCTCCTGGGGAGTCCGTGGTAGGGATATGTAGTCCCTTGTGTGCTTGAGGAGGGCATCCTGCACTTGGTTCAGAATGCAAGAAAATAAGGGTTGTGATATGCCATGCATGTGCCCCACTGTGTGTTGGTAGGTGTCTGTGGCAAGGAAGTGAAGCACCAACACTACCTTGAGTAGAGGGGGGGTGGCGGTGCGTATTTCAAAGAGGCTGACAATGTCATTGTGTATCATGTCCACGATGGTGGCGATGGTGTCCCGGTCCAGACGGTACAGGGTGTGGATCTGCTCAGGAGTTAGGTTGAATGGACTGGCTCTGATGCGAGGGATAGGGGGCTGCCTGTGTGGTACCACTGGCTGCACTGGTGGGGCATGCTGGGCCTGTCTCACCCTCCTTTTCCTCCTGCGTTTCCTCTGTGGTGCCCGCTGTTGCTGGTGTTGTTGTTGTTGGTGTAGCAATGCATGCATGTCCTCCACCCCCAGTATTGCTACTACTAGTGGAATCATTTTGGTGTGGGAAGGGGTGTGGTGTGTGGGTGTGCTCATTTTGTGCTGGCCCAGACTCCATTGCCTCCACCTGTGCTGATTGTGTGCACCTGTGGCAGTTGGGAACACGGCACATAGCATTTTATGGTTGGGTCACGATGCCGGTATTATCGGCATGCCGGTATCCCCTATAAGCGCCTTCTTGATGCCGGTATTTGCATGTCTGCCTGACTTGTGATGTCCTCCCATTAGCGGCATGCCGGTATTGGTGGCATGATGGGCCGCGTGCCTGCGCCCTTGCCGCTATTAGAGGCACCGTTATGAACGGTGCCTCTAATACCGGGGTCTTAGGTCGGAATAGCCCAGAGCGGTAGTCGATGCCGGTAATCCTTTACCGGCATCGTTTTTCCATTACCTCCAACCTCGCAATGACCCCCAAAGTGTTTAATGGCTGGTTGCAACAGTGAGATATCCAATGTTGGTTCATCGGCTAACCAGCCTGTTACAAATTGTAGCTGGAAAGCTAGGAAGTAGAGCTCAAATTGGGGTATTCTTATACCACCTTCTTCGTATGACCTCTGGAGTGTGCTCAGGGCTATCTTGCATCTATTATTCTGCCATAGAAATCTTCTGCATAATGTGTCTTGTGTGTTAAAAAAAAGTGCTTAGGTATGTTGTATGGGATCTTAACAAAATAATGTAACAATCTGGGCAGACCACCATTTTCAGCAGAGCTGATCTCCCCATTACTGATGAGGACAATCTAACCCAAAATTCCATGGATCTTGTCACACCGTCTAGCGTTTTTTGTGTATTGTGAGTGTGTTCCAGAAGAGGATCATGATATATATCTATTCCAGATACCTAAATGAGTCTGTGTTCCATTTCAGGGATAGGGTGGTTAGTATTTTTTATTTTTTTTCCTAGTCAGGACTGCTAATGGGAACAGACATGATTTTTCCTTGCTGACAGTGATACCGGAGGGTGTCCAGTTAAAGGATCGAATGTAAAAGGATCGCGCAATAGGGCCGAAAACAAAAGGATCGAATGTTTTTTTTAATTATATTTTTTTTGGTTTTCGTATAGTTAAAAAAAAGAAAATGTTAAAAAATAAACATTTTTTCGATCCTTTTTTTTCGATCCTTTTGAATCGATCCTTTTACCATTCGATCCTTTGACCAACAACCATACCGGAGAGTTCTGCTAATTTATCTAGAACGTCCAGTAAGTACTGCAAGTTAGTTTCTGGCTGTTGTATATAGAGTAGCATATAATCAGCGTACATGGATATTAAGTTTTGTACCCCATTTATACTAATGCTTGCGTCTTGTCATTCATCTCTGAGGAACACCCCAATGGGCTCCAAAGCGAGGATAAAAAGCATTGAGGATAATGGGCAACCCGGTCTCGTACCCTTTTCACATTCCCATATCTCTGAGAAGTGCTGACCAGTTTTTACTCTGTCTAAACTGTCTAAAGGTTTATTGTATAGTAGTTGCACCCACTGGGCGTATCTTTGACCAATTCCGAATCGCATTAAAACCACATACAGCCATTCCCATCTAATGGAATCAAATGCTTTAACTGCATCCAGGGAAGCCACTGCGTAATATTTAGTGCTAGTTTTAGCACAATCTATAATATGATGTAAACGCCATAAATTCCATGATATGTTTCTGCTTGGGACATAGCCAGTTTGGTCTGGATGTATAAGGTTTGCTACTACTTTTTTGAGTCTATTTGCTAGTAATGCGTTGTTAGGGAGAATTGTCTGTAAAGGCTCATTTCCCAAACCTAGTGAGTCCCCCAGCAGCTTTGCTGGATTTTTGGGGTTTATTTTTTTCTCTCCTGCTAAGAGTGAGATTCTTTTACTCCCACTCTTAGACATGATTTGAGGTGTTCCTTTATCTTTGCATGTGTTTTATGGGCTACGGCGTCTTTTACTTCATAGGGTCTCATCTGTTTTTGATGTGGGTTACACAGCACCTCTGTGCCGTAACCCAGGGGTGTCGTAGCGACCCCCCAACATAGACTCCATACCCTGGGACTGACTACTGTCTCCCAGGGCATGTAAAGTCACCATTGGCTTTACTAGTCCCAAATTATGAACAGAAACCAGTACAAACCATCATATTGTGGATGTACTGGTCGGGGCAATTCGATTGCCCCTGGGTCTGTTGTTCGAGGGGGCACGTCTCCGTCCCCCCTGATCAAGTTTTGGCTGGTGGCAGTGGATACTACTTTTTATATTCGACCGCGAATATATCTCTATGGGATTTTCCCATTGTTCGAGGCTACCAACTTTAATTATTTAATTCTTATAGCCTCGAACATACCGCCGGTTTATTTAATTAATATTAATTCACCGGTTGGTATTTTCTGAAATTCTAAAATGGTGTTTGTGTTCTCTTCTGTGACTCCAACCCAAGTCGAGCCCGTTGTTCCACTTTTTGGCGGGCTTCTCCACAGAAGCCTCCAAAAGTGGTGCCACTCTGTCTGGGTACCACAGGAGATGTGGGAGGGGTTTAGGCACCCTGGACTGAGTTAGCTTGGTAACCCAAGTCGCACTCTTGTGTGATTGGCCCAAGTGGTGAGCCGGCCGGCTCACCACTTAGCATGTTTGATTGACAGCTAGGCTGAGTGAATGGGGGTGTGCTGCATAAAAGCAGGGCTTTGGGGACTGGAACTTGAGAAGTCACCACAGGACCTAAGAATCCGAGGAGGGAGAAGCTGCGCCGACCTGCAACGCCGACACCACCGGTGGAGCCCTGCTGAACCGTCTCACCACTTTTCCCGACGACAGAGGAGATCTCCAGTTAGGGGAGTCTTCTTCCTTTGACTGTTGGGGATAACCAGTTTTGCCTTCTTTTCACCTTCCTGGAGCATCTCGTGGCTGCCTTGCCCGTGCCAAGCACCCCGGCAACCGGAATACCACGGTTTACCACTACAGCGAAGAGAAGGGTAGTACCTTTTAACCGAAGAACTCCGCGGCTGGTTTCTTCCCTGGCAGTGCAACGACTTTCATCTTTCCTCCACGGCGAGACCTCTTCTTCCTCTGGACGAAACGCCGACTTGCACCTGCTGCCAGGAACAACTGCCCCTGCTGGAGCTTCCCTCACACTTAAGGTACTGTGTCCCGCCTGGCGTCCCTTGCGACAGATCGTTCGGGGTGACAGTAAAGCCTCGACTTTCTAACCTGGGCTAGCCTGGGACAACCTAGCTAACTTAACCTGACTTTAATTTCATCCTTTTTGTGCGAACTATCTACAAGACTCTTTGGGCATAACCCCACTGTGTGAACCTGGACCCCTTCTGCTTCTGGACCCCTTCTGCTTGCTCTCTCCAAGAGTGGTCCTTGCAATTGACTTCCTGGCTCTCAAGTAGAACTCTGCCTATCCTGCCTTACTGTGGTTCTTTTTAAAAGTGTTGAAACGTGTGTGCTTCCTTAACTCTGCCTTTTTCCCTCCCTTTCTTTATAACTTGTTAGAGTGTCATCTTATGTTAAGCGCTCACCTCTGTCTGAAAATAAGTGGTGTTTCTCACTAAGACTTGTCTAATAAGTGAATAGGGTTGTATATATATGATAGTGACTGTGTGCTGAATTTACTTACCTCGTTTTTTTGCTAGTGTAAATCCCAAGTGTGTCTTTAAATAAATAATGATATCTCTTTTACACCAAGCCCTGGCCAGTGTTTATTTGTTCTACTGTGTTCTTTTGACCCATTGTGAATACTCTGTATACTGCCTAACTCTTCTTGAGGGAAGTCTGACTGCTCAGCCACAGCTACCAAGTGAATCCGTTTGGTACAGACTGCTACCAAGTGGGTTTACTGCCAAACACCTGTAGACTTAAATCTTTTGCAGTGGTTCCTAAGGGAACTGCACAGGTTTCTGCCTATTATGCGGTGAGTTTCTTGATATTCTGATTTAATAAGTACAAGGGTCTCTAGGAGCCACGCTTCATTGTGGGTCTGTTTGGTTTGGGAAGGGGTTTTATTACTGATTCCTGCAGACGTGTGGAAGGGAGAACCCAGCTCGTATCCTTCAGTTAGCATGTCTAGTAGCGCCAGAGCGAGAACATCTGCAAAATCTTAGTAGAATTCGCTTGGTAGGCCATCTGCACCAGGGGTTTTACCCGTTGGTAGGATTTTGATTGTGGCCAATATTTCTTCCAAGTTTATAGGGGCATCTAACCGCCCCGCTGCCTCTTTATCTAGGCAAGGGAGGTTAATCTGGTCTAAGGCTTCTATAATGTCCGAATGACTGACAACCGATTTTTCTTTGTGTAGAGAGCTATAATAATTGAAGAAAGTATTATTTACTTCCGCTTGTTTATTATTGGGGATGCCGTGACTATTCAGGATCGAGAATATCATTTCGCGTTTGGTGTCGCTTTCATAAAGCCATGCAAGAAGTCTGCCTAGGTTGTCACCTTCGGCATGTCGTTTTCAATGTATTTTGTGTAATTTAATCTTCCTAGTTCATCCCAATGTTGTAAACACTTTTGTCTTGCCTCTATATTCTCCTGTAGGCCAAAGCACATATTATCCGTACCCTTTTCCAAGTTTTCCAGGTCTTGTTCTGCTTTGGACAGGTAATGTGTGATTTCTGCTTGTATACCTCCGGATTTGGGAAAGGCCTCACCCGTGATCACTACTTTAAAAGCTTCCCAAAGTGTGGCCACTTTATTAACACTACTGATATTCTATTTGAAATAGTTTTGAATACATTCTTTTAAATGGTCTCTACATATCCTGTCCTGTAAGGACTTCTTAACTTCTATGTTGGTATACTTGCTCTAGGCGGGGTCACTTGACATGTAATAAGAAGTGGGGCATGTTCTGCAAAATGCGTGCTCTGTATTCTGCAAAAGTAAAGTCGCTTGCCGATTCTGTGCCCGTGAAGTAGTAGTCTAATCTGGTATATAAATCATGTGCTGCTGAGTAATGGGAGTAGCCACGAGATGTTGGATGCAGTACCCGCCAGATGTCAGATAGTCCAAAAGATTTTATTAGGGTGTTTAACGTGTTGATGTGGGGGCAGGCAGCGTACATTTATTGTCTGATCTATTTAAGATTCGACTTAGAGTACAAATAATATCTCAACCCCATATTTGGATGCTGCTTCAAAAGCGGCTTAGTCTAGCGTACAATGATCGGAAAAAGGTAGTGCCATCATGATTCGGGGCATATGTATTGATGATGCATATTTCTTTGTTTTCTAGGAAACCGTACATTAGGACCATCCTACCTTCGTTGTCTGTTTTAGTCTGTAGCATCCTGAAGGGTACTGATGGTGCCACCCAGATTAGAACTCCTCTGCCATAAGTTGAGTATGTTGAGTCTGCAGTGCTTCCTCCCCATTTCTTTGCAAGCGTGTCTTGTTTATTCTTAGTAAGATGTGTCTCCTGTAGCAGTGCTATGTCTATTTTGTGTCTGCGTAAGTATGCCATCACTGTATTTCTTTTAATGTAACTGTTTAGACCCTTAACATTCAAGATCACCATCCTTATGCTATTCGTCATCGTGTGCAATAATAGTGGGTCTTTTGAGTCAGAACCTTGACTATTCCTGAAGGTAACCACTTTGGGCCAATAGACAAGCACACATGGCAACTCTGCCCCTCTGAGTGTCACTCTTTTAATTTTGCAAGTTTTTCAGCGTCCATCCAATCATGTGAATCTTCGGGGCTATCAAAGAAAAATGAGCGTCCTTTGTGTAGGACATTTAAACGAGCGGGGTACATAAGCATGTACTTTAGGCCAGTTCTTCGTAGTCGTTCTTTGGTGGAGCTGACTGAGCCCTACGTCTTTGTACTTGAAGTGTGTAGTCAGGATAGACTGCTAGTTTCGCCAATGCTCTTTGGATTGCATCACCTGATCTCGAGAATGCAAAAATGTTTTCTCTGTCTTTACGGCCTGAGGGTGCTCCATGTGGAGGCTTCTTGGTGAAGGATCTGTGTAACCGCTACACTGTAAAACCTTGGGTAAGATTGCCCGGGTCCATGTCTTGCAACAGTATATTATCTACGTAGGCTGTAGGGTCTGCTCCTTCTGCCCCTTCTGAAAGGCCAATTATTCTGATATTATTCCCTTGGGTGCGACCTTCTGCGTCTTCAGTTCTTCAGTTCTGTTTTCCAACATTTTCACCTTCTATTGCAGTAATTTGACATCTCCTTGTGTTGTTTGTATGCACTGCGTATTATCCATGATTTGTTTTTCTATTTTTCTGGTTCTTCATGCTAGTGCTCGGACGTCTTGCCACAAGAGTCCTACATTTATCATTACAGCGTTTATTTTTTATTCCAAGGAAGATTTTTAAAGCTACAATGGCCGTGAGAATTTGATGGTCACTCTGATTTCGCTCTTTTGTTCTTTCCAACTGTGGTATCATCATGTCCCCTTCTTGCACAGCTGGCGTGTTTTTGGTGTAGGTTTCTATCGTGGTCTGTATGACCTTACCTTTGGCAGATCTATTAGACATGAGGAGTGTGGGGTGCCTGTGAGCGTGCTGCCGCTTGTTGGAGATTTGTTTGGTTTTGCTTTAAAGGTGCCGATTCCACGGCCTGAAGAGGGGTGACTTCCTAAGAACATTTGAACCACAACAGTGCAGATTCCCCGGACATGAAGAGAGGTGAAACCCTATGAACACTTGACCTAAAATGTGTAGCTGCCCTGGGTCCTGAAGAGTGGGTAAACATTGAGACGACTCAAACTTGAGAGATGCAGATACCATGAACTTGATGGGGGCAGAACCCTGAAGGTGTTTGAATCTGAGAGATGTTGATGCCCAGAACATGCAAATTGTAAACCCAGAGAGGACTTGATCGTGAGAGGAGAGGTGTGGTTGCCCAGAGTCCAAAGGGTGGTGAAACCTTGATAGCACTTGGAACTATTGAGAGCCCTGGAACTTTAATGGCCTGATGTGCTAAGACCTTGAGAAAGACTGGTATGTTGGTAAATGGCATGAACAGTGAAGATCATCAATGGGATTGAGAATCATGGCCGAAGCAAGACGATGCAGAGCAACACAGGTTCGAATCACGGGTCTGCACCTAGAAACCTCTTTGATATTAAGTGCGTTATAAATAACCAATTATATTATATTTATATATTATAACACCTTGTTACAAGCTGAGTGGTAGCTGTAAAAATAGGCAGTAACACTGTGTTCACCTGTTTTTAACTATCCACCTCATTATAGGTTTGATTTACAACCACCTAGATGTGCATGGCTGTAAAACCTCCAAATAAATGGCGGCAATGGTACTGGTAAAATATACCATCAGCGGCAATACCCTCATTCGATATTGAAGTCCAAAGGGACTTTGGAATGGGGAATGTCGAATGTCATAATGAGGCAGTTACTCCACTATTTTAAATGTGACTGTTAAGAATGCCAGATAGTGAGACGGGGACACAAGGACCTGCTGCTGAGATCAATTATGTGACCCTATCTTTACAGAATAGTGGTCCTAGAAAAGTTCTCCAAACCTCGGCACTATAACCTTGACAGCTGCAGTCCCCAAGCCACTTGGAACCTTAGATCCGCTGAGCGCCTCGGTGTCCTTGCCTGCCCTGCATACCAAGCGAAGGATGCAACAGGCTCCATTCATATCTATGTGATCCAGAAGGAGAAGATGTTTTGGTGGAGCGGTGACTCTACTATCCACAAGAGATGGACATATCCGTGTACTGGAATTAAACACAAGCTGTTGTTACATTCTGTGTCATGTCGCCCGGTGCAGTGCAGGTGTGAGCCCACTCCACTTCATTTGCACCCTGTCTGCCCTTATCAAGCAGACGAAGGACTGGGGATGTACCGGAGAGCGTGTTACTATGTGGTCTGGTCTGAACCTCAGAGATCCTCAGCTCCTGGGCAACAGCAGCTCATCATTAAAGGTGGGGTCTTCCACCTTCTTCTTAGCTGGTGCTAGGGGCTGGATTTCTTCTCCCAGCAGGTGCGGCGGAAGTAATGTCATTCTCCCTGTTCAAGGTGTGGGCTGAGGACTGCACAGGTGCTGGGCAGGAGGGGATGGCGCGGCACGGCATGCAGTGATTCTGCACTGGCATGGTTACACTACAAAGCTAGGCAGTCCCGAAGGCTGGATCCCGGTCAAATTTCCTCCTAGCCGCATCGCTACTTGTGCTCCACATGACGTGTGCTGGGATGGGGTGCTGGACTTCCCATGTGTCAGGGATGCCTTCATTTTGGAGCCCCATGTAGCCATTTGAACCCCGCTTGGGAGCCCCGTTACTGGACAGGCCACACACTGAACTACGCATGCACAGTGGGGCGGTCTCCAAATATCGCTCACTTTGCACATGCACAATACATTCTCCATGTTCATGAGACGGGGCATGATGAATAAATGAATCAGGCTTATTGTCCCTCACAGACATAGAATAGACATCACAGGGAATGGGAGTATGTCATTACTCTGAAAATATCCTTGCATGATGAATATAAAAAAGAAAAAAAACTTTCTGACACCAAATCTGGACTTTCTGATCGAATAAAAAAAGATAACTCATAGACATTCCCCTGGAAACCATGAACACAGTCTGATGTACAGTGATAGCTGGTTGCGCCATGGTAGCGTTTGCTGATAAGTCGACCGATGATATCATGGACACAATATTTTCCTTTGGCATTTCAATGTCCTGGATTACTTAACATAGCAGATTGAGGGGAGCTGGTCTGGAGCTTCAAGCCTTAGACAAGCAGTGGGCATGCACCTGTCCTGAGTGAAGCTTGCTTGAGGGTAGATGTTCCGTGCCTGGGGTTACGTACCATCTTGCTTTTCCCCAAAGGGAAACCGTCAAGATGCTTAGGCAAACACCCCCAGTCAGTGGCCACGGTGAAGGTGCAGAACCAGCCAAGCAAGGAGTCCTGGTGCCCGGCCCAGTGTCGACGGCAGATGCACACTAAAGGAGATGATAGTGCCTTTAGGAGCACGGTGGAAGGGGATATTATTTATTTCATTTCTAAAGCGCGCAAAAACCCGTAGGCATCAAAGCGCCTATATTACATCAGGCTTTCTTGGTCATCTACATATGTGTCAAGAGGGGATAGAAGATTCTCGGTTTTTGGACCTAGACTTTGGAACAGCCTACCGAGGGAATTTAGGACTATGGATAAACTGTGTCAATTTCGTAAAGCCCTGAAAACATTTTTGTTTATATAAACTCTAGTCAGTTTTGTACAATGGTCATGTCCTCTGGACGTAACTGTGCTGCACTTATGGATGGAATGTGATACTATTACAATTTTGGATACTCGTTTCAGCAAAAGTCATCTGCGCCATTATACGGTTTGTTCTGTTTTGAGCGCATTACAAATTCCCAAAATCAAATTTAAAAAAATCAGTCATTGAGTATGTAATTTCATAGCACTCGAGAAGAAAAAAACATTGGTGCAAAGCAATGTAAAGCTCTTGTTCAGTTTCTGCTCCACTCTTCTCTACTGCCCAATTACTCTAAGCAGATGGCACTTCAGGGGCAGGGGAGGATTGAGTTGAAGTTGTTGTAAGCCATTATATTCTCTTCCTCCTTTCTCCCCCTTGTGGCATTTGCCACTTGGGCGCGTATCCTCTGTCCCCCCGGCGAGCACTTCTACCTCTCTGCACCAAGAACTCAAAATGATCTGCTTGATGTAGTCCCACTTGTATCTTGTCTTCCCTTCCCCAACCCCCATCCACTTGGGACGTCATACAATTCAACAATAAGCAAATAAAACCATTGGCTAACAGCAACAATGAGAAATACTGAGCCGCTTGGTCTCTACTGCTCATACACAAGAGGTCTTTGATAACAATCCAGTTGGAAAAAGGTTGGAACTCTTAGTTGGCACTTACTACCATGCTTTAGAAATTCCACCCTAACCTAGACAGGAGGAATCAAGCCTCTGCCTAAGAACACATTGACCGTAAAGACCTTTTCCAGGAAGTACATTCACTGATCAGACAGTGGTCTTCAAACTGTGGGGCTGGCCCTTCAATGGGGGCCTGAAGGATGCCTGGGGGGTGCGAGGGTCTTCAAAAAAGGGATTACGGGGATAGAAAATATGGCAGATTTGGCATGTATGGGACCAGCAACAATACGTTTACTCAAGTGGGGGCTCAGCATAAAAAGGTTTGAATACCACTATTGGAAATATGACCCCAAAAAGATCTATCGCTCTGCAAGTGTCATGGTACCCCGGCCATTCCCCAATGGGCAAGCATGGGGTGGATTGAAAAGAGGCCTGTGCAGTGAAGGGTGAGGATCAATAGGGCAACGCTTGGCAGGTACAGCCTACCCTGGGCATAAAACCCTTTTCACTGACCAGATTCTAGGATAGCATTATTTTACATGGCCCAGGCATGACACATGTTTATGGGTAGTGTGCCTGTGAACATATCATCTAATATCTGGAGCATGTGCAGCTCCCTTCATTGATGTATGCCTGTTCACTGTGCCAGAGCCTCCGTTGCAATCACCCGTCATCCGCTCTTCCCAAGACACCATGAGCGTGGTGGCACTTACCATAGCGCCGGCCGTCTGGCGATCATGCGACCCCTGTGAACCAAGATTGGAAGACATTAGTGGATGGAACTCACAGAACTCAACGTATGTTCTTCAGCACGTCATGGAGGAACATGTGTTTAGTTAAAAAGGTCATTTCATCCAATTAAAGCCATGCCAACATCAGAACATCTGGCATCGCACACACAGCTAACCTGACCAGCATGTGAGCCGCTGCCCCTTTAAATGAACTAAGGCTCATAGCTCACAGAAATGGTCACTCCTTGAGAAGATGGCCCACAAACTCAGCAACATTTTGGAAGGAATATAAACATTTTGCCGTAGTGTCCAAAGGAGTCGCTGGAGGACTTTGTGAGGTATCTGGTCTTTCCTTCTAATGCCATTGCATCTAATTTTTTCCATCTAAATAAATATGCATCTAATGCATATTTTTGGGGGGTAAAGGGTTCATTTTTGTTTAGGTGCATTATAAAGGGTAAAAAACAAGGGTTTGGGGGGACCCCCCCACCGCAACAAAATAAAAAAAAAAATGCATTAGATGCTAATTTTTTAGATGGAAAGAATTTGATGGAATGGCATTAGATGGAAAGACCATAAACCCTTTGCGATAGTGAACAGCTTGGAGTCATGTGGATTGTATCATCCTACACAAGACATACACTTCCGTGCAGCGCAATACGCTTCTGAGTTGGCCACCTCATACACAGGTTATTCTTTTCCTCATCATTGAGACACCTGAAAGAAAGCTATCTGCACCTCTTCTTTCTGTCTTGCGTCATGGCGCTCCACGCAAACAGCGCTGCACTGACACTGTCGCATTATCTACAGGCTTGAAGTTTAGGCACGCCATGCCTTCTCCTAGATGTGCCCTGGTGTCTAGTGACATCCCATACTGTCTTTGAGCTTATGTATTCTCTTGTGTGCTTCTCAATCAGAGCATTAGTAGTCTACAGCCTTGAGAGTTGGCTTCCGAACCTCTCCACTAGTGCTTTACCTTTTCATAAAAATGTGAACCGTTACAAACTAAACTGGCCCACAATAAAATAACCATAATACAGAAAGCTGAACCAAATTACGATTTTATATCTTAAACAATGGACGAAAACAAAAAGGAGTAGCTACAGCCGATGGGTTCAAACATCTGCACCACTGCTCGACATTTTTTCCCTTACTTTGTTAATGCAAAGTGACCACCTGTCAAATTGCTGTAATTATGCAAGGCCATCTTTGGAAATTAAGGGCACCAATTTGTTGCAAGAATCCTTCGCCAGAACACATTACTGTGTCTGATGAAAGGACTAATCTCCTGCACACTCTACTGCAGACCCCCTCGGCTTCCAAAGCTCCAGGGGCATGGTAACAATTACCTTTACTAAAAGGCCTTTAGCAAATGTATTCACCGGTCTGGACCCATGGTGCGGCGGACATGTGTTGTGACTGGTCCTGCGGTCACACAGGGCAGTCCGTCCATAGTTGGGGGCACCCAGCACATACCTTGACATCATTGTTGTGGGACTGGTGGGGGCACTCACCGTGCTTAGTTGATGGGTAGTGATTACACGGACCTGGACAATGGCCTGGGGGCACCCAGGCTGACACACAGGATAGCACCAGAATTGCCCAGCAGGAGCTCTGTTGGTTAACGCAGGTAGAGTTGCCCAACAAGGGCTCTACTAACATGAGTGTGAGCCATCATGGACAGTGATGCCGAGCAGGAGCATTCTTCTGTTGAAGGGCCCTGCAGGGAAGGCCCTCAGCCAGCCACGCAGTGCTTGCATGGTGCTGGCAGTAACGGCACTGCACACCAGGGTCAGTTGGTCCAAGACTCACGAATGGGATACGCTCATTCCTTTTATTAATCAGGCCATGTGGTCACTGACACTGCCATGAACACAAGCCCTGGGAGATACCATGCTCCCAGGAGGGGTGACACACCATAACATGGCCAGTCTTTTTCAACACTCCTGATCTTTTCCTTCCAAGGGTCAGCGGGATGAGCAGAGAAACTGACAAGACAGCACTGGAAGGCATAATGAACGGGGTGATGGCATAGACGCCGCTTATGTTTTTTGCCAAATCAAATGTATGATTTGATTGCCGGATTTCTATCTCCCCACTATTCCAGGGAATCCAATATGGCACCTTCCTTCTGCGTTGAGCTGAGTCGTAGGTAGTGTGAGAAGCTGTGGTAGCGCTCTGTGCCGTGGCTTCCTGCCAGGTGTCGCGGTTGGGCCTTCATAGAGAAATGCCTCCCATCATGCTTCTGTCTTGTCTGCATCCTTGCAATGGGCCTAGGGTTCAAGCCGATATAATGTCTTTTCCACCAATCAGTAATTTATTTGCAGGTAACTAAATTTACTGCAAGGGCGTGCACCCTTCTTTTAGTGATAGGTATTATAACGTAATGGTGGTCATTATGAGTCCGCGGTAGCCGTGCCGGTAATTCATTTTATTTTTCGGTGCCCAGCAATGGAGACCTATCGGGGCATTACAGCCCCTGTGGTCCCAGTAATTCCCCATTGCCGGGAGCCAGAAAATATTACTCCCCATTCCCATTTGAGTCCCATTGGACTCTATGGGAATGGGGAGGACGGATGCACCGGCACCATTCATGAATGTGCCGGTGCATCCTTGAAGGTCTGCGAGCAGTTGCCGTTCCGCCCGACAGGTCAGACCTGGTGGGTGAAAAGTCACCAGCTTGCAGAACTCGTAGTTTGCTGGTCCGGAAACAACGGTACCGGCAAGCTAGTCGATTACCGTGTTTCCGGTCCGGCAACCTTACAATGAGGCCCAATGTGTTCTCTGGTAGCATTTGTCCCAGGAGGATGGCTCAGTGGCAACGTGTTTGCCTTGGAAGCAACACAGGTTCGATCCCCAGGTCCGCGCTTAGAAACCTCTGGGTATTTAAGCGCGTTATAAATATGCAACTAAGACAACAACAAAGCAAACAATTCTGTAACAGCGCCTCGATGCCCCCGGGCTGTGTGAGTGCTTTAAAAATGCAAATAAATAAAAAAAATATATATATATATATCTTGCACTGCCAGGTGAGTTTACAGTGTGAGGGAGAAAGGGGATATTGCCGGCCAACTCGTGTTGAATAATGTTACCATGGTTCTCAAAGGTGCGATAAAGAATTACTGCCAGTATATTTGTCATAGTAATGCCTAAATGTTTAATCATTTTGTATTCACATATAAAGTGTGTGGCACACACTACAACCTTTCTGATCCCTTCCCACTCACATTCTCACAAGCACAAAAGCAACATTTTATTGCGACTCCAAAAGGCCCTTGAAATCCTGTTATTTGCATGGATATCTGGAGACTGGCAGCTGAATGAAAGTTCTAGGATTGGCTAGTGGGCCGTTGCCACCTGTAATGCCATAGACAGAACTCTCTGTACTCTCCTTCAGCTGTCAACCTCCTCCGTTATACAGAGCTGCTGCTCCTTGGAACAGTGGATCCTGGCTCTCTTCACATTAAAGCCCCAAGTTCGCAACCTAGGAGTTACCTTCGATAACAAGAAAATAGTACGGGGGCCCTAGAGGCGGAACCAACCTTGCTGAGATCTATTTTAGTATGTTTGTTTCGTGTGATTATGGTGGCAAGGTCACAGGTTTATGTTGAGGTGTAGCCCACACCTCATTTGTTTAGTAGAGCGAACGGGGTTTAACCTGGATATCTCGCATCTGTTTTTTCAAAAAAAGAAGTAGTTTTTCCACGCAGTTATGTCACGTTTTGTACTTGGTAGCAAGGGGGTTTTTGTTTAATTTCGTCTTATTGTTTTGAGAACACCTCTTATAAATACAGTGGCGGTTCTTATGTCCCGAATGTGGTCAGCCGACACGTGTTTCGACCCGTAGGTCCTTTTCAAGGCTCTGTAATGCGGTCCGGCGCCCCCTATGGGGTCCTTGTGTGATAAGTTGCGTAGGTTCCTGTAATTACAGCTGGGCTCTTGTTGGGCCCTAGTATTCCATGTTGCTCCGCGTAGTTGCGTCCTGCATGAGCAAAACCCCTCTTGCTACCAAGCACAAATCGTGAGATAACTGCGTGGAAAATCTACTTCTTTTTTGAAAACACAGATGCGAGATATCCAAGTTAACCCCCCCTTCGCTCTACCTTTGATAACAACTTGACCTTCACACGTTACGTGAACGCGGTCACAAGGTCAATTCAACCGCTCTTCAGAAGCTCTTGTGTGGGATCCTCCTGGTTCTTTGGTTGTCTCAAAGAACCACACTTGCCGATGCAGTTTTTATGTCCCGGATTCATTATTACAGTCCTCTCTACTTTTCCCGCCTCATGTTCAGTCTCACGAGAATCAATGACACCACTCAGGCCATGAAAACCCTTCGGTGGTTACTGACCAACCATTGCATAGAGTTCAAGATCCTGTGTCCTGCCCACAAGCTTAACACATCATTGCCTCACCAAAGTTCTACCAATCAATCATCTGACCGGACGGGGCTAGCTCACTTTACCACAGAAATGTTTCTGCAGTAAAGGCTTTCACGTCCCGATTTTTTTTAAAGTGCGTCTCGGGCATGTCCCATGCAGTGGGAGGGCGGTATGACAGGTGACTCCGGCCGAACCGTATAGGGGGAGGCAGGAAGTGGAGCAAGGAAAAAAGTCCCTGAAACAATGACTGGCAAAATAGTGACTCCAATACAACCAATCACCCAGGATCAGCTTCCAGAATCCAACTGGTATGACGCTTGCTGTAATGTGGTTGTATTGGGGTAGATCCCCTCCCCTACCAAGGCCTTTGCCTGTGAAAGGCTTTATTGCTGCCTCTATGACTAGAACCTGACCATATCAAGTTTTGAGAAGCACACAAGTCTCAACAGCAGCATATTCTTGCTAAACTAGATATTTATTTGCCTTCCCCTTCTATACCCACCACCCCCTCTCTCCTGCCACATCCTTCCCTTGGAGTTTGCATTGACTTGATGTGACCTGCCTTGTTACAAGCCTCAAATCTTGCTGGTTTATGTTTATTTTCAGTTTTATGTTTTTTTTAAGAGTACACTACAGCCCCTACCATGCTTCTTGGCACTTGAAGGAAGACGCATAGAAATGACATGATTGTAACTGAAAGCACGAGATACAAAATGAGGCAATAGTGAAGACTATGCAATGATAACAAGTAGAGGAGTAAAAGAGTTCATGTGAAAGGCTGCAGTGGTGATAACATCGTGGCTTCCCCCCCGGAATATATGATCGGAGAGTAGCCCCTGACCTTCGACGAAGCTGACATACGAACCGTAATCCTAAAACTCGAAAACTCTAGGGACCCTGGCCCCAATGGTTTGGCCAATGTGGTACTAAAACAGAACCCTGCTCAGTGGTCCAGCATATTAAAAATCCTTTTCGATAAGGTATGTGTGACACAAAGTATCCCGGTATCTTGTCAGAAGTCTGTACTTGTCCCGGTTTATAAGAAAGGAGATAGCTTATTGCCAGAGAATTACAAGCTGCTGTCATTATTAGATGTAACAGGGAAAGCCTTCTCAAACTTTGTCCTGAAAGCGCTTCAGCACTGGGCAGAGGAGTTCCAAGTACTGCAATTTATGCCGACGGGATTCCGCCCAGGCTGTTGCACGTCGCATAACCTCAGGATCTTAGATTCGCTGATTAGGGGGACATTGTAGTCTGGTGGGCCCACATTATATGTCACCTTTGTCGATTTTAGAGCAGCGTTCAACAGGGTCAACTGTGTGAAAATGTGGGGCAAATTGTTATTGTGGGGGGTGCCCTAAGTGGCTTGTAAATGTGTTGAAAGGTCTACGCTTGAATACCCAAGCTCATGTTTGCCTTAATGAAGAGTGGGGAGTGTCTGCCCCAGTTACGATCGGTAAAGGGGTGAAACAGGGCTGTACGATTGCAACATTGCTGTATAATCTATAAATGGCTGATCTTCCAGCCTGTTTTACACCAGGTATTGGTTGTTGCCCAAAAATAGGGGGTAGGACTATCCTCTGAATGCTTTATGCTGACTAGCTAGTTAAGCTAAATTATACTTATAGCATAGTTAAAGCTGAGTTTCATACCGTGATTAATTATGCGGCAGAAAATGAGTTGAGTATCAACATGGGGAAGACAAAGGTTTTGGTAGTCTCCTCTAAAAAAGGTGAAGTGCCCCAGTTCTATTACTCTTCTTGGAAAGGTGGATTATGTTGTATCATACCCTTACCTAGGCTTGGATATGAGTAGAAGTAGAACCTATACGTACATAGTGGCAGCCAAGAAGGCCAAGGCCTTACGTATGACCCAGCAGATTCTTAACTTTGCGAGAAATACTGCTGGATTTTCCCTCGAGGGGATCATTATTCTCTACAGACGGTGCTTCTGCCCCATGGTTTTATATGGGTTGGAGGCGTTAGCTATGGGGGATTTGCACTGGCTGGACGTTATCAAGGGACTCTTCTGGAAGCGTATTTTCAGGCTATGTGCTTCAACCACAATTGAATACATCCGGCTAGAGGTGGGGCTGGTCTTGCTTAAAGGCAAGCTGCTTATTAGACGAGGACTATTACATATGAAAACTCATATGAAACCTAAATGTCAACTGCTCTTGTTACTGGGGCAGGGAGATAATCGGTCCTATGGCAGTGGGGAAGAGAGATTTGATATAAGTTAACTGCTAACCATTATAAGAGCATTGGATGGTTCCCTGACTTCCCTTGAGGAACAAACTAGGGCATTCTAAAGCACATTTTTAAATGCAGAGTTAAGCAGTGGGCCTGGATTCATAACTATGCGCATTTGGCCTCACTTTGTACTTATTCTTATGTCTCAGGGGTGGTGCATAAGGATCTCCAACCACAGAGATATTTAAGACAGTGCCCGAACCCTTCGGTGCAGAATGTCCGTTTGAGGCTGTGTATAAACCAGTTGACAATATACGTTTTCCTTGCCGCCCACCTGGGGATTCCAGTTAACGGTGCTGCCGTATTTGTAGAATTCCAGGAAAAGGGGAGACGGCAAAACATCGCTTTACTCAATGTGCAGCTTTGGGCCCTGAATACATGACCATCCTGGGTAGTCTGGTACATTGCTATGAGTCGATAAGGGAAGATGCCTTTTGGAACTATTGCCTCAATACCGAGACCAAAAGCGTACACATTACACTGTATCGACTATGGGGTATTATTAAAAAACGCCTGCCCAATGGTAATTGATTCAACTGATTCATGTGGGTTACCATTGAATTTTACTTGAATTTTATTTGAATGGCCTTAGGCAATGTCAATATTTTATAATTATTTACTGTTTTATAACTTGTATAATTTGTGTGTATTGTGTAATAACTGGAATGCTACGATCATGTAACACACTAGACTGTAGATGGTTATAGGCAATTTCTTTTATAATACACACAGATGTAGCAGCAAATGTCGTGAGATCCTGATTTTAAATTTTTTAATGTATTATATTGACTATTGGGCATGGCCAAACACCTAACATCAAACCCCTAACACCAAATAAAGATAGTCATGTGTTATGTACAAGTGTATATGGTAGTACGCTCTTTTGGTCTGCATAGTTCATGTTGACCCCTGAGGACTCTGTGAATCTGTAATTTGCAACCTGCAATTTGTTTTATATGTACATGTGTATTGAGATTTTATATTTTGTAAAAGTTCTACTGGAACTAAATAAAAATAAATACATAAAAATTAAATTAAAAGAGTTCATGTCACATTTGATACTACAGGCACAGTGAATGGGAGCAGTTAATGTTAAAGGATATTTGTACCGCGCACTATCACCACCGGAGTGGTCCTAAGCATTCCCGGGGAATCCTGAGGTTACGTAGTTGGCAAACTAGGTACGAGCAGGTAGTTGAATAGTCACTGTTGATTCCGGTGACATAATCACATTCCTCAAATAATCAAGCGTGATGAGGGGCCCATGGTGGCAGATCATAGTTTAGTGAGGCAGGAGGTAACCATGAAGCAATATGGGGTGGAGTGGGAATAGGAAAGTGAGGAGCGGGATAGAAGTACTAATGTATAGGAAAGTGAGGAGAGGGATAGAAGTACTAATGTATAGGAAAGTGAGGAGAGGGATAGAAGTACTAATCACAAATCCTTCAGATCTCTTCATGCAATCTGGGAGAACGTGGCGGTGGGGGAAGGAAAGAGCAGGACACAACAGCAGTAGGATCCATGCACATAACTAGTTCTAATGCCATTGTCTCAGTGCATTCTCCACCTCACGCGTAGGTTTCACAAATCCTACATCTATTAGTCATGGCCCAAGCTGCCAGAGATGGCTGCAGAATCTGCCAGCGCTCAGGGGAATCCCCCAGGTAGCAGCAACCGTACAACCTGGCCACTACGGGCCAGCCTGTAGTCCATTGATGCAATCAACTAGCACCTCCAGCGCAGCACCATGCATGTAGATAAACACATTAACACATCCTCCAAAGAACTGCTGCGTGTTTCTGCACCATGTGAGAAGCTGGAATCAACCAGTTCCCCCTCCCAGTGGCCTCCTCCAGACATCTTGCTGGACACCAACACCTCTATCCCAACCATGAAAAGGCAAAATCATCATCACAGAGATGCCGCAGCAGCTTGCAGACCTCTAAAAACCAGCAGATGCCGAAGCCACGACCGAAACAACCATGCAAAATGTCTACAGTGGAGGGGAATATCTTTCTTGCTGAACATTCCTCCATTTGAGTGTGCCTGCAGCCTTTGGCTACTGGCGCAGTGCTTGTCCCCCTTTCTCAAGATTTTGTTTCCATTAGAAACTGCAGTGGTCCCGGTTTTTTATAGTAGGTCTTCATAGCTGGCAGGCAGGAATGCTCAATCTCGCACAGAAGAAATGCTGCGTTTTACACCTTAAAATAGTGTTCGTTTGTGATAAATACATTTTAATATGTGTTTATTTGAACAGTAATACTTAAACCCCCTTCTCCCCCAAACTCTACTGAAGTGTAGTGACTTGACAACCACTTTCAAGAGTTAGTCCTACTTTTATGTTAGTTACCTTGTCTCAGTTTTTTACTTTTTAAATCTGGTCACCCAGAGCACTCCTGTGTCGCTTCTTCCCGATTCTCACCTTACTAGTGCAGTGCACAGCTAACCCCCCCCCCCACACCTCCACACACACAAACACAGATGCTCTGTAAATTCCTGCCTGCCAAGATGGCCGATTTCCATCCTCTGTGTTGTGCAGCTCTCGCTCTATCAGATGGCTCCCCAAGGAGCCCATCAATTGCTTATGAGGGGCCCAGTCTCCCTTGAAACCACAGGTACCTCATAGGCTACAGGGTCCAGTGACGGTTGGGGCAGCAGGCTCTGGGATGTATTCTCAGCATAGAACCTACATATTGTGAAACCAAAAATCCAGCTCTGCTACTTTGGCACGAGACAGGGCCCCTTTATTTCTCACCGTTTCCTGCCTTTCTTACCTGACATTTTCTCTGACGAGCCCTCATCAGGGGGCCTCATTTGAAAAGCAGACACTGCAAGTGGCCCCTGTGGTACCCTGCGTTTCCTGACTGGGTTTCCTGGCAGGGTTGATTGTATGGGCTTCACAGAATGGCAGCAGCCTCTTCCTCATTCTAGGGTGATACAGTCTGCTGCTCCCTAGGGAGCCCATGAAAATCCCAGTGTGGAGTTCAGCAACCAGACATTGTTCCTGTGAGCCAGTGAATGGGATACAGATGTTGTCATACCTGCATGGCTACCGCCTCACTCGTAGACCGAGGGGTTCAGCTGCTGCCAGGGCCACCTCGGCCAAGTTTGTGAATAGTGCCTGGGACTAGAATCTAGATGCACACCTGGGAAGCCCGGGAAGGACCCTGTGATTGGGGGGCCTCCACAATGTCCAAAAGAATGTAACCCTCGGTTGAGGCCTAGCTTCCCCCTCTCACCTAACACAAATTCCTCATTCGCATGGAGGGCTTGACCCATTACTATGTAGAGACTTGGGATGAGTGCTGAAACAGAGACGACGGCACCAACGCAAAGATCAGATCTGAGGAGGTCCTGTTGAAGCCTGCATCCTTCAAAGACACTCGTAATGGCAAAGCTCTTTCCCATAAAGGCTCCAAAGTGGAACTAAGGCTGGAGCTCTCTTTCTGTGACCAAATAAACCCCAGCTAAGTCACAAGCTCTGTGCCCCACCCGAAATATTGCTGTCAGTTTCCTGCACAGATAGCAACACAAAAAGGCAAGTGCACCAGCAACGGACATCGTCTGAGACTTACAGCTACTGAAAACCAGGGACTGCAACTAACCTACGCAAAAGAACCCAAAGTGAGCATCAAAACTCTGAGGAGTTCTTCACCTTATACCATCGGAGCTGCACCTCTCCCGATACTAGAGAGCTTGCACTGAACCACTGCTTAAGCAGTTACTCATCTTCAGTAAAACCTCATCGCCAGTGTCTCCTCAGCTGTCCTTCATTGAAGATCCTCCAAAAGCTACACCATAAACCATCACCGTGGGCCGTGATCTTGTACAGACCATAGCGATGACTGCCTGTTGGTCTCAGCTCTACTACTTTGACCCATGTTGCTTTTTGCTTTTTCACCTCCTATCCCCTTCACCCCTTCTCACAAAGTGCCTCAGCCCCAGCTTACTCCTTGCCTTAAATCTCCCCGTATTTGATGTTGTAAAGCTAAATGCACATGGAAGAACACCCGAGCTCTTTCTTTTCACTGTCTTCCTTCATCCCTGTCTTTTTTTTTTAACTCTTTATTTAAGTTATTCAAAAATAAGTACAATTCAGAACAGGCCATCAAAAATGGAACAAATAGAGCATAACAAAATATCAAATGTGATAACTAAATCAAGGCAAATACAGTGAGGAAAATAAAAAAACTCTAGAAACTTTAATTGCCAATTCACCACTAACCAATTATCCTAAACAGCACTTTTACACTTAACTAACAAAAATACAACATCAAGGACACCACAAACATAAAGACACCACAAACATCAACCCTCCCCTCCCACCTTCCACTGCCCAAAAAAATAAAAATAAATAAATAACACATTCTGACAAAGCATCAGTCATAAAACTCCATTGTTCATTGTAAATTTCCTCTTTGTGTAATCTACCCAATTTCAATTTCTCAAAACGAGAAAGAATTTGAAACTGAACTAACCAATCATCTACACATGCTCCCCCTGCTCCAATCATAGCCCTGCCCCTAACCAATCATCTACACATGCACCCCCCCTGCTCTAGGTAAGCTACTACTGCTACCGTGCCGCATAATCGACCATTAGTTGGAACCCTATACCTCCTTGTTCCCACACATAATGCAACTCCTCACTATACTAACTAAACTCTACTCTAGGTTACTCATTCACCCCCTGTGCATTCTGCTAGTGACCCATTGCCTGTGCACCCTGCTATGTTTTGTGCCTGAATTGCCAATATCAAATCTAGGTGACCCACTGCCTGGGCACCCTGCTATGTTTTGTGCCTGAATTGCTAATATCGAATCTAGGTGACCCACTGCCTGTGCACCCTGCTATGTTTTGTGCCTGAATTGCTAATATCGAATCTAGGTGACCCACTGCCTGTGCACCCTGCTATGTTTTGTGCCTGAATTGCTAATATCGAATCTAGGTGACCCACTGCCTGTGCACCCTGCTATGTTTTGTGCCTGAATTGCTAATATCGAATCTAGGTGACCCACTGCCTGTGCACCCTGCTATGTTTTGTGCCTGAATTGCTAATATCGAATCTAGGTGACCCACTGCCTGTGCACCCTGCTATGTTTTGTGCCTGAATTGCTAATATCGAATCTAGGTGACCCACTACCTGTGCACCCCGCTTGCGCCCTGATTACTATAATCAAATTTAGATGACCCACTGCCCGCGCACCCTACTAGCTACCCAGGCTGATGCTGTGCTTGCATTAGAGCACTGCCTGCCTGCACTGGTTTATTGCTCCCAGTCCAGGTGCCTAGACAGCTCACTGAACTCTAGCTCTACCCACCCAGCACCCACTAATATAATGCTAGCACTCCTCACATTCATCATGTTCCCTTTTTGCATAGTCCCTAATGTTACACCATGCACCAGAGGACACTTCATCAAGGTTGGCGATGGATTAGTTAGACCAGGTTGTCCACGCCACTTCCCCATCCCCTGCCCCACCCCTTTCCTCCCCACACTCCCCCCTTTCCCCATACCATCTCCTCAGACCCACACCATGCCCATCACCATCAAGAAGGCAGCAGCCTCAGACATCCCGTGCCTTAGTCCCAACCCGCCTACATACAATCACACCATACCCATCTGCATTAATGACACAACCACACCCATCCTGGGCATCGAAAGACTCAATAGACTCATGTCTAGAACCCAAATGTCCCTACGAGCTAACTCCCTCACCACTTCACCCAATACACTGATCAAACCAAACACCACGCCCACCAACTTCCAACACATAAGATTCCACAACGCATCACTCAAACACCTAACCAATAACAAAACCGCTGACTGTTCCCCCATCAAAGATAACACACCACCCCCTGCCCCTACCTCCACCCTCAAAACTACACTCATCAATGCCCGCTCACTAGGTGCCCATGCTATAGATATCCATGACCTCATTGTAGACCAACACCTTGATATGCTGGTGGTCACTGAAACCTGGCTTCACCCAGCAGCAGGACCACTTCTAGCCCTTGCCATTCCCCCAGGATTCAGCATCCTGAGAACAGACAGGATAAATACCCAAGGAGGCGGAGTTGCCATAATAGCCAATACCACCCTGGAAATCATAGCATGCCCAATAGAACAGATACAAGGTTATGAACTCCTACTAGTCAAGTATACCTCCAACCCCAAAAGCACCACCAACCTACTAGTGGTGTACAGATCACCCAACAAAAACACACACCCTGACTTGGACATCCCACTACTCCTAACGCCCCTCATCAAGCCTAAAACCAAATGCATAGTCCTCGGTGACTTTAACCTAGGATACAATGACCCCCTCGACTCAGAAGCATCTACATTTTATACAGCCATGTCAGAGATGAACTTCATACAACTGGTAGATAAACCCACCCACTCAAAAGGAAGAACCTTAGACTGGCTTCTCACCCTTAACTCTCTAGTCACCATTGACTCCATCCTACCACTCAATTGGTCAGACCACTATGCAATTAACTTCACCATAGACAATGCCAGTACCGAACACATCACCCCTAAAAAACCAGAAACATTTGAGACTAGAAATATCAAAAAGCTCTCTTCCGACAAACTCACTCCAGCCCTGTGTGCCTCCTTTGCCCATATGGTTCTAGGCACCAACAACCCCTCCTATCTAGCAGAACAATACCAACAATGCCTCACCCAAACCATCGACCTACTTGCACCCATCACCACTAAAACCCGTAGACCTGATAAACGCTCCTGCTTTTGGTTTAATGAAGAACTTATAGCCTTAAGACGCACTAAAAGATCACTTGAACACCTCCATAAGAAAAACAACACCCCAGATTCGGCATCAGCCTTCGCTGAAGCCAACAAAACTTACAAATCAGCAATAATCACTCAAAAAGCCAATGCCTTCAACCTCCGCATTGCTAACGCGTCCTCAGACAGCAAAGAACTCTTTACCATTCTTAGAGAGCTCGAAAACCCCTGTCAAATCTCAGCACCTTCAAACGCTAGCAAAGACTGGTGCACCACCATTCAAAACGCACTCTCATCCAAAATCCTCCTACTACAAAACAAAATCGATAGTAAAAAAACACACCTAGCTGACAAAACTCCACCCACCATATCAACGACCATCTCAAACGCCACTACTGGTCCCCCATTCCAATTCACACCAGTGACTAACAAAGAAGTTTTCGACACTATAATGAAACTCAAAGCCTCCAACTGCAAGGAAGACCAATTCCCATCCCATCTAGTGAAGCTATGCGCCCCCACTCTCACACCTATCATCACTGAATTCATTAACGCCTCTTTCCTCACAAACACAGTCCCCACCAGCATCAAAAAAGCTTGGGTGACACCACTTCTAAAAAAACCTTCCCTGGATCCAACAATACCCACTAACTACCGACCCATTACAACGGTCCCATTTCTCCTAAAAATAATCGACAAAATAGCCTACTGCCAAATTCAGAACCACCTGGAACAACATCACCTACTAGGAGACCGCCAGTCAGGTTTCCGTCCCAACCATAGCACAGAGACAGCCCTCCTTGATCTGAAGATCCAAATGGATGCCACCAGAGAAGCAGGTAAACTCTGCCTTCTGATGCTCTTGGACCTCTCGGCGGCCTTCGATCTGGTTGACCACGACAAACTCTGTAACACTCTAGCAAACAACTTCAACCTAGCTCAGAACGCTACCAACTGGATCAAATCCTTCTTGGCTGACAGAACTTCCAGAGTATCCATCGGCAAAGAATCAGCAGACCCAGTGTCTGTCCCTGCAGGTGTACCGCAAGGCTCCTGCCTATCCCCCACTCTGTATAATGCCTACACCAAGCTATTATTTGCAGCCTTGGATGCTCTGGGTGTCATCTATACTAACTTTGCCGACGACACCCAAATCCTCATTCCTCTCACAGGTAACCATGAACAAGACTCCCTCCTGGTTAACCAAATCTACTCACTCATCCAAAACTGGATGGCTAACAACAGCCTCTGTCTCAACGACGACAAAACCGAGCTCCTCATACTAGGCTCCTCCAGCAAAATCAACACCCTTGAGCCCGCCTTTAAATCATTCACCATCGATGGAACCATAATCCCTGTTCTTAAACAAGTCAAGACCCTCGGCGTGTACTTAGATGCCACACTATCCATGTCTAAACAAGTAAACACATTAGCCTCATCCACTTCCTACACCTCTAAACTCATCTCCCTCAGCCGTAAATTCCTCTCTACCAGCAACTGTGTTACTCTAGCCAGAGCACTCATACTGTCTAAGATAGACTATTGTAATATCCTATTCCTTGGCACCTCCAAAGCCAACATAGCTAAACTTCAACTCATGCAAAACAAAGCCCTCAGAGCAGCTCTAGGCATCAAAAAATCTGAACATATATCCAACACCAGAAGAGACCACCACTGGCTCCCCATACAAGCCAGAATTCTATTTAAAACCCTGAGCATCACCCACAAATGCAGGGCTAACAAAGCGCCCAAATACCTCAACAACACAGTCATGATGAAGCCCCAGACCAGACTCCTAAGGTCCAACAAAAACGCCTTCCTTGAAACCCCCAGATACAAAAGAGAGAAAGCAGGGGGCAGCAGCTTCAAAACACTGGCCCCCAGACATTGGAATGCGCTACCTACCCACATTATGAATGAAACCTCATTCCCCAAATTCAAAAGCCTTTTGAAGACTTGGCTCTTCAACAAGTTCTAACTGAACCAGTGCACTAATCCCCTCCAATCAACTTTTTTACCTGACTGCTTTGTATATTAGTGTATTTTATTGATTCCTATTATTGTACATTTTTGATTGTTATACTTTTACACCTCTATGTTTATTCTAAGATTGCATTATCCCATTGTCTGTAACTACGCCGTGATACCCCCGTGTCTGGGCGTATAACAAATGTAATAAAATAAAATAAAATAAAAATAAAATAAAATAAACACATGGCTTTTTCCTAGTCTTCCAGACTCGTAATATCAGTCTGACAGCAACTAGAAAGACTTTATTAATCCAACACAACGTCCGATATGCAAGATGTCTCACACAACTCCAAGATTTCAACTTTCCACATACTTTCCCAATCATTCAAAGGTATAACCTCTCCAAGTTCCTCAGACCATGTGCATCTCAATTTATCCCAGAATACTAGGGAACAATTTTCAGTCGGAAAGAGTTTTAAAAAACTAAACACCCCATGAGGAACAATAGAGAGAAAATCACACCTCTCAGGTCTCTGCAATAGAGGCAAATCAATCATCTGACTCCTCTCCATCATTAAAGCAGCCAACAAATTATATCTCTGTAGTTCCTTTGGATGCAAATCAAACATAACCTTCAAATCCTCAAAAGACCTCATACCCCCATCATACCAGATATCTTGTAACAGTAAAATGCCCTTATTAATCCAGCTTCTCCAACACAACATCCGATTATTAATCTGCAAACCCGGATTCTGCCAGATGGAAGCTTCCTCATATAAGTATAATCCTTGTCCACCACCGGTAATCAGAGAGATAATAGCATCTTTAGTGACCATCACAGATTGCAATTTAGCCACTTGCCTAGGCAACCTACCAAAAGAGTATAAACTTCCAATATGGAAAGGACTCAGTATATTTTCTTCAATTCAAGCCCAAAGTGGAACCATAGGACTATTCATAGAGAAATACACAGACGATTTCTTTAAAAGAAAGCCATTGAAGTAATTCTCAAGGATGGGATATCCAAAACCACCTTCAGAAGTCCCCCGAATCATTAGACATCTCGGTATCTTGGGCCTTTTCTTAGCACCCCATAAAAATTCCTGAAAAACTTTATCTATTCGACCAAGAGTTTTTTTAGAAAATCTTAATGGAAGAGACTGAGTAATGTATAAAACCTTAGGTAAGAGTACCATCTTGATGGCATTAACTTTAGCCCAAACCGTCAATGGTAGCCTTTCCCATTTACGAATGTCCTTCTGAAGGGTTTCAATGACTTTATCAACATTGAACTCAACCATCCTCTTCATCTCTCTAGCGAGATATACCCCCAGATATTTCACAGAACTATTTTCCCATTTACAATTCCAATTTAACAATTGATCACGTACAGGAGTGTCACAGACCGGGAAAACTATAGTTTTTTCCCAATTAATCCTATACCCTGAGAGTTTACCCACCTCCTCAACCATATCTTGAAGTATATTACCACCCGTTTCAGAATTACCAAGGATGATGGTAACATCATTAGCGTAAGCCAACACCTTAATCTCAATTTCTCCCATCCTAAATCCTGAAAGGTTCTTAGATTGTCGAATATAAAGCAAAAACGGTTCCAAAGCCAAGTTAAAAAGGTAGGGCGATAAAGGACTGCCTGCCTTTTCTTTGATCTGCACTTCCCACTTTCTCTTGGTGTTCCCGACCCTACTTGCTTTTCCTATCTCTGCCTCAGATTTGGCTTTATCTTTCACCTCTAAAACTAAGAAACTTCTATCATCTTTCGCTTCTCCCTCACTGCCTCAAACTCCATGTGCCCGCATTCAGGTACTTGCTTCTTACCATGCTTTTCCCCACTGCCTGTCTCAATTGAGCACGTCTCTGCTGCTCCCACTGATCTCCTTCCTTCCACCTTGGTTCTTGACCCTTTTCCTTATCTGCTCTTTTTTAACCTGTCCCTCTCCTTTAATACTACACTCTCCCAAGCATCCTCCTGGTCTTCCTTTTGTCAAAACATTTTGCTTGGACCCTTAGTCCTAGGCTAGCTAATGTGGAGGGAAAATACAGTTGTATGTAAATGAGGGCCTAAAAGAGCATATACTGAAAAGCGATTGTAAGTAACTCTAAATGAAAAAGAGAAAATTATAATCATGTATGAGAACTAGGCCCTACACTCATCATACAGGCCTAGTGTAACTTAGGGAGACTTCACTTTGAATCCTATGCATGCTGTCAGAATGGAGAACAGAAACCTGGCACACTGAAGCCACATTATACTGGCACACTAGCTTTCTGCAGCCTCACCATATGTTTTCACAAACTCGCTTACACTGCGAGGAATATATTTTTGTACTACCCAAAAGTGCTTCAAACGAATAGTGATGAGAATGTGTGCGCCTTAGTTGAATTATCTCTCAAAGGCGGCGGGAGTTCCATTGGAAATGCCCATTGTACTAATTAGAAGGCATGAGATCCTCCCTAGTGACGTTATACAATCTTCCCTTCACTGCATAGGAGCCCATGTACTTAAACATCTATTTAAGTTGTAGTGATGGGGGTAACACAGCGTTGGGATTGTTTGTAGATCATGTACTTTCCATTTTTGTGTCCACCCTGCAGTGCGGCTATTAAAGATTTGCTGAATTAAGCTCACCCAAGATTCGATTTCACAGTTGGATTTCCTGTACACTACCATCCCATATCTCTCCTCCACTTCCTTTCTAAGCGTATTGAACAGGCTGTCTATAGCCAGTTAGGATGAAGTCACATTAGGGGTCTCTAAGGACCAGAGGTGCCCACCTGCCGTGCAATGTACTACCACGCAGAGGGAAAATGGGGAATTCCAAGAGCCCTTCCCCTTGTTTTTCATTCCACCCAGAACAGATATTGTTAAAATTTCCCAGCATGCCTGTTTATGCTTTAGTCAAAGTGAAGGCCTTTCCTTAAGCCCCTTTTCACATTGCTATTTGGTGGCATACTTCCATGTTCTCTCACTCTCCTGTCAAGGTCTGTGAATCTCTCTTGCATGTGTAAAGTTTATATTCCTCTTTGTTATTGGTTGGGGGTTATTTCCCCAGCATGGGTCCCAGCCCCCCTTCACTTGTATGTTCTCACAGTTCTCTTTATTTATAGACCACAACCTTGGTTTACTCTCCTGCCAAGGTCGGTGGGTGCGTCTTAAATATGCAGAAATGTTATTTCTCACTGTTCAGTGTTTACCTTCCTACCATCCTTCGTGTAATGATTCAGCCTCTTTGCTGCCTCATACATCTTGCCTCCTGCCCCATCTGATTCGCCCCAACCTTGGGGTCAGCCACCCTGGCACTTGTAGGGTCTGGGCTGTCCCTCTCGGGTTGCTCGCAGGTCTCTGAGGGGCTTCAGCGGCTTCCTGGGCTTTCCGGCATCTTAACCGACCTTCTGCGTGCTTCTTCTGCTGTTCGGCATTCATCTCCCTGCACTCTCGCGGCTCTGGTTCCCAGCAAGCAGCTTTCCTTCGCTCTAGTCTGCTTCCCGTGCTGCAAGCCTTCTGCGACACAATGTTCTTCTCCCAATGGCCGGCCTCCACGGCTCCTCGTGGTCCACAGCGGACCAAGAACAAAGATGCCATCCTGCAGTTCCCTCTCTGACAGCGGGTCAATCGGGTCCTTGCAAAGGCTAGAGCATGTACTGTCGTTCGTGTTGGTAATCATCATTACTCGTTGCCTCTTCCTCGTCCCAGTAGTTATTACCTGGAATGGGTTTTGAAGAAGGGTATGGGGGAGGGATATTGTGTTCTCCCAAGTTGGTCACAACTATCAATGGGGTCCTCCCTCCCTATGAGATCCTCCTGCTAAGCACCACCCCCAGGGGGAATATCAGGTAGCGCCCTCACCTCCCTGGCCTCATTGAAAGGGGCTCCCCCATCTAAAGCAGTGACGACCCCGAGATTCTTCACAACAGCTGGGACTGAGCGTCCAAGGAGCGAGAAGAGCACTATATCCCAGAGACTGTATATTAGAGGGAAGACCGCTATTCCCTTAAATAGGCCCTTTCTGCGTTTTGAGTGGTCGCCTCCTGCCACCTTTGCTACTGTGATGCTTATTATTTCTAGTTGGACAATATTATTTCTAGTTGGACTATAGGCGGTGATCCCACCCATCCTGACCAGGTTTATACAGGTCTGTTGAATGTCACATGTATCAATATATAGTTGTTATGTGTTCTGTTGAACTTGTATCACACAGCTGTCTAGTTAGTTGTGCTGTACTTGCGTTTCTCTTCCCTTCAATCTGGCTCTCGTCCGGCTCACTGCCGGGCGACTGCTCTTCTCTCGGTTGCTAACCTTAACATTCGCTTTCTGTAAACCATTCTGGCCTGCTTACTATATGTCATCTGTCTGCCTCTATGGGTATGGACCATTCTATTATTTACTTTTCATTCTCTTGGCATCTCAAGCTCATGTCTTCTCCTGGCTTCACTCGTACACTCTCTAACTGCCTCGCTTGTCCCGCTTCTACTTTTCAGTTCTGGGTTGCCCCTGGGCCCTCTCCGCGGCTTCCATTTATTGTTGGTCTACTGTACTACTCAGGGTGCCATCTTTTTGTCTTTTGGTCTTTATTCTCAATTCTGTGCAGACGACACACATATTTGTGTCATTCTGCCCCTAGTATGACTTTCTCTGCACTACTAATTCAAACGAACTCCCCGCCATGCAGCACTCGGTGGCCTTTCACTCCATTAAAGGAAAATTCATCTTTTTCCATATCCCACACCATGGTATCCAGTTACAATTTCGAATGAACAATTTCGAATGCCTTTTTGTCGAAAAAAAAAAATGTTGAATATATTTTTTTGGGTTTTATATTTTTTTTGGGTTTAGTTAGTAAAGAAAGGGTCAATAAAAAAACAGGCGGTTGGGGGGAACCCCCCCCATTAAAAAAAAAAAAAAACATTTGACATTTTTATCCCGGCATTTTTCATTCGAGAAAAAGGCATTCGAAATTGTGACATTCGAAAATGTCACTATAAACCCCACACCACACCTCTTCTCCACCTCAATTTATTGCCTTTCCCCACCCTCTTTGCTCACAATCTCGCCATCCTCTTTCTCTTTTTTATCTCACATTTCCAAACTCAACTCTGACATTTCTAGCTTTACAATATTAAACAAAAAGCACCCTTTTCTAACTTTCTCCGCGACTAAAACACTTACTTTAACCTTACTTTTTCCCTTGGCAGACTACTCATATGCTCTCCTTTTTGGCCACCGGGTTAGCATACTGGCATCTCTCCAAGAAATATGCAATTCCTTTTTCACCTTCCTCCCATTGCCAACAATTCCCCCAACTTTTTCCTCATCCCATAAGAAGGGAGAATGAAGGATTTGGGGGTGGGGGCATAAGGGTTGTGTGACATGACCCTTCCCTCATGCTTCCCCCCTGACGATGTTTAAGGGTCACGACTGTCCCACCTAGCATAATTAGAATTGTTCTTTTATAACAAAGACCAGTTTCAAAGTGCGAGGCCGGGATTCGAACCTGTGATGCTATGCGTTGTATAACAGATATGGGGAACTCGAGGCGCACATACTATATTGGGCAGGTTGCTGAGGGTCCAGAAGGGTCTGTGAGGCACAGCCATTCTCCAGTTAGAAAGAAACCCCAAGAATATATGCCCCTGGAAATGTGATGTAGATGTCTGAACTCCAACTCATTTGCCATACAGTTTTGTTCCCAACCGCGCTCCATGTCAGGAGCAGGACTTGTTATTTTATTGTTCTCAGATCTGTCAATAAATAGGCAATACTTTTTCTGTACACAGTTAAAATAAAACCAAGAAATCATCAATATGACAGATAAAGTGAACAGGTGCAATGACCACTCCTGTGTGATTACCATTTCATAAACGACACCAGAGACCTGTGGAGTTTAGAGTTGCAGGTGTGTATACAATTGTCCTTACTAATCTGTGTCAAAGGTCCTGAGATTTTGTTAGCATTTTATGATATCATGTTTTAAGGTCTACATCACTGTCGAACATTTGCATAAACGGTGCACTCGCCTTCTCCCAGGATCCCCGACTTCTAGGGGGGCATTAAAGATTGCATCTGAAATGCATGAATGTCGTTCTATACTTTCAATCTGGAAAATATTTAGGAAAAGAAGCATACTTTCTGGAACATTCCTATATTCCTTTCATAAAGCATACTTATAAAGCGCCTCTTTTGTTTGCACCAATCATATTGTTGTAATGTGTGTTTCACCTTACTTGGATTGCATGCCAACAACTCCATGCTGCACCCTTTTCCATGAAGTACCAAGGAGCATGTCCTCTTAAAGTTATTAAGTAACACAGATGTGCCATTATTTAAGAAATGGAGCGATTCATATAGAGTACCTTTGTGAGGATTTAAAACTTTATGCAAAACCATTAGCTTCTTAAAAAGAACAACACAATAAATCAAGTGGAGTCCTGGTTCTAGTCCGATTGCAACCATTCTGAGGCATATTGGTGGATTTAGTATATTTTTCCAAATTCTGCCGGCCAATGCATTTTAATTTTCTTCCCCTTGTGTATCCACCATTTCTAATCCATAAATAAGTTAGAACAATTTTGGATTTGTAAAATGTTAATGAAGACAATAATGAAAAGGAGCAATATTTAGATTTCATTTATTTTTCATTTGGACTATTAGCAGTGTGAGTTTTCATCTAATTCTCTCTATGGCTGCTTTAGTTTTTATTGAACAATGAATAGGATAACTTTCAAACATCATCGATAAATAAAAATCAGAACAAAGGTAGATAATCTTCCACCGTTCATAATCAAATAAGAACGTGATCAAATAGATGAAAATTGGCAGAAATTGACTTAATGCTATTTGAAATTGATGCTAAACCATATAAATTCACATAAATATAAACATATCAAATAGAGGCATAAACATAAGATCTTATTGTGTTTGCATAGAAGCGTGCAAATTGGTGCACATTGATGCAAATTGGTGCCAAACTAAAATAGAGATAAAACGTATCACACTTCCCTAATTGGCACTATCCCAGTACAGCCTAAAGGTTTTAACATAGTAATCGTCACACTCACCTTCTGGCCACTAACGACCCGGTGGTCAACTAATTCAAATTATGTACAAATCTATTAAAGAGCCTACATCTCATGTCGTGGATGGCCATATATTCCGATAACAAATGTTCTTTATTCTGGATTACACCTGCCACTTTACACAATGGACACCGCTTAGTCAATGGGGGTCGCCCCAGAACATATGGAGACAATTTCTTCGGTCAGGATTACATATATTTGGAACCTAAGGAATTGCAGTCTCCAAAATGGGTTCGGAAACTTCTCAAGATATTTTGGTAACTGACCGACCGGTTTATCGTAACAAGATAAGTTATTGTAAAGTCTATAAGTCCTCATATGACTAATTGTGTCTGCCCAATCTTTGCGAAAGAAACATTTTATTGCCAAACCCAGGACTGTCACCAGAATATCAGGGATGACACTAATATCAGCCCGAATGGAATTGGCAAATATACAGAAAGAACTAATTGGGTCACCCACATTTTTCTCTTGCACCTCCTTTAGAAAGACATCAAACGGGGACCCCTCAGGAGGCAGTTACAATTTTCTGTATATTGTTATCTTGGAAAGCAAGCGGGTAAGTTAAATACTTTACGCCCAATAGGAAACTTAAGTCACCTCCTGGCCATATATTATTGCTGGTACAGTTTTCAATTTATAGTATTCCAGCAATATTCTACTTGTAAATCGACAATATCTGGAATGCAGCCATTGTAATTGTGACGCATCCTGTAAAGCTTCACACCTATGTCTATCATTGGCTTTGCATTTTTCCATAACAGATGAGAACACGTCCCTTAAAATGTTAAATCTGGTGAAGGAACAATGATAGAATCTTCCACCTTCCATGCAAAGGCATAGGTTCTATTAAATCGACTAGAAAATCCGATAAAAATCGTTTTTTTGCTGCTGTTAATCAAATCATTTTCTCTGGCCTATTGGATGGTGTCATGTATTAGTCTCGGTAGACCTATCTGGGTTTGGTCCGTCAGGATAACGTTGTCTGTGTTTTGGCAGCGTGAAAGCAGTTACCTGTCATGACTTTAGATCAGCCAGGTAGAGGGTGAAAAGGTAGGGCACCAACCTACAATCCTGATGGAGTCCTCGAGATGTTTTAAATTCCTCTGTCAGGTGTCCCTGCCCATTCAACAAAAGTATTTGTAGCACTGAGGGCCACCGAGTACAGTAGCAGTTTCATCTAATATAAATATCCCAGATAAGAAAGATGCATTGACAGTGTTGCAAGTCAACTAGCTGTGCTGTCTGCTTTACAAACAAAAAATTAGTTCGCTCCTTGTTCTAAAAAAACTCAAGCAGAAATCTCACTGTTGCAATGTTTTTAGTCTAAAGACACGAATGTCCTGTTATATGCTTCCGGTCGTCAAATTCCAATCCCATTGGGCAGACTAAATCTCTCATCCTGCACAGGTTAATTAAAACGTACCAATAAACTTTGTATCCCATAAACATGATGAGTGCAGCTCATGGCGTATCAAGAATGAGACAAGAAGACCTCTTAAGGAATGTGATTGTTATTGACTGTGCCCGCTAGGTCTTGTAAGGGTGCAGAAGATGGAGACTGGCACACAGTGGCATGTTTGTTGGCATACACTTTTATTGTGTGAGAAAATAAAGAGAAAACCTACCTCTCTCTGACTCTATGAGGGGTTTCCCTACCTCAACTAAAATACTAAAGATTCAGTCAGGATGTCTGTGTAAATCAAGAGTTCACCATCCTGTATCTAAACCCTGCTTCTATCCCTTAGTCTTGTAACTAAACTAAAGAGGTAGTGGATCTTCATGGTCCAGAAGAATGACTCATTTCTTCTGGACTATGGATCACAGTTCCAATTGTAGGTGGGACATTTACCTGAGGGAATGGCTTCCTTGGTCAGGTCTCAATCCCTTTTCAGGATACACAACAACATTCCAACAACATTCCATCAGTTCAACTCAAAGGAGTACAGTTCCAGTTTACACAGCAACATTCCTTACTGCCCATAGTTATTTTTGACTACTGAGTTGCTCAATAATGTATCTCATCTTCAAGTATCTTGTAAACTTGAATTACAAGAGAATGACTCACTTCCTCTGGCTCGCTGTAATTTCCTTTGCATGCAGTCAGGGGGAATTACTCTTCTCCTGGTCTCTCTCTTCACTTGGCTTCGCATTTTTACAATTTCAGGGTAATGACTCCCTTCCCCTGGCCTTCCTTAGCTGTGTTCTCTGACTTTCTTGGGTCTAACTTTCACAGTTTATAATGCATGGGGGAATGACTCCCTTCCCTGGTCTTTCTCAGGATTCTTAGCACAATTCACAACAGCTGGGGAATGCCTTCCTTCCCCAAGCCCTTCTCAGGCTTCTTATTACAGTTCACAACCGTAGGGGCAATGTCTCCCTTCCCCTGGCATTTCTCAGGCTTTGGCAGACCTGGTTTACTGCCAGGTACTGCCTTGAAGATGATGACTGGCAAAGGTTCCCCTGGGTTTTGGCAGACCTGGTTCACTCTCCTGCCAGGTACTGCCACGAAGAGGATGACTTGGATGACTCTTTTTGCATTTTGGGTGTGTGTCCCAAACCCGTATTTGGTTTTTTTTCCCCAGGGTTTCCGTTCTCACCCCAGTTCGGTATTTGTGGAGTTTTTCACAGCCCCCTTGCACACTTGCCAACCTTCCCAGCAACCCAGATACCTTTAGGGTTCTTTCTCGCTTCCTCCAGTTGACCTGAGGATCTCCGAGCTTCAGCTTTGGTCTTCACCTGGCTTCTCTGGCTTTCCCGGCGGGCTGCAGTGTTCCCACAGTGTGCCTCTTCCTTCCACGTGCGTGTTACAGCTTGCGCGTACCAACAATATTCTTCTTGCGCCTGGACCTTTTCCTGGCCAGGCTTCTGTTCTGTTCGTCTTCACTCAAGGGAACTGTGATGTCTTGGTTCTCTCGTTCATGCTGCACTCGCCTGCTTGTTCCGGTGCTCTGCCAAACCGCTTCCTCACGGGCGGGTAATCTAGGGAGGGTTTCTCAAAAATCTAAGTCCTTCTTTGGTTTTTATGTTTGAATTATCAAAATGACTAGAACGTGTGTGTACGTTCTCTTGAGGGCTTTGTATGTCCTCCTCGTCCCAGTACCATCCAGGGAGATCTTTCTGAGGCCAGTCCGATTCTTCCTCATTCCAGTATCTTCCAGGTTATAAATGCTACAGAAACAAATGGAAGTGTGGGATACAGATGGTTGAGTGAAGAGAGAGGAAGATGTTTAGGAGGTGAGTGGAGGTGATGAAGGGTTGGAAGGTCGTCCTTGTCCCTAGAAGCATAGTCTCTCCCCATGAGCTCCTCCCACTGAAGACCACCCCCATGGGGACTATTGGGTAGCAGCCTCACCTCCCTGGCCTCATGCGTAGGGGCTCCCCCTTGGGGAGAAGTGAGGACATCCAGGGAGTCATCACAGTCTACACAATAGAATACTACAAACGAAAAGATGCAAACTTTTAGTCTGAATATTTACTATGTGGGAAATACCCCAGAGGTGGAATTGAAAGGGGCTTTGCACTTCTGAGCATGTAGAGATGTGAATCTCCGGGCTGGTTTTAGTGACCTCCTGTTATTACTGCTTTTTGGTGTTTTTTTGTGGTCAAAGCAGGCATCTTCTCTCGGACTGGCTGGTGGGGAGGGCGGGGTGTCGAGTGTTAGTTGAATTGAGATGAGTTGCTCAGTAGGTGGTCACATCTGACACGTGGAAGTTTTGCAAGACGGGCACAAGTACCAGTGAAACCTAAAGCCTGCGAGTGAGGAGTTCTTCTCAAAAGTGTGTGTGCTGAAGGACAACTCCACTTCCCTTAGTGTTCAATAAAGGTCTCACAATTTACTAGGCATGCTGATCGCCACCTCCTCCTCCGCCGCCGCCCCTGCGCTTTGCACATGGCCACGGGCCAGTCCACTGTAAATAATCTGATACACTTCCACATCGGTGGCGATCATTACAAAGGTGTGATGAGGCATTGCCATAATTTAAAAAGCCACTTTGGTTTTGTGAAACACTTAAGGAACATTTCAGGTTTTTGAAGTTTAAATTAGTTGTAGAAAGATATGACTTAAAAATCAAGTGGCAGAAGGTGCCCTTGGTTAAGACATTTTTATTACACAAGGAGTGGATTTACAGCTGCAAACAACCCATTACTTTTCAGAACCCTCAGAATCAGATCTGCTTCCTCATATGTAACATATAACATTTGTGACACCCCCGCTTATCTCGACCGCCTCCTTTTCTCCCAACTTTTTCCCAGTGGTTTAGCACCAATTTTATAGTCTAACACCACCATAACACCCGTGCCCTTCTGACCCTTTTACCCGACAGACCTTCAAGGAACTTGTACCTCTCACCGGATTCTACCACTTTTCTCTTTTCTGCTTGTCTCCTTGTCTCTCTCTCTTTCTAGCAATATTTACAGCCTGCTTCAAGGTTTCATCAGTTTTACCAATCCCAACGAATCCCTATGCTGACCCCAATAATCCTGCCAACTATTTGCCTGTATCTCACCTCCCTCACTATTCTACAATCCTTGAATGACTCATCTTTGACAAGCACTCCGCATAGCCAGACACTAATGACCTCCCGGATCCTCTATAATCTTGAATCCGCATCAGTCAGTCTGCGGAAATCACTCTCCTCCATGTTTCCAACTTTCTTGATGGTTATTCACTACTTCATTATGTTTACCTCAGCTGCATCCAAGATGGACCTGATTATCAGGAGAATCCACCCTTCTCATGTTCAGGTTTGCCTCAACCTTCATACGGACCCTGGTACTCAGTCGCTGGGACTACTGTGCCAGCCTCCTCCTGTTCGACAAAGCACTCCACTTCGCCACCCTTGTACTTGACAATCTTCAATGCTCTTCTTTCGCCTCCAGGCACTGCCTCCATGCTGGTTGCTCCATGAAACATTGGTCCCTGTATAATTTGCTTCTCCTTGTTTTGAAATCTGTGTGTAGGATTGCACCCCCTACCTAACCAGCCCTATCTTCTGCTACTCTCCTCTGTGCAGCTTCTTACCTTTGTTCCCTAATCAGTATGCATTGCCGCCCGCCTGGACCCCGTTCCAGTTGATCTCCCTTCCTTCCTCCCCATGTTCAGAACTATTACTATCCATTCCTATAAATTGGCACTAAAGCATAGCCTAGTCAACCATGAAGGTGCACTCTTTATCACTATAACATTACTCCATACCCTGATTACCCTTTACACAAGTCCATGGATTACCACCATCCATGCATTCGGTCCCCTTCCACCAATGGCTACCAAATATCTTTTTTAGTCCCTGGTTTCTGAAACATGCATTCTCCCACCAGCTACTGGTCAATTAATGTACGTCACCTGATCCAGGATTGCTCTAATGTACGTTTCTTTTTGTTCTTGTTTCTGGGCAAACCACGGTGGTCCCTAAATAAATAAATATTAATAGAAGACGGACTAAAAATAACAATGGCATTTTCGCAACAGTAAATAGATGACTGTGAAAGGAGACCTTTGTGAGGGTGGTTTGGGTTGCAGTGGGCCCAAAAAGACATTGCCGTCAGCATGCACAAAAGTGTGCTTATATACCGAAACACCACCTGTGTATCCCCCCTCTCGTGCCATCTTCCTGTAAGCTTCTCTTCCTATGCCAATAGTTTTGGCTCATAGGTGCTGCATGAACACCATCGAATAGCCACAACTAAAACCCGATTTTCCTTTTATGGGAATTGACAGCTACAAATTCATTTGCTAAATGAACAAATCAGATTTTTCCAATTAAAATGTATTTTTACTTACCTGAATATATGTCAATCAGGAATCAACCAAAATCTGTTTACTCTTAACTTGCCAAAATAGGGAGCAAAACTACTTTTTGAAATTCTTATCTGGAGCACTGTACACCACAATTCCGATGACTTCCGGCTATAACTCTAGATCTCCCAACCACTTGCCTCATTCTCATCATTGCCTTCATTGAGCTAAACCCCACTTTCACACAGTGTGTGGACCTTTCTAATGCCAACAAAACACCACCATCAAAGCAGACCTTGATGACCAGAGCCTGGACTACCTCACCCCACGCCCTTGCCATTGGGTGCCAACTCCGACCTCTATCACAAAAGAAGCTCCAACATCTTGGTTTCATCCAACCTTGAACTTCCAGGAAACTCTCCAGCTTCTCAAGCCATCTCATACACCGACAGCCCAAGTTCTCGCCACATTGCACTGTACCTCTCCCGCCCCCTGTCCTGCACCAGCACTTGGCCACATTCCGGCTGCACATAAATGGGACCATAGAACCTCCAGACTTCTTGGGCTCCTAATTGGTCACATTCCACAGCACTTACATTCTTCAAAGCTTCTTAAATTCTCCTAAAGGGGGTCTCTACCGAGAAATCTGCCCCATCGCTCCAGTACACGCAAGGTTTGTGAGGGCTTGCACTCCACTCGCAGCAAAGGAGGTGTAGTTGAATGCCTATTGTGAAGAAATTAGGGTAAACCCTCAGACCTTCTCCAGCTGTGCAGCTGGACTGTGGACCTCTTTTCCCTGCTCCTTCAGCCTTCGCCCCTTTACTGAACTCCAGGAAATAAATAAGAATCCTGCTCTTAAGGCAACATCCCCTTGGCCTCATGCCACTCAAAGAAGTGTGATGCCCTGCATGAAAGCCCAACACTGAACTCTCCCCTCACCAGTTGCCATGCTGTGGGTCTGGTATTTTTTCTTCTGCTGCCAGCTATTCTGTTGTACACACATCTGTTGACCATCCTATCGTGTCTACAGTTGTTACACAACAGGCGCAGCTATACTTAAGAACCTCTATGGGTAAGGTTACCAAGTGATTATGTCACCCCGGCAACCTATTCTGAGCTCTGCTTTCACTTTCATCTATTTTATGCAAATGGTGTGACCCAAGCCTACAACTCCCAGAATGCAACTGATGGAGAAATGCAAGCCCAGGACTGGAATATGGTGGCTCGCAATTACTTGGAGTCATCGGGCAACCTCTATGGACTGCCACCATGTCCCACTGCCTTCACCAGTGTACAAAATCCCCTGCCCTCTACAAATGTAAACAACCACTTGCATAGCCCCTTTGCACGATTGGCTCCCTATGCAAAATGTTACCGACCGCCAAGTCATAGCACTTCCCTGTCTCCATAAAACCCCCTAAATATTGAATTAATAAAAATAGAAAACCATCCTGTGCTAGTATACAGCAGTCTGCAACCTGTGGGATCTCCAGATGCTTGATGCTTGATTCTGCACCATTTGGCTGTGCAGACTAGGGCTGATGGGGGTTGCAGTCCAAAAAATATGCAGAGTCAAAGGTTGTGGATCCCAGCGTACCACAGTATGGTATGTGCCTCACTATATGTCACTCATTATTCACCCATCACATTTACCAGGCTCATGCAGATGTTCAGAAGCACACGAGAAGTCCATTACTAACGTGGAAAAACTAAACTCGAAAGATCCCCACAGACAAACAACCTTCCAGAGTGACATGCAAGGAAGGCATGGTATCAAACACTACGACAGACACAAGTGATCACAGTTCAAGGGTGTTTATTGAACTTCAACTGGGTTTGAAAAACATGCATCTAATCCTAAATCTAAAAATGAGAGCAAGCTACGACCATCAAATGATAATAACGCACTTATAGTGGTGTCTTGTCAAAATAAAAGGGCCTATACTAATAAACCTATTGCCAATCCTTACTTCTGAATACAAATAGCGTGGCAAACAATGTTATGCAAAAGAAAAGTGTTAAAGGAAATATATGTCTGGATATTCAAGCCGTTGGCTTCCTTTCCCCATGTTTTCATTACGGGACAAGGTGGCACACTTGAGCTTTGCACAGTCTCTGGCCTCTCTACCACGAGGATGCAGTTCAAATCTCAGTATCAGGGCCTTCTGTACCAAAGTCTCTTTGCCATTTAAAGTCTCTTACTTCAGAGGGCCTGATACGACAAGCATTCAAAAGTTCCTTTCTCCTTAGGATTCGCATGTACAACTTCTTGGGTGATTTTCGATTCACCCTGGTCCCCCTCCATCGGGCTCGGACCCACTTTAATACAAAATCTTCTTGAGTGATTCACTGTTCACCCCGGATACCCCACTGCCGGGCTTAGACCCACTTTAACACAAAATCTTCAATTGTTCTCCCTGCGCTGGGCTCGGCCCAGATCCGTCTATTTTTCCAAACGTTCTCTATTTCATCAAAATCAAACACTTTCGACTGTGCTTTGGATTTTGCTTGACCCGTCGCAGGACCACTTCGATTCACATTGATTCGTTCACTTTCAAATGATCTCCCTCTGCTGTGCTTCGATCAAATGTATCTACTTTCGTTACTCCTCAGCTAGATACCTTACAGAAACCTTTAACTGAACACCCATGCGGTGCCGGACCGGACCACTCTGTTAAAGGTATTGTGGCTTGCTTTAAAGTTCAATCACTCATCAGCAGTTCAGCTTTACTTGCGTCCCTTATTACATGCATTTTAACAAGGTTCCTTCCAGCACTCGCCATACATTGTTGCTGCTTGCAAACTTGCCTTCAACACCGACTGGTCTCCCCAACTCACCAGCTGTGTTGTTTTCACTTAAGTGGATTTGTTCTTGGAGTCAAGCACAGTACAACGGTGGCTGGTGATTCTCTCCGCCTTCATTATTGACGTGGGAGGGCCCTGGGTATCTCTGACACACAATGCAGGTTTCTTCAGCCTGGTCTTATTCTTTCCAATCTCGAGGACTCATGCAAGCAACAGTTCCTTGTTAAGAAGGTCAAGGGTACTTCGCTCTTCGTGATCCCTTTCTGTTTCGCCATATTTCTTCTCCCGTTAAACTGCCATCTCGGAATTGCTGTTTCCTTGTGTGTTTTGGCACGCGTAGAGTTTGCGCTCGTGCTCTGCCTTTTATCCAAGTGGGGAAGTGTAATGGAAGTCAGGTGCGAGTGAGTGTCGATGATTGCCTGAGTTCGCATGACCATAGTATTGGGACGTGTCAGGTACACGGCTCAGGTGTTAGTCTGTTTTCCCTTAGGGCAGGCTGGCAGTGAGAAAGTGTTTGTGTTGTAAAAGGGGTTGGGGTAGAGTTCCTAAATATCCATATCCAACCTAGTAGGATGGGGTAAAGGTCTTATGGGGAAGGGGATACCAAGTCTCACCATCCAGTGTCCCACTCCCCGAAGACCCCTCACCCAGGTGATCCTCCCGCAGTGGTCCACCCCCAGGAACTGGATCCAAAAGCGATGCCCATGTCCTGTCCACATGGATGACAGATCCCCTGGGACTAGTGGGTGAGACACCTTCAGGTTTCTCACATGCCCTTCCCTATGCAATGTAGCCGCATCTGTTTCACAGGGAAACAGAGAAAGGAAAGTGACATTCCCCTGGTCTTTACCTTTTCGGTGCTCCACAGTGAAAGAGTAGTGTTGCAGGTCTAGGAACCATCGCATGACTCGAGGGTTAGAGTCCTTTCGTTGGCTTATCCACACTAGTGGAGAATGATTTGTACTACCTTTATGATCGGGTTCTGGCACAGGGTTTGTCTTAAGTTGTTGTAACATACATCATCCTCGTCAGTCCAATTAATCTTCTGGGGTTCGGCGTTCTTTAATTTGTCTATCAACCTAGCTGTTCTTTCCAAGAAATTAGGGACAAAACAACAGTAATAACCAATTAATCCTAAGAAGGCTCTGAGCTCTCTCTTGGTTTTAGGCGTGGGGGTATCTAGGATGGCTTTCACTTTTTCTCGTTGAGGCTGGACACTGCCATTCCCTACAGAGAAGCCAAGGTATTTCACGGCTGATTGAGCCAGTTTATGTTCGGATGCATTGGCAGTTAATCCTGCTTTTCTGTGGGCTCTCATAATGGTAAAGAGATGGAAAACATGGTCTTCCCATGTTTTACTATAGATGTCGTCAATACAAGCCCCACATAAATCAGAGTATGGCTGTAATATCCTGTCAATAAGCCGTTGGAAAGTGGTGGAGGCCCTGTGTAAACCAAGAGGACTTTGAACTGGAATAGTCCCAGGGGTGTTGAGAAAGCCATCTTTTCCTTATCAGGTCCATTTACTGGGACCTGCCAGTAACCCTTGGTTAAGTCTAGGGTTCATAGGAAGGTTGCATTTCTCAGTTTATCAATCAGTTTGTCAATGCACAGCATGGGATAGGCATCAAAGTTGGAGATGGCATTGACCTGAAGGAAGTCTATGCAAAACCTACAGGAATTATCAGGTTTTTTTACCAATACTATAGGGGAGGACCATGGGCTTGAAGAAGGTTCGATAATATTTGCCCGTACTATTCTGTTCACTTCCTCAACCACCATCTGTCTATGGGTTTCCGGGAGTCTATATGGTTTCAAATGGACCACCTTTCATTTTGGAGTTCTGATATAATGCTATGTGCCTTGTACTCTCTGTGGTTTCTCACAGAATACACCAGGGTATGTTGTAACTAAATCTTGTAAGTCTTCTTGCTGTTGACTAGATGGCTCTTGGGGAATTAAGTTGAAATGATCTATATCCTCTACTCCAAACAAGACAGTATCGTGGCAGTGGCTTTAGTGGGATTTTCTTTCCATTCTTTTAAGAGATTCACGTGGTTGAGGTGGGTATTTTGTTTCCAGTCATGTACAGGTCCCCGTTTACTCTAATATTTCATATGAGCCATGCCACTTTGAGACAAGTTTATTTTCGGAGGTAGGTAAGAGGAATAATACCTTTTGTCCTATTGAAACAGATCTTAAGTTTACCTTTTTGTCATAGGTGGATTTTTGTTGTGCTTGGGCTTTTTGCATGTGGGTATACACTAGGTTTTAAACAAGTTTCATATGCTCCCGCAATCTGGTAGCTCTTTGTGAGAGGCAAATAGGTGCCTCTTCTCTTTCTTCCCAGGTCTGCCAAAGCATGTCTAGGAAATTTTTTGGTTTTCTACCAGAGTAGTTTAAAAGGAGAGAATCCAGTGCATGCCTGGGGGGTCTCTCTTACTGCATGTAGGACCCAGGGAATCATGCGATCCCAGTCCTTCCAGTCCTTGTCTACCAACTTTCTTAGGATCATCTTAAATGTTTTGTTAAATCTTTCTACCAATCCATCCGTTTGTGAGTGGTAAACTGAGGTTCTTAAATTGGCAATATGGAGCAATTATTTGACTTCACCCATGTGTTTGCTCCTAAAATTGAATCCCTGATCCGTTTGAATTTCCTTGTGAAAACCAACCCTGGAAAAATATGGCAATAGATGTTTTAAAATCTGTTGAGTTATGTTATTCCGCATGGGGAATGCTCTAGGTATCGGGTGGCATAATCAACGATCAAGAGGACATACTTGTTACCCAGTTTATAGGTTTCCAAAGGTCCAATGATATCTATCCCAATCCGGGAGAAAGGGTTTTCCATTATTAGTAAAAGGTTCAGAGGGGCAGGTAAGGGAATATGCGTACTGGTTTTCTGACATATTTCACATGTCTGAATGAAGTTCTTCATATCAGCATGGATACCTGGCCAGTACAACTTCCCACTGATGTGCACCTGGGTTTTAGATTGTCCTAAGGGTCCCCCTATCAAATGTAAACGTGCAATCTCTAGCACAACCTACTGATGGGTTTTGGGGATTACTAACTGTGTTTTACTTAGGCCTTCTGTGGAGATTTCCTTTCTGAACAGTAATCCTTGTTCTAGGAAGAAAAAAAGGACTTCCCTTCTCCAATCCTTCCTCTTCAGGGATTACCTGTAAGAAAGCCTCTGCGAGTGCTGGATCATTTCGCTAGGCAAAGGCTTGGTCGGCAAGGATGGTAGGTTCGTCTTCCTTTTTTGCCTCTGTGATAGATGGTTCATCAGCTTCCCCAAAGCCTAAGGTACTTCTCTCAGTTTCATCTGGTTCACTCTCTATAAAACGGGTAAATAGAGCCCTTTCAAGAATTCCCTGTGCAATTTTGTCGCCACGATGTACTTCAAACAGACTTTCATTATGGTCTGTCGGAGAACCTTTATGTCTACCCAGAAGTCAGGATCTATGACGCCCGCTAGGACATCCAGACCGAATTTCCAGGCCAGGACAGAATTTGGAACCAATCTTATAAAACACCCAGGAGGGGGTATCAAGACTACGTCTGTGGGAATCATTCCCCGTTTCCCTGGATGGATGGTAGCTGGATTCTTTCATGGTGATAGAGGGATCTGAGGCTCTATGACTAAGCTTCTGGAATTTTAGGGTTCCTCAATTTGTCTCAATTGAGTCATATCCCACTGTTAACACCATATATAAGGAAGGCATGGTATCAAACAGTAAGACAGACACAAGTGATCACAGTTCTAGGGTGTTTATTGAACTTCAACTGTGTTTGAAAAACACCTATCTAATCCTAAATCTCATGATGGTAGCAAGCTACAACCATCAAATAATAATACCACGGGAGGATAGCTCAGCGGCAACGTGCTTGCCTTGGAAGCAAGATGACTCTGAGCAACACGGGTTCAATCCCGGTCCGCGCTTAGAAACCTCTGGGTATTAAGCGCGCTATGAATAACCTATCATATCATAACACAGTCCTAGTGGTGTCTTGTCAAACTAAAAGGGCCTATACTAATAAACCTATTGCCAATCCTTACTTCTAAAACCAAATAATGTGGGAAACAATGTTTTGCAAAAGAAAAGTGTTCAAGAAATTATATGTCAGGATATTCAAGCCGTTGGCTTTCCTTCCCTATGTTTTCAGCACAGGACAAAGCGGCACCCTCGAGCTTAGCACAGTCTCTGGCTTCTCGGCACGAGGATGCAGTTCAAATCTCAGTACCAGGGCCTTCTGTACCAAAGTCTCTTTGTCATTCAAAGTCTCTTACTTCAGAGGGCCTGATACGACAAGCAAACATTCAAAAATTCCTTTCTCCTCGGGATTCTCATGTACAACTTCTTGGGTGATTTTTGATTCACCTAGGGTCCCCCTCTACCGGGCTCAGACCCAGACCCACTTGAATACAAAATCTTCTTGAGCGATTCACTGTTCACCCCGGACCCCCCTTTGCCAGGATCAGACCCACTTTATCACAAAATCTGTAATTGGTCTCCCTTGCCGGGCTTGGCCCAGATTTGTGTACTTTTCCAAATTTTCATTAAAATCAAACACTTTTGACTGTGCGCAGGATTTTGCTTGACCCGTCGCAGGACCACTTTGATTCACATTTATTCATTCACTTTCAATTAATCTCCCTCCGCCGAGCTCAGATCAACTGTATCTACTTTTGTTACTCCTCAGCTAGATATCTTACAGAGACCTCCGATTGAGCACCTGCACGGTGCCGGACCACTCTGTCAAAGGTATTGTAGCTTGCTTTAAAGTTCAATCGCTCATCAGCAGTTCAACTTTACTTACATCTCTTATCACACGCTATTTAACAATGTTAGTTCCAGCGCCAATGCCATAAAATGTTGCTGCTTGCAACCTTGGCTTCAATAGAGACTGGTCTTATATCAGTCTCCCCAACTCAACGGCTGTGTTGTTTTCACCAAAGCAGCTTTGTTCTTGGAGCCAAGGACAGCACCATGCTGGCTGGTGATTCGCCCCACTTTGATAATTGAGGCGGGAGGGTCCCGGGAATGTCCGACACACAATGCAGGAATCTTCAGCCTGTTTTCCTGGTCTTATGCTTTCCAATCTCGAGGACTCATGAAAGCAATAGTTCCTTGTTGAAAAGGTCAAGGGTACTTCCCTCTTCATTATCCCTTTCTGTTTCGCCGTCTTTCTGGTCTCATTAAACTGCCATCTCGGAATTGCTGTTTCCTCATGTGTTTTGCCTTGCTCACAGTGTACTCTGTGCTCTGCCTTTTATCCGCGTCGGTAAGTGTAAAGGAAGTCAGGTGTGAGTGATTGTTGATAATTGCCTGACCTTGCCTGACCATAGTATTGGGACATGTCAGGTCCATGGCTTGGGTGTTAGTCTGTTTCCCTTAGAGCAGGCTGTCAGTGAGAAAGTGTTTGTGTTGTAAAAATGGGGCGGGGAGAGTTCCTAAATATCCTGGTAGGATGCGGGAAAGGTGTTATAGGAAAGGGGATACCGCGTCACACCATCCGGTGTCCCACTCCCCGAAGACCCCACATCCAGGTGATCCTCCCGCACTGGTCCACCCCCCAGGAACTGGATCCAAAAGCAATGGCCGTGTCCTGGCCACCTGGATGACAGATCTCCGGGACTAGTGGGTGAGACACCTTCTGGTTTATCACAGACACCAAAAAGGAGGAATGTTCCAGCATCAAGCAAAGCACAGGTGGCATGTAGAATTTGCAGTCATAGCCTAGACCACCATAGCCCAGATACCATCTGTCACCCTCAAAGTCTTAATCTTTTGCTGGTCTAGTCCCACCCGTAGATCACCCTCACTATATTTCACATTCTCAGAGATAATATTCAGCAGGCAGACTTAACAAGACCACACAAATCTGTTCAAAACCAAACTAAAAGCATGCCTCCTCACCTCCGATTTATCCTCTTATGTTACCTCTGGTTCCTAGTCATTGCATCGACTGCCAAACCGTTGAATGCCATACCATTGAAAAAAATGCATCGGAAAAAATGCATCGAATGCTTTGTTTTTTATGGGGGGGTTCCCCCTAGCCCCTGTTTTTTTAACCTTTAAAACCCATTATGATTAAACTAAACCCTTTACCATTTAAAAAAAATGCATTTGAGGCTTTTTTTCGATGCATTTTTTTCAATGGTATGACATTCTATGGTTTGGCAGTCAATGCAATTACCAGATACCCTTGACCTCATCTGCCTGCTAGCTAACATTATATCCTCGCCTCTAACCTGCCTCTGTCTCTCACTTCCTCTGCCTCCATTCTAGCAGTTTACCCATCATAGTCGCAACTTAAGGACAGCTGACCGTACCGCCTATCTGCACTTAAAAATGTCCAATGTTCATTGCCCTTAACCTACGTATGTCCACTAATGTATTATCCCTGGTGACTGTTCCATTTACTCCCTTCGACAACCTGGTCAGAATGTCCCTCTAACTCGCCCCATTTTAAGAAGCTCCCTGTTTCCCATCAAATCTTCTTATTTCTTATCTACTGTACGTTCTTTTGAGATCAAAAGAGCATTGTTCCTCTTGTATATATAAATACATACATACATACATAAACTAGAGAAGCTTCTAAAAGACCAAAATGTACCACTGAGTGATTGTGGATGGTGAAAGATTTACAAAAGATCAGACACTGTATTTTACTGCTGAGCCGAGGCTTGTATTTAATGTGTCAGCGACCATGCACCCTCTTCAAAGAGGGATTTAAATGTCTCTGCCTTTGTGTCAACCTTGACTGGGTAAGAGACCTACCCTTATGCTATAAATGAACAACGTAGTCCTTCAAAATGAAGGACACAACGCAAACTGACAGTCAAAACGAAAGAATAGTCAAAAACATAGGGCAGCTAAAATGCAAGGTAATCCCATCAAAGAACTGTCCAACTACAAGGCTATCAAAACAAAGGACTACTTAAACAAAACTCCCAAAAAAACAGGAAAGCCAAAGCAAAAGAGTGTCTACAGACAGGGTGAGCAAAGTAAGGGGAGACAAAACATGGGGGTACCAATGCACAAGACAACCCAAACACAGGGAAAACAAAGGAAGGCCAAAACAGAGCATTTAGAACAAAGGACAGTCAAATTAAAGGACAGCAGATGAAACTCAGAAAAACCAAAACAAATGACCATTGAAACATAGGACAGGCAAAACCTAAGCCAAACAGGGAACAGCCAAAACAGTAGTCAGTTAAAACAGTGTACCAGCAAAACAGTTGACATAAAAACACAGGGCAACAAAAACATAGGACTGTCAAAAGACAGAGCTTCAAAAGAAGAGGAGCGCCAAACACAGACCATCAAATTGCTGGAGAAGAAATACACAAGGCAGTCGAAACAATGGGAAACTAAAAACTGTGCAATCACAAACAGCGAAGTAAAATAATAAGCTAATCAATGTACAGAACTACAACATGGAATAATCAGATCACATAACACATAAAACGCAGGACAATCAGAAAAAAGCCAGCAACCACAGTACAACCAAACAAATGGACAAATAAAACAGTGGAGAGTCCATACATTGGAAATTAAAGATAAGCAGAGTTAAACCAGTGAACAGTGAAAACACTCAGTTAAAACATATGGCCATCTAAACATAGGACAGTTAAGAAACAGGAGTACCAAAAACCGGTCACGGCTATAGAACAAAAACAAAGAGCAGTACAAAAAAAGAGAATCAATACAATTGCACATTCCAATCAGAGATCATCCTAAAAACAGGACAGTCCAGGAGTAGTTCAACTGCAACACATGACAATCAAATTAGGGAACAGGTGAAACACAGGACAATCAAATCAGGGGACGATGAAACACAGGGCAATCAAATCAAGGAACAGGTGAAACACAGGCCAATCAAATCAGGGGACGATGAAACACAGGGCAATCAAATCAAGGAACAGGTGAAACACAGGACAATTAAATCAAGGAACAGGTAAACAACAAGACAATCAAATCAGGGAACCAAAACAAGACAGAAGGGTCAAAATACACCATAAAGAGCTAAACCAATAATACAAAGACGGAAAACAAACAGGTCAATCAAAAAAAAGGACTGGTAAAACCACAGTATGACCAATGTACAGCGTAGTCACTCTATATTAAAACAAAAACACAGGCCAATCAAAATATGAGACCACCAAAGCATAAGAGAACCAAAACAACGGACAGTCACGTTGCATTACAACAAAAATACGAAGCAAGGCAGTCAAAATAGGGGGCAGTCAACACACGCCAAGCAACTAAAGCACGGTGAGAACAACTGCTATTTAAATCTCTTAGGCCCGACAGCGTTGCCACCATTTAAACACGATAACAGGACTGTTTTCCGCAGTAGAGTTCATTGATTTTTGTAATCGAATTTTGTCCAAAATATATGGGGGCGGGGGAGGTTTAATGCAAATAAAACATGTAGGGGGATCAAGGGGGGGGCTGCAGAGGGTTTCCTTATGCATATAATGGTGGCAAAATCGATCCGTAAAAAAAATATTTTCGATGAATTATTTTCAATAAAATCTCATAGAACCCGAAACCCGCGTCCAGGGTTTTGGTTGGTAGTCCGCCCAGGGTTTCGGTTGGTAGTCTGCCCATGGTTCTGGTTGGTAGTCCGTTGCAGAGGAGATTACCTAGATTTGGGTGCTAGATTGACTTTATGGGCGAGACCAGACTGATATGCAAGTGGTTACTTCTCCTCTGGAGAGGCATGGGGAGCTAAAATGTGTTTATAGACCCTCCTGAGTGGCCACCATCTCATAGAACAGGTCATTGGGCCTTGTTAATTCTTAGTAGAGGGCCGCTCCCACCTTTGGCAACCACCACAGGTGAAAGGGGGAGACCCCCTAACTTTGCCTTAGATTAGTGATTAGCTGTGGATTTCAGGTCAGTGAGATACACAGCTTCTGGGAACAAGGCCACCGTGAGAACACACAGCCACAATAACACCAGCTCCACTGCTGGCAGGTCTCCTTCCCTCTGAGATGTCAGACGTGCATCTCAACAGCCAACGAGAGCTACGATACCATGTCAAACTCGGTGTGTTCCGCCAATGGCTTCTGCAGGTCTTGAAGCCCGACGGCGATGAATGCGCACTGTACCGCGGACTTGCATCTCAACAGCCAACGAGAGCTACGATACCAGGTTAGACTCGGTGTGTTCCGCCAATGGCATCTGTAGGTCTTGATCCAATTAATTGACCTTGAGGGAGAACTTCTGTTGATGTATTGGACTCAAATCGATTACCCTTCTTCTCAATCTATTTTGTTTTCCTGTTTGGTAACTATGTATATACTATTTTAATTTTCTCTTAGCATCTTCTTTTAATTATGTGAATTATGTGATTACTTGAAATAGTTTTTTGTAAAAGTTTGAACTAACCAAATACAATAAAAATATGTTTTTAAAAAGTAGCTCTTGGACCCCAACATCGATGAACGCGCACTGTACCGCGCAAAGCAGTACCATGGAATACATCTCAAACCAGCCGCCTGCTTCCTTCAAATCTTCCGGAAGCCTTTCCAGATTTACGGGGGGATTTTCAAGTATTTTTGCATGCCACTTCGTTAGTGGGTCTATCCCATGGCCAAGCAGGTCCATACCTTAATAATACATTTTCGAGCGCTACTTTCTGGAGTCCTGCCACTTCTAAGTGCTGTAAAAACAGCTGTGACTTCTGCCCAATGCAACGGTACTGAATGTGCCCACCTCAGAGGGATGCAGGGCTGAGCTAGGCCTGCTGCAGGATTCGGACTTGCAAGGTGCAAGGCTGGTACCGGGTTAGAGGAGAGCCTTTACCTTGTGTGCCCTCTGCCCGGGCCCTATGCCCTTCCAAGGACAGCCTCCTCTTTTAATGGCCACATACTGGGATCTATGTGATTTTAACGAACTAAAAAGCAGAGTATGAAATAACTAAACTTTTATAACAAAATATCGTTTTTTAAATGTTTTATTTATTTGGTGTCGCCTCCCCATCCCCCAAAGACCTCCATGTCCCCATGTTAAACCCACCCTAACCCCCTCCCCATCTGTTTTAACCCCTTACCCCACCCCTATATATATATATATAATTATTTTTTTATTTTATTTTGATATCGATATTTTGTCATTATTAATGTTATGCTTTGTTTTCTATTCGGTATAATTACTGGATACCCACATACAGTGATCTATTCAAGATGTCCCAAATTCCAAACGGGTCTTGGAGTTTTAGGGGTCTTCCACTCAAACCTGTCAATGCCCAATGAACGTTTATCTTTTCATCCGTGCTATTTTTTAGTGGACTTTGGCAAAGGGCCAATGCAACTTGTCCTTTTTTTAAAAAAACGTGTTTTTCTACCGTGTGGTTGGTTTGAAGCGACCCAGGTTGAATGTGCACAGTAAAAAAAAACACTGGAAAAATGCATCTGTATAATGACAGGTCACCAGGAATATTTTCTTCTGATCACATCTGTTCTTAGTTCTCGTGATCGTGTTTGTGTGTGTAGCACCTTTTCCCATTAATATGGTCTCAAGGCACTTGCGGTCCTTCACACAATACCCCCAATACGTTTTATTTTGTTAACTCTTCCTTGGCTGCGGCGATCCCTCCCTGTTGTGATAACGTCTCACTGGTTTAACACAACCCAAGGGGCATAACCTGAGCAGACGTGTGGTGGTGGTCCTGGTGCTTGCAAGATGACAGAAACTCAATAGAAATGTGCCCAACATGAGATCAGATCACAGAAATGTGTACCCTGGTGCAAAAACATTGGGGCCGTATTAGAAACCCTTTGCCCCGTGGCAGATGCATTTTTGCATGATATTATAGCACTACTGCAAAGTTTGCCGTTGAGCAAAAAAACGACCCATGTTTGCACCAGGGCAAAGTTTGTCCTGGTGCAAAAATGCTTTGAACGTATTGGTTTTTAACAGCGGGGCAATGCTTGCTCTGGTGCTAATATCATGGACATGTGCACTTGCACGGGGGCAACGTTTGAGTAATCTGGCCCATTGTACTCCAGCATCACACTCAGCTCATCACATTTCTAGCACCAATGCCTAAGGAATTTAGAAGTCACTGGCAGGCCACTATTCCAGTCATTGCCTTGCATTTAACCAATGCATCTTGGGAGTTGTAGTCTTGGTTAACTTCAACCAAACACTGGATAGCAATGATTTGTAACGAGGGTTCGATGAGTGGTTCCCTGGCGACCTCATGTCATCAGGTCACGTTAAACATGAAGAGTAGGCCTGGTGCGTGCTAGGACCTTTTATTCTCTTCAAATGAAATGGACCCCACTCCTTATGTGGGGGGTGATTCTGGTCAAGAGTCTTAAGTGATGTTTTGGGGTTTCAAATTCTCCGCTGGCTGTCGCTCGGCCTTCTGCTGTTCAGAGGGCAATAAGCCTGTCCATTGATAATCTGCAGCCACTAACTCCCTCCCTGCATTACTTTATCTAGGATTTTTCCGAGCCATGAAGCGCAGGGTGGGGCTCCTGGTATGCACATAGTCCCTAAAGAAGCACCAGTTTTCACAGACTAAAAGTTGTGCAATTTTAAATGTGTTTTTGACAGCCAAAGGCAAACCTCTCAATAAGGTGTCCAATACTAACTGACCAGTTTTGCCCTGCTTTTAGCTGTCGAGTGTAGGGCAGGGACTATGCCTGGAGGGTAACGAAGCTCAAAGTGGGGATCCTGGTATGCAACCTCAATGATACAACCTGGGAAAACACCCCTTGGAATGTGCATTAGAAAACATATTCTGTATAATAATGTCTGCACAGCACAGCTGCCTCCACAACCCATGTGTGGTTGTGTTGAATTCATTCTTCCCATTCCTACATCATACTGATTGTGTGATTCAATGTGTGCTCCTGGGGATGCAAAACTGCAACCCCCGAAACTGTTTCGCCTCAGCGTACTTTGATTGGATGAAATCAAAGCCCTACGTGGTTTTTAAAGATTTTTTTTCTGACATGCAAATGAACTGTGCTTGATTTCACTATTTTTATTTTTTTATAACAATACCTGAGTTCGTTTTCTAAGCACGGATCCAGGATTCGAACCTCTGTTGCTCTGCCTGGTCTTGCTTCCAAGACCAGCATATTGCCCCTGTGCTATCCTCTGATCACGAATACTGTCATGGAATATGCATTTGTATAGCACCTAATCCCACCAGTGGCGCTTAACCTTGAAGAAGCAGGTAGACCCTTACTCAGCCAGAAATAGGGGCAAGCCCCAGGACCAGACTGGGTTCCAATCGATCTGTGTACTAGCGAGCCAGCCATTTGGATCCCATACCTAACCAAAAACCATTGAATGCAGTCCTTAAATACAATCTTGTCCCCGCATCATAGGTCTGCCCAGAGATAGTCTGTCCCCATATACAAGAAGGAAGATCGAGAACTCCCTGCTAACTATCATCCAATGTCGTTATTGGACGCGTGTGGGGAAAATGTATGCAAGGGCAATATTACTCCACCTTGAATCCTGGACCAACGACAATCTTATCAAGTTATTTTGTATCTTCGTCAATGGCGTAATTGAAGAGATGTTGGGCTCACAGAGATGCCCCTATGCCAGTTGGAGACAAGATCCTGGCCCTATTGTTTGCTGAGGACGCAGTCTTGCTGTCATTAACACCTACCGTTGCGTGCAAACACCTGGGGATATTTGTAGATTTCTGCAAGAAAAATGGTCTGGCACTGATCGTAACCAAAATGGAGTCCATGATATTCAGTACCAACACCAGGGGGAAACCCGGAGGACTTACACTGGCTCTGGATGAAGGGTCAAACAGGTACATTTTTACGATTACCTGGGGATGAGTGTAATGGCGTCCTGTAGTTGGAGCATGCAACTGGACTAAGCCAGGGTCACACTGGTCAGGTACAGTGGTGCCCTTGCTAGGTTCACCACCGAACAGGGCGATGGTGCGGTTTGTGTCTCGCTTGTGGCTGCAATGTATGGGGCAGAGCTATGGGGGCAGATGAGAACTGCCTCCCAGGCGACCGTGGAAAATAAGTACCTCAAGAATATTCTGGGGTTACCACTTTCCATGCCCAATTTACCATTACTCCTAGAAACAGGCATGCAAAGTATTGAGCCCCTTTGTCAACTTTGTCCAGTGTTCTACTGGGTTCGGTTGTGGTCGAATGGTTCCCTATCTAAATATAGCAAAGCATTGATGGATGTAATTACTCAAGCAAGGGCTTCCTCCTTAATGTGCGCTGTCCATGTCAAGAGACTGCTGGGTGACCTGGGTCTTAGAGAGTATTGGTCTAATCCAAGCGTTATATCCAACTCTCCGAATGCTGTGATAAAGACCTCAGCGTGGGAAAGGCTTCTGGCTCATCGGGCCTGTTACGTTAATGTAGCATAAGGTGAAAGAGGGTTAGGAGGATTATTTTAACCCAAGATTTGAAACCACCCCATTTACTGAGTTGAGTTTAGGGATCTTACCAAAAGCAAGCCTTAGACACAAATGGAACAGTAATGTCCCTTCCGTGTGCCTGTTGTGCGACAGTTCATCTTTTAATGATATGCTCATTTACACTGCTGCTGAGGAAACACTACTTTAAGCCATTGTTCCTGGCTCAAGGCTGCCGGACGGCAAATGGGGCCAAGCAATCTGTCTCAATTCTAGCGATACGCCTGCAGTTTATGCTACTAGAAAATATCTATTGTCGGCATGGAGATTAAGATTGAAGAAGGTATCGATGAATTCTTAACGTTGCCAGGATATAACTTTTTATTGATGACGTTTTAAGGAATTTTATATCTAGTCATTGGGAAGTCATCCTTTTTTTTTTATGTGGATTATTTTAATGAATTTTAATAATGTACGATTGCTTTTGGTTGAAATAAAGCGTTATGTAATGAAATGATTTGGGCGTCATCTGCGTACTTGCAGCAAGACCGGCCATGCGAGCGAATGACAGCAGAGAGCGGGCTCGTGTAGAGATTCAAGAACAGAGGAGAGAGAGGCGCCCTGTGGTACTCTGTGAGAAACAGGGCAGGGAGTCGAGGAGAAGGGAGGCATGCGTACAATTTGGGATTTGTTGGAGATGAATGAGGAGATCCACTTCAAGGCTGCATCCCCGATGCAGAGCGAGTGGAGTCTGTCCGTGTGGGTGAGGTGGTCAATGGCATTGAAGGCAGCTGAGAGATCGAGAATGATTAGTGCTGCACAACCTTTTTCGTCTGAGGTTCCCTTTGAGATCATCCCAGATGGAGACTAGGCACGATTCAGTCCCTCTAAGGGATCTGAAACTAGATTGGGCAGGGTCGAGGAGGTTGGTTTCTCTGAAAAGGCATAGCTCTGAACAGGCTGTTCAATTAGTTTAGCTATGAAACGGTTGTTTGAGATAGGTCTGTAGTCATCTGGAAGAAGGTGGGTCAAGGGTCGGTTTTGTGGGCAGAGGTTTGCTGCACAATGTTTGGACGGTGCCAGAAGTGGAAGATGAGTTAATGATCGATCATGCGATGTTGCCGGCACAGGTGGAGTATAGGATTTCTTTTGGGAGGGAAGAAGTGGGCCGTGATCTCCAGGGGATCTTGAAGGTCGGCTGTTAGCTAGTAGCTCGAGACATTTCGGGTGGGTGATACGAGAGCAAGAAGAGAAGAGCGAGCGGGTGGTAGGTGGGTGGGTCTGAGAGCCCAGATATGGATCCAGGGGGTGGGGTGAGAGAGATGCTATTTTAGTGCTAACAGTGAGGTTTCTTTCCTGCACTATGTTGTGGAAGTGGTCAGAGAGAGCCACAAAGTGTTTGGGTGTGTGATGGAGAGGAGACGATGCAACAAGGGGCCTGGAATTTGGTGATAATCTTGTGGAGTTCCCTATGGGTGTTTTGGACATTGGTCCTTCTATTCTAGTAAAAGGATTTTTTGGCCTTGCTTATATCCGCCCTGTAGGTTTTGAGCTTCTGGGCGTAGTCTGTTCTGTTCAGCAGTGATGGGTCAGCTCGCCATCTGCGTTCAAGGATGTGGTTCCAAAGGACATACAATAGACACATTTACCATTTCCACTGCCTGAAAACAACCCCAGATCAGTGTAGTTTTGTTAACATATGCAGGAAGTATTTCCCAGCTCTACTCAAAGGGCCCCCCCAAACTTCATTTTGAAAGAGAAGGGGGACTTGGACTAAGGTGTGCCATGTTACTTGGATCTTTGTCAAAATCAAAGGAAAACGCCTATCCCGCCTTACTGCTAATAAGGGAGGTTCCCTGCCTTACCAACTAAAAGTAAGGGTGCTCTTCAAAGTCCAAAAAGAAAAAAAGTCCTTCGTCCAAATCCTACAAGCTATCTAGTCCCTACCCCTTCAGAAACATACAACAGAAAAAAGGAAGCCCAGGCAATGGGCTCCGTTTTAGGCTTCTGCCTGGCCCAATCACTTAGATCTCCTTCCCAGGACATTGAAATGTTCATCAATTGTTCACAGTACCATCCGCAACCTGTCTGAAAGTTTGTATGGCAAACCTTGATTCCATACGGTTCCTTCTTTCCAGGAAGAAAGGTTTTCTTCATACGATACCCCCAGCTTGTGACTTGGGCCTTGACAAAGTTCTGGTCCACTTAATGACTGGAACCCTCCAGGATCTCCCTCTCATTCTCTCTCTCTCTCTCTCTCCAGTCCGGACCGTCTCTGTTTGGCAGGGCTCTCCAAAGCCCAATGGCCCTCTGTTAGATTTGCTTTCTTTCTATTCGGGGTTACCTGGTTTCCGCAACGCTTGCAGCTTTCCCAGTCTCCTCAAAAGTCTCTTGGTTTCTCAGAGCTCTCCAAACTCCTTGATAGGCTTATTTTTATCTCTGTTCGGGTTCATCTGGTTCCCGTAACCTTGGCAGCTTTCCCAGACTCAATAATCTCTCAGGACTCTCCAAAGTTCTAGGACCCTCTAGTAGGCTTGCTTTAAATCTCTGCCTGGTTTGGTCTGGCTCCTGTAACCTGTGTGGCTTCCCCAGCCTCAAAAGTCGATCTTTTTCATGTTTTATTATTTCTTTATCTAAGTGCATATGGTCAAGAAACAACCTTTCACACTACACAGTTAAAAGAAAACAATATACTCCAACATTTCTTCAACAATATACATTAATAACATTATATTTTATTACACCAATATCATATTAATCATCTACTAAGTAAAACACTGTACAGCACCTAAGAAACCTGAAAACAGTTCAAAACTAATTTCAATTGGATGTTCTCAGCTACTCAGGGCTCCCCAAAGCCCACTGGCCCTCTGTCGGGCTAGCTTTCACAGGGCCTCAGCCCGTTCGGGTTTTCCAGGCTCCTGTAACTCTTGTGTCTTGTTCAGTCTTGAAGGTCTATGTTCGCCTCTCCCCACGGCGGTATGTCTTTGGCAGCGTTTGCTTCCTTTCTATTGTTTGGCTCTGCAGCGAATATACTTCTCGAGCGGGGCTCAGCGGTCCAGGCTCTCTGCTGCATTCTGGTCTTGGTGTCTGTTAACGGGCCCCAGGCCCAACACGTCTTCCGTGTGGTCATGGCACCAGACCAGACGGTCGCTTCCCAGTCTCCGTCTCTCTCCGACACTGGCTTCTCAGTTGGTCAGGACGCCACTGTCCATGCTCCCGCTGGCTTCGCATTCTAGCGCGGCTCTGCCCCTCCAGAACATCCTCCTGTTAGAGGCTCACCTCTGCGTCGGATTCGCTTTTCCCGATTCAAAGTTGCTCATGGTTTTATGTACATCATTAGAAACAAAAGGCGTGTCACCGCTCTTTGATTTTGTGGAGTTCAGATGATAGCCACAGAGTTTGAGGAAATGTCACCGTTTGGTGGAACCATCTTTCACATTCTCATATAGGCAGATAATGCACGCTGGACCGGAAGTTCCTTATTGTAATGGGAGTTCTGGTGCCCAAGAGGGAAGTCACTCCCAGAGAGGTCCCACTTGCCATGACCGCTAGGGAGGGTCTTGCATAGCGGGTTCACCTCCCTAGCCTCGAAGAGGATGGCTCCCCTCTGCGGAGAAGGGACGAATGGTCCAGGTTCATCACAGCCCCCACCCCTCGTCAGCCCAGTCCCTTTGGCTGTCCCTCAAGGCTTGTGGGGGTGGAATTTGGCTTTGGGCACCCCACGATTGACCAGCTGTCCTCTCTTAGTGCTGCCTGCACACAAACGATCAGCCAGTAACATAGCTCAGCAGGTTGAGCGCTTGCAGCTGCGATCTGTAGGTCACGTTTGAAATCCAGCAAAGCCAACTCAGTCTTTCATCCTTCCAAGGTCGATAAATGAATACCAACTTCGGTTGGGTGACATTGCATGTAAATACGTTCTATGTAAAGCGCCTAGGCAAAAGCGCTATACACATAACACACATTACACTATGGCCCTAGGCGAGAAGTACCAGAGAAACTGTTCATTTAACAAAACGAAGTTAGCATCTCTAAACTCAGCCTATCCAAGTCTATCCAACTATGCCCTCCACGGCAGAATCTCAGTGTCTCCTGCACTCTGGGTTGTGTTTCTTTTTGCAAAGCAATTAAAAGCTGAAAAAAGTCATTAAGAAAACGCAATATTTTGGAAACACTTAATGCCTTGAGTGCTGAAGGCGTGCATATAAATTGTCCTAAAGAACATGACCAATCACTGACGTATCACACTTAAGAGGTTAAAGCTCCTAGAAGCAGAACCCATTCCCTCGGCAGAAGCCGGCGCCTCGCCTGAGCCGACAGGTTCCCTTCAGAGCGGGCTTGGCAGTGCACCTCTGAGGTTACACTAGACTAGGTGAAAGTGAACCCCGACCTAGCGCTTCGTGGACGCTTCATTTCCCCCTTTCAGGAGCCTTACCTCGCAGCCGTGCACCCACACTCCCGTCCCTCTGCCTCGGTGCAGGGGTTTCTAGTGCAGCAGCGGCAGCAGAGCAGGGAGGCGAGGGTGACAAGTGCAAAGTTATTTCGAGTGTTTCTGAGGTTAAAAATAATCGGGGCCCGCCGAGCAGCGTGACCGCGCGGCTCGGTTTACCGGCTATTCTTCTGGGCGCTGTGCATTCACGCGCTCACAGTCGGGGTGGCGCTTGCCAGGGACGCAGGGCATATCTGGAACAGCGTCACGAGGGAGGATGGAGAGCAGGACACAGGCCGTGCTGCCAAGCTGGGCCCGCTGCCACATACCCAGCCGGCAACGTAGCCCAATGGAAGTCCTCTGTGCCCTCTGCCCAGCCAGCCTCTGCTTCTGGGTGCCCTCGCCACCCATATCCTTTCTGATACCAACAGCAGGCTTCAGCCGCCCTCACCCCGTGCAGGATGGCAAGCAGTGCCACTATGTAGTGCTATAGGCCCTGTGCGATGGGTTATCTTTGTTGGAGGTAACGCAGTGTGGGCTCCCCTTGCTCCCATTGCCAGATCCCTACCCAAGTAATAACATCACAGACCAATTATGTTTGTGGAAAATGTTTCCTTTTCTTACAGTAAATACATAACAACAAAGCAATACACAGTCATATGCTTTTGGGCACCTTGTGTCCAGTTTCGGAGTTGCCCAAGGCTCCTCCCGAGTCCTTGTTACCCTTGGGCCTTCGTTCCCGGGCACATACCACCTACGACGTGCTTTGGAGAAGTACTCGGCGTTCCTGCTCCTGCCTGCTTCCTTCTTCTTCCGTTATCTTTCTCCCTTATCCAGGTCCTAGGAGCTTACCCGAGAGAGGTGAGCTCCTTACCTGGTTTGTACGGCCTCTCCTTTTCCCGGGTTACTTATCCCCCCCCCCCCCAAGACCTTATGTTCCTTCCCTGGGGGCTGGGGCTTTCCCCAGCCCCCTGCTGTTACACTTCGCACCTTTCCCAGGTGCTGTTTCCTGCCCTTTCCTGGGCTTTTGTTTTTGTGGTGCCATTCGGACGCCCCTCCCTATGGCTTTTACACCGTTTACCCCACACCCCGCACCTAAATTCCCAGGCCCTCCATCAGCCCGCATTTCATGCGACCCAGGGCCTGGGGCATCGTCACCAGAAGCCTTAATTACATGTTCCTGTATTGAGAGCAGGCACCTTCCGGTCACTTTCACCTTTGGGCAAAGGACCACAAACACAACCCAACCAGACTCCCCCCCTCCCCCCCCGCTGCGCATAGAGGCGACTGCATGCAATGCAGCGCTACAGAGAGGCCACCCCTTCTTCCACGAAGCAAAGGCCCACAAATAAGGTGTCGGAAAACAGCACGTGTGGGCGGGAGGGGCTAGGGCGCCGATAGAATAGTTGACAGAGGAGTGAAAGAACGAACTGCCGCTGCCCCCGCCCCCGCCCCACTATAACGAGGTCTTTCCAAAAAAGTAACAGTGAAAGAGTAGCAGCCCTGAACTCCAAGCTTCTGGACTGCAGGCCCTGCTCTCCAGTACAGCACTGCGGGTAGCTCAGCAGGCTCTTGCACCTACGTCCCTCCCTCCCAGGAGTGGAAGGCCGAGGAAGTCTAGAAGCTGGTGTTCACATACGTTCGCCCAGATCGTGACAAGGTGTTTGTCTGGGCCTTGGCTGCATACTCTCAAAGTGCAAGAGAGATATCAAATCTATACTGGATGGAATCTGATGGCCCAGTTCCGGCATACCATAGGTGTACTACCATAAAAGAAGCGCGCTTGAAATGGCCTCGACACTCAATGGGTAATGCTTTATTCCATGTAATATAACATACAAAGTGTCAGCAGGGGAAGCCAGTGGCCAGCCGTCAACCAGCAGCAGCCACCAAAGTAAGTGTGGCATGGGTGGAGTAGAGCAATGCCGGTACTCCAGAAAACCCCTGCCACTCGACATTACCCTACCCCAGAACTGTGAATACTAGCATGTGCCACACTTTGATAAACATTGTGAACATTAGCCTAAGCCACATCTAGATAGGACTGTGAAAGTTAGCAAGTGCTGCACTTAAAACTGTGAATACTACCATGTGCCACACTTAGATATCGTTGTGAACATTGGCCTGTGTCGCATCTAGATAGGACTGAGCGTTGGCCTGCGTCGCATCTGGATAGGTCTGTGAAGGTATGCCTGGTATGGCCTCCGCCTCTGCCTATCATATGCGGAAACCCGCTTATTGTGGAACCGGGGCCTTTGTCCCATTTTACAGGAATCTCAACTCAGGGTATAGCCTCCATCTTTGGCAATTGTATGGTGAAAAGTAGTGCATTATGAGACCTGGGCCTCTGCCCCACGACACAGGATTCTTAACTCTAGGCACATGGCCAAACTGCAAAGGTCAGCTTTGAGACATATCACCCACTAACCAAAAGAAAAAGATCAAATTATGCATACCTAACTCATAGAGAAACCTACACAACCACCTCTCGCACAGCAAGACGCACGCACTTCACCAAACAGCAACAAACAACACATAAGCCGCACCAACAGCATACGAGGCCTGGCTTCGATCCGATACTCACACCAAAGCTCAGCGCCCAGTGTATACCGAAGTGAAGCCGCCAACAGGACACCGCTTCTCTCACTATCCTACTCCCTCTTCACCTTACTAACCCAACCCGCCTTCTCGTTTACAGATCCCCCTGAGCGTCTGGGGACCAATTCTGTTTTGGACAGTGCGCTATACAAATACCTTTAACATTAACATGTGCGAGGACTGTGTGTCGGTAGCATGCCCTCACATGCCAGCGCTACTGTGGCATGCATCAGGCTCACTGCTTCACATAGGTTGAATGGGGGGTGAAGAGACCAGTGACCTCAAGAGTTATCCATTTACATGATTAGTTAATTGCACATCAACTTCCCTGGACGAGGCTGGGTGTGGCATTTTATTGGCTACATTTCGATGGACATGTTACCATGGAGACTGAACTTGACATTTTGAAACAGTGGTTGCACCCTAGTTTTTCTTCCTCCAGGCCCAGGAACTATTCGAGCCACTCACACCGTGCTATTTGTTAATATTACATTGTGGAATCCACGGCTGTCGGGTAGGCAGTTTTTAATCTTTATCCTGGGTAGGGCGCTCACAAGAGAACAGGGGGTAGAGACCCCCAGATGCTTCCCATTCTAACTGCCCCCTTAGTTTCAAACAGAACATCACCGTCGGAGCAACGATAAGGCATTATAACATGGAACGAACGGTAAACCAGGTTTTATACACCACACTGTTCAACTGTGTAACAGTTAAGCACAGCCCTATATAAAAAGGAGACAACTTGGAGTCAGATTCTCAGGCGATGCACTATGCAGGAGTCCTCAGGCTGCCATCTTGTTCAAGCAACGACAGCGAGGCAGGCGTCATTACCGCGGGCAGCATCACGCGCAAGAATGGATGGTTTGAAATGTCTACAACTGGAAAAGGTAAACAGTGTCCGATGTTACTACATAATGGGGGTGTCGAGCAAGAGCTGAATGTCCACCAGTCCTTATCAGAATTAATTTCTCTCAGGATCCCACCCCATCTTCAAGATGCATGCATCGCCAAAACAATGCATGACTGGGGTTATCTCCCGACTCCTGCTGTGCGACCCCGTTAATGTTCTTTCTATGGATTCTCTGCTCACAGATTCCTCATTGGACTAGAGATCTTCAAGCGCCTGCTGTTCTTGGAAAATCACAGCAGGGGGCGTAGTGTGGCTGGACAACATCTCATTGGCTCTCGAACACCACGTGACACTGATGGTCATACAGCATGCATTACACCCCCTCTCTCAGTTACTCACCTTTTCGATCTGTGCTCAGCAGCCTAGGAAATCAGTTGCCGAACAGAGGAAAAATAAAATGTTGAAAAATTTGGAAACGCTGCTCTTTTTTGGTGAGGTACACTCACCAAACTTTATAGCCAAGTACCATCCATTCCAAACTGGTGCAACCTAAACACACGAGTCAACCACAAAAAAACACTATGTGAAAAAGCTTGGGAGGGTGATGTGAAATCTCAGAGGAGAATCCATAGAAAGAACATTACCAGTAAGTAACCCACAGATTCCCACAGATTCCTCATCCGGATAGGCTCCCAGAGCAGTAAAGCCGGAGGCGGGCTGAATGTTTTACACTAGAAAGCTTTGCAAAACTGCCCTGCCAAAGCAGCCATGAATGCTCCTGGACAGAGCCAAGTTGTTATATTTTATGAAAGTATAACGCGACAACCCATGTGGCGGACTGGCAGATTTCCTATCGCGATTAATTAGGCGGTCACTTCCAACACAGGGAGTCCCACTCCCCCCAAAGCAAGGTGGAACGCACCCAAAGCACTTATACAAATTCAACTTTAGAGAGGCCTCCCACTTATTTTGCATCACCCCAACAAATACCCTGTGTACCACCAATGAGCTAGGAACCAGGCTGGTGTATAGTAAGAATATAGATTTATTTAAGGTTTGACAACAAAGATTAGCAACCAAAACTTCAACCACCAATGCTGTGGCACTACACAATATCGCACATTCAAAGTTCTTGCACCAATTGACTAACATATTTCTAATGAACTTACAGATACTACAACACACAGGTACACTTTAGAGATGGACAGTTATAACTGTACATCAGATTTATTGCAAATTAAACACACAGTGATTGTTTAGTTTGACACAATACTCCTTTCTCCCAGCAACCTCCACCCTCCAGGCATCAATTAGATAGGACTCCTCTGATCTGAAGGCAAGGTACAGGGAGTGGGAGCCAGTAGCAACATTGTTTTGGGGTTTTTATTTGAAAGGCAAAGTCAAGAAAGGAACTCAATGGGAAAATCGATTTTGCTGTCTGTTTATTTGCATGAAATGCAGGGCTTTGGGAAAATCGTTTTGGGATGCAAGTAAATGAATGGGAAATTTCGTTTTGCACACATTACGTTCACTTGCATGCAGTGTTTTAGGGTTCTTTATTTTGGGATTATGGACAATCCCTTCTGTACAAAAAGGTAGTCTCACCCAAATACTTTATCGTCTATACCGTATCTAACACACTGGGCATGAACTCTGTTAGTTTGGAACTCTATTAACACTTATTCCTGTGATTTTCTATATAGGAATTGATTTAAATTAAATTCAATGCACTAAGGATCTAAACAACCCCCCCCCCTCCCCACATTTAATGGAAAGGATTAAGGCAGGCATTTCCCAACACAATTCAATTTAAATGGATAAGGTGATTTTCTATAGTGGAATTCATTTGAGTTGGATTTAATGAAATGTGCCAAGGGTCTCCCCAGTTCTACCCTCTCCCCGGTATGCGAACTGGAGATAAAGGCTGACAGATTCACCCCACGCTTTTGTTCGCATTCAGATTAATCTGCTTACATGGGAGGCTTTGATTATCAGGCATCTAGGGAAAAAGCAGGGCTCATCTGAGGACAGCACAGATATGGTCACAGGCTTCAGTCAAGGGTAGTCCCCAGCACCCGGACTTCCTCGGACTCCTCAAATGGCAGGCCCAATTAGCTTCTAGATTCCCAGTCTCTGTCTCCCATGCAATGCTTAAGGCCCAGCAATAGAGCTGGAAAGTCAAGGGAAAAATCAAAAGTCAAAAGAAAGGTCTCAAGAATCGAAAGGTCAAAGAAAGATCAGCAAGTCAGTCCCTCGCAGATAGAAAACTGGCCTCTCATAGGGCTGGTGACACTCCATTATTATCACTCCATATATTTCCCATGCTATGGATTGGCCAGTTTTCTCCCTTCACCTCCCAAAAAGACACCCACTGGCTGCTGATAGGACCAGAAGTTAGAGGCTATGGGTTATGGAAGCTGAGGGAGAAGGAAAAAATACATCATTTCAAAATGGCAGGTAGTTTTAAACTTTTGGGTTCTGAAAATCTAACAACTTGGCAGCTACCCTACTTCTTCAGACAAATGCTGGCCTATATATATATTTTTGAGTTCTATATTTTATGGCGAGTCAGAAAATACACATTTTATTTCAGCACGCCCTTCCTGGGTGGAGCTACCATTTTTCACAATTTGCTCCTGAGCAGTAATAGTCACAAATCTGCCCCTTCCTGATTCAAACCTTACTTCCATAACCTATCACCACAACAACTTTACATTCCCTCGGAATTATGAGAAGGCCGGAATCATAATTCTTCTCATAACTCAAGTTGTATACATCACACAAAATTCATTTTTACATGGTCCTGACTGGCTTTTTATCCCCTTTAAAATGAGTCTGGGGTGAACTCAGGGAAACACATGATGCTCTTCATTTAAGAAAATGTGTTCAATGTTGAACATATGGCAATGCATTACATGTGAGGTAACTCCATATCTAGCACCCACCTATTCTTAGGTTTCATTTCCCTTCTATGGCCTGATCAGGACATCTGGCTGGCTTATGTGATCATGCCCTCCCCTCCTGGGCTTCAACGGTTTTTGTTCGAAGCGAATGCACAGTTAATGGGGAGACCTGACCTTAAAGGTAATTTCTGCTGGCTATTTTATCTGCATCACCGTAGTTCAAATCTCTCTTGCAACAGTTCTTTATATTTTTAACTGAAGCTCCAGGTCTGTTTCCTGTGCATGGCCTGTCACTATTTCTTAACAATTCTGTTTCCTTGATAAACCCATCCCAAATTGTCTGGAGGGGTCACCGTTCCAGATACAACCAGTTCAGTTAAATGCAAAATTCTGAGAAATAGCATGTACACTTAAGAAACATTTACACAGGACATTGTGTATTGCATCCAGGCTTGCTGGCAATAAATAAACTCTTTCTTTACAGAATGCTTGAACAGAAATAAGTCCACTCTTGGTATTATTTACACGGATAGGCCATAGTTACATAAGAAACCAGTGTTCACTGCTACAAAAACGAAATAGGCCTTTCTCTTTACAGGCTGTCATTTTATATGATGAAAATTAAGTCTTTATTCCTGATAAATGCAATCTGTCACTTGACTTTATTTCTTAAATGCCAGGCATCATTCCTCCTTGGTATTTTTCACATGCCTATCGTTTCATAGTATATTTTCACATGTGTACTGCAGCAGTTTTGAATTTGCAAAAATGTGCCTTTTCCCAGTTTACACATAGTAAGCATCTGCAGCACCTGTGTCTTTTTGTTTGCCTCCAATGGACACACTTACAATTACAGTTCTAAGGCACACTCTCCTTCAACTCAGAGTCTTTGTATTTTACTGAAGTTGCAATAGGCCCCTTTTGTTAATTCACTAGCCTTATATCGGAAAACAATGTTTTGTACTGGCTTTTATATTTCAATGGAACGCCACATTAGCCTGCTTCATTCACACAATACGGGCCTAGCATGGCCTCTCCATCTCTCGCTCTGGGGCTGTCTTTTTACCCCACACTCCACTGGCACCCCTCTTTGCAGAGCAAAGGAGGTAGAGACCACACTTGGGAAAAGGGCCAGGAGACCCAATGGAACCCCTCTTCCCACATTTTTGTAACACTGTTATGCATAGGATGATCCATCGAGACATGGTCTGTTTTGTCACCGCATGGCGAACCGTGCATGCAAAAATGCTACAAACAGCATGTTTCTGGGTACAGTAGCTCAAAGCCAGTTTTGGATCCAGTCTGTGGAGCCTCTCCTCCCCTTTGGATGGGCGAGGTGGTGGAAAAAAAACACTAGAAAATTGATAATCTGGGAAATATGAAATTCTGAAACAACCTTTGGCAAAACTTTCTCTTAAAAAATAAAATGAAGAAATGGGGCCTTACATGTCAGTGCCTGCAACTTACTTACACATCTGGCCAATGTAACTGCCACCAGAAACATAGTCTTCAGCATGAGACTCCTGATCAACGCAGAGTGCAAGGAATGGCTGTTAAAACTAGGACATTCTTCCCCCAAAGGGACGGTGCAAAAGCCATCAGCCACAGTCCGACAGCTCACAGCCCCAACAGATTGATGTGCCATCAACACTCTACCTGGGACCAAAGACCGCTAATGAACTATGACCGCAGTAAGAACCCCAGATTTTCAGGACAACGTCCTTGATAGCTAGGATCCCCAAAATGTTTCCCCTGCCATCATATACTACAGGACAGACCACCATGACAGATTGGTGGCCACTGCCCTCCAAATCCTGAGGAAAACCGCCACCATTCACCTCAGAGTACTCACTGTAGGGGATGCATCATCAGCCTGCCCACTGGCATTATGAAAATGCAGGCTTCCATGAGAACCAGAAGGTGGAGAAAGGCGGAGGCTGGTAGCTTGTTTGAGTTCTGGAACAGTGTGACCATTTGACCAATGCTGGTGACTCTTTCCTCGGGGAGCGGAGGGGCATGTGTTAAGATGGATTTCTGAACTCTGACCTGGTGGACAGATGTTCAGAAGGCCAGCCTAGTTTCTTGGAACAGGGTAACCTCTGGACAAGCCAGACCAATCAAGGTACCTATTGCAGGCGGTCAAGACTAAGTCTCAGGAGGGGTGAGGGTGACTGAAAGACATCAATGAGCACACAGAGCAAGGACACTTACAAATTACTTCAGACAGGTTTTATATAAAAAATATAGACACATTTATTACAAGGCCTTTGTAACATAGACCATAGCAAAAGAATCACAGTAACACTAAGTAAACCAACTCATCACAATCAATACAATATATATACACAAGACCATTGGGGTCTAAAGGGTTAAAAGCACAAAATATGTCGACAACCTAGAGGGGAAGAAAACAGGCAGTGCAGATAATCTTTAGGCCCAGTTCGTCATCAACAATACACCTAATTAAGAGGCAGTCCAAGCGTAAGAAGAGAGGAGCCTTGTGCTCAATAGTACATGCAATGCAAGTGCATGCGGTTTTGCCAATGGGCAGAATAGGGTCTCTTCAGGGGTCTCTAGCAGCTCGGGAAGGTGGATGAGGTGATGCAGAACAAGGTCCCACTATTCAAGAAGGACCTCTACTTGAAGGCAGAGGCAGTTCGAGAGTGCGAGATGGAGTCGCTATTTCCCAATAGCGGTGGAAAGGAGAGGGACCCTCGAGGGCCACTCGTGTGTAAAAATGGGCCCTTGCGCTAGGGACCACTGGTTGGGGTATGGGGTACTCACTTGTCCCCGGCACAAGCGGACCCAAACGTCGCCAGTTCAGGCCACTTCGCTTGCAGGTTCGAATGCGGCAAAAAGACTGTCTCGACACCTTTCAGTCCCTGAGATATAGCGATGATTCCCAAACGGGACAGTGGCGATTTCTCTGCTCCGGGTGGATGAATCAACCCAGTTTTACTGCAGCAGGCTTCAGGGGCAAGAGGGTCACAAATGCAGCAGACTTGCAAAGGACGTTGCCGCGACATGGCAACAGGGTAACCGCGTTCACTACGGTACAGGCGCCCTCGTCTCTCTTCGGACCTGGGAACGCCAAGTGTACGAAATTCGGTGTGAGGGTGCCGGGGACACAGAGCTAGCAGTATACCAAGTTTCGAGAGCCTCCTCGAAACGGTGGCGGCGACAGAGCAAAGCAACTGGGTAAGATGGTCGGTCCACTGGTTGGCCCAGGGAAACTTCCGAAAGAGCTTACTTGCAGGGTTTGATGAAGGTGCCGAGAACAGTTGGTCCCACTATTCCAATGGGTCTATGGGCCATGGGCTGCGGCCCTGCTTGAGAAAGACTCAGACACACGCACAGGCAGGTGAGGTACCCTACTGTTTCTTAATGTTTGTTCTGCCTCTCAGTCTCTGGGGCTGCAATAGCCGAACTGGGGTACAATAAGAGCAAATTGAAGCTGTTGGAAGTTCGTGTATTGTAGGCTGACCATGCTCATATCCAGCTGATTTGGTGTTGTTTACATCCAGTTGGCATTAACCAAGTCCAAAACCCCAGAATGCATTTTAGTTTCATTGAATGAGGAGCAGGACTATGAGCAGCGCCATGGAGTTACTTACCTTGGCCTCCGACCTATGATCCGGTGAATTAGTATGAGGGAGATGTTTACCCTTGTACATTCCACCTGCGTCTGCTCAGTCTACATACCTTCAATGACTGAGAACAATCTTAACTCTGCTTTAGGCCCTCTGTAAATGAGTGTTCAAGCTGGCAGGGCTCAACTTCGGTCCAACACACCCAAGGCTGTCAACGTGTATGGGTGTTCGGTGTAACTGGCACTGGCAACAGTGGTTGTAACTGTCCCTCAGTTGGTTTATAGCTGATGTTGAGTGAAGCTTTGCATCAGGCATTAAGCCCAATTAATTTTGCATTAATTTGCTTTGGAATTGACTTTGTTGGTGAGATTTTATCTTAATATCTCATAGCGGCTCATATGGCTAAATGAAGGGACAAGGCCGATACAATTGTAACTTAACTAACGTGGCCTCAAAGGTAAGCATGAGTGAGCTGGTTTAGACCACACAAAGTGGGAAACAAAAATTCCTAATGAGCTGCAATATCAAGTGAGAAAAAATTCGATTGGGCCACAGACATTTTACAAAAAGCGCACCAAACCAATGCTAAGGTTTTCGGATCAAACCTTCCAATATGCTTAGCCCTCTGCACTTTAGCTTTTTCCAAGAGCTGCCCCAAGGTGTCCTGGCTGCATCTGGACCTCACTGATCAGATTGTATTAATTTTGCTTTTTAAAAACAACTGTCCAGTCACTCACTAATCATGAATTCCTGTAAATGGTGTTGGTGACTATGTCGGCATTTTATTTAACCCTCTACATCTTCATTCCCCCTTTTGACTTTCCCCTTGAGCATTGCAGGATGCTTCCTTTGTCTGCATACAAACTTACGAAAGGTAATGACTTGATAGCAGATGTAAATCAGATTCTAATTTAACCTAAATGTCATAAGCAAGACTGCCTTCTGGTACTAGAGTTAACCAATTTGCGTGCTTGCATTCAATTCCTGTTAAAATGAGCTTTAGCAAGGCCTATAGTGTGACGATTTTATAGAAACATATCATTTGCCTGGGACTGTCATCATTTGCACATAATCCAAAACTGTTGGCTTGGACAATGCTTAAACGTGAGGCGCACTGGTTTAGCCGCGATCACCGACATCACGTTTCCCTTGAATGAATCTTTGGAGACTGTGTTCTCTGACAAACGGTTCATCAACGCATCCAGTGCGATGCTAGACTGACCTACAGGGAACTCCCGAGATTTCTAGGTTGGCCTCTGCACTGTGGGCCCCTTTTGTGAAGAATTTTTTTATAAAGCTTCCAGTATGTTGTTCCTCACTCTTAACAAATGTTATATTGCTCGTTTTTCTGCGAGGAAAGTAATTTGACAATCATATGAACGTTTTGTGCTATTATTTTCTATTTTGTAATCCTTACTAGGACAAATGTGCTTCAGAATTCACTATTTAGACTCATTTGTCTAAATGTTATTGGACGAGATCCCCCAAGCCCTATTTAGAAGGGTTTTGCTTGTTTGTACGGTGTAATATGTGACCCCTATGAAAAACATTTCCACTGCTACTTTTGATTCACAGTACATCACTGATCCAGTGTTTCCTAAAATTCTGAAACCGCTGCACTATTAGAACGTGGGCAGAGAAAATCAAATGTGTCGGCAAAAACAGCTTGAAAATGTGATTTACTATACAAATGCTAGCATACTTTTACTTGAACCTAGTGCCGAAAGAAGCCAGGCGAGCAAGTCACTAGACGCTTTCGTGATTGCCCCGTCAACAAGTCACAAAGACATAACTACTCAACCTCTAACCCAGAGGAAGACTCCCATGATGAAGAAACCTTGTGCTCGCCAGCATACAGCAGTGACAAGGAACACAATGGGCCTCCTTACAAGTCCAGCAGTAACCCTGCCGGTGCTTCTGGCGGGTTGCCACCAGACTCTTAACATTTTACCAGCACCTAGCTTCCCGGTGCCATTAGATAAGTCCCGGCGGACCGGGAAGCTAGGTGCCCGAAAATGTTAGTCCCGGTTCCCATGGAGTCCATAAGATTCCATGGGAATCGGTTAACGGAAGCATCAGCACCGTTACGAACGGTGCCAATGCTTCCGTGACAAGTCTGCCTACCGGGGCTGCTGCGCCCGACAGGGTCAGACCTGTCTGGCGCAGCGGCCCCAGCAGACAAACTCTTAGTGTGGTGGTCTGGAAACAAGGGTGCCAGTGAGCTTACTGGCACTGTTGTTTCCGGACCGAGACACTCATAATGAGGACCATAATATCTCCATAATCTCAAAGGTGAGCAGGAAAGAAGAGACAAAAAAAGTAGGAAGAGAAGTAATGAGGAAAAACCAGGCAAGACCATCAGATGATGGAATCGACCCAGACACACCAATGCACCCAAGATCCTCTGAGTGGGAGACACCTGAAGAAACAGCTCTGCACGGCTCTCAACCATGAAGCTAGGAACAAACATGCGGCAGAGTAGCCAAGGCTATTACTGGACAAACTGCTGGACGTAGTCGGCCTCCTCCCAGAAATCCCCCAAATGACACAAGAGACTGAGCCACCAGTAGATCCTCACATCCTGGGGATTTGGGTGCAAAGACAAGGACTTCACTTCCTGTTTTTATTTCTCATTAAAACAAAAAAAAACATGCCAGTAGTGAGGACCACAGAATTAATGCCATTGGGTTCGGAGCACCTTGAGAGGGCATTTGTGGCAAGCCAATGTCTACTGGCACTTGTGGGTGACAGTGGAAGGAAAAGGCAAACTAAGGTGATTAATTGCCACTCAGGGGTGGGGTCCCCTGGAGTGCACACCAATATTAGCGGGATGCCACAGAGAGGCACAGTACACAGGGCATGGCACCCAGCTCATCAGATGCGGCAGGTAAATGACGCTCTAGATGGGCTGCAGGCTTGCTCCTGGGCCTAGGAGCCTTCTCTGCTCCAGGGTGGACAGCTCCAGGGCAGGTCTCAGCATGGCAGGGGAACAGTGCTTCTTCTGGCCATCCAAAGACTAAGGCTATGGGAATATCTCAGATACCGATCAAGATCATTAGGAAACAGAATTTCAAGACAATGAAATAATGACTCACACAATTTATGACCAAATGCAATCCAGTCCAGGGTCGTGACCCAATACTGTTAACATGTAGTTGTAGATGCGCCAGTTTCCAATGAAGCATGGAATACACTCATAGCAGTGAAGTATGTGGCCCCTCATGATTGGATGTTAAATGCAGCTATGAAGAAAGCTTATGCAGGGTCTCTGGTCTTCCTGGCCAGAAGTTAACAGCCCAGGCTATTCATAAAGTTCTCCAGACGATTTACTCCATAATGGAGAAGAACAAGTTACTTTCTTACCTGGTAACGTTCTTTCGATGGGATGTTCCTCCGACGTATTCCTTATCTTTGATGTTATCCATTCCAGCTTGGTGCTTAGGAAATATTTTTCAGTAGAGGGAGCTGCGCGTCGACGTCCTTCGAGTCGGTGTCCCTCGACAGCCTCCGTATCGGCACCAACGTCATCATGAGTATAAATAGACTCATGCAGCGTTCGTTGCTCAGTTCCGTTTTGAAGCTTAAATTTGCTTCGCATTAATTGGTTAGTAACCTTGAAGGAGCGTAAACTGCAACTACAAGGAAAGTTTTACTGCAGGGATGGATGGGAGGGGCGATGAGGAATACGTCGGAGGAACATCCCATCGAAAGAACGTTATCAGGTAAGAAAGTAACTTGTTTTTCAAAGGGATTGTGTCCTCCGACGTATACCTTATCTTTGATAGACTCCCATAACAGTAGTGTAAAGAGGCGGTGGGAGTAAAAATTAAATATTTCCCTTTAAAGATGTACAGAATGTAACACAGCTTTTCCAAATCTTGTCTCCTGGCTAGAGGAGGAATCCAGGCTGTAAAATTTGGTAAAGGTATGTGCGGACGACCATGTGGCAGCCGCACATATATCTTTAATTGGAACCCCTCTTTGGAGAGCCGAAGAGGCTGCGATACTCCTGGTTGAATGAGCCCTAAAATGTTGAGGGGGTTCTTTTCCTGCCAATGTGTAGCATTCTAGAATGGTTAAAATGATCCACCTTGAAATCGTCAGTTTCGTGATTGGCAACCCCAATTTGTGTCCTGCGTATCCTACAAATAATTGGTCTGCTTGCCATCCTACAAATAACTGGTCTGCTTGCCTTATCCCAGTAAGTCTGCTAATATAAAAACTCAAGGCACGCTTTGGATCCAGCCTGTGTAATCTCTCTTCCTCTTTCCCTGGATGGGTAGGAGGATAGAACGAAGGTAAGGTTAGTTTCTGAGTAATGTGGAATTCAGAGACCACCTTTGGGAGAAAATTAGGCTTCACTTGTAAGACAACCTTGTCTTTATGAAAGATTGTATTAGGAGGTTTGCAAGATAGAGCTTGCAATTCGCTCACTCTTCTGGCGGATGTTAGAGCCACTAGAACGACTGTTTTAAGAGTGAGAAACCGTAATGAATGGGAGTGAAGTAGTTCAAAAGGAGTACCCATCAGAAATTTTAAGACTAGATTTAGGTCCCACAATGGAACATGAAAAGGCTTTGGGGGATAAACATTAGTTAATCCTTTCAGGAATTGGATTACCAAGGGTAATTTGAAATATGAAGGCTCCTCAGCAGTACGCTTAAAGATTGACAGCGCTGCAGGGTAGCCCTTGATCGTACCAATTTGAAGACCTGAATTTGCTACACCATCTGCAAACTTTGTTCAAACGGCAGCGGTATGAAGTCTTTATTGCTGGCCTTCTGGCTGAAAGCAACACTTCCATGACGTCATGCGGGAGATCCCAATCCCTGTATCTCAGCCTTTCAGAAACCACGCGTGAAGGTTGAGGGTCCTGATATCCAGATGGAGAACCCGACCTCCCTTCTGCCAGAGAAGATCCTCTCTTTGCGGAAGACGAATCGGAGGGTAGATGGACATACCTAGAAGGTTCAGGTACCACGTTCTCCTAGCCGAATCCGGGGCAATTAGGATCATGGCTTTCCGGAATCTTCTCAACCTCCTGATCATTTGAGGAATGACAGGGACTGGAGGAAAAGCGTACAGAAGTGGAAACTCCCAGTCCACTACGAACGCGTCCCCTAGAGCTCCTCTCGGGGGAAATTCCCTTGAACAAAACTGATCGCACTTCCTGTTGATGCTGGTGGCGAACAGATCCACTTGAGGGGTTCCCCAAAGGGGACTTCCTGAGCTAGCTCCCACTCGTGGGAGACTGTGCTCTGCCTGCTCAGAGCGTCCGCCGTCAAGTTCTTCTCTCCGGCCAGGTGAACTGCTGATGGAGAGATTCCTTCTTGAATTGCCCAAAACCAGAGGTGCATTGCATCTCTGCACAGTGGCAGTGACCCTAAGCCTCCTCTTTTGTTGAGGTAGTGCATGGCCACTGTGTTGTCTGTCATTATCAGGACATTCTTTCCCTGTACTGATGGCAGAAAAGCTTTCAGCGCTAGTCTGATTGCTCTCAGCTCCAACAGGTTGATATGTAGTCTGGACTCTGATGGAGACCAACGACCGCTGATGGTCAAGTCGTTGGCATGGGCTCCCCACCCCGTGAGTGAGGCATCCGTGACTACTGTTCTCTCCGGCCATGGTTGCCAAAACTGTTCTCCTTTCAAGATGTTCTCCCAACACGCCCACCACTGAAGGTCTCGAGCTACTCTGTCCGGGACTTGAAGGAGATTTGACATTCTTCCTGAGAATTGCGACCATTGGGGTCTTAGTGCCCACTGGAGGGATCTCATTCTCAGGCGAGCCTCTGGCACTAGGAAGATGCAGGATGCCATGAACCCTAGCAACCTCAAAAAGTCAAAGGCTGGTAAACGTTGGGCATTTTGAAACTTGGTGACCATCTGTAGAATATCTTGAGCCCTCACCTCTGGTGGTGAGGCTTTTCCCAGGGAAGTGTCCAGGACTGCTCCAATGATCTGGAGTCTCTGTGATGGTATCATCTGTGACATCTTTAAGTTGAGGGAGAAGCCCAGCTTGTGAAGGAAGTGGCAGACATAATCTAGCTGGATCTGAGCTTGTTCCGAAGATACTGCTCTGATCAACCAATTGTCCAGGTAGGGGTAGATGTGGATCCCTTACCTCCTTAGACTTGCAGCCACTACCGACATTAGCTTGGTAAAGGACCCTCGGGCGGAGGTCAGCCCAAATGGCAGAACTCGAAATTGATAGTGAGAGTTGCCAATTGTGAACCTCAGGTATTTCCTGTGTTTGAGATGGATTGGCACATGGAAATAAGCATCCTGAAGATCTAGAGATACCAACCAGTACTGAAGCTGGAGGGCTGAAGGATCTGAGAAAGGGTTACCATCTTGAACTTGTCTTTCCTGAGGAATTTGTTCAATTCTCGCAAGTCCAAGATGGGTCTCAGTCCTCTGTCCTTCTTTGGTACTAGGAAGTAGGGGGAATACCAACCCTTGTTCCTCTCCGCTACGGGTACCGGTTCTCTAGCAGGTCTACAATCTCCTGCATAAGGAGCGGGTCTGGAAACTTCCAAGAGTTGTTCCCCGGTGGATGACTGAGGAATGTGTAGGAAGGGCAGGCAGTAACCTTGGGCAACTGTTTCCAATGCCCAAGCATCTGACGTAATAGCCTGCCATTCTGCCAGATGTTGAGTTAACCTCCTCCCTACTGCTGTCTTGTGAGAGGAGACCTCAGAGCGGTTTAGGAGCGGCTGACTCAGATGCCGAGGGTAAAGTGGCACCTGCTGCTGCGGCTTTTGTACCTTTGACCCGTCCACCACGGGTGAATCATTTCTGGCCCCTTTGAGCTGGCCGTCCTCTGCCTTTTCCGAATGCAGAGTAAAAGCGAAAGGACCTACCCCTCCAGGAAGCTCCTGAGGGGCAATTTGGAGTCTGCCGGATTGCAGCCCCAAGCAATTTCGCTGCTGCCTTGGATGTTTGTAATCTCTCCAGGCTGTCGTCAGTCTTCTTACCAAATAAAGAAGTGCCGTCAAACAGCAAGTTCAGAAGTTTGGCTGTCAGCAGAATCAATGTCTGTTTGGAGGCACTCGCACATTGCATCCTTTCCATCCCTGATGATGTTTAAAAATGCTTCCTTTTGGCTTACTGCACAAAAACCCAGACTCATTTAAAGTGGAAAAGGTTGCTTTAATGTGACAGGCCAAAGCTTACAATTAACCGGTTACCTGGCTCCATGGCCTTACAGACTAACAATATTTAAAACAACCAATTCATGATTAAACATTTTCATTTTCCCCAACAATGAAATAATTCCACTTCCTCCCTAACTATCCCTTGGACCCTACCGTCTCCTTACCACTTCTCCAGGCGTCCCACTTCCTCCCCGGGGCCATGCCCCTCCAGGTTCAATACCTGTTCCCCCGGAGTGGCCCGCTTGTGTAAACAGCACCACCCCATCCTTTCCCGCGCCATTCCCCCATTGTGCTTCCCTCCCCCCACATCTAAAGGGGCCATGCCACCGGCAACCCAAACAACTTCCAAACCCTTAAAAAAAAACCTCTACGCCAATATCCCGCTTCCTATGACCTGCAGCCAGTCTGACCTGCTACAATAGCAACAAGAAATTTCACATCACAACTCCATTAGTGCCCTAACCGTTCACACAAAACTACAAAACAAAGACCTTGAACAGAAACTAGAAACCCCGTAACACCTTGACATGGAGGGGATAACCCAGAAGAAACCCAACTACATGGACCCCCCCCCCTAGAGAGTAAAACCAGCTACCTGTCATAACCCAAAAAAGGGGGTGGGAGGGCAGGTCAATCTCACATCCAACTGTCGCCTGCTTCCCGAACCTTTCCTGCCACCTTAAATACCCCCCAGAGACGCTCTTCCCCACCGGCCAACTCGCTGGCCGTGTGCAGCACCAAAATATACCCCAGGGGGGAAACGCTTTGCCTTCCCTCCGGGGTCCCGCTTTTGGCTTACTGCACAAAAACCCAGACTCATTTAAAATGGAAAAGGTTTCTTTAATGTGACAGGCCAAAGCTTACAATTAATCGCTTACCTGGCTCCATGGCCTTACAGACTAACAAAATATTTTAAACAACCAATTAATAATTAAACATTTTCATTTCCCCCAACAATTAAATAATTAAATAATTCCACTTCCTCCCTAACTATCCCTTGGACCCTACCGTCTCCTTACCACTTCTCCAGGCGTCCCACTTTCTCCCCGGGGCCATGCCCCTCCAGGTTCCATATCTGTTCCTCCGGGGTGGCCCGCTTGTGCAAACAGCACCACCCCATCCTTTCCCGTGCCATTCCCCCATTGTGCTTCACTCCCCCCACATCTAAAGGGGCCACGCCCCCGGTGCCAGAAAAACCCTCCCCGAGGTGTTCTTTCTGCCACCCCCCCACCATTCCTTTATACTTCCAACTCTTTACCATATCTCTCCCCACCAGATCAATTCCGACAAATAATGAGTATTTCCAAAAAATGGACAAATAGACCCCATCCTCTCTAAATATCATGAAGCCTTCTTAACTACTTCCTTGTGGTCCCAACCTGTACCGCTGCCGAGGCCCAAAACTTTACCAACTCTCTGTTTATCCCCTTCCTTGCCCGACCTAACGCTCCCTCACTTCTCGTTCCCCTCCCACCTCTCCGAGGAAATAACTTCATCCAAACTACACATGTTTGAGGCCCCATTTCTCGGACCCCTAGCAAATCCCTTTTCATTTTCTAAGGAGAGCCACACCTGTATCTCTTACCAAGACATTTTCCCCCTGCAAGAATGAACACCCCCTCTGGAGACCCCTAGCGTTCCCTCAACCCCTCCACCATAGGCAGCAGCTGATCCCATCGAAGCCCCCCTAAACCGAACCATCTTACCAATGCCCTTTTGTAGCTGCAACCCAATTGCCTGCCAAAAGACCCTTTTCTCTTCCGCCTTCCCTGCCCACTGAACAAAAGCGTGGCCCACAAACCAAGGCTGCGGCATCTCCCCCGAACTCAAACAGAAATTACAATGTCACTATCCATTCACGACCACCCCACCACATTCTGCCCACCCCCAGACCCCTGACCGTATTTCAAACAGCCCCCTTTTACCCAAGCCTTAATATACCCTGTACTTCCCAGACCTCCACCGACCTAAAGTCTTCACCTTATGAACCGATAAGCCCCAACCAGCTAGTTTCAGGACCCTTACTCATTCTAAATAATGAATTCCACACTCCTAACCTTTCCCACACAACTAGTAACACCTTCCTCAGGAACCCATTCTCACCTGGCCATCTCCTTATCCCTCTACGGAAACACCTGCGGTCCTCTCCTACCTGTCCCACTATATTTCACACCTATCCTTTAAACAATGCACCAAATCCCACGTAGACCTCCTTTCTCCTCTATCCTATTACCCTCCTGCTCACCCATTGCCCCACCACTATCCCTCATCTCCCTACTACGGCCCTGTGTTACCCACCCGGCACCGGGGGCCCACGTGCACCCCTGTCCATGCAGGCCCTTTCTTTATTACTCCTCTCCGCCACTGCACCAGGGGTCAAACCTGCGCCCCTACCTATGCAGTCCGTCCATTCCATATAACTTAATCTTCCAGCTCCTTGCGTCCATTACCCAGTTTACCACCTGCACCAGGGACCCTAGTGCACCCCCGTCCATGCAGGCCCCTTTTCTTCCTTACTCCTCTCCACTGCTGCACCAGGGGCCAAACCTGCGCCCCGTCCATGCAGTCCATTACATATAAATTACTCTTCCAGTACCTTGCTTCGTTGTTCAATTTTTTTTTTCCTCAGCTGAACCAGGGGCCTAGTGTACCCCTGTCCATGCAGACCCATCTCATCACTTCCCCCTGCTGCACCAGAGGCGCTCCCACACCCCGTCCATGCAGCCTAAAGCTTACCTTGTCATGCGGCAAGCGTGAGGGCTTTGCCACCGTTGTCCATGCCCTCCAAACGACGGCCACCACCCCTTAAGATTTTCCAGTTACATCCCCCTGCGGCCCTCCCCTGCCCTACCCAATCGTCTTCCTCCTCACCCCTCTCCTATCCCCTTTGGATCACCCCCAAAACCTCTCATCAAACCTTGTGCCCCCCTCCTTTTCCGATAAACTGAGCGTGACCTACCAGAACACCCCAATTTAACTGGCATGCGGTCCTTCCCCCCCCACCTCCTGGCCCCGCTCCTCACCCTGACCCACTGTCCCCTGCCTGAAAATCTGTAACCGGATGCCGACCCGCACACCTGCTGCACACGTGTTTAAATTTGCACACCCACCTCATGCAGCCTTCTTTATTGAAAGCCCAACATGCTGCTGAACGCTGACCCCTGCCTCCTAGCCCCACCCCTTCTGGGGCGGGGCGACCAAGAAAGGGCCGGTAAGGCACGGGTAAGCCGCTTGCCATATGTACCGTTGGAGCTGGCCTCGTCGGCGCCATCCATTGCAACCAGAGATCCATATCTATCTCCCCCCAAACTGCCTGACTGTCCTCTGCAAACCTTGCTCTAAACTCCTCGTCATACCTGACCCAAGCGAAGCCCCCAAAACTCGTAAATGCCTTCCTAATTACATCCATATATTTTAGCAGAGCCACGCATCGCTCCGGGAATTTCTCACAATATACATTGGCGTAAATAATAAATGCTGATGTCCAAGTTTCAATCGTCACTGGGACCCTTGGGTGCGCAGCCAGATCCCTCTCTTCTTCCTTAGACCCCTCCTTTGCTCTCACTTCCCTATGGAGCAGCTTAAAAACATCCAACAAATTCCCCCACCTGAATCTTAGCCCTGGTCGCTACCATCAAGTGTTCCCCCAAAGGTTTTGTGATACCCATGTAAGGTAGTTTTTTCCCCTTGCCCTTCACTTCAACCTCCTTTTCTTTTGCCACCTGTACCTCGAGCGCCAATGGCTCCACCAACTTGTCCGTTTGAACCTCCACCGAGCAATTGCCCTTCTCATCCCCCAAGGCTCCAATAGCCTGTAAACCAATCTCCCTCCTTACCCCTTGCAAACCAGACCCTTCATTTTCTGTCCCGCTTCTCGAGTCCCCCCTCTGCCATGCAGATGACTATTCCCTTTCCCGCTCACCTCTTTCCACTCAGCCCGTCTGCCCTCCACTCTGCTGCTCATCTCTTTTCTTAACGGGCTCCTACTGCGGGGACAAAACATGTCAGCAGTCTCACCCAGCCAATTGTTCCCTCGACCTCTTGCCCCCCCGACCGCCCTGCACCTGTCTTTCACAATCCCACCTCAGACTCCTTCTCTCCTCCCCCCTTCTCCTTACAGCCCTATAACCTTCTTCCTCCCACTGCCCCACATAATCCTCCAATCCAGCTTCATCACCCCTTAAACACCATTGTTGATGCAAGCTCATGCTCGGGTTGAGTCGATCCTCTTCTTGCGAGCCCAGGGCGTCCGCCCCACCACTCCTTTGATGTCTTCTCGGCGGGGCCTCAGAAACCCCTTCCTGGTCCTCTTCTCTCGGGCAAGGTGTGCACTCCTCCACCCTGTAATCTTCATCGCTAGGGGCCGTGCTGCACCCTTTAGACTCTCCTCTCGCTGACCGAGGAGGGGCCGTTCCTAAACCCTCTCCGTCCTCTTGACCAGTGGGGGCTGCGCAGCACCCTCTGCCCACACTCCTCCCAACCGGGGGGGGCATTCCGCACCCCTCCCCAACCTCAATTTATGGGGACCTCTCTCTCCTTCTCCCACCTGCACGCTTCCGCAGGTATTTACCCCCTTTTCCCCTCTGCCCTGTCAGCCCCTTCTGCACCCCATCACCCCCGCACTGGGGTTCCCATGACCCACCCCTTTTTGAGCACTCCTAACCTCCCCTAGCTCCCCTTAGCCATCATTGACTCCATCCCTCTCTGGCTCCCCACCCGAAATCATGTCTCCCCTAGATGCTCTCCTGTCTATCTCCCTCCTCATCTTCCCGCCCCTGTATTCCCAAACCTCCCCTCTCCCCGCCGCGGGGGTGCAAGCCACCACTGCCACGAGAGCCCCATCTGCTTAGCTCTACGCTGCGGCCTACCACCACCCAACTCCACCTCACCCGTGACCTCCACCACCGCCCCTTCCAGCTGGGCCTGAGATGCCCTGCTGATAATTTCCAGGGCCTCCCTTAGAGCCCTATCATCCATCAAACCAGTCTTACTAGCTCCCTGGCCCACCATCATGCACTAATACTCTTAATGTGCACTACAAATATGCCCCTTGCAGCTCCACTAGCTAAGCTAAGCCCCAGAGCCAGCACCTACCCGTGGACAAATACCCCTAGGAATGAGAACCCAGCCAAGAAAATTGTGCTCTAAAAGATAATCTCCCTGATAAGAGTAATTAAACACTATAAATCCTAAAATATGGAAATATTAACAATTATAAACCTAAATGGATTCTTTTTTAAAAAAATATATTTTTATTTACCCCCCTACCAAAAATACCCCTGTCCTCAAACAGCCCCCCCTTTGCTTCTGACCTGCCCCCAGAGAAGAGACACTAAAAATCAGAAGCCCACATTCACATGGGGCCAAAAACAAAATTATCACACTGCCCCCTAGTGTCTCGCCGGCCGCACCGCACTAGTAAAGAAATGCAGCTGTCCCATTAAGGGAACTGCAGTGCCCCCTCTGCCGAAAGCCAGCTACCGAAAAGAAATTAAATTGCAATAGCTATTTATTTTTATAATACCCCCCAACAACCGTGCCCTTGCCCTGGAAAAACCCCTACCCTATCTCCTAGACTGCCCCAGGTGCCAGAACACCCAAAAACAGAAGCCCAGTATCAGTTTAGGCCAATAAAATGGCAGAAAAACACTGCCCCCTATCGAGCGGGGCGGCCGCACTGAAAGGCACTGATAACTGTAGCGGTCCCTTTAAGGATATCACACTGCCCCCTCTGTCCTTTTTTCCGCTACCGCACCGGAGCCACAAAGCCCGCAGCAACTCCCCACGGGCACCAGACAGAGGCTGAAATAACTCCCTTACCCACCGGCACAACGAAGACCCGGGACAGGGAAGTGCGGGCTCTCGCTACAACTGAAGCCGCTCCTGCCAAAACCCACATTCCTGTATGTTCTACCTACACAGGCGGCCACAACACGTATAGCCTGTCACGAAAGACCCCGCACCCACGACCACGGCCACTACCTAAGGAGGGATGGATGCGGTAAGAGGGGGGGGGGTACCTTATCAACGGTACCCCCAGCTATGAGGAATTTTTTTTCTCTAAAATAAAGATATGCTATTATAATTATAGTATTATAACTATGCCTAACCTCCCCCAATGAACACTCTAACCCCACCTCACCTACACTACCTCCAGCAACGAAGGCCCAGCTACAGGGAAGGCTCGGGAGCAGGCAACCAGGACTGATCAATCTCACGTCCAACCGTCGCCTGCTTCCCAAACTTTCCCTGCCACCTTAAATACCCCCCGGAGGCGCTCTCCCCCACCGGCCAACTCGCTGGCTGTGTGCAGCGCCAAAATATACGCCGGGGGGAAACGCTTTGCGTTCCCCCCGGGGCCCGCCCTTTCTTCTCCTTCTGGGAGACAGTCAGCTGCAGATGAAGCACACTCCCAAAGTGTGTGGCTGAATCTTGCTAGCGTGCAAGTGGTGTTGATAGACTTAAGCGCCATGCTACATGCCGAAAAGACTTTTTTTGATATGGAATCAAATCTTTTATCATCCATGTCCTGTTGAATAGTAGGGTATGCGGACCTACTGTTGGATGAAGTTCCTGCTTGTACAACTAAACTCTCTGGAGTTGGATGCTTGCTCAGATATTCAGGACAGCATCTGAGGCGGATACCCTGTATTTAGCAGAACGTTTTTTATTTACTGCAGGGATAACTTCAGGAGTTTCCCAATTTGCAGACATTTTTCTTTGCAGAGCAGTATGAAAAGGAACAGTATCCTCCGGTGGACCCTTATCTAAAATATCAGTAAGGTCATCCTGCTTAAAAGAAGGTTTAGGTGTAGACCACCCCATGAATTCAATTATTCTGGCCATCAGAATCCTATAAGGGGTCTCAGCATGCTCTCCAGGGTCTGGTTTAGCAAACTCTACTTCTGGAGAAGTATCTAAACCACTTGCCTCATGTACAGTGTCTTGGAGGTCTTTTAACCTGTTCTCCTCAGAGATTAATTCCTCTGGCATGGGTATTGTAGTCCTTTGTAAACCAAAGGGTCTTTCATAGTCGGAATCCACCCCTTCCTCATATATAGAGGACAAGGCTCTAAAGTAGTCAGACCTAGGATATGGTTAAAAAACCCATTTCTAGAGCAGAGGGAGCTAAATTAGTTGTCACTGCCTGAGAAAACATCGAGGTTGTCGACGTGGAAGTCATAGGCTTCAACAATCTTGAAAAAGGCGGCGAGAAAGTTTGAAGAGACCTCGATGCACTCGAGAGGATCGGAATCCTACTCGGCGTCGTCGAGATTGTCGATGGCATAATCGACGTCATGGTCGAAGCTTTCGACACCTCTACTGTCTGACGTAGTGACAGTTGTAGGTTTGTATTTTAACGGAGTCGACAGTGGCATCGAAGAAAGCGTTGATGCAACCGATTTATGCGTCGAAGGACCCTTCCACAAAGGCATCGATGACGCAGATTTGTGAATCGAAGAAACCTTCGATGACGGCGTCGATGATGCGGTCTGACTGCTTTTACTCGAGGGTTCATGACGCTCACAAGTACTTTCGCCGGGTTCAACGACTCGCAGCGTTTTGATTTTTCATGTCTTTCACCCAGGGTATCACCTTTAGACGTCTCCGAGGGGGTCAAGGCCACTTTCTCGAAGACGCTAAGCATTTATTTACGGAATTCCTCCCACTTAGCCAGAGAGCTGTGTTTCGTGGGGCAGGTGACCCTTTCTGGGGAGGTAGAGGAAGAAGGAGATCTACGACGCCTCTTCTTAGAGTGTTTTGATCTCGTAGACTGATGAGAACCGCTTCGAGATCTTGACCGGGAATGTTTCTTTTGTCAACGAGGAGACGAATGTCTCAACTCAGCCGAAGAAACTTTCGAGGGAGTAGAAGGAAGTAGAAGTTTTAAAGCCCTTACCTCTTTTTAACTTCCCCTTATGCTCCTTCAAGGCTTTCGCCGTCATGGACATACAGTCATCACATTCCAAACAGTGATGCTCCGATCCCAGGCACCACAAACAGATACTGTGAGGATCCGTTAACGACATTTTCTTCCCACAGTCACAACATTTTTTGAAACCGGACCGTGGGGTTGATGGTTCGGATGAAGAAGCCATCGTTTTAAGGTAATAATCTTCGAAGAATAAGAAGGTTTTTTCTGAAGAAAGGAGTTGAGCGTTACGTATACGAGGCCCACGAAGCGTGGAAAAAAACTGAACTGAACAACAGACGCTGCGCGAGTCTATTTATACTCATGATGACGTTGGCGCCATTACGGAGGCTATCGAGGGACACCGACTCGAAGAACATCGACGCGCAGCGCCCTCTACTGAAAAAGTTTCTGAGGCAGCAAGCTGAAATGGATAACATCAAAGATGAGGAATACGTCAGAGGACACAATAACTTTGAATGAGGAGGGCTGCAGTAATATTCTCCTCCACATTGAGCAAACATCTCAAATAGTATCCAATACCGAAACTGACTATTTCAGCAGCTGCCCCCAATTGGTTTTGTAACTTCACTGGTTCTCGAATTAATCTAATTCAGGGACTGGAAGACTGATCAAGGCAAAAAGAAGGAACATTGCTTTCCATTAATATTCTTTCTATGGATGGTTCGCCCACAGATTCCTCATCTTGATCGATATTCCCATCAGCGCCAGCTGCTCGGAAAATTTCGATAGGGGGCGTTGTGCAGATCGACACCATATCGATTCCATCATGACTTGACACCTTGATTCTAGACATATTGGCAACCCTACATGTAGTATGAACTATGCCCCACACCTCAGTTCCCCACTTTTTGCCCACCCTCCTCCCTGTATTCAGCAGCAAGGGAAAACAGTTCCCATAACACAGAACTCGAAAAAAGACTTGATCTCTTGCTTTCTCTTTTTGAGAACCAACCAAACTGTTATGAAAGCCCCCAAAAAGAGGATAGGCAACAATGCGTTCAAACACACAACTGCACAAACCACTCACCCCAAAAAAGCATCAGAAACTTTCAGAGCAGGTAAAGAAGGGAGAGCAATGAGGAACCTGTGGGTTAAGAAGCCATAGAAAAGCAGATTTCTGGTACATCAATTTTCCTTCAATGGATTGCTTTCTCCCAAAGATTCATCTTGACAAACTTCCAAAGCCGTCACACAAGATGGAGGAGGGCTGAAAGCTCTAACCCAAAAACACTCTGTAAAATTGCCCTGCCAAAATGGCAATCCCTGCCACAGGCAAGATAAAGGCTGTAATGCTTTGAAGTAGTATCTAATGAAACCCACCTGGAGGACTGACCGATGTCCTTCCCTTGTAACCCCCTGTGCAAGGATGAAGCAGCTACCCCTCTAGTAGAATGCACCTGTAGGTCCAGCATCACTTTCATCCTGGCCTTTTCATAAAATTCTCCTAAACACACCACAATCATACAGGAAATGATTTGCTTAGTCACTGCCGGACCCATTCTTGATTGTGACAAAGCAATGAGCAGTTGATCATCTCTTCAAAAAGAGGCTGTCTTTGAGCCTCTGTTCCACCTCAGAGGGGCGAGGTGGTGGGGTACTTTAAGAAGAAATTTGGGTCTAACTTTCAAAGAAACCGTACCCTTAAATATAACTGGAGGCATGGTGAGCACGCAACACCTGCAACTTGCTCACGCATCTGGCCAATGTTGTGGCCACCAGAAACACAATTTTCAGAGTGAGAAGTCTGATGTATACTGAATGGAAAAGGCTCAAACAGAGCCACTACGATCAGGAAAGGGAACCAAATGGAGGTCCTCCGCTTGGATGATAAAAGGGATTGGAGTAAACATTCACTAGCCCTTTCAAAAATTGGACCACAACTGGAACAGAAAAGAAGGAACCTTGTCCAGGAAGCCTCTTGAAAATCAACAAAGGCAGGACACCACGTAATCATGCCCACCTGTGTGAGCAGGGACAGTAAAAACGTCCTAATCATTGACATGGGACACAATGAGTCTGTGCCTCTCTCTGTACACCATGCCACATACCTTCTCCATCTGCATGCAGAAGACGACCTATTAGAAGGCCTGCATGCAGCTAATGACACCTCCAGAACCTCAGTCATCAAATCCTAGTCTTCATACATCAGCCTCTCAAGAGTCACATATGTTGGTTGAGGGAATCCGTGTTCTGGTGAAGTACACTTCCCTTCAACTGGGACAAGAGGTCCAGCCTACGAGGAAGCTGGCGAGGTGGGAAAACAGCCAGCTCCAGAATGTCCGGGTCCCAACGTTGTCCCTGACCAATCTGAGGCGATTAGGTGAGCACAGAACCTCCTCAACCTCTGGAGAACTAATGTAATGACTGGAATTGGAGAGAATGCATAGTGAAGGTCGAAGCCCCACTCCCCTAGTAAGGTTTCCCCAATGCCCTGTTTGGGGGAAATTCCCTCAAGCAGAACTACTTGCACTTTGAGGTGTCCTTTATTGCAAACAGTTCAAATGATGGTCTTCCGCAAAGAGCAAGGCTCTCCAAAATGACCTCTGGCCATATTTCCTACACAAGAGAAACCAAACCCTGCCTGCTCAGGGCATCCACCAATCCATTCTTCATCCCAGTTAGAAGAGCCTCAGAGATCTAAATCCCCTTCTCCAGCAACCAGAACCAAATCTGCATGGCCTTCCTGCACATGGGCAATAACCACAAACCCTGCTGCTTGTTGATGTAATGTTCACTGTAATGTCAGTCAAGACCAAGAAATCTTTTCCAAGTAGGGATGGCGCAAAAACAGTCACTGCTACGCTGAGTGCTTACAGCTCCAGCAGATTGATGTGTGTTAGGGAGAATTCTCGGTTTAGGCTGAATTTCCTAACCTAGTGAGTCCCCCAGCAGCTTTGCTGGATTTTTGGGGTTTATTTTTTTTTCCTGCCAAGAGTGAGACTCTTTTATCCTCACTCTTGGGCATGATTTGAGTGTGTTACTTTGAATCTAGATAAGTTTAATGGACTAGGGGGTCGTTTACTCCATAGGGCTTCATCTGTTTTTGTGATGTGTGTTACACAGCACCCTCAGTTCAGTAACACAGGGGTGTCATAGTGACCCCCCAGTATAAACTCCATACCCTGGGACTGACTACTGTCTCGCAGGGCATGTAAAGTCACCATTGACTTTACTAGGCTTAAATTCTGAACAGAACCAGTACAAACCATCATATTGTGGACGTACTGGCTGGGGCAATTCAATTGCCCCGGGGTCTGTTAGTCGAGGGGGCACGTCTCCGTCCCCCCTGATTGAGTTTTGGCTGGTGGCAGTGGATACTACTTTTTATATTCAACCGCAAATATTTTCCTATGGGATTTCCCATTGTTTTAGGCTACTATCTTTATTTAATTATTTACGGTAGCCTCGAACATACTGCCGGTTTATTTAATTAATATTAATTCTCTGGTTGGTATTTTTTGCCAAAACTTGATTCTAAAATGGCGTTGGTGTTCTCTTCTGTGACTCCAACCCAAGTCGAGCCCTTGGTTCCACTTTTTGGTGGGCTTCTCCACAGAAGCCCTCCAAAGTGGTGCCACTCTGTCTGGGGTACTTAGGAGGGGCGGAGGGGAATTTAGGCACCCTGGACTGAGTTGCCTAGGCAACTCAAGTCGCACTCCATCCTGATTGGCCCAAGTGGTGAGCCGGCCGGCTCACCACTTAGCATGTTTGAGTGGCAGCTAGGCTGAGTGAATGGGGGTTTTCTGCATAAAAGCAGGGCTTTGGGGTCTGGAACTTCAGAAGTCGCCACAGGACCTAAGAATCCGACGAGGGAGAAGCTGAGCCGGCCTGCCACGACACCACCACCGGTGGAGCCCTGCTGGACCGCCTCACCACTTTTCCCAACGACAGAGGAGATCTCCCGCCGGAGACTCTTCTTCCTTTGACTGGTGGGGATAACCAGTTTCACCGTCTTTTCGTCTTCCCGACGTACCTCGTGGCCGCCTTGCCTGTGCCAAGCACCCCGGCAACCGGGATACCACGTTTTACCACGACCGCGAAACAAAGGTACCACCTTTAACCGGAAAACTCCGCGGCTGGTTTCTTCCCTGGTAGTGCAACAACCTTCATCTTTCCTCCAAGGTGAGATCTTCTCTTCCCCTGGACGACGACGCAACTTGCACCCTCTACCAGGAACAACTGCCACCGCTGGAGGATCCTTCCCACTTAAGGTACCGTGTCCCGCCTGGCTTCCCTTGCTACCGACTGTACGGGGTAGATTTAGCCCCCGGCTTTCGAACCTGGGTTAGCCTGGGACACCCTGGCTAAACTTTCCTAAGCCTCTCTAAACTCTTTTTGAACCCTCTGCAAGACTTTCTAAGCCTAGTGTAACTGTGTGATCTTGGGCGCATTTGTGCTCTGCTCTCTCTAAGAGTGGGCCCAGCCTTTGGACTTTGGCTCACCAGTGACTTTTTGCTCTTCTGCCTTGCTAACAGTGTTCATGAACCTTAGAGTGGTGTATCTTTCCATATTCTGTCTTTTTCCCTCCCTTTCTCACAAACATATTGGAGTGCCATCTAGTAAAGCGCTCACCTCTGTATGAAAATAAGTGGTGTTTTTCAGTGACTTATCTGATAAGGAAAAAGGGGTGTATATATTACAATAGTAACTGTGTTTAGAATATTTTACAATAAGAGTGCTGGAGTGTTTCAAACAGTGTGTTTTTAAATAAATAATTATATACTTTGATACCAAAGCTCTGGTCAGTGTTTGCTTGTATTATTGTATCTGAGTGCCTATTGTGTATACTTTGCATACTGCCTAACTCTTCTTGAGGGAAGTCTGACTGCTCAGCCACAGCTACCAGGTAAATCTGGGTGGTACAGACTGCTACCAAGTGGGTTTACTGCTAACACCTGTAGTCCTAAATCTTTTGCAGTGTTCCCTAAGGGAACTGCACAGGTTTCTGCCTAACGATGTGCCACAGGCACTCCTTCTGGGACCAAAGCATGCTCATCTGCAAATTCCTGCAGTGAGAACCCCCAGCATTTCAGGGATGTGCCAGTGATCACTTAGACCTCCAGCCAGCATGTCCAGAACGGCTTCCCTGCCATGATCTACCTGTTGGCGCACCAAGATGGGTCAGCCAGAGCTCTCAATATTCTGAGGGTATCCAACGTGTTGCTGCAGCACTACGACCACTGGCCCCGAAGGGACCGCATCTCTAGCCTGGTCCCTCGAATCTGAAAAATGCAGGAAGCCATTTGACCAATGCTGGTGACTCTCCTCGGGAGGGGATAAGGGTGGGCGGTGGGAAAGTGTACAAGACCGCTCTGATAAATTGGAGCCTACTCCTGGAGTATCTCAACTCCTTCCTGACCACAGAAGCCAAACGTAGTTGACTTCCCCCCCCCCACATTGTTTTTTAAATTTTTATTTTAATTTACATAGCACCAGTAGCTTGCGAGCATCAGGCGCCTTCACATAAACACAATAAAACATAGGTGGCTTAAAACATATACACACGACTGATGGTAAACCTCACAAAGAATGGGTGTGTGTCTAGCTAGAGCAGGGGTTAAGATCATTTAAACACATGGGTCTTCAGTTTTTTACGAAAAGTTAAGTATTTTGATTCCAGTCTTAGGTTTGGTTGGCACAGGCTCTGGATTCTTGCTAACAGATAACCTCGAGGCAGGAAGAATGTTATGGAGAAGTGGATAGGGAAGGGACTGTTAGGGTTACAGGAGAGGGTTAGGATTTGTGTAAAGGATGGGTAGTGGGGTTTGAAAGGAAGGAAACACAACATAGACCATGAGAAAACAGGAATAACCCTCTTAATCCTTGGGTTTCTTAATCCTGAACACACACTCCTATTCAGCTGAACACACTCCTTATTTAGGAATGTGCCTGTATTATATTCCTACATTCAATGAATCATAACCTAGCTTGTAAGCGAGTAACATGAGCACATAGCATCCAGGTACCTGGACAAAAGCAATAGCACAAACAGAAACAAGAACTTCAGCATGACACTTGAACATGACAGTTAGTTGAGCAACCTGCCCCAACAGACTCCTGAAAATGCTTTCCACGGGAGCTAGTTCCACTGCTCCATAATCCTCCCAAAAGCAAAGTATGTGTGTAGCAAGCAGCGGCAAATATAGCGTGCCCTCAACATATGTCTTAACTCGGCATTCTTTCCAGTAGCATTAATACGCTTCCAGCAATATTCTTTCCCCCAGTAGCGTTCATGCGCTTCCAACAATGTTGCATTCCCCACGCAGTGTTCATGCACCTCTGCATTTCTCTCTCCCCCCTCCCGCTCTCTTTGCTCGTTCATTAATCACAAATTGTAGACACTTAACTGAGACTTGGGGGGGTGGGAGGATCCGGATGGCCCCACCCCAGGCGAAGATGAACTTGCAGGGAAACCTTGCGGTCTCATCAGCGTTAACCTCTCATGCAGCAAGGGAGGGAGGGATAGCGGATGTAGCCTGTCATTCCTCACTGTGTCTCCAACACGTCAGCCTCCTTCCATGCTCACCAGCAACCCTTCCGGCTCTCCTTCATGCCCTCCCCAAGCCCATGCCTGCAAATGCCAAAATCACCAACAAGTAGCACGGGCTGAGGAGGATTTTATAGACACCAGCATTGTGCGATTGCGCGCACTCCAAAACGCCCATGATGCTCATGGGAAATTGAGTCTTTTGGGCTTCTCGGCCCGTGAATGGAGTTTCCTGCCCCAGCAGACCCCAGATACACCCTAACCCCCATTTACTCACATTACCATCCTCCCCCAGGCTCCTTTTTTCAGGACCTGGCTTGTCTAGATGAACATGATGAAAATCCCTCACCAAGCGTGTGGCGTGAACTGCCGCCAAAGGCTCCCAAAAGTCATCTTCCGGACCATAACCTACCCAGGAAATCAAATACCAGAGTTTCTTGTAACGCCACTTGGAGTTTAAATTCTGCATACCTCAAAATCTTCCCGACCATCCTCCACCACCCCAGGAGACTTCTGTGTAACTACACCAGGAGTTGCGGGTTTAACCAAAGAAACATGGAAGACAGGGTGTATCCTCATATGAGAGGGAAGCCGTAAATAAACAGCTGTTTCTGAAATGCATTTCACACCATAAGGACCAATAAATCGAGGTACAAAATGTACTACAACAAAAAACTTGATATGTTGAGTGGACAACCAAACAATTCCCCACAGCATATTTGGGATTCTCCAGTCTTTTCCTGTCTGCTTGCTTCTTATAAGCCACCTTTGCCCTGTGATATGGCATGCCCTCTCTCTTATGTCCAGAAGCTTCTGTGTACGCTCAATAAGAGCGGGATTCTATTGTTAGCTGAAAACTCCTCATGCAGCAGCTTATGTTCTCACCCATACAAACAGAAATGTGGAGACATTCCTAAAGAATCATGCTTCGTATTGTAACACAAAATTCCACCAGCCCCAAGGTCCGGACCCATGATGACTTGCCATCTGCCATAAAACAGCACACGTATTGCTCCATTGTTTGATTACCTCTCTTGGTCTGCCCATCTGTCTGGGGATGGTAACTTGTTGATAGAGCACAGGGGATTCCGAGCATTTTGCAGAAAGCATGCCAAAACCGAGATGTAAACGGAGATCCTTGATCAGATACTATGGCCCTTGGCAACCCATGCAACTTCACCACATATTGTAAAAATAACTCTGCCAACGTTCCAGCACTTGGAATCCCTTCAGAGAATGAAATGTCCACAACCACCAAGATTGTGTCATAATTCCCATCTCTGGACAGTTCTGTAACAAAATCCATAGGCAGGTCCAAGGCCCTTCAGGAGGGAGTAAAGGTTGCAAATACCCTGCCTTTTTCGAATGATCTGACTTGGATCTCACACAAGTCTCACACAATCATACATAATCATGAACATCAGCAGTTAATCATTCCAACCTAAAATAACGTTGCACCATGTCCCAAGTCTTTCTGACCTCTGCATGGGCACTTGTGGCACCAAACAAAGCCTTCCTTCACAATGTCTCAGTGTGGCGACCCAATTTCCCCTTATGATAGGGCAACCCATCCCAAATGCCCCTCACCTGGTTTCCCCTCATCCATCCCAGCTACTCCTTCCTGTGGAACCCTTTGCGTACTTCATAAAGCATATCCTTCGTTACTGCACCCACAATCTTCTCACATGTATGATGCTTCGCTCCACCAGAGTCTGACCTCACATAGTCTCCTGTCTGGACAGTGCACCTGCCTTCCCATTGCTTGAGTGGTCCGTGAATGGAGTTTCCTGTGTTTTCCTGCCCCAGCAGACCCCCTATACACCCCCAAACCACATTTCCTGACATGCATGCAGTGATGTGTGTCATTTCTGAAGATTCAGGGTGAAGCACTGAGCAAGTAGCCTCAAGGTGTCACGGAAACTGCTCTGGGGAGCAGTTTAGCCAGTCGTCCACTTCTGGGAAGACAACAATCCTGGACCTTATGAGGTGGGCCACCACTACTGCCATCAGATTGGTGAACACACTCAGTGCAGATATAAGCCCAAAGGGGAGCTCTTTGAGCTGGAAATGAGTGTCCCCCAATAACAAATTTCAGTAAACATCGGTTTCTGGTGAACCGGGGTGTGAAATTCGGCAACCTGTAGGTCAGACGACTCCAGCCAATCCTGCAGTTGTAGAGCCTGGAGAATCTCTCATAACATCACCATGTTGAACTTGTCCTTTCTCAGGGACTTGTGCAAGGCCTGAGGTCCAGGATGGTACGAGTCTTCCCCCTTTCGTGTGCACCAAGACGTAGTGTCAATACCAACCTGGTCTCTTCTCCCTTTGTGGCACTTCCTCCATCACTCCTTTTTGCAATAGGGATTTCAGCTCATCTTGGAGCTCTCACTCCAGTTGCCAAGAGAAAAGCCAGCAGTCTGTCCAGGGTTTTTCTTGGGAGGGCAGGCAATATCCCCACTTGAACACTTCGAAAATCTATGCATCTGAGGAAGATCTCCTTCCACCTGTCATTATGCCAGGAGATTCTTCCTCCAACTGAAGAAGTATGAAGAGAGAAGTCAAAGGTTTCAAAGCTTGTGGCCAGGGCACAAGAACCTCATCTGGCTCCACTTTACTTGGAGCAACTGCACACTGCTCACAAAGAGGGTATAACAGTAGAAACCTTTGCCGATAGAGCCTAAGAAGGTTGGATCCGTGGTAGGTTGCTGGACTACTAGTCCCAGTGACTTCACTGTGAGTCTTGACTTCTTAAGCTCATCTAGTGACTCGTTAACCTTGGGTCAGAAAAGCTTCTCCCCCTTGAATCCTAAACTGAGGAGTTTTGACTGCACCTCTGTTGAGAACCTGGAGCTTCGAAGGCAGGAAGCCCTACAGCAGACGGTCAACATCTCCATTGCTCTTGTGACGCAGTCCACCGTTTGAGACCAGCCTGAAGGGCCGGACAAGCCGTCTCTTCACTGTCATTCACAATATCTTCGCTGACTTCGCCCTCTTGCAGGTGTATGGCTGCCTCAGAGACCACGTTTCAGAGCACATTGGAGGATTTAGCCAGTGTGCAGGAAGCGTCAATCGCCCTAAGTGCCATGCTCCTGGGTGCAAAAATATTTTTTGCCAAGGTAACCGGCTTTTTCGTGTCCCTGTCCGCCAGCAAGTTTGACTGCGAGAGACTCCATTTCCCATTGCGGTCTGGACCACTAGTCATTCCAGGCTTGGATGCATCAAAGGAAGGGCCAGTTTCCCTGAGCGGGTTTGTACTTTCTAGTCGGTTCCCTGTTGACCGCAGTCATATAACACATCATTGCCACAGGGCCAGAATGGGATCCACTATCACTGCGTTAAAAGGAAGGGCCGTTTCTTATCGTGGGCCCTTATCGGAGATGTCCATTCGTTCATATTGCATCAAAAGACTTGATGGAGCTACCAGACCAAGAGCTACAACCACTCAAGATGACATTAAGTAATCGGGCTTTTGTGTGTGCATACAGCGTTGCTTACTGCAACTAGATGCCGAGAGAAATATCCAGCCTGCTTGCATCGTTAAGGCCCAATACCAGCTCCATGAGGTCTGCTTTTTCTGCCATAAGGTCCAGTCCTGCTCCTGTTAAGGGTTCCAACTCAAAGGGGATGGTGTCTCACTCACCATCAAAGATGGACTGGAAAAAGTTTATCCTGGACTCGAGTGCATAGCTCTGATCTTGCAGTGGAGGTAGTGTTGAATGGAGGTTGCCTGTGGTTGAGCCCAAAGCACCTGTTGTGTTTTGAAATTCTCCAGCTTGAGGGCATGTGACCTTTCTTCACCATCTTTGCAATAGTCACCCCATGCTCAGTCATCGGTAGCATCACCAATGAAGTCTAGGCCAAAGCTGTACCAGTCACAGCTTTGTCAAATAATTGCAGCATTTCTTTTTTAAGCTCCTCCCACTCATTCAGTGCAATCTTAGTGGGATTAGACTTAACCCTTTCCTCAGACAAACTGGAATTTTCTCACTTGTATTGAAGTGTATAAGAAGGAAAAGTGGCAAGACTCACTTTGGGAATAAGATCTCTTTTTAGATCTTTTATGTCACCTGTCTTCCTGCTCATCTTTTTTCTCGGGGTGGGTTCCTTGGACTCTGCCCCAGAGGATTTAACAGCCAACTGGTTGGACTACTTTAAAGGGGATCTTCCAAGCACCGGTTTATCCGAGCATTCCCTCAAAGCATTTGGGTTCGACTGACATTAGCTACACCTGTGTGTCATGTTTCACAACTAAACGTGACACAAATGTTGGGCAGATGTAGGTAATGGACATTTTGGAGTTGCTGTCTTGGCAGTGTTTGAACCACGTAGGCCTGGACCCTGAACACACGGCCAAAGGAAGAATTCATATGAGCCATGTTCTGAACAGCATGTTGAGCGTGTGGAAAAAAGGAACTGAGGTGTGGGAGCATAGTGCATACTTTATGCAGGGGTGCCGTTGTTTGGTCCGGAATGGAGTCAAGACACAATGGTATCTAGGAGATGGTGTTGAGCCACACTACGTTCCCTGTAGACATTTTCCAAGCAGCTGGCTCTGATGGGAGTATCTATCTAGATGAAGAATCTGTGGGAGAAGGCAATCCATTTAACATCTGACTGTATATGGCATTTCTGCATACCATCCTGTTTGGCCTAAAGCTAGATACAACTGTTAAAAAGACATGTGGATCACTTCTACTTGCAATCAATGCAAAGTAAAAGGGAGGAAGCTTCCGCATAGGCAGAATAGACCCATTTGTAAAACCAGAGGTTTTCGTAGGGCCCAGACTTGCCCAAATTTCAGAGGTGGTAATCTGCCTATTAGGGTATTTATTTAGCACAGACCTAGCAACAGAGCACTTTACAAATCACAGTTGGAAGAACACAGTGAGGGAAGCAGAGATACAAGTGGGGAGCTAACTACAGGGGAGAGGGAGGTCAGGCAATATGGCAGCAAGGGCTCTACAAGTAACAAGGAGGAAACCAAGAGGGCAGTAGCTGATCACAGTCTCAGGTTGGGTGGGGAGTGGAGGGCGTGTGGTACTTTGTGTTAGGGAGAAGACAAGAGTAGTGTCTTCAGCTCTTTCCTGAAATGTAGAAGCAAGGGGGCATTTGTGTTGTCTGTTGAATGGCATCAGCAGTGCAGAAGGCTTGTCAACCCTCTACCAGTCAGATGTACTATTATCAGAGCTTCCAAAGGAAGCCCCTATATGGGAGGATTAGACAAAGTTGCCAATTTATCAAAAAACAGGGTGTTCAAGAACAATGATCAAAGAAAATGGCACATTTAATATAAAAAAGACTAAATTCACAACAAAGCCGAATTTTGGCACAAAGGGGAAGACGATTTAAGAATAATATAGCACGTACAGTATGACGAAGTAAAAAAAGCAAAAGGTTATTTACAGCTTGCACAAGTGTGTCAAAACCTTGATAACAAAACATGTGAAGCACAACAGTTATTCTGAATAAATGAGAAGCATCCAAAAGGAAGTCAGGAACACAGTGTAATGTAAACAAAAAACAAAAAAAAGACAGACTGTCGATTTGAATATAGGGGGTTTCAGCTACATGGGCCTACATGACATATGGCAGGTCCATCCTTCTTCAGGATAAACATGAGTCTAACTGTGAAGCGTCCTTCTGGTAAGTCGTGAAAAAGTTAAATGTTCTGAAATAAAAATTGTACAGGGAAATGTAGTCCTATATAGTCGTGCCACGGTTTGGGAAAACAGAATGCACACAGAATGTAATTAGAGCACTTACTGTGGTCGTCCATGTTCAAAGGGCCCCATGTGGATCCCCTATGTGAATGAACCAAGGGTCTCCCTCCCTTCAGAGGGTCTAATGAGAGGGAGGTGAGTGGGCACCAACAACTTTAAAAAATAAATATTACATGAGACGTCTGCATGTACAAAGTTAGTAACTGAAGAATGGCAGATAACCCAGTGGTGTTCGCGGTAGAGAATATGCACGGGAGATTATAGCAGAGTGGCTAGAAAACCGCATGCTCACACCGCCTGCATTCAGGCCCAATACTATACCAATTTAAACAGGTTCATAAGAACATAGGTAGCAACATGCCAACAGAAATGGAATCAAAAACCCATTGAAAACAAATAAAAGGTAGAGGGAAAACATAACAAAGATGCCAATGCGTTTCGGACCTTCCAAAAAATGCTTCATCGGGGCCTATCTTGAAATGGGCCTCCCAGCCAGACCGCCCCCCTCGCCCGATTGGTGGCTGTTCTGTAGTGCTTTGGTCTACTGTCCCTGCAAAGTGCCCCTCTCGCCATTTCTGGAGTTCAGCAGGTGAGCAATAGAGACCCTCCTGGGCCTTTAGTGATTTTGGATTTTTCAAACTCACGCTCTCAGCACTGTTATTTTTCTCCCTCCCACACCCTCTCCTGCATCCATTTTCCTGTTCTGATCCCTCCCGCCTCCTCCCTCGATTGGTGTGCTTGTTGGTCATCACTGACCTTCCCTGGGCAGCCCCTGTGGCTAAGGGCCCCAAGGCAAAGGGCGGCTCCTTCAGAGGCGACTCCAGCTAGTGCGTGCAGGTGTCAGCAGGGGAAGCCAGCGGCCAGTCGTCAACCAGCAGCGACTAGTAAGGTAAGAGTGGCCATGGTAAGGAATAGAGCCTTACTCCACCCTGAATACCCTGCCACACAGCAACCTCACCTGCACTAGAATAATACTGTGTTTTGTTAGCCAGTGCCACACTGGAATTGCGCAACTATTTAAATTTGTTTGTGAAACCTAAGCATTTCTCAACTTTACAGGAGTCTCAGACCTAGGTGTGTTTTTATTTAGCTGCAATGTGAAAGTATTTATATTGCTTTGCGAAACCTAGGCCTTTCTCCCACTTTACAGGACTCTTAGACCCAGGTGTGCTGTCTCTGTTAAACTATATTGTGATAGTAGTGCTCTTTTTGGTTGTCTTCTTAGCAAAGCGTTCACCTAGCAAACTCTTCTACTACTGTCTGAGCCCTTGTCATTTTGTTCAATTGTCTACTATTGTCTCGTCTGCTTGCACCCCTCCCTGCGTCCTTCCCTAGTGTTCCCTCTTCTATCCTCTCCCTACCTACCTACTCTATGAAGCTCTCAGTCTCTCCCATCTTTTCTAACTGCTTCTCTATCGACTATCCTGCTCTCCTCACCAACTCTGGTAGGAAGAAGTTTAAACAGGACATCCTGGTCTCCAACCCAGGCCTCACTATCGCTGACGCCTATACCAGTGCTCACTCTAGGCAAACCCTCACCGACATCCTCTGTCGTCCCCTCGCCAGACTTATGGACACTTCATATGGTCTCTGTGCTTCCTCCTTCCTCTTCTTCTCCCATTAATGGTGGCACCCGGTGGGAGGTCCTCCTGGCCTCTTTCGACTCCTCTAAGGTCATCATTAATGTTTAGCTTAATGGCACCGTCTTGGTCCAAGGCACTCAGGCCAATCTTCTCCTCTTTGATAGACACGTCCCGCACCTCACAATTTCATTCCTTCTCCTGCTGTCCCCGCCACAGCTTCCTTGCCTCCCCCTGCTGCCTCTTCCTTGGCTACCTTGCCCTCTCCTGCCCCCCCTTGGGCTCCTTCTACACCTCTGCAGGGCATACCTCTGATTTGTACCCCGCCCTGGAAGTCTTTCAAGGACGGCAACCTTCTCCTTATTGCCACTCTCAATGCTCACTCAGCTGTCAAACACTCCTATGACATCTGCCATCTCCATGAAGAACTTGACATCGATTTCACCGAGACATGGTTCACGGCCAGCTCTGTCACAAACTTTGACACTCCTCCCTGACTGCTACAAGATCCTCTCCGCGCCCAAGTCCAACCGTTCCAGAGGGGCTGTAGCCCCGATCTTCCCCGAATGGATTTCTGCCTCTGTCATTCCCACACAGGCCTGTTCTTCTTCCGAATTCCTCGTCTGCAGGCTCTCTCTCTCCTAGCCATTCCCTTACTGTGGCTACCATCTATCGGCCACCTGGTCAGATCTCCTTCCTCTCTGAGTGGGCAGACCTCTCCTCTTCTCTCCTGGTCTCGACCATTGAACTCCTCCTTCTTGGAGACTTTAACATCCACCTGGATGCTTCCAGTCCTTCCTCGGGACTCTTGAGACCTCTACGACACTCTCTCACTCGCTATCCTCCCCTATGGCCCAACTCACTCTGCAGAGCACACTCTGGACATTCTGATCTCTACAGACCTTCCCCTTTCTATCCCTCTCACCACTCCTCTCTTCCCGATCACTTTCTCCTTTCCTCCCAGCTCACTCTCCCCACCCATCAGGCCAAGCCAACTCCAGAACTGCCACCTACCTTCTCGGTTATCCAACCCATGAAGCGTGTGTCAGTTGAGGCTTTCGCCGCCACTTTCTCACTGCCCCACACCACCTTTGGCTGACTCACACCCTGACACAACCCTCTCCATGCTCCACTCTGCTATATCTGATACTCTTGATGTTCTTGCCCCTGTCATGAGGATCCACTTGAAGCCCAAAGCCAAGTGCAACTCAGTCCTCGCCATCCTTCAACGCAAGTGCAGGGTGGCTGAGAGGAAATGGAGTGTTTCCGGTACATCCTCTGACAAACTGGCCTGCCACCTGCTCCAAACGCAATACCGGCTCTCTGTCTGCACCAAGAAGAGAGCCCACATCCAAGTCTGCATCTCAGCATCTAACAACTCAGCCAAACCCTTTAAAATCTGCAAGGAGCTGGCCAATCCTGCTGCAGTCTCTACCTCTTACCTCTCCCCCCTCTCCCCTGAAGCACTCCCTTGTGCACCCTCTTCTTAAGAAACCCTCTGCTGACCTGTCCTGGCCGGCTACCTATCACCCAATTTCCATCACTCCTTTCCTGGGCAAACTCCTGGCAAAGCTGGCCATCACCCAGCTTAATCGTCACACTGAATCTGTTGGTGGTTTCCCTGACCATCAGTCTGGCATCAGAGTTGCCAGAAGCATGGAAACTGCTCTCCTGAACATCTGTGAAGACATGCTCTCCAACCTGGATTCCAACACCCCCTGTGTCCTCAACTTACTTGATCTCTCTTCTCCCTTTGACACGGTCAACCATACCATCCTGCTCAACAGTGTCTGTGATAACATGGGTATCACTGATCAGGACCTGGCTTGGCTGACCTCTTTCCTCTCCGATCGACACTCCCAGGACCAACTTGGGTCCTTCCTCTCCTCCATCTCTACCTGTGGTGTTCCCCAGGGGTCTAACCTCCATCTAACTTCCTGGCTGTTCAACCAATACCTGGCACTTCTTTCTCACTGCATTGCCGCTCTCTGCCCCAACATTCAGTGCTATGCGGATGACACTCTGCTCATTTTCAGGCTCCCATCCGTGACTACTTCTACTCTCATCTCTGACTGTCTGCTATCCAGGAGTCGATTGCCGCCAATGATCTCTGCCTTAATGCCAGTAAGACGAAGATTCTCCTCATCGACACACCTGCTCCATCCTTTTCTGTCGCTCTCTTAGCACTCTTCCTGCTCCCACCTGTGAGGCAAAAAACCTTGGGGTCATCTTCGAGTCCACATTCTCCTCTCCCCACATCTCCCACGTCTCTAAGAAGTCACACTACCAGCTGCACCTCCTCAGAGGTATTCTTCCTTTCCTCTCCTTCCCCCAGAAGATCACTGTCTCCAGAGCTCTGGTTCTCTCTAGGCTGGATTACTACAACAGCCTATTTTTTAAATCTGCCTGCTTCTACTCTGCAACTCATCCAGAACAGGACTGCGAGACTCGTCCTTTGCCTCAAGACCAGGGATCGCAACTCTCCAGGACTGAAATCTCTGCGCTGGCTCCCAGTGGCTGCGATGATTAAGTTCAAAACCATCTGCATTGTGCACAAGGCCTTCTGGGGCCCCAGTAGGTGTCGAAGATGAAAACATTTTTGCAAATGAAAGTATTGAAGCGTGCAATAGTTCTTGAAGCGTAAGCATACTCGGAAAAAGTGAACTGATGTCAACGGGTGCTGCGCGTGCTATATATGCCTTCAATTACATCATCCTCGAGACAGAGCCCCTTGAGTGACATTGAGTCGGCTGCATCGACGCACATCACCCTCTGTCAAAATAAATTTCTGAAGCTGGATATTGAATATCAAAGATGAGGAATACGTGGGGGGGGGGAGGGAGGGAGGACATCCAGTCAAAAGAACGTTACCAGGGGTAAGTAACTTGTTCTTCTATGCCAACACCGGGGCGGAACGACACACCAAAGGAACGCACAGCAGGTGCTGCATATGACAACTCCCATTTCTGGCAGCCCTAGATACATACCACTGCTTTAAGAGATACATTCCTTTTAATGATGGGCTGCATCGGTAGACCCTACTATTTGCGATGGGAGGCATGGTAGATCAATAGTCAAGTAAGTATACCCCCTTGCCAATTGTGATTATTCCCACCTGCATGTGGTTTGTTACTTACACACTACAAACACGCTTACAGTGCCTTTGTATGTGCTTTCTGTTTACAACAAGACACAAACTACAACTCATTGCTGTTATTGCTGCATTCACCACCAATGTCCCTAATTACACCAGATCCTATTCACTGCACGGTGTAAGCGCATCAGGATAATGCAGGCAGTGGCTTGTCATCTTTCCACCCATTCATGGACAGTCTAGTAACCTTTTCACATGTTTCTTTTCTTCCCCATCATATTTTGCCCTCTGCCGCCTCCCTTCCCGACACCTTCCTTTTCTCCTCATCTATGGTATTTTAATTTCCTACACCAGTTATGTAACACACTACGGAAAGAGGCTCCGAGTACTGAGCAGACACAAGCAGTAATGCCATGCTCAACGGCTACGCATGGCTCCATCATGCAACCATGAGGAGCTTTGAAGAATTCTGACCAGCAGCTCGAGTCTTTAGCATTCTTGGCCAATGAGCCGATCTGCTCAAACTACACCACAACTGCAGGAGTTTGATAGTGAATTGAAAGAAAATCTCCCAAACAGTCCAGAGCCAGCCAGAGATGAATTCAGCCAGATTAATGAATTGCCCACTCTGGACGCTGCCCTAATGATCTGATATTTATAACGCACCTATACTGAAGTGTTTCAAGGCGCGACGAGGCATGGAAGGGGGAACAGAGGGAAGACAGAGACATCGATCTTACTAGGCCACGTGACTTTGAGATCACTCCAGTGCAGGGGGAGGGTGCAGTGCAATACATGGGATCGAGAGTAAAACAAAAAATGATAAATGAAAATAAGTAAAAAGCGCAGCCAGCTGGTGGCAAGTGCAGGCAGGGGACTGTAGGGATACAAAAAACAGTCCAAGTGCAGGGATTGCCAGGGAGGCAGTGCAGGTGTGCAACGGCGGGGGAGGGGACCTAGGCCCGAGATCAGAGGGTGGCCACATGACCAGTGCAGTTTTAGTTTCAGCCAGGAATTTAGCAGGGCAGAAGAGGAGAGAAAGCCGAAGCAAAGCGGAAGGTTTTGAGGTGCTTCCAGAACCGGAGATGGTTCTCCTCTAGTTTCAGGAAGGCAGGGAGACTATTCCAGAGGGAGGCACCAGCCGATGAGAGATATACCACCAACCTGTTTCTTGGAGAATCGTCTGACCCTGAGGCAGTTGAAGGCGGATGAGCAAAGAGCTCTAGAAGGAAGATATTTAGGAAGAGAGAGCTACCACGAAGACCGGGTTTAAGAAGGGTCAGAAATGCGGTTCCAAGATGTTGATAACCAAACCACATTGAGTATGCTTGTGGTGTCTCGGTGTGAAGCACAAGGCCTTTCGGCCTGCTCGAAATGCCAGGCGATGACCAGAAAAGCTCTGAAGCAGCAAAAGGGGAAATTGGTGGTAGGTAGAAACCCCAAGAAATCCCCAATTGAGTAGCCAGTCAAAGAAACCTTCTTCGGACGATGGGAGAGGCAACCCTCCACGAAGCTAGAAGGTGAAACGGTCAGGTGGAGGAGTGGCTTCCAACACTCCTCATCGTCATGGAAGTCGAAGAAGAGGCAACAACATGTCCTCCACTTTGACTTCTTCGTCAGACTCCACTCCTGAGAGAGCTATATCCTGTCCCACAAAGGCCTCCACTCCAGCCAAATGGGAAGCATTTAAAGGTTAGAACTGCTAAAAATATTGGAGGAACAAAAACCCTCGACAAGCAATGCCCCTACCGTGTCTTCTAAAGCCAGTAAGGAAAGGGCTCGAGCCAAATCCTGCATGCCCTCTAGTCCGGGACGAAGGCCAGACCCACATTGAGAGCCGTCAAGGCCTTGATGCGATGAGAAATCATCTAAGGATCCTTCGAGCCATAAAGGCAAAGAATAAGTTGAGAACATCGACGCCAGCTGCGCCATCAACACCAATGGCACCTTCAACACCATCTATGCCATCGAAGTCAAAAACTACTTCATTGAAAATATCGACGACTCCGTGAGCATAGAGTTCAACATTTTTGAAGCCTTTGACGCCCTCGAAGATGAGGATTACGTAGGGAGGACATGATCCATTCGAAAGGAGACTGGTACGTTTGTGCTAGACAGAGACATGGAACCCTAGTGTATGAAAACAAGGTTTTTCTGAAGACACCATGTTGGATAAGTGCCGGATGAGGGGGAAAAAACTACGGAGAGCAATGCAAAGAACATATATAAGATAAAGCCTTCACAAATGCAACAAAAAGTGTGACTTAATATGTAGAGGAATCTGTTAATTCAGACCTTCAGCACGAGTGCATAATCTGAAAATTCACTTTGTTCAAGTTTAGCAAGGCAGTTAATGTTGCTGTAATTGTTGAGATCTGGTTGCACAGTGTCAAACTATTTTAAGTTTTCTGCACCGTGTCCAAACTCGGAAGTGTTTCAATAACAGCACTTTTATGTTACAGTTTAGGATCAGAGACCGATGGTCAAAGATCCGAATAGGTGCATTACAAGTAATCATCCCAACATACAGCAGGTTGCTGGGGCAAGAAATAATGTCAATTACATTTTGTCTAGCAAGTAGTTAAAGATCTATGTTGCTATGTAATCTTCTCATTTGTGAATGATTTGGTCTTAAATTGTAAAACAGGCAGTACAATGTACACATGGAAAATGCCCTGTGGGTGGTGTTGAACCGGAACCAAAAAATGCTTACATCTCATTGGTGTATTGTGTTTGTAATATGTTGGGCATGTATCAGTTTGTCCTTGACGTTCGAGCCTCATCTGAGTGCAAACATACGTTTCGACTTTGTTAACGCGCTCAAAGAGAGAGTTGACCAAAAACGACTAATATCTTTTTTGACTTACAGAGTAAATCTGGAGTAAGTTGCGACACAGGCACTGAGGGGATGAGTGGAAAGGATCTTTTGAGAGTGTAGAACATCATCTCTGGCAATGTGCCAAACCCATTTTGCTGTTCGTTCCAAGTGCTTAACTGGACTGTCTTGTGCAATATAAGCCAAGATAATACCTACTATGCTCAGAAGAGTGTTTTGGTGGTGCAATTTCTGTGTAAATTGGCTAAATGGCAAGTTATCACTGGGGTTGCTGGCTCATGTAATGTAGGATGGTATTCGTGACGAGTGCTTTTTAAAAATGTTTTACTATGTTAATGTTATGTTAAAGGATATTTGTACCACACACTATCACCACCGGAGTGGTCCCCTGGTGCTCTGGGGGCTCTGAAAAGGGAAAGGGGAGAAGGGGGTGGGGGTGAGTTAGTGGAAAAAAGCTGGAAAAGTGCAAGAGAGCAGTGATGTGCTGTTGGCAGCCTCAGCCCGGTGGGTCTGTTGGCTGGGCTTGGGGTGTTTTACAGTCGGTAGGCATCGTGTGCTGTTGTGCAAGTCTATGTGTGGTTTGTTTTGTTGTTGTAGTGAAGTTTGTGCAGGTTGCTGGGTTTAGGTTTGTGGTTGTGTTTGGTTAGAGTTTGAGGGGTGTATGCAGACTATCAAATTGTTAGTGGATTGGTTAGTTGGTGTTGCTGTCCATGAAATGGTGTCTAGGTGTGATGCTTGCTATCATACACTATTCCATCCGGATGTGGCACTTGCTTATCTTCAATATCCTGTCCAGATGTGAGGCAGGCCAGTGATCACGATTCCATCCAAGTGTAGCACATGCCAACATTCACATTTCTATGTATATGCGATGCGGGCAGAGGTTAAGAATGCCATCCAAGTGTGGCGCATGCTAACATTCACAATCCCATCCAGATGCGACGCAGGCTAATTTCATCCAAGTGTAGAACATGCTAACATTCACATTTCTATCTAGATGCGATGCAGGCTAAGGTTAAGAATGCCATCACAGTGTGGTGCATGCTAACATTTACATTTCTATGTAGATGCGACGCAGGCTAGGTTAAGAATGCCATCTAAGTGTGGCACATGCTAACATTCACAATCCTATCTAGATGTGATGCAGGCTAATCTTCATAGTTCTCTCTAGGTATGGCACTAGTTAACATTGGCAAGTATATTAGTATGTAATGCGGCAACATTTACAGTCCAGCCATGAGTAGATTTAGGCTGGTGGTCACAAATCTCTCTAAGTATGCATGGTGTAAGTCTATGGCAGTCTACGTTATGGAAAGGTAATGTAAGGTAGAGTGGCAAGCGTTTTCTGGAGTAGAGTAATTGCTCTACACCCCAACCATGCCACACTTACAGTTTTTGTTGGTGTCTGTTGACTGCTGGCTTCATTGGCTTCCCCTGCGGACACCTGCAGACATGTCTTGGAGCTTCCAATGTAGAAGCTACCCTTTGCCTCGGGGTCCTTAGCCGCAGGGGCTGCTGGGCAAAGGGCTGCCCTGGGTGGGTGTGCTAAAAAGGGGCGACTAACCAATCATGGTTGATAGGTGGGAGGGTACCGGTCATGGCTGGTACGGGTCCTGTTTCGAGCTGGATGGGCCAATCACAGGGGGGGGGTGAGAGCTGGGAGGCGAGTCCAGGGACGGAAGGGGAGCGAGGAAACGGGGCTGCAGGCCGGGGCCCCCAAAATGTTGTGTCTGGAAGTCTGTCTTGTGACCCAACTCACCTGCAACGCGGCTACAGGGAGTGGGGCTCCATAGCGAGGCTCAGCGTTAGGCTGCCCAATCAGGGATCAGGGGCTGGGAGGCGGGTCGCGGGAGGGAAGGGAAGCCAGGAAACGGGGCTGCAGACCGGGGTAAGAGGCCCCAAACAAGCACCAAAATGGTGCGTCCGGAAGCTCAGGAGGGTCTTCTCGTGCCCCAACTCACGAGCAGCGCCAGATGGAATGGCGGCTGCAGGGAGTGGGGCTCCATACGAGCCTAGCGAGGCTCAGCGTTAGGCTGCCCAATCAGGGATCAGGGGCTGGGAGGCGGGTCGAGGGAGGGAAGGGAAGCCAGGAAACGGGGCTGCAGGCCGGGGCAGGGGGCCCCAACCAAGCACCAAAATAGTGCGCCCGGAAGCCCAGGAGGGACTTCTCGTGCCCCAACTCACCTGCAGCGCCGGATGGAATCTAAAACAATTTCTAAAAGAGTGTTATATAATTTGGTATTGCTGTCAAGGAAAGCAATTGAAGTTGTAAAATTGGATAGACATTTTCAAAATGGGGATTTAGGCTATTGATCCAGTTTGCAAAGGTGTAGAGACAACCTACCATGCCCTCCCAGATGAGAAGGAAGTCGTCAATATACCTACTTCAACTTTTTATGTTGGAGGAGTACAGATGATCAGCAAAGATAAATGCATCTTCAAATAATGCCATGTAGAAGTTTGCTATGCCAGGAGCAAACCGTGCTCCCGTAGTAGTACCTTCGATCTGTAAATAACGCTCGTTACCGAATGTAAAGAAGTTTCTGCCCAGTGCCATTTTTTGACGTTTTATTAAAAATGATGCAGGCACTTCTTGGGGTGTTGGCCACTTAGTGCGCATTCCACAACCTCTATGGTCTCATTCTGAGGGATGTTAGTGTATAAAACACTGCCATCAAGGGTGACAAGTAGTTGCTGAGAAAAATCAAACGGAAGGTGTTCTAGGTTAATGACGTCCCGTGTATCTTCCAGAAAAGCTTCAGTGGTAATTGTCAGAGGCTGGATAAAAAAGTCCAGGTATTTTCCTCTGCATTCTAATATGGATACACAAAGACGATCGGTCTACCTGTAGATTGTTAATGGATTTTGGGAAGGGTGTAGAATTTAGGCTCCTAACATCCAGTGGTAGTGAGCTTCTTTTGGGCTCAAGAAGCCCTTGCGAATGCCACCCAAACATAAGTCTTGGATAAAGATCATAATATCTTCTGTTGGATCTTTGGCCAGTGTGGTGTAATGGTGTGGGTCAAGTAGGAGGTTATGCACCAAGTTCATATTGGTCCGAATTCATTATCACTATACACCCCTACATTGTTGGTGGGTTTAATCACGATGTTGGAGTTTTATTCAAGAGAAGTGTCTTAAGTTCTTGTTTTAAGAGGTTAGGTTTGACAAAGGGTCTGTGATAGAAAATCGTAGGTAACTTGTTGAGAATACATGTCAATTTTAGAAGATGTAAAAAGGGATATGTCAGATAAGTTGGTGAATGCCACCGATGACTCATGTTCAGAGTGTAAAAAGGACGTCCTAAATCGAATTGTCCGAAAGAATTTGTAAATTTCACTCTCAGTTTGACCCACGGTAACTGACTGTTGGAACAAAGGATAATCTTTTTGTGAGAACGGTCAGGTGATCATTTGCGAGTTCTAAGGAGGACAAGTTGCATCTTGTAGATTCCATCTCGGGTAGGCTTGTCTCCTGGTTTGAAAAGTATCTTGACTGCCTCTGTTGGAATTGAGGTTTTGTGGCTGCTGTCGTCTACCATGCTATTGTCCGCGGCCTAAAAAAATTTAGTTGTGTAAAGTGGGATTTTCGTATCAGTCTGATGAGGAGCTGGAGTCTGAAAAGGTTACCCATGTTTTCTTTTTGTTAGAATGTGGGGATATGCCTGTAGAGCAGTGTGTTTACGTAGTATAATCTGCTGTCAGGTAAGGATATGCCTTTTCTCCAGAGAAGGACGCAATGTCTTTATTTGTTCCGCTTTCCTTATCAAGTTGAATTTTTGGAATTCAACTTCTTTGTTGACTGCCTCCAGAGTGTACAGCCTTGGCTTTACATCCTCCGTCTTGCGCCACTCCCGTCCATGGGTTCCAAAAGGGGTTGGCGAGCTTAACATTAAAAGGTCCAACAGGCTGCTATAAAGGCTTTTAGGAGCTCTTGGGTAGAGATGGGAATTCTAGATCATCTTCCACAGGTAAGGCTTTCATCCTTCTCAATCCATCTATGTTCTTCAATGTGACCGTCCACCCTCCTTGAAGCTGGAGGCTTTGACCTAGCCCCCCTTGAGCCTCTAGAAGTTGTTGAGTTGGAATGGATAACTTACAAGACCGTTTTTTGGTTGCCATTGATTCTATTAGCATGTTGTGAGACCTGGAAGCTCTTCGGTGTAGGTCTCTTTTTATATATTATTCCAGCAGGCTTTATTCTTAAGCCAGGCCAGGGTTTTCACCAAATATTTGGGATGCTTTCAACCTGGATCTGAAAGTAGTCCCTCTGGTCCTGGGCTCTTTAGAGGGGGGTCAGAAAATTAAAGAAATGTAGTCCTCCTTTGCATTAGGAAAGCAGTGCTTGATTACCTATATAAAACTGAAGGGTTTTGGTCATGTGACAATCTATTTGTGACATTTTGGAAGTACAGGAAGAGCAGTAAGGCTGCAGTGTCGAGGTGCATCAGGATGATTTTTAAAGCCTACGAATGGGCAGGCATAGCCCTTGTATTCTATTCTTCAAGGGAGATCCTCTCGGGCTGTGGGTGGCTTCTTGGCCAGAAGCCACAGTGGTTCCCATGAGTGATAATTATAGGACATTAACATGTGCCTCCCCCTTCACATTCTTCAACCATTACAAGATCTAGGTGCCGAGGAGACTAATGTGAGCATCTTAATATTTTAGTCTAACTGTTTGAGAGGCACTTCAAACAAAGTGTTGGTGTTGCAGCATATGGTTGAAATGTATCGTTTTCCTTTATGTATCCGCCAAATGCAGGTTTTCTGTATTTCCTCTCATGAGAGGGATGGCAGCTGGGGGCAATCCCCATTACCTCAGCAACCATACCTCGCCACCTTACTCGCATCCCTCAATGTACTCCCCGGTGGGTTTAACAGGTCTCTGCTGTATGACCAGAAGTGAAGTCAGTATGGGTATTCCTATCAGCCCTGGAATAAGGGGACTGTTACAGGTTGGAAGAGGTGAAATCTAAAATTTCTCAGGAGAAAACCCCCTCCTGGCACCACCACCAAAAGGTGATGAGGTATGGTAGCTGAGGTAATGGAATAATCCAACTGAACCTTAGAATTCTCCTCTAGGTGAATGTTCCTGGGTGTGCTTGCACATGGCTTGCTGTTTCCACTAGGCCCGTCTCCTCTTCCCTAGGTTCCCTCTTACTCTGATCATTACTGTTGCCCTCAGCCCCCAGGACATTTGCTCGCTAGGTTGAGCTGGGCCTGGTCGGCTCCCACCATTGTCTCCACTCAGCCTGTTCCAGCCCTTGTTACTCATCTCTGCCTGTGCTTTGTTTCCCATTTTTCCATCTGTGTAGCCGCCCTTTCTCCCAGATCACCTCCTTGTGTACCTGGTGTGGCGTAGCTCTTGTGCAGCGTTTCCTTCTCTTCTCCTCCTCTCGCCTTCCCTTTCTCTTTCCTCCATCACACACACTATGGTGCTGTAAATTTCCTCTATCTTCTCCAACTGCTTTTCTATCTCTTATCCTACTCTTCTCACTAAGACTGGAAGGAAGACGCTCAAGAGGACAGCTTGGTCTCCAATCCAGGCCTTCCATTGCAGACACCCATGTCCGTGCTTCCGCCAGACAGACTCGCCAACATCGTCACCATTCCTTCTCCCGACCTATAGAACCTTCATTTGGTCGCATTTCTCTCTTTCCCTTCTCCCATTAATAGTGGCACGCGGTGGCAGGTACTCTTGGCCTCACTGCAGTCCTCCAGAGTCGTCATTAATGTCTATCTAAAGGGCACAGTCATGGTCCAGGGCCCTCATCTCATCAACTTCCGTCCCTCTCCTGCAATTCCTGCTACCAATTCTCTGGGTCCTCTGCCACCTTCGTCCTCCACCTCTCTGGCTCCCTTGCCATCCACAACCTCTCTGGCTCCTCTGCCATCTCCTCCATTCACTTCCTTCCACCCATCTGGCTCCTGGGCTACCTCTGATGGGTACTCCTCTCCTCTATACATCTTGCCGGAAGCCCGGACGTCTTTCAAAAATGGCAACCTGCTGCACGTGGCTACTCTCAACTCTCGCTCTGCTGTTACACACTCCTCTGACATCTGCCACCTCCTTGAACTCCTGGACCAGGATGTTCTTGCTCTTACCGAGACATGGTTCAAAGTCAGCTCTGTCACAAGTTTTAACACACTCCTCCCTGAGGGCTTCAAGATCCTCTCCTAGCTATCCTAGCTAGCCCAGGCCCAATAGGCCCAGAGGCAGAGTGGCCCTGGTCTTTCCCGAGTGTATCCCTGCCTCCATCATCCCTACTCAGAACTATTCCTCTTTTTAAGGCATGGTCTGCAGGCTCTCTTTCTCCTGGCCACACTCTGACCTTGGCCACCATCTACAGGCCACCTGGCCAGCTCACCCTCTTCCTCTCTGAATGGGCTGACCTCACTTCCTGTCTCCTTTCCTCTACCTCCCAACTTCTCCTACTTGGGAATCTCAACATCCACCTTGACTCCCCCAGACTGCTCTGGGCTTTTTCCTAACCTGCAAGTCTCTTTTCCCCTCTCCAATCTACCCTCTGGTCTGACTCACTCTCTTGTTGGAGCATCTTGGATGCTCTCATCCTTTCAAACATCCCCCTCTCTGATCTTCTTACTACTCCCCTCTCCTGGACTGACCACTTTCTTCTTTCTTCCTATTCCCTTGGCAAAGGCCCACCCAGCACTGCCACCGTCCTTCATGGTCATTAGACCTATGTAGCGAGTGTCAGTAGCAACCTTTGCCTCCATTTTCTCTGCCCCACCTACTCCTGCAGCTGATTCCCATCCTGACACAGCCCTGTCCTTCATCTTTCCATGTCTAACACTTTGGCTATCCTTGCCTGTGTCATGAAGATCTGCCTGAATCCTGCCACCAAGTGCAACTCTTGGTATAACTCCGATTTGGCCACTCTGAAACGCAAGTATTTGATAGGAAGTGGGGTGCTTCAGGTGCACCCTCTGACAAACTGGCCTGCCGCCTGCTCCAAAGACAATACAGATGCCATCTTCTCCAAAAAGAGGGTCCATATTCAAGCACGCATCTCTGCAGCCTCTGACATCGCCGAACTTTACAAAATCTGCAAAGAGCTGGCCAATCCTACTGCAGTATCTACACCTACACCTAGCCAGGCCCTCTGCATGGCTCTGGCTTCTCATTTCACCACAACCCAGGAACATCCCGTCCACACACTCCTCTTCTCATTTCTCTCCATGTACCTCTCTTAGGCCCTCCTTTGCCACCCCCACTCCTCTCCTGTAACACCTGATGTTTCTAGGCAGGTCTGTTCTATGACAGTCTCATCTAAACAGGTGACCTCCTGGTCCTCCAGAACCCTTAAGGACAACATTGGTTCTGTCGCTCCAGCCTTGGCAGATTTCAGTAATCACTCCTTCGCCACTGGATCCTTCCTCGCTCTTCTCCAGCATTCCTTTGTGCAGCCCCTACTAAAAAAGTCATCTGCCGACCCATCCAATTTGGCAAACTATCCCCCCCGATCTCCATTGCTCCTTTCCTGGGCAAGCTCCTGGAGAAGTTGCCTATTCTCTCAGCTAACCCACCACGCTGAATCGGTTGGTTGTCTCCATGACCATCAGTCTGATTTCAGAGCAGCTAGCGGCATGAAAACTGCACTCCTGAATACCTGTGAAGATCTGCTCTCTAATCTTCACTGTAGCTCTCCTTATGTGCTCATTCTCCTCAACCTTTCCTCTGCATTTGATACATTTAACCACAACATCTTGATTACTCATCTCTGCGAGACCCTGGGCATCACAGATCTCGCTCTGGCGTGGCTGACCACCTTCCTCCTGGACTGACCTTACCAGGTTTAGCTTGGATCTTTTCTCTCCACCACTTGTCTCTCCACATGTGGTATTCCCCAGGACACTATCCTGTCCCCCTGGCTCTTCAATGTCTATCTGGTCCCTTTGGCCCCCCTAATCTCTACCTTTTCCTCTAACTTTCAGTGTTATGCGGATGACACAGCTCTCTTTCAGGCTACCCTCGGCCTCCTCCGCGCTCATCCCTGCCTGTCTAGCCGCTATTCAGGCATGGTGCACCTCTAACAATCTCTGCCTTAATGCCAGTAAGACTGAGATCCTTCTCACTCGGACCCATGCTCCCGCTTTTCCTCTGTCACTCTGGCCGCCCTCCTTGGGCCCTCCGCCCTCACCCTCTTGGGAAGCAAAAAAGGTTGGGATCATTTATTTATTTACATTTTTAAAGCGCTCACACAGCCCGCAGGCATCGAGGCGCTGTTCCAGAAATTGTTTTTTTTTAGTTGCTTAATTGTTTTTTTTTCTTTGTCGCTGTATTTATAACGTGCTTAAACACCCAGAGGTTTCTAAGCGCGGACCCGGGGATCGAACCTGTGTAGCTTCGTGTCGTCTTGCTTCCAAGGCGAGAACGTTGCAGCTGAGCTTCGACTCCACTCTCTCCTTCTGTCCACACATTACAGACTTTGCAAAGAAGGCCCATTTCCAACTGTATCCTCTCAGGGGTATTCTCCCTTTTCTCACGTTCCCCCAGAAGCTCACTGTCTCCAGAGCCCTGCTTCTCTCTAGGCAGGCCTACTGCAACAGCCTCTTTCTCAATCTGCCTAACTCTACTCTTCACCCTCTTCAACTCATCCAGAACAGGACCGCAAGACTTATCCTTGGCCACAAGCCCAGTAACCGCATCTCTATGGCCCTGAAATCCCTCTACTGGCTCTTGGTGGCTGCAAGGATCACGTTTAAAACCCTCTGCATCGTCCATGCTTTCTGGGGCCATGACCCTCACTACCTTCAACTCTCTCTGCCCAAGTACCTTCCTCCTAGAGCCCTCTGCTTGTCTACGTCCAATTCTCTGCAGGTGAGTAGCTTCTCTAAGCAGAAAATGGGTGGTAGATCTTGCTCCTCTGCAGGTGCCTCCCCCTGGAATGACCTCCCTGACTCTCTCCGGCTAGAGTCGGATCTCCTAAAGTCCTGCAAGCTCCTCAAGATCTTTCTTTTCTCCTCTTTCCTGCTCCGTCTCCCCTGATAACCTTCCCTTGCTCTGGCTGCTCGGTGTCCTCTGGGTCTTAGAGGACACCAGGACCCCCCCCTGACCAGTCCCCCTGCACTTTCCGTCTGGCCCACCTTGCACTGCCACCAGTCTAACCTTGCACTACAGGGGTGGGATTGCTCCCTGTAGTCCCAGCCTTCCTTGCACTTACCCAAGGGCCCTGCTGCTCTGCGTGCACTGCACCTTGTACCCCCTCTGCCCTGCACTTCTTGTTGCCCACTTGCACGATCTAAATGACACCAGGCCCAGTAAGATCGTTTGACTTGTCCTCCCTTTGTTACCCCCTCCCTTGCCTGGTTGCGCCTTGAAACACTTGTGTGTAGGTGCATAATAAATAACAAATCAATCATTATTCCACATTGCCAGGTTGGGTAAGTAGCACGGGGGTGCCGCCTTCATGGAGTGTCAGCAGCACCTTAGAGGGAGCTCTTACGGATCTAATCTGGCTAACACCACACCCTTTTTTTATACACAACGTCCTGCAAGACCTGCTGCTTAAACCAGTAATGTGAACACCTGAACTACATTTGTCCTATGATAAAGTTCAGTGTACACTTAGCTACAAGTGTATCGAACAATCCTTTACTTGAAGAAGTGGGCATCTAGTGCGGAACATACGTCCAAATACGGTTAACAGATTCAATCAGGCAAGGGTAGGCAATCACACAATTCAGATCACCTTTGTAGGCTGTGTGCTGGAGATACTTAATCAATTGCAACATATATAGCTTGCCTTTAAGTATCTGTTGCATGTGTGACCTAGGTGGCTAGCACCTATAGTTTCAGATTATGTTAATTGCTCAGAGATAACCATTAACATGCGCATGAATCCCCAAACAAATTGAATATGCAGTTTGCGTATGCAGTTGTTTTGAGAAAAATGGTTATAGGGGTGGGCAGGATTGAATTTTGAGGTGGTCAGAGTAGGGCTGGTAGTGGTTGGAAATGGAGGTATGGGGGAATCCCCCTATTAAAATAAAGACATTTGTAGTGATTTTGGTCAAAATAAATTATTCCGAGTAAGTTACTTCAATGAAACGTAGAACCTGCTGTTTGATTAGAAAAAATTGGAAGCAGCTCTAAAAAAATAAAAGAGCAATTCTGCCTGATCCAAATTCTTCTTGCGTTTCCATGTCATGGATTTATTGGGGTAAGGCTCAGGAGAGCTGTGGTCTATCAAACCGTATCAAATTAAACATATCTGGCGTGATTGCTTGTTACTATTTTATAGTAAACCTTTGCAAGGAATAATGTTTGCATGATAAAATACTGTGCCCGTGAAGTTGCATTGTATATTTATTGTGTGCTAGGACCTGATCTCTAAGAAACAATAGATGCTGATCAGCTGAAAAACCTGTGCTTCACACTAAATCTACGCACCCAAATAATTATAAGGGAGCAGAGAGGGTACTGCATAGGGACAATAGTGCTACTTGGAATTTTAAAACACAATTGCCCCCTACAAAACCCTTAAAAGGCTCCACTATCAAAGAAGAGCGGTAATACTATGGGGTGTGTGTGTGTGTATATATAATAAGTGAACAAAATGTTAAAGTTATCAATAAAAAGTAAAATGTACAATTGTTGGAATTACCAATGTTGAGGTTACTATATAGACATCCTATATGCAGTAAATATTCAAACAAGTATCTTGCCCTACAAATGAAAACTCACCACAACTCAACTTTGTCTCTATGCAAGACATATCTTAAATCAGTGAGATTTTAGCCTATTTCTTAAATCCTACCAGATTGGTTGTGATTTAGAGAGGTCTGGAAACCAATGCAACCATGCTGACGCCATTCAAGCCATCTGCTCCTAGGACCGACCGTCCTCCAGAGATGGGCATCTTTCTGGCTAAGTGAACGGTGGCACGGAAGCAAACTGCTTTAAAAGTATAGCAGCCCACTTTGAGGATGGGGTGATAAGGTCATCGTTCCAAGGTGACTGCTGAACTCAGCACAATATGCCCCATCTTATGCCGACATCAAGCAAGGCCCAAAATTATGCAGCACCAATATGGGCTGAGCTACTTGCAGAGTAGACTCATGCCAGGTCTTTGTTCCATGCACCTTTCACGGTCAGACTATCAAGGCCTGTGATGGAAAAGTAACTTCGAGCCCACAATCTGGAAATCCCTTCCTCTGCCATCATCTCCCATTAAGACTAAATATGTGCTTCTCCGACTGTCCTTTCTTTGGATTAGAGTGCTTTACATATTCCACCTGTAGTAAATCTTTCTTAAAGTGATTCACATTATGTTGGTGTTGGGACTAGACTACAAGGGAAAACCCAGACACGTGTTAGTTATTTACAAAGTCCCTTCCAGACATATTTATAAGCACAAATACCACTCAATTCCTAGAGGTCATTTGGCATGTACATAAAAAAGGCTGCTCACAGGAAAAGGGGTAGAACACAACTGATGTACAATACAAGCAACATCTCAATAACTGATAAAAGAAATCCTTGGAAATAGGAAAGTGATTAACAAGTCCAGCCCTCTTAGTGGGCATCTAGCTGAATCAGGTGCAACTTGCAGATGGTCAAATTAGTCCGATAAAGGAATGCGGCAACAGTGTATCCCCAAGAACTGAAGATCTATAGATGCAGCGGAAAGTGTCAATGTAAAGCCTGTCACTTTGGTTGAAGAAGCAGGTTTTCCGTCATCATTTTCTTATATCTCTCGGCGATCTCTCTGAAATCTTTCAACAAATCTTCTTTTTGGGTCTCTTCAAGCTGTTTTGCAACTTTAGCATGATTATCATCCACATATTTCTGAAGAAAAAAAGTGTAAAAAACTGAGCACAAGTTGTACATTTATGCAAGCAAATATTTGTGTTACAATATAGATATGTAAGGAACGTTGCTCCTTTCACAGTATGTTAGTCCACAGTGCTCAGAGAAGCCAATAACAGGTTAAAAGGCATCAGGTCTCAGCTTGCTAAGTGAGGCAAAGAATAGAGAGGGGGCGAGAGGGAGAGTGGGCGAGAGGGCGAGGGAGAGAGAGGGAGAGGGAGGAGAACGTGAGAAGGAGAGGGTGACGGAGAGGGGGAGAGAGAGCCAGAGTACAGCTGGAGAAAGAAAACAAGTGACGGGGTGGAGAAGGAGAGCAAGAGTAGGCGGTGATGGAGGGGTAAAACCTGAAACAGGAAGATGTAGGGGTAGAACAACATGAGGACGCCAACGAAAACATGAGCAAAACAAAAGAAAACTCTGGAGCGTTAACATAGACCAGACCCAGTGACCAGGAGGGGCTCAGCTCCATGCAGCCAGAGTGGGCCAAAACCCAGCTGCGAAGTCCAGGATATGGCTGGAGGATCTGGGGACAGCAGCTCACAAGGACCAATCAGAATATTAGGAATGTTGCTGAAACAAGTCAGGGGTGCTATATCTCCTGCATTGGCAATACCAGAACAAAAATGTGGTGTTCCGACTAAGGTGAAGGTGAACAGACCATTAGCACGCCCCCAGAATTCGTAGTATGGCAAGGGGGCTAGGGGAGCAGGAGGGGAGCCCAATCTAGATCAACTTAGGTGGGAAGCGGAGAGGGCATATGTGAGGTTTGGAAATACAACCCAATTTGTCCCAGCTAAGTACAGGCAAAGTGGATCCCTAGAGCAGAAGAACAAGTTACTTACCAACTGTAACGTTCTTTCGACTGGATGTTCCTCCCACGTATTCCTCATCTTGTGATAATTCGTTATCTCCAGCTTTGCTGCTTCGGAAAAAAAATTCTCGGCAGAGGGCGCTGTGCTCGAGGTCGTGGCGTCGATTGTCCCTCGACGTACTCCGTACTCTGTCGACGTCACCGATGGTATAAATAGCTCGAGCCGCGCCCGTTGCTTCAGTTCTGTTTTTTCGATGATATATATATATATGAGGAACACCCAGGCGTGTCCTATGACCGATACATTCTTCATGAGAGGAAAGTGTAAGAAAATGTAAACTGTACTGTGGGGTAGAATGGGAGGGTCGATGAGGAATATGTGGGAGGAACATCCAGTCGAAAGAACGTTACAGTTGGTAAGTAACTTGTTCTGCGAATGGATTGTGTCCTCCCACGTATTCCTCATCTTGTGATAGGCTCCCATAACAGTATCAATTTTTGGAGGTGGGAGTGCTAATTTCAGTTTTCGTGGACAGAATACAGAACTGCCTTTGCAAATAAACCCTTGTTAGAGGAGGCAGTGTCCAAACAATAATGTTTAACAAACGTATGCATTGTTTTCCAGGTTGCAGCTGCACAAATATCTGCTGCCGGTACTCCCCTCTTTAGAGCTGCAGAAGTAGCCATTCCCCTTGTAGAATGGGCACGAAGCCCATCTGGTGGTTCTTTCCCCGCTAATCTGTAGCATTCAACTATGGCTAATATGATCCAGGGGGAAATGGTCTGTTTTGTTACAGATAAGCCTAATTTATGACCAGTATAACCCTCAAACAGTTGGTCATCTTGTCTCAATTTAGCCATCCTAGAGATGTAAAAACTAAGAGCCCTCTTGGGATCTAATCTGTGTAATCTCTCCTCTTCTTTGCCCAGATGAGGACGAGGATAAAAAGTTGGTAGTACTATGGAAGTCCGAGACTACTTTTGGCAAGAACGAAGGTTTAACTTTAAGGACTACCTTATCTTTATAAAAAATAGTATATGGTGGTTTGCATGAGAGAGCCTGAAGTTCGCTAACCCTGCGGGCTGATGAAAGGGCCACAAGGAGGACAGTTTTTAGAGTCAAAAGCCTCAATGGACATGAGTGCAGAGGCTCAAAAGGTATGCAAGTCAAGAATTTTAATACTAAATTTAAGTCCCAAGTTGGTACATGAAAAGGTACTGGAGGGTATACGTTAGTAAGCCCCTTTAAGAATTGAATTATTAACGGTATTTTGAAATATGAAACTTCTTCCGAGGAGCTCTTGAAAATGGACAGCGCAGCAAGGTATCCTTTGATTGTTCCTATCTGGAGCCCCAGATTGGCTAGATGTAACAGGAAAGAAAGCACCATTGGGGTGCCACACTGAAAAGGGTCCACATCCTTGTCTTTGCACCAGTTACTAAACCTATTCCAGCGACATTGGTACAAAGACTTTGTTGCTGGTCTTCTGGCTGAAAGCAAGATTTCCATTACGTCATCCAGAAGATCCCAATCCTTGTATCTCAACCTCTCAGAAACCATGCGTGAAGGTTGAGTGTCTTGACCTCTGGATGGAGAGCCCGACCTTCCTCTTGCGAGAGAAGATCCTCTTTGCGGAAGACGTATTGGAGGGCAGATGGACATGTCTAGAAGGTCCGGGTACCACGTTCTCCTGGCCCAATCCGGGGCAATTAGGATCATGGTTTTCCTGAACTTTCTCAACCTCCCGATTACTTGAGGAATCACGGGGACTGGGGGAAACGCGTACAGCAGTGGAAACTTCCACTCCACTACGAATGCGTCTCCCAGAGCTCCTCTGAGGAAATTCCCTTGAGCAGTACTGATCACACTTCCGGTTGATCGCGGTGGCAAACAGATCCACTTGAGGGGTTTCCCAAAGGGCGAAGATCTCCAGAAGGAATTCCTGTGCCAGCTTCCACTCGTGAGAGACCGTGCTCTGCCTGCTCAGAGCGTCTGCCGCCGTGTTCTCCTCTCCGGCTAGGTGAATTGCCGACAGTGATTCCTTCTTGTATTGCCCAGAACCAGAGCTGCATTGCCTCTCTGCACAGTGGCAGTGACCCTACTCCTCCTCTTTTGTTGAGGTAGTGCATGGCCACCGTGTTGTCCGTCATTATCAGGACATTCTTTCCTGAGCTAGTCCGATTGCCCTCAGCTCCAACAGGTTGATGTGTAGTTTGGACTCCGATGAAGACCAACGACCGCTGATTGTCAGATCGCTGGTGTGTGCTCCCCACCCCGTGAGTGAGGCGTCCATCACTACCGTTATCTCCGGCCATGGTTGCCAAAAAGACTCTCCCTTGAGAATGTTGTTGTTGCAAGCCCACCATAGAAGATCCTGAGCAACTGCGCTCGGGACTTGCAGAAGATCCGACAGATTCCCTGAGAACTGGGACCACTGAGTTCTGAGTGCCCATTGAAGGGATCTCATTCTCAACCTGGCCTCTGGTACTAGGAAAATGCAGGATGCCATGAGGCCGAGCAACCTGAGAAAATCGAAGGCCGGTAGATGTTGGGCATTCTGGAACTTCGTTACCATCTGCTGGATGTGGAGAGCTCTCACTTCGGGAGGCGAGGCTTTTCCCGATGAAGTGTCCAAGACTGCTCCGATAAACTGGAGTTTCTGGGATGGTATCATGTGGGACTTCTTGAAATTGAGGGAGAAGCCCAATTTGTGGAGGAAGTGGCAGGTGATCGAAAGATGTTCCTGAGCTTGTTCTGGAGAACTTGCTCTGATCAACCAGTCGTCCACGTAGGAATATATGTGAATACCTCCTCTCCTGAGACTTGCTGCCACAACCGCCAACAGTTTGGTGAAAATCCTTGGGGCGGAGGTCAACCCGAATGGCAGAACTCGAAACTGATAATGAGAATTGCCAATCGCGAACCTCAGGTACTTTCTGTGCTTTGGATGGATTGGCACATGAAAGTAAGCATCCTGAAGGTCCAATGATACCAATCAATCTTGGAGTTGGAGAGCCAGAAGGATCTGAGAAAGAGTCACCATCTTGAACCTGTCCTTCCTGAGGAACTTGTTCAAGTCTCTCAAGTCCAAGATGGGTCTCAGTCCTCCGTCCTTTTTTGGGGATGAGAAAATATGGGGAGTACCAACCCCTGTTCCTCTCTGCTACAGGTACCAGTTCTATGGCACCTTTCAGTAGCAGGGTTAAAATTTCCTGCAACAGGAGCGGATCCGGAATTTTGGCGGAATTGGCTCCCAGTGGATGATTCTGAGGCCTTTTTAGAAAGGGGAGACAGTAACCTTGGGCTACTGTTTCCAGTGCCCAAGCATCTGAGGTAATGCCCCGCCATTCCTTCAGATGTTGAGAAATCCTGCCTCCCACTGGTGTTTTGTGTAACAAGGTCTCAGAGGGATTTGGAGGCGGCTGCAGGAGTGGCTGAGGGTACAGATGCTGCTCCTGAGGCTGATTTTGCACCTCTTCCTCGTGCTCCACGAGGGAAGTTTCTTTTGCCCCTTTGAGAAGCCTGTCCTCTTCCTCTACCAAAAGAGGAGTAGTATCGAAAAGAACAACCCCTCCACGAAGATGAGCCGGAATAGGGTTTTAGAGGCTGGCGCAAAGAGGCGCTAATTGATTTAGCTGCCGCTTTCGAGGTCTGAAGTTTTTCTAGGCTTTCATCAGCCTTTCTGCCAAAGAGCCTCGAGCCATCAAAGGGCATGTTGAGGAGTCTAGCTTGCACGTCCGGTGCAAATCCCGACTTCCTCAACCACGCAAATCTGCGTAGCACAACGCTTGCAGCCATCGATCTGCTGATACTATCAGCAGTATCCAGTCCAGACTGGAGGCATTCCCCCATTGCCTCCTTCCCATCTTTGACTATATTCAGGAAGCCTTCCCTTTCCTCGTCTTCCGGAATATGATCAGCCGCCGCCGAAATACAGGGTATGGGTAAACCTGGCTAGGGTACAGGTGACATTTGCCGATTTAAGTGCCATAGTGCCTGACGTGAAAACTTTACGTGCCCAAGAATCAATTTTTTTATCCTCTCTATCTGGAGGGATAGTTGGATAAGCAGTTTGTTTTGAAGTAGATGCTGCCTGAATGACTAAACTCTCTGGAGTCGGATGTTTATTCAAATATTCAGGATCCGTTCCAGCCGGTCTATATTTTCTTGGAAAAGTGTTATCTGCAGCAGCAATAGTTTCTGGTTTCTCCCAGTTTTTCTCCACAGTCCTTTGAAGAACCCTATGAAAAGGGATAACAGGATCTTTCTGAGGTCCCTTGACGATTATATCCGTCATGTCATCTTGTTCAAAAATGGGTGAAGTATTACCCCAACCCATATATTCAACTACCCTGGTCATAAGACCCCTGTACCCAGCATCTGCATGCTCTGCAGGATCAGGTTTGCCGAACTCTAATTCTGGGGATGTGTCAACCCCACTGGCAGAATGTAGAGTATCACTCAGGTCTCTCATTCTAGATTCCTGGTCAATAAGTTCCTCAGGAACTTGTCTTGTACCATAAGTAACTCCCAAAGGAGTAACCTCGTCTTCTTCTGAAGCAGACTCTTCATAGATTGCTGACATAGATTTGAAAAAGTCTGACCTGGGCAAAGGAGTGAATCTCCTTTCTTCCTCTTCCATCTGCTTCGAAGGAAATGGCAAATCCCTCGAAGTTTTCGAGGGAGTCTTCGAAGATGACTTCGATAATGGCGCCAATGACGCATTTGGCTTTGGCGTCGAAATTATCGACGTCGAGGGCGTCAACGAAGTTGTCGAAGTCTTCGACAACTTGTGTTTCTTGCACGGCACTGGAGAGGTGCTCGACTCTCGAAGAGTCTTCGATGGTTTTACGTCGACTCAAGGTTTTTTGTATTCCTCGACGCTACTGGTCTTGGCCATGGTAGCCTTGGACTTCCCTTTGTCGTCCAATGGAGCGACTTTAGGGGTATGGCATTTTCGAGGGTCTTTCGAGGGGGTCGGGCCGCATTCTCAAAAACCTCCATCTTTTTGCGGAATTCTTCCCACTTAGTCGGACAACGAATTTCTTCGGTCGACTATGAAGAAGATGATGAGGGAGATCTAAGTCTCCTCTTCATTTTTTTAGATGACGACGAAGAGTGTCTTGTTCTACTCCTAGATCGAGATCTCTTCGAGTGCCTATGGCGATCCGATTCCTTAGAATCAGTCGCTTTCTTGTGTCTTTTCGACGAAACCTTTTTTGACGCCTCCCTCTCCACCGACAGTTTACCCCTCCTCTCACGAAGAGCTTTTTCGGTCATCGATTGGCAGGACCCGCAGTCGTCGGTTCGGTGACTGGAACCGAGACACCAGAGACAAATCCGGTGGGGATCGGTGATCGACATCTAAGATCCACAATCTGCACACTTTTTAAACCCAGTTCTGGGTGTCGAAGGTGTCGAAGATGACAACATTTTCTTCACAGAAAATAGAAGCGCGCCGTTCTCGATAGCGAAGCGATCGGAAAAACGGAACTGAAGCAACGGGCACTGCTCGAGCTATTTATACCATCAGTGACGTCGACAGAGTACGGAGTACGTCGAGGGACAATCGACGCCACGACCGAGCACAGCGTCTCTGCCGAGAATTTTTTTTCCCGAAGCAGCGAAGCTGGAGATAACGAATTATCACAAGATGAGGAATACGTGGGAGGACACAATCCATTCGAAGAGAGAACTATGCAACTGCCACATCCAAGCCCTAGAGGACCAAAGAACACTGTCGGTAATTACCATCTGAGGAGGCTACATGGCCTGGGCACTGATGGCAAACTATGCCCAGAGTCTCAGAAACCAGATCCTCCACCCCCCATCACCACAAAAAGAGCCCAGTATCCTTTATTTAGCAGAGACTGACTTTTCAGTGATCACACAAGAAACTTGTTTTCTAGATAAGTGCCTGACATTTAATGCCAGGCAGTACATCAGTCTAGAAAAGGGGATAGACATTATTGCTTCTCCCATCTCAGTACGCATTTTCTTTTGTCTGGAAAAAGCCTCAAGTACTGTTCCAGTTCTCCCAACCTCTCCTTATATTTCTAACTATTCGGGCTCTCTGGGCTTGCAGGGTGTTTTGACAGACAGAACTTGGTAAGAGAGATTGTAAGCAGGAGAGAGCTTTCATAGTTTTGCAAGTTACTAAACCGACACCCAAAGGGCTTTCGACTAGTATTCATAGAAGGGGTCCAACAACTCTGGAACTTTCAGGTCTCCGTTTTTCTTTACAAAGCAGTCTCTGGTGGCTCTGTTCCTCCCTCGCCGACTGGTGCCACAGCAACAGATTGTATTTCTATTGGTTTTAGACGTGAACTATAATAAAGAAAACTAAGACTGGTTTTAACAGTGCCAGGCAGCAGGAGAGAGATCGCGCGAGAACTTCTATGGGTGCTCAATCAGATCTAGATGGCCATAAAGCCTCATCCACTCAATTACACTAAAACTGCTTCTGCAAGATAAATCCCTTACAACTCTAGCTCTTCGCGCCTCCACCGTCAACTCCCTCAGGGTCATTTGCTTCTCCAAGCAATGAGTTGGGGATAGATCTCTTTCTTTGGCAGGGGCCTCCCTCTGGAACAGCCTCCCTGCCTCTCTGAAACTTGGGGAGAACCATCTTCAGTTCCGGAACCACCTCAAGCCCTTCATCTTTGCTTCTGCCTTCTCTCTTCCTCTCCGCTGCTGATCTCTGTCCGTTTCGGCACTGGGCACCAGGCTACTCTCCGATTCAGGTCCAGATCCCTGCCCTCCAAGCCGCTTAGCCGCACTGCCTCCTGGCAATCCGTGCACTTGGGTTTGTAGCTGCAACCCTACAGTCCCCTTCCTGCACTTATTAGAAACACAGTTTGTCTGCACCTTATTATTGCACTGCCACCATCTGGCCACACTACCTGTTTAGATCCTGTGCTCAGCACTATCCACTACCCCCTGACCTCTTGCACTTTCCCCCCCTTTCCTCTCCCCAGCACTTGCTTATTCTCAATGGCACTGGGCCTAGTAAGATTGTTGTTTTGTCCTCCCTTGTAACCCCATCCCTTGCCTTGTCGCGCCCTGAAACTCGTGTGTATGGGCGCGATATAAATAAAATCTATCAGAGACCCAGGCATGGTGAAATGCCAGCCATGAGTGCACACAAGCTCCAGAGATCTATGGTGAAAGCTCATTGCAGCTTCTGACAGTGAATCCCCATTTTCCATGCCTAACAAAATCATGTGCTTTCTGTCGCCCCACAGTGGATTTCTAGGCCACCATAATCAACCTTGTGGATAGGAGTAACACAAAGTTAAAAAACACGCAGCCAGAAACAGGAGTCTTCTCTCTGGGGAGTTGCCTTTCTAAGCACTATCGAGGGAAGCAGGGCATCGGTCAGATTTCCCCATCAGTGACATAGTGACCCGCAACAAAATGCTTTCATTGATGGACAAGACCATATCGTGTGACGCTAGGGCTGTGTACAGTGACTGATCAGGTGTATTTCTGCACATGCGTGTCCATGTATGGTATATATTTGAAACTACCTTTCCTGGTGACGACCCCGTTTAAATGCTTTGTTGTAAGCCTAAACAAGTTGTCGAATCACGCTATTAAGTGGCTTTGATTCCATTCTATCAGATCGCCAGCAACAGTTGCAGTTGGGAGAATTTCTTTCAGACCCATTACCCCGGGGATGTAGTGTCCCTCAGGGGTCATCACTGCCTCATTTGTTTTTTAATTTGTATTTGCAACTGTTAATGGATATCCTCAAGAGACACAAGGTCGGCTTTCAATCATATGCCGTCAATACTCAGGTATTCATTAAAATTGATGACTATGAAGATTCTTTTCATAGGGTTGGCCAGTGTCTAGAAGACATCAGTAAATGGATGGCGTAATAGCTGCAACTCAATCCTTGCAGAATAGAAGTGGCCTTGTTTCAACCAAAACAGTCTGCATGGTGACAAACGCCCACATCCACTGTGCTTTTTGGGTTACAGCCTTAGTTTTGCCACCAAAATGAAAAATCTTGGATGTAATATGGCAAGACGATTTGGGCTGTGAACCTCAGGTTGGGTCCAAAGTACAGTCAGTGTTCTATTCCCATATGCCTGCTGCAGCATGCCCCCCCCATTTGTTCGGGCTGAGGACCATGCACTTGTGGTAGGCGCTTTAGTTCATTTTTAGCTGGACTATTGGAACAGTTAACTACCAGGCATTCCAAAATAAGAGCTGTATCAGTTGCAGAAAACACAAAATGCAGTGGTTAGGCAGATTTTTGGAGTTTATTTTAATTTTTTTAAAGCGCTGGCACATGTCAAGGTGGACTGGCCTCAACCAGGTGCATGGCCTACAACCTATCCCTTTGCGCAGGGCAGTTTTCCACTGCGTACATATGGTCCGGGTATGCAGCGGCTCCAGCAGCTCCCGACTACCCAGTCTGTACCCCCCTACCACCTTCTTCCAAAGGTTCCACGGGCTCATGAAGTCACCTCGGATGGGGGTTATCCTCAAGGACGCCATCAGGGAGGTACTCCCTACGATGCTACCGGCACCACAAGCTCATCTGCCAGCACCACCGGTCCCAGCGCAGCCGCTGCCTCCCCAGCCGATTCCTCAGGCTGTTCCGTACCAGCCTCTGCCTCCTCCTCAGCCTGTGGGCCTCAGAGCGCACAAGGAAAGAGATAAAAACAACAAAGCAGGCAGGGGAAGTTCAGAGAGGGAAATAACTAGTCCGCTGAATAAAAGGGGAAGGTTTTGGTGGTTTTCTTGAGTATGGACAAAGATGGAGGATTTGATGGAAGAGGGCAAGGGATTACATTCTTGAGTAGCACGGACTTCAAAGCTTGTGCCTCCGAACCACTCGAAAGCGAGGTTGGTTCAATGAGTTGAGTTGTTAGAACGCAAGGTTCTGGTAGGCTGTGAGGAGGAGATATTATAAGTTACTGACCGTGGTGACTAGTCCCTAGTCCCCTTTCCTTCATACTGCATGGGCGTCCCTTCCAGGGGATGGGAGGCGGAACATTTTTCACCAGAAAAAAACTTCTTCCCCTTTAAATCTAGAGGCGCACGGTGGTGCGGCCCAGGGAGCATGCGCTGCCTTGACTCCGCCCTCCGGTGCCACACCCCCATTAACACGTTGACAATAGATTTAACATTGCCTAAGGACACCAGTATTAGGTGGGAGGATGGTGGGACGTATGGAGGAAAGGGGACTAAGGACTAGTTACTACGGTGAGTAACTTATAATTACTCCCGTCCCCTTCCCTCCATACTGCATGGGCGATTACAACTGAATGTAGCCCCAGGGTGGAGAGGAGACACTCCTCAAGCAAATAGGTTCCTGAGACCCGCCTGGAAAAAGCTGCGTCAGATCTATAGCTGGCATCCAAACAGTAATGCTTGCAGAAAGCCGAGGGAGTGGCTGCCCTGCTTATGACCTGCCCGGGGACATGGCGCTGGAATGTGATGGCCGTGGCCTTGGCCCTGACTGCTTGGGCGTGCATGTTGGCTGAAAGCGGCTTGTGCTGGCCCTCGTACGCTTCCAGTGGGATATGGAGGCTTGATAGCTTGAGCCTCCGAAGGTGACAAACAGGGTGTCCAATTTGCGGAAGCCCTTGGTGTGAGGGAGAATTCTCTTATAAGGCTAATTTCCCAAACCTAGTGAGTCCCCCAGCAGCTTTGCTGGATTTTTGGGGTTTGTTTATTTCCCTTCCTAAGCGTGAGACCCTTTTCCTCCCACTCTTAGGCATGATTTGAGGTATGTCTGACGTGTTTATGGGATATGGGTCTTTATACTCCATAGGGTATCATCTGTTTTAGTGTATGTGTTACACAGCAACCTCAGTGCAGTAACACAGGAGTGTCATAGTGACCCCCAAACATAGACTCCATACCCTGGGACTGACTACTGTCTCCCAGGGCATGTAAAGTCACCCTTGACTTTACTAGTCCAAAATTATGAACAGAACCAGTACAAACCATCATATTGCGGAAGTACTGGAAGGGGTTAATTCGATTGCCCCTGGGTCCGTTACCAAGGGGGCACTATCCAGTCCCCCCTTGTCGAGTTTCTGGCTGGTGGCAGTGGTTACCACGCAAAATATTCCACAGGAATATTTCCTATGAGATTTTCTCATTGATTTTAAACGCACCACTTTTTGGTGCAATGTTAAAGATACCGCCAGTTTATTTATTTAATATAAAATCACTGGTTGGGTCTTTTTGCCAGAACTCTTTTCTAAAATGGCGTTCGTGTCCATCTCTAACTCCAACCAAGGTCGGGCCCTTTGTTCCACTTTTTGGCGGGCTTCTCCACAGAAGCCCTCTGACTGGTGCCACTCTGTCTGGGTTCCACAGGATGTGTGGGTGGGGGAATGGGCACCCTGGACTCTGTTGCCTTAGCAACTCAAGTCGCACTCTGTTCTGATTGGCCCAGTGGTGAGCCGCCCGACTCACCACTTAGCATGTATGAGCGACAGCTAGGCTGTTGAATGGGGTTTTTCTGCATAAAAGCAGGGCTTTTGGGGCTGGAACTTCAGAAGTCTCCACAGGACCTAAGAAATACAAAGAGGGGAGAAGCTGCAACGACGACACCACCGGTGGAGCCCTGCTGCAACGACCTCACCACTTGCCCAACGACAAGAGAAGATCTTCTGCTGAAAGAGTCTTCTTCCTCTGAGCTGGTGGGATCAACCAGTTCGCCATTTCGCCTTCCAGGACGTCTCTTGGTCGAAACGCCCGTGCCAAGCACCCCGGCGGCCGGATAGCCAAGCTTCACCACTGTGACCGCAAATAAAAGGAACACACCTTTTAACCGACGAACTCCGCGGCTGGTCTCTTCCCTGGGCAGTGCAACGACTCAAAGTTTCCTCCTCGACGAGATCCTCTCTTCCCCTGGTCAAAACCACGAACTGCACCCGCTGCCAGGAACAACTGCCACCGCTGGAGCTTCCTCAACTTTAAAAAGGTACTGTGTTTCACCTGGCCTCCCTTTCTACGGTTTGCTAAAGGTGACCCTTAAATCCTTGGCTTTCCAACTGGGTTGGCCCCCAGACCTTCTAACCTTACCTTCTGAATCAACCCAACCTCTTTTGAACATTTTTTACAAAGACTTGAATGCATTTCTAAACGGTGTGATCCTGGGCACATTTCACCTTGCTCCATTTAAAGTGGACCTGGCCTATGAACTTTGGCTCTACATTAGACTCTGCCTTCACTAACTTGTTTTGGTCTTAGAAAAGTGTTGGGAACCGTTTTATTTTCATGACCTGCCTTTTTCTCTCCCTTTAACTTAATTATTGGAGTGCCATCTAAGTTACGCGCTCGCATCTGTTTTGACAAATAGTAGTGTGTTGACTTAGACTTGTCTAATAATTCTTACGGGAGGTGTGTATACTTTTTTGATTGTATTTGAACTTGCTTTGACTTATAGTGCTAGTGTATTTCCTAAAGTGTGTGTTAAATAAATAATTATATACTTTTGATACCAAGCTCTGGTCAGTGTTTGCTTGCTCTGTGTTTTTAGCCCTATTGTGTATCCTCTGTATACTACCCTACTCTTCTTGAGAGAAGTCTGACTGCTCAGCCACAGCTACCAGGTAAATCTGGGTGGTACAGACTGCTACCAATTGGGTTTACTGCTTACTCCTGTAGTCTTAATCTTTTTGCAGTGTTCCCCAAGGGAACTGCACAGGATTCTGCCTAACACTTGGTCCTGTCCAAGTAAAATTTCAGGGCACGCCTGACATCCAGAGAGTGCAGCACTTTGTGCTTCGTCCTTGGGATCAGCAAAGAAGGTAGGAAGGACAATTATTCCTCGTTCAAGTGGAAAGCAGACGGTACCTTGGGCAGAAATGCCGGTTGTGTCCGTAGGACTACTTTGTCCCTGTGAAAGGAAATATATGGTTCTGAGGCGACCAGTGCCTGTATTTCACTGACTCTACGAGCCGAGGTGAGGCCGACTAGCAAGGCCGACTTGATGGTGACCAGCCTGATGTCCGCAGACGCCATTGGCTCGAACGGTTTGTGCGCCAGAGCGTCCAAGACTATGTTGAGGTCCCACACTGAATACGGCCTCTTGCGAGCCCCCGTCAAATGTTTCTGGACAGGATTGGAGGAGGAGAAGATCCCCCCCTCCTCCGAATTCCTGTAAGCCCCGATAGCTGCGAGGTATGCACGGAAGGTGTCCACCTGCACCTCCCCTCCCACCCCCCCGAGTGGGCGAGGTGCGCCGAAAAGGAGAGCCCGTCGTCCAAAGTGCATGCCAGGGGGTCGATTTCCTTGGAGCCCAGTGGCAGAATCTGGTCCATTTACTTTTATACTTGCTCTTTGCGCCCTGTATGATTTCCAGATTAGCCTGGGAGAGGCTGAGGTGCCGCAGCATTACCTGATCAGGTACCACGCCCTGAGGGCTAGTTTCTGTGGTGTTGAGTGGATGACCCTGTCCCCATGCTGCGCCAGAAGATGAGCTGGACCCGTCGAGAGGTGAATTGGCAGCATCTCCGAGAGGCAGAGCAGCTCTGAAAACCATGGCCTGGCCGGCCACCAGATGTTGAGTTGGCGAGACTCCTTGATCTTGCAAATCACTCTGTGAATCAGCGGAGGGGGCGGGACGGCGTAAGCCTTCATGCTGTTCCATTGAAGCCGAAATGCGTTACCAAGGGAGCCGGGGCCCTGTCCCTGCCAGGAGGCGAACTGAGGGCACTTCCTGTTGCGCCAGGTGTCAAAGAGATTCACCTGGGGATGACCCCACCTGTAGAAGATCTCCTGAATGACGAGGTTGTTTAGCTGCCACTTGTAATTGTCTGTTCCCAACCTGCTGAGCCTGTACGCCTCCAGGTTGGCTTCCCCCGGGTGGTGGACTGCCGTGAGGTAGATGTTGTTTTCCAGGGCCCAATCCCACATGCTGATTGCCAGTCTGCACAGAGGAGGGGATCTGGTGCCTCCCTACCTGTTGACGTTGTAAATGCTGGTCGAGTTGTCTGTCTAGATGAGGACAACCTTGCCCCTGAGAAGTGGTAGGAATGTTCTGAGCGCTAGCCAGATGGCGTTCAGCTCTAACCAATTGATGTGGTATTCCTTCTCCTGTCGAGTCCAGGTGCCGTGAACAGAGATCGTCCAGGGTAGCTCCCCAGCCCTCGAGCGAGAAGTCTGTGGTGAAAGTGGTCTGAGGAGTGGGCGGCCGAAAAGGGCTAGCCCGTCCATAGGTTTCAGTCCCTGGATCACCATGTTAGGTCCGGGTGGAGAGATGGAGGAACGTTAATCCTCTCGGATTGAGAGCCCTGCTCCCGGTTCCATGAGTCAGTGAAGTGCAGCTGAATCTTCCTCATCCTCAGTCTCGTGTGTGGGAAAGCTAATAGGACCTCCGCCAAGAGACCCAGGAGATGCTGGTACCACCAAGCCGAGGTCACCTCTCTGCTGAGGAAGTGGGCGGTGGCCTTCTTGATGGCTGAGGTCTGGTCTTCCGACAGAAATACCTTCTCGGAGCATGTGTCGTAGAGGAGGCCCAAGAATGACAGTCTCCGTGGGCTGCAGCTGCAACTTCTTGAGAATGAGCGAGAAGCCCAGATTGTGCTGCGTGTTCATAAGGGCATGGGAGGAGTGGTGAACTGCTTCCGGAGATGCAGCAATGATGAGTCCGTCACTGAGGTATGGGTAGATGTGGAGGCCCTGCCCTCTGAGGAGGGCAACCACTGTATTCATGAGCCGGGTAAATACCCTGGGGGCCAAGTGGAGGCCAAAAGGAAGGACCTTATATTGAAAATGGTAGCCCATGATCCTGGACCGAAGGAAATAATGGTGCTGCCAAATCGGGAAGTGTAGGTATGCGTCCTTCAGATCCAGGGAGCACATCCAGTATCCCTTGCACAATGTCTCTGCTATAAAAGCTGGCATAACCATCTTGAAATTTTGCAGGGTTAAGGAGAGTCTGAGGGTGGAAAGGTCCAGCACAACTCTCAGGCCTGCCTGGTTCTTCTTCTGAAGGGTGAAAATCTTGGAGTAAAAGCCCAAGCCTCGCTGGGAGGCTGGGACTTCCTCCACTGCCTGGCTCTCTACGAGCGTGCATGGAGAGCAAGCCTGCCCCCCACTGGAGACACGTGGACCCGGAGGGACATGTCATGCCTTCTTTCCCTCGGAGGCTGTCACAGAGGAGGGGGAGTGGAAAAAGCCCTTACTCTTCCCCCTCACCCCTCATTTGTTGCTTGCGCCGGTTCTGAGACGGTGAGCGGTCAGGCACCCTGGATCTCCGTTCCTGGAAGCCACAGAACCCTCCGTACATACGCCCCGTGTCGGAGCGCTGCTGTGACTGGGTGTACGAGTTGTGCATGGTCTTTGTCAAGATGGATAAAGACTTGGCCGTTTGTGAGCTGTTTTTCTTCTTGTCCAGCTCTTCGTCCGTGGAGGAGTGAAGAGGTCCCTCCCCCTCAAACTGTAGATCTAATATGCGTTCCTGGACATCTGTGTTGAACTTCGTTGCCCGGAGCCAGGCTGTCCTTCCTATGTTCGTGGCGATACAGATGGCACGGCTAGAGTTGTCAATATGGACCACAGTGGATTCCCTGAGGTCCTGCGCCACCAGGTTGGCCTCAGCCAGACTAGCCTTAAAACGCGATTGGCGCAGTGTAGGGAGTTCCGGGAGAAAGTCTGCAATTTCCCCCCATAACCTTTGGTTAGCAGCAGCCAGCATGTCATCGGCCCGACAAAGATGCAAGGATGCCTTGGAATACAGCTTCTTCCCATACACCTCCAAGATCTTCTCCTTGCCTAGCAGCGTCGACGAGGAGGAAGAGGCTGAGGACGACTGAGGCTTGGAGTATAGTGATGCTGCAGCAATCACCGAGGAGTGTGGCTGAGGATGGGCCGATAGCAAGAGTGTATCCCCCCTCCATCTACCTGTACTTGGCGTCCAGGCGTCGATTGACCGGCTGGACCAAGTGGGGCTTGAGCCAACCCTTCTTGGCCAGGGAGACTACATTGGTTTGCAGTGGAATCCCCGTTTTGGCAGAGGGGCATTGTGTGAGGACTTCCGCGAGAACCCCCTCTGTCAGCTGTTCAGCCTCGGGTTCAGGTACTCCGCCAGCCCTGCAAGACGTTTGTGGAAAGCCCTGGCTGAGGATGGCGTGTCCGGATCCTCCTCCTCATCCGTATCCTGTGGATCAGGAGGATCCTGTGGAGGTGGAGGAGTAGCTGGAGCCGGAGGCTGGGGAACCAGTGACCACGGCCGGAGGCTGAGGCTGGTACGGAACCGCCTGAGGAATTGGCTGGGGAGCCAGAGGCAGCGGCTGCGCCGGGACAGTGGGAGCCGGCGGAGGAGATTGTGGTGCCGGTAGCATCGGAGGGAGCACCTCCCTGATGGCGTCCTTAAGGATAACCCCCATCCGAGGTGACTTCATGAGCCTGTGGAACCTCTGGAAGAACCCCTCTTCACTGGTCGGAGAGGTGGTAGGGGGTACTGACAGGGTAGCCAGGAGCTGCTGGAGCCACTGCATACCCAGACCGTATGGACGCAGTGGAAAACTGCCCTGCACATAAGAAGGATAGGCTGTAGGCAACAAACCTGGTTGAGGCCAGTCCCACCTCGACACTTGTTCTTTGCCAAACTTCTGGAATGGCGGACGGGTGACTGTATGGCGCGGTGGCCATCTTGTCGAGCTGCCTGACACGTGCCTACGACGTGTTGCTCGGCTCACTGGGCCCAGCCTCCTCCAAGACTCTTGCGTGTGGATCACAAGGCCTACCCTGCTCCTCGGGCCTAGACCGGGTAGGTGTGACAACCTCAACCCACGGGTCAGTAGAGCTGCGTTTAGGCGCCCCCTCAGACGCATTGCCGGTACTGGGCGTAGCCCCTCCGATGACAACTGCCACCGGGAGGATCCCTCGGCCGAAGGCCGGTAGCTGTAGCAGCCTTGGTGCATGTGCTAGTACAAGGACATGAACGGTCCCTCCCGCACGGGAGAGTCCTTGGGAAGGAGTCTCCTTTGCGGGGTGCGATGGAGAGTAGCGGCCCTACCTTGGGTCTGGCTCAGTGATTCACAAAGTTCATGAGGTCTTCTGGAGGCGACTTCTGGAAGAGCTCCCTCCACCTGGCTAGTCTGTTCAACGATATCGATGACCGTGAGTCACACGCTGAACAAGCCTGCCAACCGTGGTCTGGGCCAAGGCAACGCAGGCAGAGGGGGTGGGGGACTGAAGTTGGCAAGAGCCCGTTGCAGGATGGACACCTGCTGAACCCTGTGGAAGTCAACATGCGCGGGGAGGAGCGCGACGCTCGAGGACCGAGGACTTGAATTACAAAAAAAAAAAGAAGTATCCGCGTGTGGAATTACATGGCCGAAGCCAAACCCAGGAGCGCTGGTGAATTCGGCCTGTTCCCATCGACACAGAAAAGGGGACTGAGGTGTGGCGCCAGAGGGCGGAGTCAGGGCAGCACATGTTCCCTGGGCCGCGCCTCTAAATTTTAAGGGCAAGAAGGTTTTTCTGGTGAAAAAGGTTCCGTCTCCCGTCCCCTGGAAGGGAAGCCCATGCAGTATGGAGGCAAGGGGACGGGACGTAAGAGTATCTTCTTTACAGGTATTGCGGTGCAGCAGCATTTTGGCATTTGTAAGAAAAGACAGTATCTCGTGTCTGAATCTCTTGAACAGGAAGCCAGTGGAGTCTCTTCCTAAGGTCTGGGACAGGATCACCCTTGGCTAGTCCAAAGATTGCCCTAACGGCGCCATTCTGCAGACCATTCAGTGGTCTGCAGGAGTCTATGATTGGCTTTAGAGGTGTCTATAAGTAGGCTGTTAAACTAGTCAAATCGCGAGTTGATTAACGCAGTGGCAAAGAGATCAATTTTTTGTTGTAAGGTAGGACCTGATCTGGTGGAGGAGTTTAGTAACGTATTCACAAGAAGAGCAGCCATTAGAGAGATGTTTCATACATAGTTCAGAGTGCAGTGTTACACTGAAGGTTTTCACTGATTTGCTGACTGGAATCTGATCACGCACGGTCAAAAGGTGAGAGTACTTGGCATCGATTTTGCTTTGATGGGGGTGCCTGAGTCAAAAAGGATGAACTTGGTTTTGTTATTTAAGGCAGGGGAGTTATCTTTGTAGATGTTATTCACAGTTGGATTCTGTGGCGTAAATCTCCCCAAATTTCAACACTGCACCTATCCATCCACTGGCTGGCAGTGGGGGAGAGAATCAACTTCAAGATCCTGGTTCTGATTTGTAAATGCCTAAATAATCAGGCATCATTATATCTAAAGGAAAAGCTGATTACATATCAACCCAACCGGGATCTACGATCTGGGGACAAACTGCTGTTGGTGATACACTGTCAGTGTCTCTCTAGAGGAGATAGAAGGTTTAGAGTGTTTGGTCCAAGGCTGTGGAATAAGCTTCCCTGGGAACTCAGGAAAATGGAATCATTGTATCAGTTCCGTCAAGCTCTTGAAAAACATCTTTTTAAATGAATTAGGCTGATAGTACGGAGGGGGTGGACACGATCATGGGCAAAGCATAGCAATTCAGGTTTTCCTTAACACTCTGTGCCTAGATGCGGTTTAGTCCTTTCAGTCGTGCATCATAAATACATCAAATATCACCTTGTTTACTCCTATTTAGTCTTGGTCTTTTGCAGAACCAGGATATTGGCCGTTCATGCCTTAGATAGTCTAGACATTACATTGCCCTTGGAGCTCAGATCAGTGATGATCTGGTAAACTACTGAAGCTCGAGGCTCTTTAGGATGCCCTGGCAAGCAGTCCCCCCCAATGCTATGACCATATTGCTGGAACTGCCGAAGAGAGGGTTCATATTTTTCCCCACTCTTGTAATGCTCAGTTTTGATCATAAGAAGTTCCCCATTTGAAGTAAGCCTTCTCTGTAGACCATCTTTGCTGCCTTTAATAAAACCACTCTTCACTGGCCACTCATCACAATATGTCTTCAATAACATCTAATACATAAAAGTATCTGGCATTTTTAGGGCTCGATTTCTGCTCAGTCAATTGATACAGGTTATTGACCTGCAGCTTCACCCTTAGAGTTCACTTTTGTCGCTTGCACACAAAAATGAGTCCATATACATGAATGGTAACCCAAATGTACAGCAGAAACCACACAGATTTAGCAATATTGTTTTGTAATATCTATTATGTTATCCATCTTATCCTACCTTATCTGCTTGCTAGCCAACATTTTTCCCTCGCCTCTCACCTGCCTTTGTCCCTCACTTCCTCTGCCTGCACTCTAGCACTTCACCCATCATGGCCAAATCCCACACACAGCTGGCCATGCCACCTAGCTGCACTTAAAAATGGCCAATGTTCATTGTCCTTAATCTGTGTAAGTCTACTTATGTATTTGTCCCAGGTGACTGTTCCATTTAATCCCCTCAACAGGCTGCTTAGAATGTCCCTCAAACCCAATTGTAAGAAGCTCACTGCTTCCCGTCAAATGTGATTTCTTATCAATTGTATGTTCTTTTGTGATCAAAAGAGCATTGTTGTGTGTGTGTGTGTGTGTGTGTGTGTGTGTATAAATAAATATGGTTGTAACATGTTTAGTGTTTACGTTAGCAAGGGTGAGAAGTTGCTGTTCAATAACATCTTTTGATTTACAGGGATGCAATTAAGCAATAAACTGTCACACACTTTATGCACACATTTTGTATGTTTTCCAGGACATGCAAGTAAGTTATTGAGAACATGTGTGGAGATTATGGTAGTGCAGTGTGGTTTGGTCTATCAGACCCAGGGCATAACTTGTCATTAAACCAGGACGATTACAATGAGATCACCATTGGCTTAGCAAAAAAGTTATTTAGGTTGCAATTCTATTAAAAGATACTTTAACCGTTCCGTTTGATTAGCATCCATTAATACGTTTAATACAATGGAGATTTGTTCTGTCTGATCACACACACAATACACATACCTAACTTGCTTCTGGGATAGAGCTCTAGCGGTCTATATGTTACAGAAAGATGCTTTACTGTGCAGAGCATGTCTTAATTAGTGCAAACCACACATACATAAAGTTAGGCAATATTCCACAGGAATGATTGGTGCAAATACATCAGAGCCCCCTAACTCACGAGGCAACACTGTTCTAATGGGTTATCTGTGGGACTTCCTTTACAGCATCAAACGGTTTTTAATGGCATCCTTGTGATGAGGGACTTCACCATCTGGTCCTCCCACAAAACCACTTCATTATTTCTAGATTCCTGGGATACTCATCTTGAAGGTTTCACAGTCTTTCCACTCAATATCTCCACCACAGACCTTCTATGTACTGACCAATTCCTCCTAATAATGCATTTGACTTGACCAAACAATGTGCTGCCGCTCAGCTCTCACAATCGGCCAAAAATCCTCAGACCCATTAAGAGGGTTTCAACCACCACCTTTGCTTCTACCTTTGTTCCTCCTAGACTTTACTTGGTCATCTTGTCTCTGACCCTGATGCTGACCTTATAGACCACTGTCAGATACATATAGAACGCTGTCCCTTATTAACCCTGAAATTAAAATCCGAAATACAATTTTTGTCACTAGGGTGGCAAATATTGTGCCTTTGTTGACTGCAGAAGACCAGGCCAGATTGATTCATCGAAGAAACCATTCTCTCAATTTACTTAGGCTTTTTCTTGTACTGGACTTTTCAATGCCACTCCTAGTGTTTGCCCGTCTGAATGATGAGAAAGCCTTTGATTCAGTTATGTGTGCAACTCTCCATCAATTCAGAATTGGGCCACTAATGCTGTGATAGATGAAACTACTATACAACAAAGCCACAGCCTAAGTTAGAACTAATGATAATTCTGATAAATTAGTAATTGGAAGCGGTACTAGACAAGGTTGCCAGTTGTTGCCCTTGTTTGCTTTTATAATAGAGCCACTTGCCACTAAACTTAGATCAGACATTTCCAACTACGGTATATCCACTAGCGCAATTAACCATGTATCGTTGAATGCAGATGACATCCTTTTATATATCAGAACCACACACTATAAGGCCACCTGTCTGGTTTACGATTCAGTATTACAGTGAAGGGTCTCTTCATTAACTGGTATAAGTCAGCATTATATCCTTACCAGGCTCAGATAAAACCAGAGTGGAAGATCTGAGCCTGGAGTGCCAATAAATACTAACTGATGTAATATATCAAACAAATCTAGAAAATATGATTATGTTATGTTATATGGCACTTGTATAGCGCCTACTGCCATTGGTATGGCCTAGAAGCGCTGTGGGGTTGAACACCCTTCGGAAGAATGTAGTCTGAGATGTAAGAAGAGGTGAAGAAAGCGTTTCTAAAATGCGTTGTGTGTGCATTTTTAGCTAGCACGAAGGTGGTTAAGGAGTGGCTAGATCCTTGCAGCAACCCACAGTTATTAGGTGTGCGAATGGATGCCCAGGCAAATTGTCAGGGGAGTGGAAGAGTAAGGAGGCTCAGATTAAGTGAATGTTGTCCTGAATTTTGCATAGATCTCAGCTGTATTCTATTGGAGGAGGCGATGCGCCTTTTGGGTGTCTGTAATTGAGAAGTGTTTAGAGATGCCAGGCCTGGCTCAGAGTGGTGGGGTTGCAGTGTTGGAGGGTGCATGGGGGAAGGGGTCCCAAGAGGGGGAGGGTCTGGAGGAGGGGGCAAGTTCTTTGAAGACAACCTGTGGCATAGAGGGAGGGTACTTCAACGAATGGGTGTTGCAGGAGGGAAGTCTTGGCTAGAAGGGGGTGGGGTCAGGACGAGTCATCCCATTGGTGCTAGGTTGGGTAGATGGTGGTGGCATGTAAGGGTGAAGTCTTCCCGGGTCAGTGGGGGTGTTTCTGGTTCACCAGTTGGCGCATCTGATCTTGGTGCGGATAGACATAGCGGGAACAGGCACAGTGTAGCCTTAGCGCATTTTCCATCCCGGATCCTTATGGGAATGTGGCAGTGGAGAACAGTAGCACAACTTAGTAGGGATACCCACACCATGGACCCCAAGCAGAAAAAGGCAAGCTTGACAGTGGAAAACAGTAGCAAACAAAATACAGTTAGGAAACCTACACCCTGGACCTTAATGGAAGAAAGTCGAGTATAGCAGTAGAAAACAGTTTAAATTAAGCAACCAAGTGGATTCATGGAATATTTTACCCTTATAATTGATGGGGAAGAGCGCAATTGTTAAAATAGTGATACTGCCCACACTAATATAGTATTTTCATGTCCTGCTATTATGGGGAAATGGATCCCTCGGATTGCTTGATTAACTATGAAACCAGGGGAATAGTATAAGAACTTTGGCTATATCATTATGCAGTACAAATACAACACATTGTTACATTGTGGGACAAGGGTATGCTAGATTTGTCTAGCACAATTCTAAAGGAGCTGTTGAAGGATCAAAACGTAACATTTTGTATGGGCAGACATGGCCACAACCTTGAAATCCACTTGCATGTCTAATTCATGATATATGGTCTAGAATGATAACGTAGGAAAGGACCACCACTGGTTTCATACAATATTCCATTTTGGGGCAATGCTAACTTTAAATACCCAAAGGGTAATGTTCGTCATAAGATCATAAGATCTGAAAATTCGAGGTTGTAAAAAGCTTGCTGATTTATACGGAGAAGGGGTGGTGGTGCTGTCCTTTTAGGATTTTTGCATGAAATGGAATATTCACAGCAGTCAACCCATCGACATGCAGCATCAGCTTGAAAGATTTAGATACTGAAATTGATTACGCCAATTAGAATCGATTTTGCCATGTTCTCCACCACCTTATACAATATACGTTTTTACATAAAGAGTATATTGAACACCTGCATGGATGCTTAGGTTTGTACTGTTGCCTGAGATGTATAATACAAAATGCTAATTTTATACATATGGTTTGGGAATGGCGGGGGGGGGGGATTCAACCATTGTAGCAACTGATTGTAACATTTTTAACAGACATAATGAAATGGAATCTGTCACAACCCCCTGATGTAGGTCTGAAAAGAAAGGAGGTACTTTATTATCAAATGTATTGCTTTAGGTTTGATGCTTAATAAACAATGTATTGTTTTATAAGTAGAAAAAGGATTTTGTAAAATGGTCAACAGTAGAAGTGAACCTACATGTACACAGTTTTATGAGAGCTGGATAGGATGAGTTCCATCTGATATGGGGACCTTAAAACATGCGCTATATTTTATTAATGAGTTTATGTACAAGAGCGGTTTGATTTGTATCTAATTAACAGAGTGGTTTTATGAACTGTACCAGCAGATTACATAAAGAATGTTGATGATATGTCCACTAGTTGCAGACTTAAACCACTTATTCGTTATGCATAAAGATTTTCAATAAAGTGAAAATAAACGTAAAACAAAATTAACCTGCAGTAAAACATCTTGTTTGACCCTATCCTGGCGAACATTGAAAGAAAACAATGGATAGAAAACTTGAATGCTGTTGCCAAAAATCCAAATCCAGGGATGACAAACTGGCTAGGCTATGCCACCAAAAGGGTTCTCATGCCAGCATTAAAGGGAAAGTTTGATCACAAATTTTAATGGCCGAAGCGATCGGGCATGTATTTTTGAGCATACATCGATCGTAAAATAATTAAGTTACTCACCGTAGTGACTAACATACTCCTAAGTCCATAGACCCCTTTCCTCCACACCGTATGGGTGCCCCTTTCTAGGGACGGGAGACCAAACCTTTTTCAACCCCCTGACCCCCCCCCCAAAAAAATAATCACCTTCCCCTTTAAATTTAGATGCGTGCGGGGGCGCTGCCCTGGGAGCATGCACGCCCCTGACTCCGCCCACGGGTGCCACTCCTCAGTCCCCTTTGACGCGTCGACAATATTACCATTAACTAATGACACTAGCTTTATTAGGGGGAGGATGGTGGGACGTATGGAGGAAAGGGGAATGTGGACTAGGAGTACGTTAGTCACTACAGTGAGTAACTTATAATTACTCCGACGTCCTGTCCCGTTTCCTCCATACTGTATGGGCAATTACAACTGATTGTAGCCCCAGGGTGGAGAGGAGACCCTCCTAGGAAAATAAGTTCCTCAAAACTGCCTGGCCAAATGCTGCGTCTGACCTGGAGCTGCCATCCAAGCAATAGTCCTTGCAGAGAGCCGAAGGCGTAGGCCATGGAGCAGCCTTGCTGATGACCTGCCAAGGGACAGGCCTCTGAAAAGCCACAGCCGTGGCCTTGGCTCCGATAGCGTGGGCGTGCATATTCGCTGGAATAGGTTTGTGCTGCCCCTCGTAAGCTTCCTTGATGGCCGCAACCATCCATCGCTATGGAGGCCTTGGAAGCCTGATAGCCTTGTCTTGACCCACCAAAGGTGACAAACAGAGCATCTGACTTGCGGAAGCTCTTGGTTCTGTCGAGGAAGAATTTTAGGGCTCGCCTAACATCCAGACAGTGTCGAACCCTCTGAGCATCGTCTTTAGAGTTCACAAAGAAAGTTGGCAGGACTACCTCTTCATTCAAGTGAAAAGAGGAGACCACCTTAGGTAAGAATGCTGGGTGCGTTCTAAGCACCACCTTGCCTCTATGGAAAGTAGTATACGTCTCTGGAGCCTGAATTTCACCAACCCTGTGTGCCGAGCTAAGGCCCACTAGAAGGGAGGGCTGTCTTAATGGTGACCAGCAAGATGTCCGTGGGTGCCAATGGCTCGAATAGTTTATGCGCCAGGGCGACGGTAACCACACTGAAATCCCACACCAAGATCCCAGACTGGGTGTGGCTTGTTGATAGGTGGGTAGAGCCAGGTCAGGCCCGCCAAATGTCTTTTAACTACTGGGTTGGAAGAGATAAAAACCTCGTCCTCCGAGTTCCGGTAGGCTCCAATAGCCACCAGGTAGGTGCGGCATGTGTCTAAATGCACCCCCGAGTGAGCGAGGTATGTAGAGCAAGATAGCACGTTGTGAAACGCGCAGGTCTGAGGGTCGACCTCCTTAGAAGCCTCCCAGTGACAAAACCTGCTCCATTTGCTTCTGTACTGTTTCCTGGTAGCATCGCTCCTTGCTACTTGTATGATGTCAAGGTTGGCCTGTGACAGATGCAGTTGCCTTAGTGTGACCTGTTCAGGAACTACAATGCGAGGGATAACCTCTGGGGAGCGGGGTGGATGACCGTGCCTCCCTGCTGTGATAAAAGATAAGCTGGGCCCAGCGGAAGGTGTATTTGTATTTTATTGAATTTATATAGCCCTTTAATCCAAAGTGCTTTACATGAGAACACGCATAATACAACAAGCATAATATGGTAATTGAATCATAACTTGAAAACAGTGTAAAGAACAATTTACAATATTGCAGAGGTGAGGAGGGAGTAGGGAGGGGCAGAGGTGAGTGAGGGAAAGGGAGATGTTAGTGGAGGTAAGAGCAGGAGTAAGAGGGAATGTATGATTGTGAGAGGAAGAGAAGGGAGAAAAGTAGGACTAGAAGAGAGCAGGGAGTGGGGGGGGAAGGAGGTAGGGAGGTATAGGGAGAGTAGTGGTAGGAGGTGAGGAATGAAGAGGAGGGGGACGAGCAAGAGGAAACGAAGGGGGTTAGGGAGGCGAGTGGAAAAGATAAGATTTGAGAGAAGAGCAAAAGGATAAGGTGTATCAGGGACTGCTAGGAAAGGCGGAGTAGTTTCGAGAACCAGGGCCTGGCTGGCCACGACAGAAATGAGGATGATCCGTAGATACTTGGACTCCTGTATCTTGCACACTAACCTGTGGACCGGGAGAGTGGGAGGAAAGGTATACGCGTGAATGTTGTTCCAATGAATCTGCATCACATCACCCAGTGAGCCCTAGCCCTGTCCCTGCCACAACGCAAACTGGGGGCACCTCCTGCTGTGCCAGGTGGCGAAGAGGACCACCTGAGGATGATACCACCTGCCGAAGATCCCCTGAAGGAGCAGGTGGTCCAGTTGCCACTCGTAGTCTGCCCCCAACCTGCCGAGCATGTCTGCCTCCAAGTTGGACTCCCCAAGGAGGTGAGTTGCTGTCAAGTGAGTGTTTTCCAGGGCCCACTCCCAGATGCTGACTGCTAGCGTGCATAGCGAAGGAGACCCGGTGCCCCCCTGCTTCTTGATATAATACATGCTGGTGGAGCTGTCCTCCTGAATGAGGATCGACTTGCCCCCGATCATCGGGAGGAAGGTTTTGAGAGCGAGCCAGATGGCCATCAACTCCAGCCAGTTGATGTGGTCTTCCAGCTCCTGGCGGGACCACACTCCATTGACACTGGTTGTCCAGTGTAGCCCCTGCTCAAGTTGACGTCCGAGCCCTACCAGACCAGATCCTGGTAGAGGTGCTGTGGGATGCTAACTGATTCCGCTTGGGAACGCCTCTCCCGATTCCAAGAGGTTGCGAAGTGCAGCTGCAATCTCTTTGTTTTGAGCCGTGTGTATGGTACTGCCAGGAGACATGCCGCCATAATGCCCAAGAGTTCTGCTGAGAAAATGCCCTGTGGCCCTCCTGATGGCCGTGATCTTGTCCTTTGAGGGGAAAATTCTCTTTGAGCTCGTGTGCCAGGTGCGACCCAGGAAAGTTAAACTCTGTGCGGGCTACAAATGTGACTTGACATTGATGGAAAATCCCAGCTCGTGTAGTGTATTCATAAGAGCGGAGGCGGTGTGGGTGGACTGCCTCCGGAGACCTTGCCCTGGTGAGCCAGTCCAGGTAAATATGGTGCTCTTGGGCCCTGAGGAGGGCCGCCACCGCGTTCGAGTGTTGTAAAGACCCTGGGGGCTGAACTGAGGCCGAAGGGTACAACCTTGTATTGGAAATGGAAGCCCCTGATCCTCAACCTCAGAAAGGACTGATGGGGCTGCCAAATCAGGAAGTGTAGGTACGTGTCCTTCAGATCTAGGGGGCACATCCAGTCTCCCTTGCACAGTCTCTCAGCGATAAGCGCTGGGGTAACCATCTTGAACTTTTGAAGAGGGAGGGAAAGGTTCAAGGTGGAAAGGTCCAACACAACTCGCAGGCCAGCCTGGTTCTTCTTGCGTTTGGCGAAAATCCTAGAGTAGAAGCCCATACCGCGCTGGGAGGCTGGGACTTATTTTACTTCCTGACACTCTACGAGCAATCACATTTCTGCCACCACAGTTGCTGTCCCAATCTGTGGGAGAGGAAGGGAGGAGAAAGTGGAGGGAGGAACCGGTAGCCACTGGACACTACTGAGAGGATCCAGGGGTCCCCGAACCTCCTGCGCAATATTGTGCATGAAGGTCAAGCCTGCCCCCCACCAGACACGTTTACCCGGAGGGGAGTGTCGTGCCTTCTTTCCCTCTGAAGCTGGGGCTGAGGAGGGGGGACTGAAAGAACACCTTATTCCCCGCCTTGTGCCTTTTCCGGCGGTGCTGACTTGGGGATCGTCATGTTGTCTTGATATGCATTCCTGGAAGCCCCAGGATCTGCCAGAGGCCCGCCCCTTGTCTGAATGCTGATGCGTCTGGCTGTACGTCTTGGGCATGGACTTTGTGAGGATAGATGAGGAAAACAGCTCCCAGACTGCAAAATCCTTATCAATTCCTCATCGCTGGTGGAATAAAAAGGTTGCTACCCTTGAATGGAAGGTCCAATATGAGCTCCTGGATGTCCGGGTTGAACTTGGTAGCCCGTAGCTAGACATTCTCCTCATGCCCGTAGCAATGCAGATGGCACCGCCTGAGGTGTCTATATGCGCCACTGTGGACTCCATGATGTCTTGAGACACCATCTTTGCTTCTGCCAGCCCGACTTCGAAGCGTGCTCAACTCTGCACTGGAAGTTGTGGAAGGAAGCTGGGTATTTCCCGTCAAAGCCTTTGATTAATGGCTGTGAGTATAGCATCCGGTTTAGACTGACAAAGGTTCAGCGAGGCGTTGGAATAGACCTTTCCATATGCCTCCAAGATCTTCTCCTTGCCTAGGAGTGCCAAGGACAAGGTAGCCGAAGTAAGACTGCGACTACGAGTAGGGTGAGGCAGCGGGAATCACAGAAGAGTGTGCTTAAGGGTGTGCCGACAACAAGTGTATAATCTCCAATTGCCTGTACTTGGCTTTGAGGCGCCGAATGATATGTTGCTCTGAATGGGGTTTAAGCCATCCCTTTTGGCTAAGGCGACAACGTCCTTCTGCATCGGAATCCCTGTTCTAGTCGCGGGGCGTAGAGTGAGGACCTCGGCCAGGACCACTGCTTATGCTTGATCAACCTCGGGTTGTGGAAGCTCCAAGTATTCGGCCCAACCCACGAGCCGTTCATGGAATGCCTTGGCAGAAGATGGCATGTCAGGGTCCTCCTCCTCATCTGTGTCCACCAGGGTGTCCTGCTGGTCCGGAACAGGTGGAGGAGTACTGGGCGCCAAAGGCTGAGGTGTGCTGACCGGAGCCGGAGGCTGCTGTGGAGGCATGTACGGAACCACCTGGGCTGCAGGAGGCAGGGGCCCCTGGAACCGTGGGGCCCGGTGTGGGCAGTTGGGGCTTTGTGTGGGCCTTAGGCGCTGGAGCCATCGGAGGAATAACTGTGGGCGCTAGCGGCAGGACTAGAGGGAGCATGTCCCTGATCACATCCCGAAGGATGGTTCCCATCTGACGGGACCTCATAAGTGTGAGGAACTTTTTTAAAAAACCTGTCCTCAGAGGTCAGTGGGGCGCTGGGTGGCGCAGGAGGAGTAGGAGCAGGACCCTGCGGTTGCTGAGGCCTGGGCAGACTCCGTCTAGCGGCATGCAGGGTTTATCTGCCCTGCGACGCTGAACGATATACTGTAGGCCACATATCTGGCGAAGACCAGTCCCACCTGGAAATTCGTTCTCCCACCTGCTCCCCAAAGGGGGTGGGAGGTAGCGTCGGATAAGCAGCCATTTTGTTGGGCTGCATGCCACGTGCCTGTGTCGGGGTGCTTGCCGCGCTGGGCCCGGCCTCCTCCTGCACTCTTGGCGGTGGAGCTTGAGGCAAAACCTGCCCCTCATGCTCTCGGCTGAGTCGCCGCTAGTGCTGCATACAGGCACCCCCCTCAGACGTTTGTCCGGTAGTAGGGCTTGTCCGGTAAAATAATCTTGCGGTCCCTCAGCGACATCCCCGGTAGGATCTAGTGACACCCTCAGACTGGCGGCTGGTAGCTGAAACAGCCTCGGTACCCTGTGCTGGTGTTAGAACCTGAACAGTCCCTGCCGCTCTGACGTTTCCTGGGGAAGGAGTCGCCCTTGCAGGGGGCAGATGAAAAAAGTGGCCCTAACTTGGATCTTGACTTGGAGGCGATTCATCGAAGAGCTCTCTCCAATCCAACGAGCTAAAATGTTCAGAGCGCGCAGTGCATTGCACGCGGTACAACCATCCCAGCCGTGATCAGTTCCAAGGCAGCGGAGGCAAAGAGTGTGGATGTCGGACGTAGGGAAGAGCGCCTCGCAGGCTAGACACCTGCTGAAGCCCGCTGACGTCGACATGCGCCAAGGATGAGCGTGACGCCAGAGGACAGAGTACCTGGTTAAAGACCAAAAGACAGTATCCGGGGAAGAGCGCTTGGAATTACAAGGCCTAAGCCAAAACCAGGAGCGCTGGTGAAAGCGGCCCGCTCCCGTCGACGCAGAAAAGAGGACTGAGGAGTGGCGCCGCTGGGTGGAAGCAGGGAAGCGCGTGCCCCCAGGGCTGTGCCCCCACGTGCATCTAAATTTAAAGGGGATGATTTTTTTCTGGTGAAAAAGGTTCCGTCTCCCGTCCCTAGCGAGGAACGCACATACTGTATGGACGAAAGGGGACAGGACGCAGGAGTATATTCAATGCACATTACCTTAGTTCTTCTCACATTTAAACGTGCGAAACAGACAGGTCGAGTACTGCCATCTTTTACTAAACCTAGCCGTAGAGCCATCGCCCTAAGTTCAAGTGCTCTCGCAGCAGTAATTCAGATCACCCGCCCCTCAAACTGACTTCACTAGACACTTTTTCCCCTTTTCACAACGCCAACACACATCTTAGCATGTTCATTCTCCAGCATGTGGCCTGGCATGGATCCACATGCTTATGCATACGATTATACAGCAGTACATATACACAACCACGGGAGGTGGCAAGGCTCAACAGAAGCAATACACTTACCTCTGGAACAGACTCAACCCAAACAAACAGGTTGCGTAGCACCGCCTGGCTGACCCTGGACTCCTCCCTGGAATCCCTCTCAACGTAGTAGAACCTCGTGAAGGTGTGGGTAGATCTCCATGTAGCAGCAGTGCAGATATCAAGCAGAGGAACACTAGTGAGAAACGATATAGTTGCTGCGATGGCTCTGGTGGAGTGGGCTCTCGGCCGGCTTGGTAGCAGTGTTAGCCAGACGATGATAGTGCAAGATGGAGCTGGAGAGTCACCTGCATATGGAAGCCCTAGACAGGGCTTTACCGTGATTCACAGGTCCAAAATGCACAAAGAGTTCAGATGTCTTCCGAAACGTCCTTTCTGCGTGTCACATAAAACCTCAAGGCGCGCGCATCGTCCAGTGAATGCAACGTCCTTTCCGCCGGCGTAGAGGGATTCAGGAAGAAGACTGGCAGAACCAAAGGCTTGTTGAGATGGAATTCTGAAGAAACCCTAGGCATAAAAGTGGGGCATGTTTACAGCACCACCCTCGTAGTGTGGAAAGACAAGTACAGCTGCTTGCAAGAGAGTGCCTGGAACTCCCCGACCCGCCTGGCCATGGTGATGGCCACTAAGAAAGCCGTCTTCTACGAGAGAAACTTCAAAGGGGCCTGATGCATTGGTTCAAATGGGGCACCCATGAGCTTATTCAAAACCACGTTGAGCTCCCAAGACGGAGCAGGAGCCTTCACTGGTGGAAAAGTCCTGAGGAGGCCTTTCAGGAACTCCTTGACAATCCTATGCGGCCACAGGGATGACTTACTCCGGTGCCCGAGTTGGCCGCTGTCGTGAAGGGTTCGATTTGTGGTTGACCGCCGCTTTGCTGAAGAGAAAGTGCACTTGTTCTTGCTGAAGCTCCCACTCGTGGCAGGACCGCAGCTCCCTGCTGAGCGAGTCTGCGATGGTGTTCTTGGTGCCTGTCAGGTAAAATGGGATGAGGAACATGTCCTGAAGAATGGTACAGGGCCACAGGCACTGATCCTCCAGGGAGAGCGCCGGGGAGCGCATCCCACCCGGCTTTTGGGTGTAGAACATTGTGGTGGTGTTAGCTGTGAAGATCATCACCAACCTCCCCTGCAGTTGAGGCAGGAATGACTTGAGGGCCCAGAAGACTGCCTAGAGTTCCAGAGTCGATGTGAAGGTCCTTTTCCTCTGGGTGCCAGAGGCCTCTGGCGTGCGACTGCCCGGTGTGGGCCCGCCATCATTCCAGAGAGGCATTCATGGTGGCTGTGGCCTGGTACAGTGGTATCTGAAAAGCAGCACCTTGCATCAGATATGGGCGCATTTCCCACCATCGAAGAGCTTGTCGGAACATCAAGTTGAGGACAACCTTGTACGTCCACAAGCCTGTGTCTTGCAGCCACCGCGCATCCAGGAACTCTTGAAGAGGCCTCATCTAGAGCCTGCAGAATGGAAAGAGGTGGATGCAGGAGGACAGCATGCCCAACAGCGACTTAATGGCTCGCACAGTCGCGGATTGCGCTGCCAGGTTCTGCACCTTCCCCAAGATGGCCGACTTCCTCTCCTGCGAGAGGGTAGCCAGGCATGCAACCGTGTTGAGACATGCACCCAGGAACACAGAGTTCTGCGATGGATCCACACAGGACTTCAGATAGTTGGAGAATCGGAGCTGTGAGAAGGCGAATGGTCTCTGCTTTGTGCTGGATTGCCAGCATGTGAGCGGATGATCCAGTCGTCCAGATAAGGGTAGAAGTGGGTGCCCTCGAGATGTACGGCTACCGGGGTGCAGCACTTCGTGAATAGCCTTGGTGCTGACTTCAAGACGAAGGGCAAGGCCTTAAACTGATCATGCCATCCCTGGACCACAAACCGCAGGAACTTTCAATGTTTTGGATGAAAGTAGGCGTCCTCCAGGTCCAAGGTAGGCAGGAAATCTCCCCTCCTCCAGCTGTTCGAGCACATGCCGCAATGTGACCTTCTTGAACTTTTGGGATTTTGAATACTTGTTGAGGCACCTTAAGTCTAGGATTGGCCGCCACCCTCCCAACTGCTTCCGTACCAAAAAAATCAGGAGTACACGCCAGAGCCACTGAGGGACAGGCTCTAGAACCCCCTTTCTTAACATGGCCTGAACTTCCTGCAGCAGTTGGGCCATGTGTAGTTCTTGAGACACCACAGGAGAAATGCAAGGACGGAATTCCAGGGTGTGCCTCTAAAGGACATCCGGCACCAATTTGTCTGTTGTGATGGTCTTTGTGATGACAAAGGTTGCTAACGCGCTGCCCACTGGCCCAGATTCATGGCCAGTTCAGGCCTGCTCGGGCGTCTGCGTCCTGGCCTGTGGGCGACAACAACTCTGTCCTCCACTGCCAAAGGCTTGCTAGCAAACCCTTTAGGCTTCTGGGTGGCAGAGCGGGAGAGCTGGCGATAGGCAACATAGCACCCCTTGGAGGACCTGCCCGACTTGCCTCTTGAGGAATGAAAAGACAATTACCTCTGCCTCAGTCAGTCTTAATTGACTGGAGCGTCTTGTCCACAGCCTTTCAAACAAATTGTCCCCATCGAAAGGCATGTCCACCACTTTTGACTGTACGTCTGCCCTGAAATCCATAGCTTTCAGCCAACTTTGGTGCCGGAGGGCCACCCCATTGCCCATCTGATGGAGTCTGCAATATCCAACGCCACCGAGATGGCATGGTCCGAGGTCACTTCGCCCACCTGGAACAGGGCCAAAGCGTCCGGTGTTAGGCAGAATCCTGTGCAGTGCCCTTAGGGACTACTACACACAATTAAGACTACAGGTGGTGATACAAGTTTTACCTTTGGTACAAGCCTGTACTACTATGTCATAGTGGTAGCAGTGGCGGAGCAGCCAGGCTTATCTCAAGAGTATATGAGCAGTAGCAGAGATTACATAAAGGGACCACGATTACTGTGACTCAAGCAAACACTGACTCAAGGTAGAAAAATATTAGTACATTTATTTTTAAACCATTCGTTATAAACACAACACTTCTATTAAACTTCAATAAAAACCACACGTTAAATATACTACAACTAACCAATTCACTTTGTACAGTATGTCTCAAGGTAAGTACCCTGTGTTGGAATGAATGGGGGTTAGGCACAAAACACGTTACCGCGAATACGATTGTGATCACTTTTTGACAGTTCGGTCTACTAAACAAATGCGTATCCGTGACATGAAATGCTAGCGGGGCAAAAACACACTTAGCATCCGAGATACCCAGAGGGAGTTGGAGGCAAAAATCACAGGCAATATTTTGGTTAGGCAGGCAGAATCAAGAAACACTCAGAGACAGGAGTTCAAAAGTCAAAGGGCCGGGGCCAGTTGCCGAAGGTCAGACAGTTCACGATTCAATGCAGCCAAAAGTACTTCGATATTGTCAATGATCGGAAGCAAAAGTTATAAGGAGCGAGGGAAGACAAGGGCAAGCCTTGAAAATGAAGAAAAGGGATTCACCCAGTTTCCTCAACAGAACAAGAACCTTGTTCCAATGGTGCAGCTGGTGCCCTGGCAGTTGTTCTTGTTGGTTTCCCGCAGACCCACGATTCCTGGAGCTTCGTCGAGAAGGACGACGTCTGAAGGGGGTCTGCACCACACAGGTATGAAGCCGGCAGCAGCGACACAGAATAAAAGGTGCGCTCCTTAAAAACAGGAGAGGCTCTTCAGGTGGCTATCCGGACCACTACACCAGTGTGCAGCGATTTCGACCACGGAAGAGGATCCTCTGGCTGAAGAAGATGAGCTTGTTATCCCCACCAAGCTCAAGGGAAGAAGACTCCGGACTGGATCTTCTCTGAGTCGTTGAAGGGCAGATAGCTCAGGACTGCAGCAGGGCTTCACCGGGATGGGGTAGTTGCAGCAGCCGTCATACTCTCCGCTTCTCTTTGGCTCCTTGTAGTTCCAGTGGCGACTCTCTGACTTCTAGCTCAAGAGACCTGCCTTTTATGCGAAAAACCCCCATTCACACAGCCTGGCTGTCAATCACCCAGCAGGGGGGGCTGTCCAGCCCGGACAACTACCCTGGCCAATCATGCCAAAGTGCGACTTGGGTTTCCTAGGATACCCTGTGCAGGGGGTGACTACACCCTCCCTCACATTCAGCCCACCTAGACACCCAGGCGCCTTGAGGAGGGCTTCTGAGCAGAAGCCCGCCAAAAGACAGTGAACAAAGAAGGCAAACCTAGTTTGCTGCGCAAAGTAAAACACAAGAAGGACTTTAACAAAAAGAAATGGCAAATAAACCCAACCGGAGCCAAAAGAAAGATGATTTGGTCAAGCGGGTTTATGTTCGAGGCTAATATAATAGCCGAGAACAGTACCACGTTTATCTAATATAATCGCGGTATAAAAGTTAGGGTAGATACCACTGCCACCAGCCAAGTCTAAACGTTAAATGAGCGAAACAATGCTCTAGGAGGAACAGATAGAGATACGAGTTAACCCTTTCCAGTACTCCATGGAAGATGGGGTGTACTGGATCTGTGGTAGATTGACTAAGTAAAGTTAATGGTAACTTTACCCTTTTCTGGGGGACGGTAGTCGCCTCAGAATTGGAGTCGAAGGAAGTCTCAAAGACAACCCTGTGCCACAGCACTGAAGGTGCTGGGTGACGCACACAAAGAAGGGGGCTACTGAAGTGGTGTACTTCAGAGTCCACAATCACAAAAACAGATGTAAACACATAGCAAAACACAGGTAAGAGTGGGGGAAAAAGCTCTCACTCTTAACAAGTGGAAAGAAATAAACTCCAGAAGTCCAGCAAAGCGGCTGGGGGACTCACTAGGTGAGGGAAATTAGCCATAAATGAGAATTCTCCCCAACATCCGGCAGGAAGTCAAAGCTTATACCAGTGCTCCCGGTCATACCAGGACATGATGGTCAGGGCATTGGTGGTGGAAGCTGCAGCGGAAATGATGCACTTCCCTGCTGCATCAAGCTCCTTCCCCTCCTGGTCCAGAAGCATCATCAATGAGGACGATGGGTTTGACGAGTGCTTCCAGGTGGTGGCAGACACTACAAAGTCAGCAGAAGGTTGGGATCCCAAGCACCTCAGGGCCGAGTCTGGGACCCTGTGGGTCTTCTCCAGTCTGTCTCTTGAGAGGAGCGGTACTTGCAGTCTTGATCAGGGCCAAACACTCCTCCCAGATGTCGTTCAGCAAAGGGAACCATTCCTTCCTTTTCTCCTCCGGCACCAGATTGAAGAGAGCGGATGCCCTCAAGATCATGGCATGAAAAGATCCAACCTCGTCCACAGGTGACGCCCTGTCAAGCACCTCGGCACTATGCATCTCCCTGTCCACTGGGACAAAATCATGCTCATCCGTATGTGTTGCTGTAGTGTACGTGTCAGTACCATGGCCGGTGCGTGGTGGCTGGAGTTAAAGGCCTCTGGGGTGGTGTTGACTGCGGCGGCACCGGCCAGCGATTCGGCTCTGCAGGGCTAGGCTGCCGCTTCGAGCCGATCAGGCTAGGCAGATACCTTGTCTTGGAGGACTACACCTGGGAGGACTTCAGGCTGGTGGTCTAGGAGGGCTATAGACTGGGCCAGGCACAGGGGCTGCCAGCAACCTCTGCTGCATTTCCAACACCAAGGTGTGAGGGTAGTCAGAATGTCCAGTGACTTGTCCCTGTGCACTGGCTGAGGTACAAGAGGAGCCGGTGGCAATGGCGCAGTGGTGGATCAACCGGTAGATCAGTCCCTGGTATATCAATCCCTGTTGCAATCGCGCTTTTGTTCTTTTTCTTTGCTAGCTCCGCTTCACTGGAACGCTCTCCTTTTATCTTCACTCTATTGATTCTTATTCTCTTTTTCGTTCCTCCCTGAACAACTATCTTCTTCAATCTTAACTGGACAATCTAACCTATTTTTTCTTCTCTTCGATTTCCATGTTAAATCTTATTCTTTTATCCATTATGTATTGCATAATTATACATCATAACCATCGTATTGTAAATTGGCATATGTACAGCGCTGTTCTGTAAAGCGCTATATAAATAACAAATACATACAAATCTGGCTCTCTCCGAGGGGACCCTCCCGGGACATGAGAACAAGACCTACTTCATGATCCAAATCGTAGTCTTCGAGCAAATGTTTGTCGCCAGAGCTTGTATAGCTGTGTGGGGACCACATCAGCATTGTCGGGGACATCCTCACTGGCTTGGGGTGGAAATCAATGGGAGTCGGTAGCTTCTTGATCTTGCCCGAATCCTTTGTGAATGAGGTGACGATGGGCACCTGCACCCCGACAGGCCCGTACACCGCGGTCATTGAGCCACTGCATCAGCTTGAGGCCGAGCCATCTGTGGGGTAGCCGCCGTCTTGACCGTAGACACCACAGACAATGCACAATCTCCCCTCGACAAACAAATGATGGTCGTTGGCAGCAGTAGGCGAGGTCATCGACGAAGTCGTGGTCGTCGACGGGGCAGCCGTTGACAAGGTGGGTGTCCTAGAAGACGAAGACATCATCAATGAGGCAGTGGTCTTGGTTGACAAAGGGGTCATCGACTGGGCTTTCGATGGCCCACCTGAAGACCCCCTCCTTCGTAGCCTTGTCCTTGGACAAAGATCAGTGCTTCGAGGGGTCAAACTGGTAGGCTGACTGTGGAGGGAGATCGAGACGGGGAACAGGCTCTACCTGAACTAGGTCTTGCAGCAACTGTAGCAGGATCCTCAGCACAGTGTTTAACTTCTTTTGGATCCCCTGCGAAGGTGCATCCTCAAAAGGACCTTAACCTCTTTATCAGAGGGAGCATGATAGTTGGACCAGCCGGTCCAGGAAAGGGCATGACTGCACGCAGGGGCTGAGTCAGAGGCCTTCTTCTCTTTGAGCCACGCCACCAACCTTCGATAGCGGTCCTGCTTCAACTTTCCCCAGGAATCCACAGCAAATCTTGCATCCGTCCTCGTCGTGGTCTGGATGCAGACAATATAGGCACTTCGACGCGCCAATCCCTGACGTAGACGTTCCTTAGTCCACATTTCACACAGAGTTTGAAGAGACTTCGCTTCTCCTCAGACATTGTCGAGCTGCGAAGTAGGCCCAAGCCTGGACCTTTCCGAAACTTTAAAAGACAATCCGGTGATGAAGTCAGATCTTTGCCTACAGCTGACGGTAGTCAGTCAACGATAGAAAGTTTGAGAAAAAATATCAATTTTATTTTAAAAAAACAGAAAAAACGAGAAAATACTAGAAGAGCAAGACGAGAGGACACCCAGCACCGAAACGTGCAGTAAAAATCTAAAGAAGGCCCACCAGGGGTAGAGCTTAGGGAGACTGTCATTGCATCACACAGTATTATTCAAAGGACAGTGATTGGTTATAGAGGAGAAATGAAGTTTTCAGGCTAAAGCAAAACAGCTTTTTTTTATTACTGAGGGAATATTTATGAGCATGTGTATCCATGCTGGAGAATGGGTATGAGACGTGAGACTTTATTGAATATTAATAATTGTTGATTAATAAAATGCTGTTTAAAAGTAATAAGAAAAGTGATTATTTACAATTAATTTCGACAAATTGGAAAGCATTCACAAACAACCTTGTTGTGTCATTCACCCACACACATGAAACAATGACAATACATCCAAAAACTTTGATTTTAGAAGAATTACATGGAATCTTTCTCTCTCTGAATGGTCTATCTATGTTTTAATAAACTGTTGCTGCCTACCCAAAGCTTAATAGATAAAAAATATATAATCGAACAAACCGTTGAAAGCAACAATTTATTCAAATTCTTTTGCAAGATGATCTTACACCAATTCCCTGTGACTTCTTGCCAGCTCACTCAGTACAATTTCAAATATTTGTTTTAGACGTTAGATCTACACAGTGTTCGACCAATTTAAAATGTTTGCACAAGTGTTTACTAAAACATTTCTTCCAGTGATGTACTGTCTCTATTTTCTATGTATAACTGATGTTGCATAGTCGACAATCATAAAAACTAAATTCTCAAGATGTATTTTTTGAGTTCAAAGATTTTAACATTAAATTGTTTAACCATTAAACCATTTTTTTAAATTTGTTATGAGACATGAACCTGAGGTATACATATGATATCGTAAACGATCAGTTTTCCATTTTTCTTTCCATGTAATTTTTATGATGTGATAATGGTTTTTTATGCGGAAATAAGGTTCCATTTGTAATTGTACATATGCATCTTGAAATGGAAGGGTAAAATTCTTGGTTTCTACATTTTTAAAATTTTCTTTTTCAGTTGGGTGATGAAATCGGCAAATCAACATTCCCTGTACAAAGGCACACTAGGAAAACAAGGGTAAATAAACAGGTTTTTGTTTTTTTAAAGGGGTTGTTTAGAATGTATTTAATTGATATTTAATTTTGAGCTTGAAATTCATATCTTCTGTAAGTGTGCTATATGCATTTTTTTTAATCGATTGGAGGCCTAGGAAGTCGAGAAGCAGAAAGACCCAGACCACACCACAAAGTAATGATGTAGCTTGCCAAACCAATTTCACTTGGAAGAAATTACATTTTGAGGCTCGGTATGCTCGTCTCAAGATTCAGAGTTGGGATGCAGATGTCCAGTTGCCGGAATTTGAACTGAATGTCACCAGTGACCCAAGGAAAGTAACCATGGACCATTGTTACAGCACCAACGTCCCCCAGAAGAGAGAGACAACTCAGAAGATGTTTCAGAATTACTTGCAAACCCGCGCACACAATTCACATCTTCTAAAAAATATAAATCCAAGAAAGACAATGTTCCCAGAGTTCCCCAATACAGTCTGAAAATCTGTAAATATCACAGATTGAAATAACTGAAGCATCTTCGGACTTCATCGACAAATGTGTTCATGATCCAGACCTCACTCTTCCTAGTGTGGAGGACTTGTACACCACCATCGAATCACTATCCACTGTACTGAAGGTCGATTGGCTATTTCGACTGATGCCTGCTACAGATTATCAAAATGATTAAATGCAATCATAAATTACATAGGGGGATTTGTGGGGAGCCACTATTGAAGTTTACTCGTGTAGTCAAAAGTACCAACCTGAAGATCTAGGGTAGCTGTGTCCACCAACTTAACACATTTTCATGGTCCGCTCAAACTATCCTTGGAAAAGTGCCTGTTGGAAATTGACTTTGTTCTTCTGCTTTGTTGTTTGGTGGATCAACGTTCAGTAAAATTTCAAGTTTCTGTACATTTGTGGGACTGGAGTTTCTTGCAAAAACCGCATACGCCAAATATCAGAAACCTCTTGCTCCCCGTTATTAGCCAGGCCTCAAATCTCAAACAGATATCAATGGCCAATGCTCTTGCAGGCAAAAGGCTCAGGCTTGCTGGTGATTGACAGCGCGACAGTCCTGATCTTGCTGCAAAATACTGAACTTATCACTTCCAAGACATGGACAGCAAAAGAATAGTGAGTTCAGTTGTTGTGAAGATGTCTTTATGTACATCTCCTGTTGCCATGGAGAAAATGGCTTCATTAAATCCATTGAACTTCTGCAATCAAGGACCTTTGCTGCCCAAGTCAAAATGTTGATTCTCCCATGCCCCCCACCTGCAACTAGCAGAGTCCACTGCTTCCCTTTCCTCCTTCAACCTGAGCTAGCCGACAGACAAACCCAGTCAGGTTTTGCCCTGTCCAGCCAGAACGTGTTAAGATCTATATCAAGGGCTTGATATTTAACATATATCGGGCGCTGAGCGGGACGCAGAGGGCGTGACATAGTTGCAGAGGAAATTACGCTTATTGGCAGAGGATAGATACAGGAGGGCGTGAAATGTAATGACAATACCAGTTATTCTCTTTTTTGTTGAATTACATGACATTTGAAAGAGCTATGTATTTTAGCGGTGGCAATACCTTGTGTTCAAAACTAATGAAAAGAGGTTTAAAAAAACAAACAAAATTAATTACAGAAATGTGGGGGAAAATCTGAAGTAAAATGGAAAGATTGTGCTTTAAAGCACAAATTAGTCAACTGTGGAAACTCATAGTATTTGACATTAGGTACGTGAATGTACATGAGCCTCGGATGGTGCAGAAAAGCATAGGGAGTTGTTGTGCCCTAAATTCAGATTGGCTGGCATGTGCACAGGTTCCGTAACACTGTGCGAGGATAAAATAAGTTCTTGCCTAATGCCCAGGTATGACTGCCTACATGCACATTAGATCGCTAATGTAGGATTAGTTGCTTAGAACAGTAATAATTACCACATGATTACAGAGTCTTCAGTTGTTGTACCATTAGGTACGATAACACCACGGGATCGATTACGATGCATCAGTGCTCGATTTTTTCCAGCACAAGAATATTATTCATGCCAAGTGGTGCTACTTTCGAACGCATAAACAGCAGGGCAAGTTTCTCAAAAGGTCACATACTGACTTGTCAACACCTGAATGTATAGTGCACCATGGACATGCCCAGGGAGGAACCTCTCAGAAAGAACAGTTATTTATCGCAGTAGGCCAAGTCTGCAGCTGTGTTCGCACAAGCTGCACATTCTATTGTGTGGTTCTCTCCAAAGGTAGACTGCACACAAAAAGGAAGGGAGCTCAGTGTTCTCCGTGTATTTGCCTCTTTTTCTTTCGTCTTTATATAAATGCAATAGTGCAATCACTATATAGAGTGCGTCTGTTTATCCAGCATGTGGTCAGAGACTTCAGAACAAAACCAACACCCCTTGCAACAGGCTATAAAAAGTGTTTCAGTACTAGGGGATTTCTGGGGTTTAGGAGGTGCAGTGACTACTTGCAAACTCAATGAAAATGCACCTTTGAAATAGGCAGGTGGTCTAGAGACAAAGATGGATAAGATGACCAAGGATTCCACAAAACTGGGCTAAGTCCAGCTTCTTAGCAAATGGGCTAGGAGTAGTAGAGACTAAGAGAACCGGGTCAAATTGCCAGAGCTCTACAGTCCATATTAACAATCTGTCAGTCATAGGTTCATCAGTAACATTTTGTGTACTTTAAGAAGTGTCTCCTATAAAGGATTGGCACCATTGATTTTCTCCTTTGAGCTGTGAGTGTCTCAAGAAGAAAATTGGACTGAAGATGGTACCAGCGAGTAGAACTGTATACCGCTTTGGTATTGCAACGGTAGAAAAATTTGCAGCCTTTCAAGTATGAAAAGCTATTTGAAATTGATTCCGGCTCCTAAAAAATGACATACGTAGGAGGAGTTACATTGTCCTCATTGAGGTTCCATTGTCTGGATCCTATGACAATATCCTTTTGGTGTACACAGGTTTGTGTTGCACGGGTCCCCTGCTTCAGCATAGGCAACCAGAGAGGCTTAGGGAAGTCAGATAGGGGAAATAATACTTTAAATATCGGACGATTGGATTGGGTCACCTTTCTGATATTCAGAGTCGAGAATGCAAGGGCACTGATAACATTAATGCTCAAAAGTAATTCAGTAATTGTTAATCTCCTGTGCTGTTAAAGTACTCGGATGCCAAGTCAACAAACCCTCTGACTGTCAGCTTGTCAAGTAAGCGAAATCAAATTATTTTATTTACTTTCTAGTGTACATGCATCATGGCAGCCTAGTTCTCTTTTGTTAAGTATAGGTCGGTCCTTCAACGGTTTAGCATACATTATATAATTAAGTGGCAACAAATAAAACAACACATTGAAAAACTGATAATCTGTAAATGTCCCATATGCTCCTTCAGGTGTACCTCAATTGCCTCCAAGTGTCCGGTGATCGCCTCAATTACTCGATTTAATTTATTCCACAACTGCCTTCCCTCATCAGTTGCTTGTTGCTCTGCCAGCTGCAGTCTAAAAAAATTGATAAGAAAATAGTTGGTATCCCTTTACTTGAAGACATTTATTCAAGACAACCGTCCTTTTGACGAACTGCCCTGTATGAGAAGGACTGAAAAAACTCATAAGAATTGTGAACCCCAAACAAGATTACAGAAGTTAAAACAATAACTTTAATGGCTATTCAGATACTCGCAATACTACACAAATTATTAGGAAGCCCGCTCCTGCAGCTGGCCTGCCTGGAAAACTTCTCCAAAAAGGCTGCCCAATACCTAACAAGTAGGTCTTATGTTCTGATATGCAAATTTTCCATCAGGTGTCCATGCACCACACTTACCGAGTTGACCAACTCAGCAACCCAACTGCTATTTCCCCAAGTTATTACACCAAGCAGCAGTGTAATAGAATGGCCATATGCGCAATGCGTGTTTGTGCCAGAGTTGAGGAGAGAGACGTACAGACTAATAGTACCTGAATCACCAATATGACACATATGCGTCACTCTTTTGTCCACATTGTTCGCCCTCATGCCCAGGTTGTGCAGCAATGATTTACTGGGGAGGAGGTAACGGGCTTCAAGGAAATCGGTTAAACAGTATCAACTCCGGGCTAGAAAAAGCATCCTATCTCTTTAGATCGCTTGACAACGTATGTAGACTCTGGACCCGGAAGGCCATGCAAAGTGTGTGCCTATGAAATGCACAACACAATCCATCCAGCAATGGGTCCAGGTAATATAACTTCATGACTAACAAAGATAATTTGATATGCAAAAAGGTGGTATCCAGTTCAAGTAAATCTTTGAAGTCCAGAGCACATACACATTTTTCACAACCACTTTTGTTGACAAGTAACATGGCCCAGGCAGAAAAACAGATAAGTGTGATGAAGTCCCATGTCCGAACATAGTGAGGAGGGAAGACAAATAGACCAATAAGAATCTGGGGGGCAAGGGTTGTCACCAATCTTTGATGTGACCCATGGAAGATCTTTACAGAGTCCTGCACAACCTTCTCTGCAAAGGCAGCTCCATGTAGGCTGAAAACCCTAGATTCAGACAGGGTGGCTAGAACTGGCTACAGAGACAGCATTAGGAGAAAGCAGTTCACAGATTGCAACGGGAGAAGAGTGGCGGGGCTGTGCTGGTGCCATGACAGTTCCATCATGTAATTATTGGTAATGTAGCGGAGGGGAAGCCACACATGGGGATGTGAGGAGATGAGCACATGGGGCAAAGGCCAATCCCATGTGTCCACAGTTAATGGGGAAAAGGTTTTAAATAATTCAGGGCATTATTGAGACACTTAGACCAAGCTAAATAGTAGAAAAGGGTACAGAAGCAAACAATGGTTGATAGAATTAGGACGATGGTCTAGAGAGACAACAGGGAGCCATACTTCATTGAGAACTATATATCAATCACTGACACTACTCAGCCAACAAGGACAAAACACTACAGAGGTACCTGCGACCACAGACCCTGGCAATTGCCAATGACCCCGTTAGGAAGGGGCCACAGAGCGAGTCTGCTGTGGGAAGAAGCCTAGGAAGCCGACCCTTGGCAGGTGGGTGAGAAACCTTCAGTCTGACAAGCACCCAAACTGGTTGGTGTGGGGAGCAAATTATTGCTAGTTACCATGTAACTTAAGTTAAGGGTGGGTGATAATGTTATATACCTTCAGCAAAACGCTGTATATAGAAATTATACAAATATTACCGAAATTGAATAGCAGCTTGCCCTTAACCCCCTGATCTATGCTGACTGCTATAAGAAGTTCTTGCTGGTACGGCATATTGCATCAACCTTCAAAAAGCCTGGGAAGCTAACCTGCAGGAATAGAATCCTTAAGGATGATCCAGGGAATCCTCCAGACTGAACGGTTTTGAGACTGGGTACTTTTTGGTAGGGGCAGAGAAAATATTTTTCATGGTCAAGAGACCGTCCTCCCAAATCTCTTCGAAGAAAGGTATGGCCACCACAGATTTTCCTGTGTGCTCTCTCTGCTGGTATAAGAAACCTTCCTTCTTCTGTTCCTCCAGAACCAGATCAAACATTTTTCAGCCCTGGAAATGAGGGAGTGGAAGGAACCCATGTCATCAGGGGGAGAGACTGAGCAGAGGATCGTCCGGTTCACCATCCACTGCTATTAGATCATCAAATTCGACAGTTGTGATTGAGGGAGTAGACACACCACCTTAAGCAATGTCATCTTCAGAGTCGGTATCCGTGAGATTGACAGAAGGACGACGAACAGGCGCAGAGACGTGCGAGGGGCGTCCCAGTGGAAGAGCAGGTCATGGACCAGCAGGAAGATCCTGACGAGGAAGAAGAGATTGAGCAAGCAGCCAATGTTGCAATTCAGAGACCAATGTCTGCAGTGTAGACAAAATGTCGATAGAGAGGACACAAGTCTACGGTTGAGTAGAAGCCTGCGTTGGAGGTTGACCAGTAGTAGCAGAACTGGCAGCGGTGGCAGCATGATTGCTGGAGCAACAACTGGACTAGATGTTGTAACTTACACATTTGTGATCAGAAAATACACCTTCAGGACCCTCAAAGTCTGTGTCAATGATATGTTTAAATAGTCATTGGGCGGGGGCTACGGAGGGACCCGGAACAGCAGGAGGTACATATGGAGCCAGCTTAAATAGTGATACGTAGGCCTTGGTAAGGCTGAAAGCATAGATGCCGAGCTTTGTGATTGAGAAACCCCTCTCAGAGGTGCAGACAAGGAGGCATGCAACATGGCCGTGGACAAGGTGGTCGCAGCTGTCAATGTAGGCTGTTTCACTGTCAACAGTCGTCCAGGAGTGGGCGCCGCCGGGACAGAAGACTTGATCTTGGAAATGTTAGTTCCCTCCTCGGGCTTGCTCTGCCCAAAGGAAGCATGACTACGGGTAGACTCAGAGCACCATCGTCTAACCAAGCCACCAACCATCAGTGAGGTCCCGGAACGTCTTTTGTTTGAAAATGAATGGCAAATGGAGCAGTCGTTTATCAGGGTAGACAATAGTAGCTGTCCTCATGAACATCTTCAATATGTATGTTCTTCAGATGTCAAGGAGAACATGCCTTGAGAAGATTATTTTTTCTGGTATCAAGGACACTATCCAAGAGCCTCAACGAAAAGGAAGCTGAAATAGCCCCTACTGAGTCGTTGAGAAGCTGGAAAGGAACCGACGACTCGCTGAGGAAGCTCTCAGCTTCTTAAACGCAGATGAAATACTAGATATTAACGAAGAAATCTAATCAGAGGATGAAGAGATTCTTTATTTTAGGCCTGACCGTGCAGTAAAAAAATCTGAAGATGTCCTGCAGGGGTGGAGCAAAAGGTGACCGGTCTATTTGCTGTGGGGCACAATGACAGTCAGTCACTATAATAAAGCACTAAAGTAGTAGCAGGTTTTAAATTTAACTGTAAACTGCATTAATGTTACCGATGATTCCCAGCCTGATGGGGGAAAATTCAAATGTCATTGCTCATAATTAATATATCCTACCTGTTATTAAATCGATCAGGCAAGCAACCCATGTGTAATGTTAGTGTACATTTCTATATATGCTCTTTTTTTCTTTACCCACATTTTTGATTAAATAAAAACAAATATGAGCACTTGTACTATTCTGAATTCGGACATTGTTTCTTGGGGTCACACCGAACTCTGTCAGACGAAGGAGAATGCAGCTCAAAAGAGATTGTAAAAAAGTTGATGGAAATCGCACAAGCCAATGTCCGCTTACTGTCAGGATCCGGCTTGAACGAATTCCACAGGAGCTGATGCTGGTCCCACAGACCCTCACTAGGAGTTCACCTCTCAACCCTAAAGTAAAGCTGAGCTGAGAACCCCAAGAAAGGGAAAGGGGAATTTGGATAAAATAACAACGGAGACACTGCAGCCCTGCAACCGTCTGGTAGGCTCTGGTATCTGTAGTAAACACATACACTTAGTTACTTATACATTAGTGTAGACTTCTCATCTTAAATTATTTTGGAAACAACTCTAACTTCTTTACCTCTTAAACCTCCGTTTAAGACTTAGAGGTTAATTATCTGCATGGAGTATAGAACAATTGTAGTACTTTAGAGCATATTGTCACTAGCCATTCAAGTCTCTTTAGAATCCTAAGTACTGACTCTTGCAAGCAGTTCACAGACTTAGATATTCTTGTTTGCTCATTAAGAACATTAAACTCTGTGGAGATTTGAGTTTCAAATGCTTTTAAAAAACAATGCAGTCTTTTCTAATGAAGTATTGAATTCCTTTTGCGTGAAGGTTACTTAAATGAAACTCGTTAACTTTCTTGAACGCTGCTGCTCCTGCGTTTGCGTGTGAATCTTTCCTTTTTACAAGTGCAAACGTTTTGGGATGAAAACGCGAATTCACAAGGCGTGAAAATTGTCCTTGCGCTGAAAAAAAAAAATCACACGCGCACTGTATTAAAGAGAAAACACGTACACGCGCTAAAAGCACACGCACACCTTAAATAATTCACGTATGCGTGTAAAACGTGCACGCGATTAAAAATCACACGCGCACCGTAATAAAGAGAAAACACGTACACGCGCTAAAAGCACACGCGCACCTTAACTAATTCACGTACGCTTGTAAAACCTGCACGCTTGTAAAACCTGCACGCAATGAAAAACCACACGCAACGTAAAAAATGCACTCGCGCTCTATCGCAACCAAACACCAGCAGTCGTACGCAACGTCACTCACGCGAAAATTGTACACGCGCTAAAAACAACTTGCGCTCTGTAAAAATGGGCTCGCGCTCTATCGCTCTGCATACCCGCGCGCTTCCATAATGACGTTGCTGAAGTCACGAGGCCTCACGCGCACGCTAAACAGTCTTGAAACACTTTCCATGTAATTTATAACCTTAAAACATGCGCCCAGTCTTTACACTTGTCTGCTTACTGTATTTAAACTGTAAACTTCTCTCAGTTAATTTTAAACTTCTTAACACTTTTAACTTCTTATTAGAAAAGTGGAAATTCTCTGTGAAAATCTTTAAGCTTTAAAAAGAACGATCCCACCTGAGGTCTTCTTGTTCACTCTGGCTCAGCAAACGATTCTCTTACTTCTCTGGTAAATCCTCTGAACTCTGAAAGGCCTTACTTAAGGAGCTTCACAAATGTACAACCAGCCACTGAATTTCTTCAGATGATAGGCAGTTTAGAATCTTGCTCACCTCACAAGAATCAAACCCATTGTCCTTTCCACCAACCAGGCAAACCAAACATATCATTGTTCCTTTAACCAATCAGATTAAGTTTCTTTCTCTCCATCTTGACTTGGGCAAGCACAATGTTAATTCTATGTACAAACTCTTTCTGACTACTACTCAGCCAATTCTATGTACATACTCTTTCTGATTACTAATCCAGCCAGCCCCGACAGATGTACATACTCTTTCTGATTACTAATCCAGCCAGCCCTGACACTTACAAGAGGTTTAATAGTTCTACATTAGATACAATAGTCCCCATACCTCGGTTTGAATGACATCAATCCTTGCAATTGGAAGGGCACAGATATACGGCAGCCATAGAAATGGACACAGTGGGCACAAGATTCAAAGTTAGCTGGTAACATTACCCCTCAATAAAAGCAAAGAATACCGAAAGCATGTTACGCTCCTGTGGTGGAAAATGGCATATGTAAACAAAAACTGACCATGCACTACATCATTCCCAGATTCAAGGTCAAAACCGCGAGAAATAAAACCAAAGACATGATCAACCATGTCCAGATAGGTACACAATTATGCAAGGGTGCAGTCAGCTGTGACAAGATGGAGCAAAGGAGGTGGACGGGGGAGCAAGGGTAGGACAGTATTGTCTCAAAAGCAATATTGAAGAACCCTGTGCCGTGGGTTGGGGAGTGCTTTATTGTGACGTGCAGACAGCATGTACGCCAATCAGAAAATAGGTTGGAATTTGCAATATTTAACTTATCCAGACAATCTTCCAGGTTCTGAAAAATAGTTGAAGAGATTCGAAGTGCCACTATTCCTGCCAGTACAAGTCTGAACTCAGTATTTTGCCAGACCTAAACTCTTAAAGGCAATGTACTCTGAATGGAGACCAAACAGCTCAATAATGGCATGTCCACCCAAAAGCCAAAGCAAAGAGGAAAAACAAGGTTCATGCGCCAGGATACTTTTCAATAGACTCTGCAAGCGGATGTGTCATCTACAATGTGCAGGCTTTAACTGAACAGACTAGGACTGGCTCTTTGGGGAATAAGCGCATTGCCAATACGAAATCGAACTTCCGGCGGTCTGTCTCATTTGGTACTGCATAGGCCATTTTCTTTTATTACTCATTTAAATTAACACTAGCAAAACATTTGTGTGTTTTATTTTCTTTGAGGCAGGCATCTCTGGTGCAGGTGTTAATTGACAACTTCAGGTTGAGTCATACATGCTGTACAGGTGCCGCCAGTCCAGCTCAACATTGATATAAATATTCCAACTTGCTATACCAGGCTCGTACTGCACTTTTGTGCTGTTATGCATGTTCAGCAGGCCCACCTTGAAAATACCACGTGCCATAGGGGCAATTTGAGCCAGCAGAGACTATAGAGAGCCAGCCATGGCTAGCCTGCCATGTAGCAAAAATCACTGCCTACCCCAAGACTGATGGTGGCCATGCAACACTGCATTCCTGTCATGTGAAATCAAATGTGTGCCTCCAAATTTAAAACAAGGCGAGTACCAGTTCAACACTCCCAGGATTGGCTGCTTCAAAACATGCAGGAATAGCTGTCAAATATCATCTGCTTGTCCTTGTATTAATGACAAAATATGGACAACCTTCCACACTGAGTTTAGGATGTTGTGCTATTTGTATGTTGTGCTGTGCACATCACCATAGCGGTCTTAGAGTGCTGGGCCGTGTAAGTGTTGAGGTGGATTGTGATGTTGCCCAGGGTGCCAGCTAGACCGTGGTCTGTGGGGTGAAAAGGAAAGGAGTGAGGAAAAGAGGAAGAATGGGAAACGTCAACGAGACAAAAATGTACAGACAGACTTGTGCGACTGGGTCATGACCATGTAAGGAGGCCTGGGGGATATGGACCTTGTGTAGGCAGCCTATCAGCGTGTCTACCAGAGCCGGAGTAAAATAGTTTAGGAAGGCCCAGACTCTGCCGCACTGGAGTGTGCACTGTATGTGACTGCTGGTACCATCGTCCCTTCCACAATACCTACCAGCTTCTATTTTGGCTAGAGTTCTCTTGTCTTTTTCAGAAACACCATTAGCAGAATGCAGCTGGATACAATCAAGAAACCAGAGAGGGGAATGGAATAGAGATTAGACATGGAACATGCTGTTATTTTACCTGCCAGAAAGGGATTAGACACCAACCGCATGATCCACCAACCCTGGACGGAACCCAAGGGAATGGTGGAGCAGCAGAAAATGCAGGGGGGGCACAAAGCTCACCAGCAAAGGAAGAAAGCCACCAGGAAAACTGGCAACCTGAGCACGTGGCTGCCACCCCAAAAATGTACACTATGAAGGTGGTGGGGCTAAAAGACTTCTTAAAGCCTTCCAGAGGAAGTCCCAACCTTCAGAAGGATAGCTTACCCAGAGATTTGCCAGGTGGAGAATGTGACCAGGGAGTCCAATGGTAGCCAGGAGAAAGTGGGTAGAATGTGCTATAAAAGCACAGTTATCACAGAGAAGATTGACAGATGTTTGGTTGAGGTCAAGTGGAACAATGGTGGACCAAGATGCCAGGCTGCAGACACACACAGCGCTGAGGAGACAGTGGCAGTGTTCTTTAGTCAAAAATATTTTTTATAGATTTCAATACAGACAATTTAGGACAAAAAGCACTCCATTATTAACTTCCTGCAACAGCCTCTGCATATGGCTGAGACTCTTGTGCACTGATTCCCTATCCCCAACCGCCCCCTAAATCAGAGCTGCAAGGAATCGGCTCATCCATATACAACCACAATCAGATATGGACCACCTTCTAGCTCCCCGGGCAGTAATCATTAAGAGGGAGAATTGTATGTTTCAAACAAGCTCAAGGTACTCATTCTGTGGGGGCATGTATCCACCCTACAGTCCTAAATCATACATTTTCTTTTATAAATGCTGAATTGCTATCAGAGAGATTCACAGTCATTTTCTCTATGGCCATTATCGACCGCAACCTCATGCACCATAACTGAATTCTGGCAGATCCGTAACCCAGCAATGTGCCAGCATTACCAGTTTTGCCGTCAAAAGCATTGTCGTGATTATTTTCCTTTTTCTGGCATAAAGGGGTAGACCCCCTTTGACCGATCTCCCCAGCAGAACACTCCCCAGGTCGAAAGGGAAATTCTGCTCCCTCACTAGTGACACATATGCCCGAACATACACCCAGAAGTGGACTATTCTAGGGCACTCCCACCAAACATGCAGTAACGTGCCCCTTCCCCCCACAATCCCGATATGTTCTTATTTGCCCTATTAAGGAGTGACTGTGTAACATACCACCTATATGACCTACATTACTCACCTTAATCGTATTTCTGGTGCTTTTATCCGATTAGATTCACATGCTGTGCATACAGTCCGACATCTAGTGGTAATTGCGGAGTACTGCATCTTTCTTTTGAAGATCGAAAAGGGACGTCGACGTGGGTGTGACTATAACACTATCCTTAATGTGGTGTGAAGTGTACCCAAAATCCATCACGCGTCCATCTGACCGGTTGTTTATGTTCTGCCATGAGGGAGCCTTCTCGAATGCATGAGTACAGACGAAATGAAAGTGTAAGATGTGTATGTTCCTTCTACAAGCACCAGAAATACCATTACGGTGAGTAATGCACGTTATCTGATGCCTGTGAATATGCTTAGAATCACATGCTGTGTATATACTTGCGAGCAGTACACCAGGAGATGCTGGTGGGATGTGTGAAGGAACAGTAGCAAAGAGATGTCTTAGCACCACTTGTCCCACCTGAGAAACAGACTTTGTGTGTCTAAGCACTAATGCTGAGTGAAAGTGTTAACAGAACTCCAGGTAGCTGCTTTGCAAATAGAATCAAGAGGGACCATTTGCAATAAAGGCTATAACTCTTGTGCCTCGAGTAGAATGTGATCTCGGCATAAAGGGTAAATCTCTTTTAGCAAGAGAGTAACAGTGTGATGCATTTAACAATCAATTTAGATATGGCCTACTTCTACTAGTAGGAAGACAGAAGGAATAAGTTACTTACCTGTAACTCCGGTTCTCCAGCATCGGTATCTTTCATAGATTGCTGTGACTATTCCCCATCGTCACGCTGGGAATCCTCTGTAAAATTGAGCAGTTTACGCTTAAACTGAAAACTTTCAGTCCGTTTTGCACTCTATTACAGTCATTTTGGATAATACTGTCCATAGCCAATAGGAACCCCTCCTTTAGCTCCTCCCCCGTTGGCCATCTTCAGATGTTGGCAAGCGCACGTGAGTGGTAGTAAGAGCCAAAAGACTAGTCATGCAGGGTAGACAGGAGGGTCGCATGTGAATCTATGAAGGACAGCAATGCTGGAGAACTGGAGTTACAGGTAAGTAACTTATTCCTTCTCCAGCATTGGATCTTTCATAGATTCACATGCTGTGAATAGATTACAAAGCAGTATTATCACAAACATGGGGCGGAGGCAAGCTCCCAGCATAACTTACCACTGGAGAACTACTAACCTCACGCAAAATGGTTCTGCAGAACAGATTGCCTGACTCTAGACTCTTTCAGAATCTCTATCGACACAGAAGAACCTGGTGAATGTATGCACGTATCTCAGGTGGCTGCACGGCAGATGTCAGGCAGGGGGATTCTGGAGAGAAAAGCAGTAGTTGATGGCAGAAAGAGACGCAGGCTGCAATCCACCTTGAAATGAAGGACTTGGAAAGAGCCTCCTCTGGCCCGAAGGTCCGAATAAAATAAATAGCTGATCCATTGTACGGAAAGACTTAGTACGTGCCACACAGTACTTGAGGGTGCACACAACATCCAGCGTGTGCAGGGTTCGCTCTGCTAAAGATGGTGTGCCAAAAAATACTGTCAAAACCAGATGCTGATTAAAATGGAAAGAGGGTGGCACCTTTGGCATAAAGTTTGGGTAAGTATGCAGAATAGCCTTGCCCTTGTGAAACGTCAAGTAGGGCGGCTTGGATGAAAATGCCTGGATCTCACCCACTTGCCTGGCTGATGTGATGGCCACCAAGAAAGCCATTTTCCAGGAAAGGTGTTTAATGGATGCTTGGTGCATAGGCTCGAAGGGTGGCCTAATGAGCCTTGCAAGTAGCACATTTAGCTCCCATGACGGAGCAGGGCGACGGACAGGTGAAAAAGATCAGGACAGCCCACGCAGGAACTGCTTCACCAGCTGATGGGACCACAGAGATGGCAACCCTGGGCAGCGGCTGTACCTGGAGATCGCCGCCAGGAGCACCTTAATGAAAGAATGAGTCAAGCCAGACTGGGCTAGCGACAACAGATAAGGCAACAGGTCTTCTGGCCGAATGGTTTGCTGTCGCAGTCTATGGTTCCTGCAACATAGTTGAAATCTTTTTTACTTGCTTTTGTAGCACTTCAAGGTGGACAGAGCTCTTGCTCTGGTTAGGACCGCCTGCAAATCTTGTGGAAGGGACAGAGCCACGAATTCTAAGGACACAGGAGCCAGGCCGTCAGAATGAGAGAGGCTGGGTTGTGGTGCAGCACCGCCCCCTGGTTCCTGGAGAAGAGCTATTGGTGCGGGGACAGGTCGATCAGCGCCACTGGCGAGAGGGCAAGGACGGAGTACCAAAACTGTCTCGGCCACGAATATTAGTTTGCACTGATATGGTCTGAAGGTGTGTAGGACTCGAGGCACCAGAGGAATTGGGGGAAATGCATACGGAAATGTCCCCTCGAATGGAAACTCAAAAGGCGCCCCCAGGCTCTACGGGTGGAGAAAGCAGCAGGCAAGTCTTGCAGTGACTGTTGTCATAGGTGGCAAAAAGGTTGATTTCTGGAGTGCCCCACGTCTGAAACAGGTGAAGCTGATCATCGTGCAGCTCCCACTGGTGACAAAAGTGTACCTCCCTGCTGAGGAAGGGTCTAACAGAGTGTTCTGAACACCCGGTAGATGAAGGGGGATGAAAAACATGCTGTGCTGCAGAGCCCAGTGCCACAGAGCTTGGGCCTCTCTGGAAAGCTGTGGGACCTTGTCCCTCCCCGCTTGTGGACATAAAACATTGATGTTGTGCGTCAGTGAAAACCCAAACCACCTACCCTGTCAGGAGGGGGAGGAAGGATTTAAGGGCCAAAAAGATCTCCCGTAGCAGGTTGATGTGTTGGCTCTTTTTTTTTAAAAAAAAATGTATTTAAAATATTTGTTTTTAGTGTAAAACACCTTTACAAAATCACTTCATTAAAATATATTTTTGATAACAAATACAACAAGTATAAAGAAAAATTAGGCTTATATCTGCTCATTATAAAACATGTAAACCTACATTGTACCAAATGAATTTCCCTCAATACATAGTTCATCAGTTAGTGTTTGATCTAGTTCATAAAACACTCTTTTTCCATTTCTTTTCTAATATGCTTAATCAGGCGTACCGTTGCTATTATGGCCGTATTACTCGCTCCCCACATGCAGTGTTTCCAAATACAGTTTCTTGCGAAAATCGTGTTGGCATCTGTAAATTCTTTCAACATGATTACTCGTATATTTTCAAAGTAGGGACAGTATAAAAAAATAAAAATAAATGTTTCAGCGATTCTTTGCAGAATCTACAATCCTGGTCACTTCTCACATTTTCATCATTATTCCAATATCTTGTTCTTACTTTGGTGTGAATTAGATCCATTCTGAATAACATTCTACAAATCATTTTATCTGGACATAACAATAGGTATTTCAAGCGAGGACTTTGGGCGTGAATAAATCCTGCATATTCTTCAAAGGATGTATATGAACGAACTTGTATTATGCATTCTACCCAGTCACATTCAAATAGTTTTTTGTGTTCTGTACGTTTGCATCCAAGTCATCCACTCTCCTATTGATTTTCAACAGGAGATTGTCCATTCTTTCTTTAAATTTTAAATATTGATAGGGGATGATTCTGGGTTAGCATTTTGGCAAATTCTATATAAATCAAATTTCGCGGCAGATCTAGCATCTTCAGATAGAGTGAAAGTAAACGCCAATGATAGCATGCTGCTAAAGATGTTATACCCAGTTCGTGTCTTAGGATGGCATTTGGGAGACTATGAGGCAAACCTAGGGCATTTTTCCATAGTATTCCTTGTATACGATTGAGACAAGGTCCCAGGTCTACTAGATTTAATTCAACCCTGTATAATAGAATTGCTTCTACTTTCTTCCCATAATATATGTATAGGGGAATCAAGGAGAAGGTACAAAATTTATGGTATATCATTTTCATTTGCCCTTTAAGAGTTCGCATTTTCTCCATCAATAGATCTTTAGCTTTTTTTAAGGAGGTATTATTGGAGACCTTATAACCCAAATAGAGCATTTCTGAAACAACGTTTATCCATGTTGTTCCAATAGTCCACGTAAAGTGGCATATTTTCTTTCGATTCGCAAAAATCATGATGTTAGATTTCTGTGGGTTAACTTTGAGATTGTTATTGTTGCAGTACGACTGAAAACTCTCTAGTTTTGCCTGCAGTCCCGCCTGTGTTTTATCGAATAGAAGTATGTCGTCTGCATAGGCTAACCATGATAACTTAAGGTTACCTAATCGTACTGCAAATGAGTCATTTTCATTCCAGATCATGTCCAAGTCAGCCATATATAAGTTAAATAAAATCGCTGCCAGATTACATCCTTGTTTCACCCCAATCCAACTAGGGATAGCATCCGTTAAGGTTCCTTCACAAGTTATTCTCACCTTAAAATTTGTTTTGTGGTGAAGCATGGAAATCAATGTTACTAGGTGTCTTGGAAAATTGGCATTTAGCATTTTTTTCCATAAGATTTCTCTTATAACACAGTCGAAGGCCGCTTTGAGGTCAAGAGAAGCAACAAAGATGGGACTTTGGTCAGGTGTTTTACAAGATGCAATCAGGTGAGCCAGGACACTTGCATTCAATGTAGTTCCCATTGCCTTCCGAAATCCCACTTGTGCTATGCTTAGACAATCGGTGTTACGAATCACTGTCTCAATTTCTTGCAACAACAATATGGAAAAGATTTTGGCAGACACATCCAACAAGACTATTGGCCTAAAATTATTCGGGTTGTCAATGGTTCCTTTTTTATGTATAGGTATTATTATTGATGTACGCCATGAGGATGGAATTGATTTGATGCAAAATATCGTCTGAAAGTTTTGTAAAAGTATTTGTGCCCAAAATAAGGGATCATCTTTAATGACACACATGGGGTAAGCCATCAGGCCCCGCACATCTAGACGCTTTCAACTTATTTATCGCATACAGTATATGTCTTTCATGACCCAAGGACAAATAGCTGGAATATTTCCCATCCTGGGTGCTTTTTCTAAATGAGAAAATGCCACCGGCATAGTATATTTATGTAGGAAAAAGGAAGTCCATGATGCTCCATCAATAGCCGCTTTGAATTCTAGGTTTTGGTCTTTGTGGTTACCTCTTAGATGTTTCCATATGTCTCTAGTGTTACGTTTACATAACATTCTTACCATATTTTTGTTTTGTTTCAATAACTTGTTGGCACAAATTCACGATAGATCGATTTTTAATTGCATAATTATTTTTTTTTATATTTGTAAAATCAATCGCTTCATGGAGCATAAGTGACTTCCTTATTTTCCTTATTTCACTGTTTTTTTGCATTTAAGCTCAGAGATCTCCATTGAGCCTGGGGCCTTTACATATTTATTTGGGTCTTGAGCTGTTTGCTCGTTAGCTATAGAAGTTATATGACCTGATATCATATTTAGATTCCATTGCATAATAGCATCCATCTCCTTTGGTATCTGTTTATTGCTTGTCCATAGGTCTCGATTGACAAGGAGGATATTTTCCTACAAGTATGTTGGTTCCAATTAATAGAAAGCCTTGCTCTGTTGCTTTGAATCAATATTAGCGTAGGGTCACATGCATGTTTGACATAGCTACATCTCATTAAGGAGTTAATCATTAAGTGGTCTCCTACTGCAGGATCCAATGTGCAAGAGGGAGAAATCCACCCAGACAAAGTTTTGGAACCTATCAAATAATCAATTTGTGAAGAGGATGAACCTCTTTTCCAAGTATATGTCTCATGAGTAGCATCCGGTTCAATGGGATAAGTCATAACTTTCTAAATATTGAACCCACTTGTCACCCTTTTCATATGTGTTTCTAGTGTGTGTTTCCAATTTTTGAGTAATCTTAAGTTCTGGAACAGGTGCAAGCATAGCGTTAAAATCACCCCCAATCAAGATTTCTGCGTGTGGGGATTTTTCATATGCCTCTTGTAGAACTACTTCAAATTTTTCGCAAGCTTGTATAAATGACATATTAGATGGGTTCCAATAAAGTGATATTAAAAAGACATTAGAATTGTAAAACTAATCTATTGTCACATCTACCAATAGCAACAGATCTGAGTGGTAGATATGATTCACCTTAAAAGAAAACACATTGTTAATGAGGATAGCTAATTCCCCTGCTGGTCTGCCACCACCTCCAACTACTGCTTGGTGTACAATAGAGGTATAGCCATCAAATTTATTTTCAAACATCGACATGGTTTCTTGGATCAAAAAGATATGTGGCAACATCTCACCATGAGCCTGTCGTAGCCACCTCTTAAGATTATTGAAGCCACAGCAGTTCCACTTGATGATTCTCAAGTCTTCCAATTATGAAGGTGCTTGCGTTAAACTTATTGTGGATCCAGCTTTTATCAAAGGTTCTAACCAGGATAACCCATTGAGTACCGTGGTAAGAGAAGCTAAATGTTCCAACATTTGTTTAGATATATCTGTGTTGGAAGTAACTTGGTTTGTGTTAATTCCCAAAGTTGGCATTGTTGGTGGTTGGAAGTCAAGAAAATCCATTGCCTCCTCTACTGCATAAAATGCGTACAGTTCCAGCCCTAGCATCATTAGATCAGATTTATGTTCCCAGAGTAACTTAGCAATGATAGGAGAAAGCAAGGTCGAGAGCATTTGATTATTATTTATATTAGATAACTGGATACTTTCAATATCATCGGAAACCAAATTTCTTAAAGGAAATATTTTGTAGATGGATTTCATTAGAAAGGAGCGATTGATCCTTTCTTTTCCATTGGTATTAGGATCACTTTGCGAACCAATTGTGGTTTTTATAGCCTCTGGAATTTTGTTGAATGCTATTAGAGTAGCATCAATGATGGTCAAGGGCTGAGAAATTACTTCATTCTCTGCAGTTCCCGGTATTCTATTATTTGACAACAGATTAGTTTCTTGCATATGACAGATAGATGTTAAGTTGCTTGCATCTTGTGGGACTCGTGGTATTATAGAACTATTTTGTGTTTGAATTTGCATATTTGTGGTTTTTCTTTCCAAATTATTCCCATCACTAATTTGCACAAAGTTGCTTATAAGTGTTGGCGCTTGCTTGTTTAGCATGGCTTCAGTTACATTGGGTACTTGTTGTTCTGTCAAATTCACGTGAATTTCAGCACGTGTTTGTACCAGCGTTGGCATTGTCAGGTCTTGGTTCGTCAAGGTATTTAAAACTGCTTCCTTGCTCGTAATGAGGGTGATTTTACATATTCCAGTTGACTTTCTGTTCTTTCTATATTGTCAGTTTTTTTTTATTGTGCTTCGGGAAAATATGCTTTCATTTTTGTTTGTATTGCTTGTACCACCTTGTTTTCTTCCTGGATCGAAGATTCATCTTTTTTCTCCCATATGCAGTTCTCATTCATTTCTTGTGGAGGTGCAATACTATCTTACTTTCCTCGTTTAATTGACTCAGGTTTAAGGCATAGTCATCAGAATTTGTAGGGGTAGGTTGTTTTTGCGTTTTGCCTTTCTTTGCAATTTCATGGAGATTTTTTTTATCTCCATGCTGTCGTCTCAACTTTTTTCTTGTGCCTTCTTTTTAACGCTCTTTGGTAATTTTTTCTTGCTCTTCTCGATATACGATATACCCCTTCTACTGAGTTAATTGTGTTCTCTCCTTCGTCAGTTATTTTTTCCAGCTCTAACTCCTTATCGATTATTTCTACTATCGTTGAAGGACTATCAGGAGAATCATTCTGTATTTCTTGCTCTGGTTTTAGTGGTATCTCCAATTGGGAGTTTTTGTCATAATGCAATTGAGGATTGGTTTGATACACAAATTGTTCCATCTGTAACAGTCATTCATGTTGTGCTTTGGCAATTTCCATGAAATCAATTTGCTCTCCATTACCTTGCATGTATGTGGTTTCAGCTTGTTGACTTGCCATGGTTGCATAGGATTTGGGAACTCCATGGTGCAGTAATGAATCGTTATTTGTTTGTGTCCCTATGGAATTACAAACAAGTGACTTATATGCACTGTATTCTTGTTCAAGTGTTAGCTCCTTACTTGTGGGGCGTTCTGAATGAAATTTGTGGCAAGTTTCTTGTGCAAGGATATATCCTTCTACTTTGCATAATTTTTGGGAGTTAAGCGAGATGTTGTTTTGTATCTCCCTCAGTAGAATATGTGTAAGGTCATGTCCCTTGTCTAATAGGTTAAGGATTCTTGTTATTACTGGAAAGCCATGCGTTTCTATCTCTAAAGCTTCCGAAGCTTTCTCTCTGCCTGCGCTGAAGCCTCCAATGAGGGATTGTTGCTAAATACAGGGAATGAGGTTTGTATATAGCCTGGGGGATCCCTTTCTGATGAAGCCATTTGTTTCCTTCCCAATATTACAGTTGGTGAGCTAGTCGCTTGATATGGGATTTTGTCATTGGATTCCTCCCCCTTTTGGAAGAAGCTGTGTGATAGGTTATTATGCTCTTGCGTGTCTAACTTGTGAAAATGGACATGTTCTCTAAATTGCCCAAATATGGATACTGGTGTCAAAGGGCCCAATGAAAGAAGTACTCTTATCTAAGTCAGCTACAATCACTGGGGCTAACATGGATATATCTGCAGCAGGCATAAAACTTTTCTCTCGCATGTCTACAACGTGTGTGTTATTATTTTCTTTTATTATTTTTTTTTGGCAAATGGATCATGGGTAATATTATTAATCTCTTTCAGCGAGCATATTGCGATATGTTCCTGAGTCTCAGCATTTGAATTCAATTCACCCATATTGTCAGCAGGTTGGCTTGACATTGAAAGAAATTATGGTTTTTGTTTAGGAAGACTTACCGTTTTTTTTTGTGCTAATGGGGTTTATGCCCAGAGGCTCTTGTAAATCAGGTTCCTTAATTGTTTTTCCATTACGCAGTGTGATTTCCATCTTTCTTTTAGCCCTTTACTAAACGCTAGTTACAGTATTTTCTATGTTTTAGATCACTCAAATGCGGGAACTCTTAAGCCGGCAAATGCGTTGGTACACGTGTTATGGATTAGAGCCGTCTAACATTGCTTTTAAGGAAACCACCAATACATGTAAAGAAAAGAAAGATTAGTCACCCCACCAGACCCTGAACCACGAACTGCGAACAGCTAACAGTACTTCAATGTACTTCGCAGGTGCGCGCGCAGGTGCGCTGGGACCAAGGGTTAAGTAGCACAGAGAAAGAAAGCGTCACCACGCCAGGGGGGCGGGTACGCGTGCGAGAGGCGCACCTTGGAGAAGAAAAGGAAACAAAAACAAAGAACGTATAAGTACACGTTTGTTTTCACATATTACAACTAAGCAAGTATGCATGGGGCTGTGGTCAATGTTGCTGAGAAACCACAACGTGCATATCCATTTCTCACAACGTGCAGATGTCCAATGGGATCTCAGTTTTTATATGTGAGAGGATTGGGTACAACGTGCAAAAGTCAAAATCAGTAGTCCGCGCATGAGCCGACAAAACAAATCAGTCACCTCTTTTCCTTATCCTAGGTCAGGCGGCGGGTGTCACGTTTAAATACCTACTCCTCAATCTCAGAGGCAAGTTGAAGGTGCTGTGTTCATAACAGAAGCCGGCACTCTGCGGGTAATCAGACACACGTCCACCATCGTCTCCTGCCAGCTAACAGTACTTCAATGTACTTCGCAGGTGCGCGCGCGGGTGCGCTGGGGCCAAGGGTTAAGTAGCACAGGGAAAGAAAGCGTCACCAAGCCAGGGGGGCGGGTTCGTGTGCGAGAGGCTCACCTCTTTTCCTTATCCAAGGTCAGGCGGCAGGTGTCACATTTAATGACCTCCTCCTCAATCTCAGAGGCAAGTTGAAGGTGCTGTGTTCATAACAGAAGCCGGCACTCTGCGGGTAATCAGACACACGTCCAACGTCGTCTCCTGCCAGCTAACAGTACTTCAATGTACTTCGTAGGTGCGGTGGGTTGGCTCTTTTCTCCATCCGACCAAAGGCCGCTGGTGTGTTGGTCCTGACCTTGCGCCCTGCATCAGATGTTCTCTCACTGGCCACCAGCGAAGACTCCAGCTGAAACCCAGCGTAGGGGCAAAGTGGTCGTCCCAGGAGCCGGAGGCTTGGATACAATGGTGATCAACGGGATGCAGGACAGCAGCATCCGAGCAGTTGCGGATTGGTGTCACTTGGGTGCCGCTGAGCTAGTGCTCCTTTTCCAGAAGAGCAGCCACCCTATCGTTCAAGGGCCTGGCTGTGCAGGTGTCGAGTCTTGCTCAGAGATGGAGTGCATGCTGCAATGGGGAAAGTTGATGGAGAAACCCAGTCATTGTAGACACTGAATGGAGGTTGCGGTGTTGGCCTCTGCCAGCGGATAGGAGGGGGCTCTCACCAACCAGTCGTCTAGATATGGGTAGACGTGGATGCCCTCCGTCTCAGGTGCGCCACCAATGGTGCCAGGCATTAGGTAAACACTGGCGGAGCAGGCCGAATGGAAGGGGTCCGAATTGATAGTGCTCTCCTGCCACCACGAAACGTAGGTAGCGCTGGTGTGAGCGGAGAATAGGGATGTTAAAATAGGTGTCCTCGAGCTCGAGGTACGCCAAGAAATCTCTTTGTTAGTTTGGACACCTGTTGCAGTGTGACCATGCAGAACTTCTGTGCCTTGAGGAACTTGCTGAGCACCCTTAGATCAAGTACGGGCCTTCACCCCCCTGTCTTGTTGTGCAGTGATTCTTCACTCACTAGGAAGTAGCGGCCGTAGACTACTTTGCCCACCATTCCCTAGCAGGCGAAACCCAGTATCTGCGATGTCCACTGAGACCGTTATGGCATGGTTTGACGCGAATTCACCCTCATGGAAGATGTCCATGGCCTACCATTTCTTGTCTTCAGGAAGAAATTCTAGCAGGGGACCCATTTCGTACCATAGTTCATGGTCGTAGCGTGCTAGCATGGCAATTGCATTTGCTGCCTTGATAGTCGTGGCTGTGGTGGCAATAACCTTCTTTCCGAAGGCGTTGAGGCGTTTGCCTTCCTTATTCAGAGGGACAGAGGAGGTGGACGATTGGTAAGCCGACCTTTTCCTGGCTGCTGAAGAGACAAGTTGTGGTGTGGGTTGGGTGCAGAGGCAGGCAGCAGCGCTCTCCGGGGCCCGGTACTTTTTGTCAAACTGGTCCTTTTTTACCACGGCAGTAGTAGGATGTGCCAAGGTGACTAGGCCATCTTCCCAGAGGTCTTCTAACAGCAGCTTGGACATTACATATTTCCTGCGCTGCTCTCTGCGCTGCTACATCACGCTCTCTTTTCGCTGCCAAACATCTTGGCCGCTCTGGAAATGAGCGTGTGAAAGGCCTCCACCTCATCCGGTGGCGAGCCCTTGAGCAGAATGTCATCTGGTTCCCAATCACCTCTGACGAAATAATCAAAATTGATCTGTGAAGGACGAATGCGTGTCAGCCACGTCATCCAACTGGTCAGGATCAGTGTCAGTCCGAGTGTCCGAAAGCCTTTGTGGTACTGGCTGGTGTCCACCCCTTCTGGACATATGCATGAGCACACCTATGATGCATTGAAACCGGGGCTGCTGCAGGCAGCCGTTGTAAGGTTGCCACCAGTGTGGTCAAGATAGATAGAATGGCAAGTGAAATTTTTGTGGCTGCAGTACTGGAGCTTGCTGCATTACAGGCAAACTGCCCTGTGCCGAGGATGAATACAAAGGAGGTAAAGGTAGCAATCTGATCAGGAGTACCTCACACAGCAGTGAACTTGATTGCCTTCTGGGAGACGTTGTGCATGGTGGCTACAAATGATGGTCTCAGCCAGACCCTCCGATAGCGAAGGACTTGGATAGGATACACAGTACCTGCAGGCAACACAGCCACTCCAACGTTAGGGTATGAAGCCCGTGGACAAGCTGTTAAAGCTAACACTGTGCTGGCATGGGTGTCAGCAACATTCATCACAATGGCATTGGTAACCACCCAACGAGAAGGTGCACATTTTGCCCCAGCGAGGGAATAGCAGCCATGGATGTAGATGCTGTCAAGGTTTTCAATGATGCAGTCGTCGACGGTTTGTGTATACAATGTAGTAGTTCTAGTCGTGGCCGATGGCAGCTTAGTCGGCGGGATGCCAGTGGACAGCATCAACTGCTTTGGGGTAGACGACCTGGAGGAAGGCCTGGTCATCAAAAATAACGTACTTGCCTCTGATCACGACGACAGGCCAGCTTTTGAAGCTGAAGGCAAAGAGTGGCCCCCAGATTTGGACGTGGACTTAGATGATGTGGCCTTGGCCTTCCTTCCCTGTCGGCACCTCTTGGGCACAGACCTTTGGAGAAGAACGGTCCTTGTACAAGGATCTTGGTTCATCGCCTGAGGTCTCCTTGGGTCTCCTTTTGCTAGTGGCCTGGAACTTGTGCCGGCTGGACCTCTTAGCAGAGGTGGTTCGGTGTGCCGTTCTGCCGTGTCGTAACAAGGCACGACTCCATACTGAAGCGGAGTCGGAGGTCCTGCCGGCGTCCTCGAGCCACGCGACAAGACGATAATCTCACACCGTCAAGTTTGAAAACGACTGCCAGATTTCGCAGTCCTTGATAACGTGGTGCGGATTAAGGCAGTAGAGGCAGTTGTGGTGATCCTCCACATAGACGTTCCAGTCCACAGCGGGCACAAGTGATGAACAGGCTCTTCCTTGTGGATTCAGTCACCATGAGGTAGGCCCAACTGCGATTACCGGCGGCGGGAACGGTCTATGGAGCTCATACTATCACTGCGCATGCCGGTCATCAAGTGGACGTCAAAATTATATATATTTTTCGTAGAAAGATGTGAAAATGTAAGTTTAATCATAGAAATGTTGAGGAGAAGACTTTTCTGAAGACTGTCGACAGGGTGGGGGGGGGCGCTAAGGGAGGTGTTCCTATTGGCTGTGCGCAGTATGACCCAAAAGGACTAATCTAGCACAAAAGTGACTGAAAGTTTTCAGTTTAAGTGTAAATGCTCTATGTTACCACAGCATGTGAATCTATGAAAGATCCAATGCTGGAGAAACAATTGGTTTGCCTTTCTTTGTGGTTTTGTTTTATCAAGGTAATATACCACTGCTCTTCTAACATCTAGTGTATGGGGGCTTCTTTCAGCTGCGTTCGTGGAATACTGAAACAAAGTTTGATGTTTGATGGATTGGTTCACATGGAACTTTGAAATGAATTTAGGTGCAAAGCGTAGGTGTGTGTGCAGTACCACTGTCTTTATGAATGGTAATAAATGGGCCTTGAAATGAAAGAACCTGCAGGTCACTAACTCTCCTGATAGAAGTAATAGCCACTAGGAAAACAGTCTTATAGGTGAGAGCCTTAAGAGTAGCCTTGTACATTGGCTCAAAGGGAGGTCCCATTAGTCTTGTAAGAACAACATTCAAGTCCCAGCCGGGAGTTGGGTTTGAAATAGAAGGGAGAAGTATTTTTACCCATTCCATGAATGCCTTAATTACTGGCATATTTCACCAGGAAACCTTGCTCTGAGATGCGGTGTACACAGAGAGGGCAGCAAGGTGGACCTTAAGAGAGTTGAAAACAAATCCTGAATCTAAGAGGTGGGTTAGATAAAGGACTATGGGGGTCATTATGACCCAGGCGGTAGGCGTTTAACGGGGCCGGTAGAGATGCCGGCCCCGTTAAACCTCTACTGCCTCATTCCGAGGTCCGCTCGCGGGACCCGCTAAGGACGCCTGGTTTTACCAGGAGTCCTTAGCGGGACCGGCGAGTGGCCCAGCATGCCAACAATGGGCTCGTCATTAACAGGCTCGTTGTTAGCATGCTCCCCATTCCCATTGAGGGGCTTGAAAGGGAATTGGGATGTACAGGGGTCGGCTTCCCTGAATGGGGAAATACTGGGCCCTCCAAGGTCGGAATGGCCCGGTAATTCCCCATTCAGGGAACCCGGACCTGGTACCCGGAATGGGGGTAGTAGCCATGCCGCAAATAGCAGCATGGCTACCTCCAAAGTCATAATGACCTCCAATATCTTTAGGAGAAGAGTCAAAAGGGTGGATGTTTTTAGTATTGCACCGGATGACAAAACGTTTCCATTTATTGGAGTAACCATGTCTGGTGTTAGGTTTCTGTGCTTCTCAAAGAATGTCCATGCATCTTTGAAGTAGTTGGAGGTGCCCAGACTATATAGGTTTGAGCATTTGAGGGCACCGGTATAGCATCTTCCCTTGGTCTTGTGACAGCATGTTGTATGAACAAGGCAGTTTCCTGGGTGGGGAAGACTGGCATTTTCATGCGATGAGAACCATGGCTGTGGAGCCCACATTGGTGCTACCAGGATCAGTGTGACTTGTTCCTGTTGCATCTTCTGAACTTTCCTGCTGAGTAGGAAAAATCGGTAGGGGGCGGGGGTGCGTAGGCAAATCTATTAGGACTGTTTGAGGGTATCTGGAAGCGTAATCTAGGCATTGAGTGTTCTGCTGAGTTGCAAACAAGCCGATGTCTGGATGACCCCATTCTGCAAAGATGTTGTGTAGAATGTGTTCTTGCAAGCACCACTTGTGCTCTACGGGTAGGTGCGAGTCTCTGCTGAGTATGTCTGCCAGAAGATTGTTCCCCCAGAACATGTTGTGATAGGAACATATCGTGTTTGAGTACCCATTTCCAAATGTTCTGAGACAGTTTGGAAAGCCCTGGGGAGTGAGTGCCCCCTTGTTTGTTTGTGTAGTAGATGTCTGTGGTGCCATCTCTAAGGACTAGAATGGTCTTCCCCTGTAGGTGTGTTTGAAAAGCTTTTAGGGCTAACACTGCAAGAGGTTCCAAAAGATTGATAGGTTTGGTTGCTACTGAGGAGACAATATGCTGTGCGATGTCTGTTCTTGGCGATGTGCTCCCCATCCGGACAGGGATGCGTACGTGTTGCGAGTGGCCTCTACTGCGAGGGTGGTAAAGGTTTTCCCCTTCAGAAGGTTTTCCCTTGACCACCACTGCAGAGACTGAACGAGGGCTGTCGAGATAACCACTAGATGGTCCCACTGACCACTTGCTGGACACAATTGGCTTGAGAGCCACTCCTGCATAGGGCACATGCGCAGACGGGCCTGAGGAAAGAGGAAGATGTAGGATGTCATCCCCAGCATCCACATGCCTTTCCGCAAGGTCACTCAATGACTGGCTACATACTGAGGGATCTGAAACTAGTTTTGTAATCCTCTCGTTGAAGCGGAAGACTAGGCAGTCTTCAGTTCAAATTAGTGCTCTTAAAAACTGTTTGACTTGACTGGGGTCCAGACTACTTTCTCGTTGATTGAGAACTCTAGGTTGAAAAGAAGATCTACAGTCTTTTGGGTGTTCTCCAGGCATGCCTGGTGCGAGTTTCCAGTTATGAGCCAGTCATTGAGATAATGGTACACAGGGATGGATTGCATATGCAGGTGAGCTGCTTCCACTGCTAGTGGTTTTGTAAACACCCTTGGAGCTGAAGCAATGCCGAAGGGGAGTACCTTGAAGTGACAGCAAGTATTCTCCATCTTGAACCGGAGGTACTTTCTGTGCACTGGCAATATTGAAATATGAAAGTATGCATCTTTCATATCCAAGGTGGCCATGTAACCCCCTCTGTTGAAGCATCGGGATTACCTTCTGCCGAGTTGTCATCCTGAACTTTTGAGGCTTGGCATACTTCCTAGGGTGAAAGTCTAAAACAGGGCACACGGTTAGATCTTTTTTGGGTACAAGGAAATATATTGAATAAATAACCTTGTTTACCAGACGATCTGGGACAACCTTGATTGCTCCCTTTTGCAGCAGGATCCGGACTTCTTCTAGCACGATGTGTAGATGTTCCGGCGACAGCTGTCTTCTCTTCGGTGAGAGGTATCGGGGTTGTTGCTGGAATTCTATGCAATAGCCGTTGCCAACTGTTTTGAGCACCCACTGATCCGAAGTGATGCTGTCCCATGCGTGGGTGAAAGAAGTTAATCATCCCCCTACCAGGGAAACATGGGAGGGGACCTACACCACCAAGTCTTTTGTTGGCTGGGAAGCATCTGGCTGCTGAGTTTCTCCCCCTACCCATGCCACGCCAAAATCCCTGTTGTTGAGGGGTTTGGAAACTGCTGGAAGTGCCCTGGCTGAAACACCAACAAGACCCTCCTGTTCATTAGGCACCTTGAGAGGATTGCCACAAAAGGAATGGCGGGTGTTAAAGACTCACCGTTGAAAAAAAGGCTTGGCCGAGATTTTGCTCAGTGACTTCAGAGTTTCGTGTTCTTTCTTTGCAATTATGAGGGCCGTCTTCAACAGCTTTATGAATAAGAGAAGCCTGTGTTTTGGGCTTGAAGCCAGAGGTTTTGAGCCATGCATGGCGCTTTAATAGGGTCCCGCCTGCTATTAACCCGTCCTGCTGTCTGTCCTGAATCAAGGATATTTTTTGGTATGTTCTGCATCATCTGACGTCGTCATTCACTACTGCCAGAAGCTGTGATAGAGTAGGCTCTGGAACATTCTGCAGGCCGTCTCGCTCTAGCCCCCACTGTACGTTGTTATAGCTAGCCAGGAGTGTTATTAGCTATACGAGTGCTGAAAGCAGCTGATGTGGCAATATGTTTTCCAAGAGCGTAAAGCTTCTTGCACTCCTTGTTGGGGGAGTGAGGGTGACTTGGATAAGGATCGGGGAACTCCTGCACTTTTTCTGGTGGTTGTCACACCATGGAGTCCAGCACAGCATGTCCTCTGATGTATGAAGAATCTGCGGGCGCAGAACAAACAGTTTTTTCGACTCTCGGGTTGACGGCCCGATTGAGGGTGTAAGTAAGGAGGGGGCAAAAGGGATGACCTGACAGGGAGTTTCTCTTTGAGGATATCCTCAACGAAATCAGAGTCGGGCACCGTCTCTTGTGTCATGATCTTAAAATGGCCAGCAGCCTTTCTGAGAAGGGTGTGCAACAACATTTGGCGGTCAATTGGCAAGGCCTCCCGGGGCTGAGACACAGGAGGAGCATCCAGGAAGATACTGTCTGGGTCAGGCTCATGGGCAGGGGTATTGGGCCAAGAACCCTGGTGTTTAGCAGGGGTCCAGGTATCTGGATCTTGAGAAATTACGTCTCGTGTAACCTGATCCCTATCCGGGACATAAAAGATATCATCTGGGGTCATCTTGGAATATGTCCACAGGAGTCTCAGGTAGGCGTTGTCTAGGTGGAGAGGAAAATGTAGCCTCAAGAGAGGAGTACCTTAGGTACTTTGAAGGTCTGGGGCAGTTATTCATAGACTGTGGTCTTTTTAGAATATCAAATTTATCGGAAGATTTGACACATTCAGACATTTTCTCCATGCAGGCTTCCAATCATTCCCTGGTCCATAGAGAGGAAGAGGATTCATCAATGGGAGGGAAAGAAGGAGTGGTTGGAGCACAGTCCTGCTGTGGGGCTTGAGATAGGGGAGGAGAGGCTGGAGAACACCACTCGGTTAAAGGGGGAAAAGCCTTCTTGAGGCCAAAGCCATGAGAATGGGTCTTGAAAAGCTTCTTGCAAAGCTTTGGAAGTGTTATAACTGGAGAGGCCCGTTTTGGCGCATTCCACAATGACGCCGAAACCTGTGCATCTGTTTTATGGGAGGTGCCCGGTAAGGTCGAAGCCTTAATGGCATTGCGCCAGCCGCAACGTTGGGGGCGCAGTACGCCCTGAACCCAGAGGTTCAGAAGGTCCTGCCGAAACCGTTGATGGGCCTACGGGCGTCAATGGCTTCTTCACACACCCTCGGCCTCCCTCAAGGGATTTGTTGTGCTTGGTTTAATGGGAATGGTGCGTGACTGTCGCCTGGTGTAGACTCCCAACCGCACTGCTGGCAGCATGTTTATTGAGGCTGGGACAGACATGCAGGAATCAGACTCCACGATCACGTCTATGGGCTCCGAAGCGGAGCCATAGCTGCTTATAGGCTCCTCCTCCGAGCCCTGCATGATGTAGTTGACCCAACCTTTGGTGCGCCTTAAGGCTTTTAGGCTGAAAGAGCTTACAGGCCTGGCAATGCTGTTCGTCGTGGTCACGAGGGAGGCACCGATTACACTCTTTATGAGTGTCCTGTGAAGGGACTTTGCCCTTACACGACGGACGAAATTTAAAAGGAGTTTGCTCCATAGTGGAGAGAAAAAGCAGCCAGACGAAAGGACGAGTAGGAGAGGCAAGGAAAAGGCATTCTTAAGAGAATAGTCAGTATAAACAGGTCCCCACTCTCCCCACTGTAAGGCCAGGCGGTCAATCCCGAGAAGCAACAGTGTCGAGTCGCTGGAAGTGTAGCCAGCAAACAGGATCAGCCGCAGAGAGGGTTGTCGAATAATAGTCAAATGGTGTAACGCAAGGGAGGTAGTCGCCAGTATTTATTTGATCATAGTCCTAATTCTGTATGATTTGCTATTCGTAAAGAAATGTATTGGCATTCAAGTAATCCAAGTGACCCTGTCACATGGTCTGAGATAAAAGTACAGAGGCACAGTTACAGTGAAAAAGTTAAGTGGTCTCCAACAAATGCAAACTTAAGCTAGCCTTGTTTCATTGGCTATATCATAGAATGTATTTCATATTTTTCAGTGCTGGTTGTAGGACAATAAAGGTGGTAAAAACCAGTATATTTTATATAAACAAGTGTATCAAAGATACTTTTCATAATTGCAGTGAACGACATTTTAGACAAACAGTTTGTGGCTCCACATTTGAATAAAGGCCTGTACAGGTGGAGGCAGGTGCATACCATAATTTAAACACTATAGTTAACATACAAAATAATGTTAATTACCCAGTGCCTGCTTTGATAGTATTGAACGGGATCTTAATCCCTTGGCCAGAATTCCCATTTGCAGTCCAAAAACGTCTTCACCTCGCTATTCTTAAACAGGTCAGAAATGAAACACCCCCTGTTCTCTCTCCATCTATGCAAAGCTCCTGTCGAGTCTGCTGGGCAAAGTCTGGGCTATCGTGTAAGGGCGTGAACGGCGACGGACATGACATGGAGTGCCGAGTTTACACTATCCCATGTATGTTGACCTACCCCATGTAGTTAGGGTTGACCTAGTGATCGGTTTTAAAGTAGAGAGATTCCGGGCAGTCCATTTTGGAAGGGAAGCCATAATGCCCACCAGAGAGGGATTCCACTAATCGACGTTTTCATCCCCACCACTGCTCGGGAGAATTCAACCAGACACCATTCCCGGAGAATCCCTAAGGTGCGCTGTGTCACAATACACCTGGAGATCAGGGCAGCGAAGTTGCCCTCTTTCCAGTGGTGCAGTAAGGACATGCTTGGAGACACTGCTCCTCCCATCCCTCCAAACGGAGCCCACAACCTCTCTCTGTAATTTCTTAAGTTCATGTGGCAGTGTTCTGAGAAAGTGCGGGTAAGGTATTGTGCGAGAGAGTGGCACCGATCGAGTCTAGGGTGGTGAGGGCTGCACAAAATTAGAGCGAGAAATTGAAGAGGAGAGATTTGTAGGGGGGTTTAGAGAGGTAGTGACAATGTAAATGATAGGGGCTGTGTAGTAGAAGAGTGGTGAGTGTGCGAGGCAAAATTTTAAAAATTCCAATAAAAAGCAATTGATGTAGTGCACACTAGGTTCAAACACTCCTTAATCTAACAAGTTAACATCAGGTAGGTGTTCATCCCGCAACCACCACTGTTCAAGAGAAGGCAGTGTCTGAATGTCTATTTGCCTGAAAGGGCTGTTTATGTTTCACTCTCCAGGGACAGAACTGCAGTGCCACAGCACCAAACTGTAGGCCCAAGCCGGGAGAGGGAGATCATCAAGGTGAGAGAAACATCATGAAATACGTTGCTTATGGGAAGTCCTACATGTCCTTGCAGAGGGGGGAAATGTCCTGCCCAAGAGTTCACAATCTCCCCAAAAAAACCGAGAAACTAGAATTAGACTCTTTGAAGATGAGTGAATAACACAAACTGTGCAGTATATGACATGTGCTGAATAGGTGGTTTGAAACCAATTGTGGTGAGCAGGCTCAAAAAAGTCCGTCGCCCAGATGAAACGCGAGTACTACTACCCAAGACAGGTGGCCACTTCAGCCAGAAACTTGCCCAAAACCCAGAAAGGATGGTAAAGTGCGCAGGCCTACTGCGTGGTAGTGGATCCTTCAGATCCCAAACCTCAAGTACTGCCCATGCTTTGTGTGGATCAGCAGATGAAGGCAGGCAATCAAGAGATGCAGAAACAGACCGTACTGAAGGACCAGGGACTGAGGGATCTGGGCAGGGGTGACCATCTTCAACTTGCCCATGTGCAGGTACCAAAAATAAGGGTAATAATACTATCCCCCCTTCCCCAGCTTCAAGGGAGGCGCCAGCTCTATGGCAGCATTCACTAGGAGTTAGGAAATCTCCTCGAGCAGTGAGCTATCTGAGGCATGGCAAGGCATGGGGTGTTCTTATCCACGCTGGGAGAAAACACCCACTCTCCTTGCGACATATCAATCAGAGATAAATGATGGAGGGGTAATTTAATGAGGGTTGAAGGTGGAACTATTGCCCCTGCAGATAGTTCTCATTTGCTGGGCCTCATGCAACAGCACTAGTGCTGCCTACCATAGGCAACCAGAGGCCTGCATCTGTGGGCAAAGGATACAAAAGGAGCAAGAGGAAGGAGCATATGGGCCAACCTCTAACAAAAGATGGAGGGTTGCTGAACCACCAGGCCAAATGACTTGAGCCTAGCATCGATGCCTTAATTATTTCCAAAGAAACATTGGATTCAGAACGAACAAGATTGGAAAAGAGCATGTCCAATTCTCTAGCTTAGTTACTGGGTGCAAAAACAGCGGTACATGACATATGAAGAACCGCAGTGTACACAGAGTCTTCTATGCAGTTTGTCATGCTTGGACGCATTTGCAAAACTTATTTGGAAGCCTCCTTGCTGTCAGCAACCAGTTTAGTAAAGGACCCCTTGCCTCTGTGGGGGCAGGTTTACAGTAGCCTATTCAACCACAGACCCACAAGGTGCATGAGTAACAGGTTAGGGTGCAGTACGCATTAACCACACACAGGGCCAAAGTGCCAGAGGTGAATATCTTCTTGCAGATCGCATCAGGTATTTGGCTCTGTACCTAGGTCAAGTTAAGGGATATGGCCACACGGACCCCCGCATTAGAAGCTTATATCACCAAATTCTCAAGCATAAAATGAGGCAACAGCTTCGGATGGCGGCGGCAGGGTCAGAAATGGAAAGAGGGTCTCCCTGGAAGGACACTAAAACGTCTGCCAGGTTACACTCTTATGGTCAACAAGGGGGCAGAAATCTCCAGACAGGGGCCAAGCCATGACGACAGCTTCCATTTTATAAACTTCTGCTGAGGTGTCAAGGCTACTTGCATTACGAAAGTCAGAGGTTCAAACAAACTAGATCCTGCTCAAAATCTTCTCCAGGGAAGTGCCAATCTCCCCCTCTTCTAGGGACCCCGGTCAATGGGGACCAGATCCCTTCCTTGTCAAACATCTAGCCAAATCTAATTCAGACATTGACTCCTGGAGGCTGCAGTAGATTTTAGGCTCTTCCAGAGAAGAACTGATGCATAGGAGAGCCAGTGCTACTACACTGGAAGGTGGGGCGGCACAGCAAAGGGGGTCCGAGACCCCCCCCAGCTCTGAGACCTGGACATAGTTAGCAAGCATGCATTGGCAGGCTCCTCTCCTGACCTTGGAAGGTGAAGGGCCCTTGGTTCCATCGCGGGCACTTCAGCAAACACGTCCAGCATTTTCTGACCGAACTCTTTCCATAGCACCAGCAGAGCCATGGTAAGAGGCAATGACGAAAGGACACGCGCACCAACTGAGATTGTGATTCCTCCATTTCCCAATACAGAGAGTGGTTGAGCTGCCAGCGCAAGGATGAAGATGAGCGCGTTAGGAGGAAGATGAGATTGGGGGATAAGACATCTTGCGCCAATTGCAGTTCTTCTCAGACCCCACATAGGTGTATTGTAGCTTCCCCGGATTCATGAAAGATGGACGGCCTCAATTGAGCAGAGGACTTGGTGGGGGGTTTTGCCACTTTTGTGCAGCATGATGAAGTTTTTGGCAACATGCTCCGTAACAGCCCTTGGGTACATAGATTTACCGGATACTCGGTCCGTGGAGTGTTTCAGGGCAGGGTACCAAATTCATCACCAGTGTGTGTCTGACACAGACTTCCCAGAGTCTTCAGGGGATGACCCGACCGTTACATAACTAAGCAGTGGTGTTCCCAAAGCAGCATGTGAGTATAAAAAGGAACGGGGGTTGCGAGACGCTGCTGGCTCCACACAGAACAAGACATCACACCCAGAGTCATGCGTGTGAAGGATGACGAGCAAAGCAGATGCAGAGTCATGGTGCAGTCGCTGGTAGCTGAAAAGTTTCTAATGGCAGATTTGCACCCTAGAGGAGACGAATCTGTGGGAGGAAGGAATACAGTAGAAAGGTTGCATTTTCTTGAAATCACAAAATCAAAACACATTAACATTATAGGTCATGCTCTATATAAAACTAGCATTGGCAAAACCAACAGTTTTGGTTTTTCTAAATTCAGATATTCTATTTTCAGATATTCTAAACATTACACCTTTTATCAATGTTCAAAAAATAATACCAATAAATAGCGGCGGATAATCCATTACCATTGTGACAAACTTTTACAGTAAAAAATGTTACTTTTGCCGGAACCTAAGACCGCTATATGGTGGGGATTTGAACAGTATAAAAACCTTTATAATATAACAAATGTAACAGGACCCTAGATATGAAGCAGCGGAATGGCTACAATTAAACCATTTCCTTTCAGATAGAATAAATAACTTTAAAATCAGCTACACATGACAGAAATTTCAGTAACAGAAGGTTCTACTTGTCATGGGACTGGCATATATGCTTAAGTCCACAAATGCCAGAAGAAAGTGGCAAGCCAATATATTCTTCCTTTGGAGGCAACAATAGAAGATAGTGTTGCAGTTCAGACACCAACATTTGGCCTTGTTACAGCCATATCTGTGTGACACTGGGTAGTAAATGTATAAAAAGCAACACAAATCAGATTCCGTGTCTGCACATCTTGTGGGTGACTGAAACCATGTGCGTGCTATGGAGCACCTCACCTAACGTCTTAACGTGGTCTTGCGTCAGACTAAATCCAATTTAGTGTGCAGCGGCCCTCTATGAAAAACTCGTCACATGTACACAGCCTTGTCTGAAATAGCCCTTTTTGAAAGACTTTTCCATAAAGGGTAATCAGGCTAGCATTTACTGGACCCAAGAAAGTGAGCTGCGTATGGTCAACAAGCTTGGGAACCAGATTGGCTATTGAAAAATAACCATACAACAGAAAAAGGTGGGAAAAATATTAAGTGACCGGGCAAGGCGTGCTGTTTTCCTGGTGGAAAATACAGATGTGCGCAATGAATTGCAGAGCTTATCTGAGAGGAGTCAAGTCTCGGCAAGTAGACAACTGTGGAGCGAAAGCCAAAGGAACAAGGAGTAGTGCAGAACTTCACGCACAGGTGCAATCTTCATTGGTTATCAGATATGCTCAGTCAAGAGGCTGTACAGTACAGGTGTAAGGCACATGGATACCATGCAATATTTGGAAAGGTAGACCAGGACACGAGAGAAAGAAGGGTACCTGCGCTTTATACATTACAGCTGGCTTGAGGGCCTGTAGGCAATACGTTATTTTCTTAAAAGACAGTCTGGCTGGAGTTCTAACAAACCTTTCGTTGCAACAGAACACTTACTGCTGCTGGGCTTCTTGTAGCGTTTGCTGTGCCTCCTCAATTCCTTTACTGAGCCCAGATTCAAGAATCTGCCTGTGCTTCTCAAGGGATTCCATCTCCAATGCAGATTTTTTCTGCTCCTCTTCAAATTCCTGTGAAAATGTTTAATTATATAGAGTAAACTGAAGGATAGGCATAAGGGTTTTTAGAAAGAAAATGCTAGCCTACATTTTTGGCAAACCATTCTATCTTGCTGCGGAACACAATTCGAGAGAAGATTTTACTTTGCAAAAGGTGCACTTCTCTGGTAATGAGTGATCTAATTTTTAGTTCCAAAAGCTTACTTCCATGGCTAATAGTCTGTCATATACATAAATAAATTAATTGCATAATTAGGTAAGGAGGCTCTGTTCCTCAGTTACAACACAATCCTACAATTTGTTAAACCTTAAATTCTGATAAAGTACAATCCCGGAATCAGCATGATCACTTTAAATGGTGGCGTTTAGTGGCATGTTTGGGGTAAGGGTGTAAAAGGGACTGCTGTCAAAGTCTGGACTAAGCAATAGATGAAGAACCACTGGTTTTCTGTGTGTCTGTCAACCACTAGACTAAACAGCCATGTAGTCCATTAACCTTTGGCTGTTTGCTAAAAAAAAAACATAATGTGACCTTTTTTTCAAATCAATGTGTAATAAGGTGAAAATAACTTTTTACAATACAATATTAAACAATCACTTATTCCTTCAAGGCATAAAATGTAAACACGCTTCAAAATAAGTACAAATGGTTATAGATGTGATGTGTTTTAGCGAGTACAATTATATACCCACCCATTTCCACTTCAATGCAATCCGAGCCTGTCATACAATTTGGCATTAGGTCTGCTATTGTCACTGTGATCATTAGATGAGGATCATTAACAATTTTCACTTCAATGTAGCACCAAAACAATTATTGCAATGTGCTTGGCATACTTACAGCACCTGTATTTTGATTTTTGTTATGTTCAATGATTCTCTTTACATAAAGGCACATCACAATTGCTAATGGAAAAAAAATCTCTACAATTTCTTGTTCGAGGATATTCTTTTTGATGTCATCTTTTGGATCACTAGGTAAACACTGAAGTCCACTTAGCCCATGCCAACACTTGCTTCAAGCTTATCCAGGCACGTTTGCAAAGCAGTGAATTAAAGTACCAAAACCAGAACTTTCTAAATATCTTCTTTTGAAATAAGTCCCATTAAAAAATGTATTCTCAAACAAAGTGTTCCAGATGCCGCAAATAAATGAGATCTTTAATCAAATTATGAACAATTGTCAGGACGACCTAAAACAAAGAAAAACTCATTTTTCAGGGATTAAAAATATCACAGAGAAGGAAGGCTGTATGCATTCCAACACATCCGATGATATTAAAATGGGAATAACTACAAAAGACTATGCGCACAATGTATCCTCTGCAGGTTCACAATGCAAATCTAGTGGGAGTGATTAAAAGAATCTGAAAGTTCAGGAGAAAAAGTGGCACAAAAAGTTTCTCTTTTAGAGCCAAATAGCTGGGGTACCCTGTGCTGCCTGTGTCCTGAACGAGTGGTGTCTCATGTGCCCTGGAGGATGTAGCTCTTGTCCTCATGTCAGCAAGTCTTGCTCCAGTTTGCTCTGGCATCTCTTTTGCCCTAGGGAAAGTTGCTCTTGTCCTCTGGTTGGCAAGTCGCGCTGCTGTTTGTTGTTGCGTTTCAGAAGCTAGATACTGATTTTCGCTTTGCATCAGATGTAGCTTTTCCAAGTGATGTTTGTTTCTGCGACATTTTTCAGTCACTTAATGGCTTCAGCACAATTGAGTAAATGCCAAGAAAAATTGATTGATTGTGCTCTCTTCTAGTGAATGAACTTAAGTAAACTGTACCCTTGCCATTTCCCATATTTGGAGTGGCGTGATAAAAAAAGTGAATTCTATTTTTAAATTCCATTTACAAATGCTTTTATAAACAGTTTCAAACTGTATGCAGTAGTAATACATTTTAAAGGAATAACCAACATATTGAACATTCTGCTTCAGACACCTTTCCAAATGTTGCCTCCTAATACCTACTGTAGTGAATTGGGGTGCGCATCACTAAATGAGGGTGTGTACAGAGTACATTTTTTGCATCCAAACAGACTACAATCTTGAGAGAAATCCATGCAAAATGTGGTAGCAGTTGGTTCAACGGTGTGGATTTGTATAGCCGGACAAACATACACACACATACAGCTTTATATATAAAGATAAAAAGATATTGCAAAGGCAAACAGCAAATATCAAAAGCATATCTTTCAAAGAACTAGTAGAAACCCAAGTAATTGGAGAAACAGAAAGTAGAGAAGGTAGGTAATGAACAATAAATTCTAAGTACAGCAAACCCAAGTGGCACTGATTGTCACTGAGCAAACATCAAAACAATTGGTGCTTTATGGATCCCACGCACATTGTAATAAATATGTTGTCTGGCTCAAGTTTTTGGTGCCCAAACAATTGGGAGAACTGTCTGCCCCTAAAAGACCTGGAAATAACAAGCAGTCCAATGTTTCCTTTACCTCTATCTAGGGTTTAGCTTATTAAAAGGTATTGCATGCAATCTCCAATTACAAGATTTACTTTCCCATAGTTACATACAATTCAAGATCACTGTTCCATCAGCACATTGTTAGGCAGAATCATCTGCATTACCCTTAAGGAACACTACAGACAATTAAGACTACAAGTGATAGTACAATTTCACCTTTGGTACAAGCCCGTACTACACAGTAAAGTGGTAGCGATGGCTGAGCAGCCAGACTTATCTCAAGATCAAATGAGCAGTAATAGGAATTACACAAAGGACTACAATTACTGTGACTGAAGCAAACACTGACTCAAGGTTTCTGGTTAAAAAATATAAGTACATTTATTTTTAAACCATCTGTTCACAAAACACTTCACTTCTATGAAATAAAACCACACTTTAAATATACTAAGCACAAACAATGTTTCTGGTGTAGGTCAATTCAAGGTAAGTACATTAGGATTTGACAGACCGGTGTTGTGAAACAAAGACGTTACCGTGGGTTAATATGCGATCACTTTTTGACAGTAATGACAGTCGAGTCTTATGAAAGAAAAGCGTACCCGTGGGGAGAAATGTAACCGTAGTCAAACACACTTAGCACAAAGACTTAAACAAAGGGAATAATGGATAAAAATCATAGGCAATACTTTTGTCAAGGCAATAGAATCAGAAGACGTGTTCTAAGAGGCAGATAAAAGTCAATAGGCGTGCGCCAGTGTCAAATGGAGCAGGGCTCTGTTGTCGAGGATCACACGGTGAGAACAGGTTGAGATAAACGTTGCCAGGAGTACTGGATATTGTCAAAGGGGAAGCAAAAGTTATAAGAGGGAAGGAAGAAAGGACAAGCCTTCAGACAGGAAAAGGGTTCTCCCCGATTCCTCATGGTCGGACAGAGAGAACGACCAAATGGACACAGTACCTTACTCAAATGAATTAAGCTGGTGCTACGGCAGTTCCTGGTAGTTCCTGCAGACTCACGGTTCCTGAAGCTTTAGTCGTGTGGACAAGGAGCACGACATCTGGAGCAATCTGCACTACCCAGGGATGAGGCCAGCAGCAGCAAAGCAACGATGAATAAAAGGTGCGCTCCTTAAAAACAGGAGAGGGCTCTTCTGATGGCTATCCTGACCACTACAGCTCGGTGCAGCGATTTCGACTCAGAAGAGGATTCTCTGGCTGTAGATGGTGAGCTGGTTGATCCCACCAGGCTCAAGGGAAGAAGACTCCGGACTGGATCCTCTCTGTCGTTGAAGGGTAGATAGCTCAGGACTGCAGCAGCCGTCTTCTTCTCCACTTCTCTTCGGTTCTTATAGTTCCAGTGGCAACTCTGATTTACAGCTCAAGAGTCCTGACTTTTATGCCAAAGGAGGGCTTCTTCACAGAAGCCTGCCAAAGGACGAAGAACAAGGAAAGACCTTTCCAACACGAAATGTCGAAAAACCAGGCTAGGACCCAAAATAAAAATGATATGGGGTAGCGGGTTTTATGTTCACGTCTGTCACCACAGCCAGAACATTAACACGGGAATCTGTGTGAAAACTATAGTTACCACTGCCACCAGCCATGTCGAGTTGGGAAGGGGGACACAAAGTGCCCCTTGAGGTACAAAAAGACAGGGGAAAGATATTTCTCTCTAGTACTCCATTGTAAGATGGTTTGTACTGGATCTGTATTTAAAAAGGACTAGTAAAGCCAATAGTGACTTTACAGGTTTCTGGGGGACAGTAGTCATCCCCAGAAATGGAGTTCACAAGGGAACTCTAAAAGACATTCCTGTGTCACTGCACTAAAGGTGCTGTGTGACACACAAATAAAAAGATGATGCCTAGGGAGTTGGCGACACTCCATAGCCCATGAGTACAAAAAGTACAACACACAAAAATACACTGCAAGAGTGGGAAAAAGGCTCACACTCTTACCAGGTGGAAAAAATAAACCCCAGAAATCCAGCAAAGCTGCTGCATGACTCACCGGGTAAGGGAAATTAGCCATAAATGAGAATTCTCCCTAACACACATGCTTCTCCAATTAATCATAATTTCATTACTGCCTCAGCGCATCCCAAAAATCTTCCATTGCACGTTATTGGGCGGAGAATAAAACATCAACTAGTGCTTGGAACCTCTACAATACTTGTGACAAGGCCAGTCCCCTGGGGAAAACTTTTTTTCGCCAGATTAGGGGGGGAAGGGGAAGGAGGTAAGAAGAAATCCAGAGCTAGCCCTAATGCTTAAGGATAACTGAAAGGGCCCCAATTCCTGCATGCACCCTTATGCCAGTATGTTTAAGTATAGCCCATATTCTACTCCAGCCATAGTACCCCCGGTAAAATACTGATCAGTCTATCGCCAGAGAAATTTCCTAGAGAATAAACAAGAATTTAGTACAGAGCGAGGCCCCACAGCAACAGAGAATCCTAAAGCAGGCCCCCAGGCAACCAGCGTGCATCCTTCTCCAGAGTGGAAGAAGAGAGACCCACACATCTATACATAGTAGCAGAAACAGACTTGCAGTATAGTTCAGGAAGCGCAGCGTTGAGACAAAGCGGTCACTGGCTTCCCTAGACCACCACCAGGTACTTGTGGGGAAACAAACCCCCATACATACTTGGGACTTACCGGCAAGGCAACAAGACTGGCTGCAACTAACGCCAACGGAGACAATGGCAGGTCTGTGTGACAAAGGTGGGTGGGGGATTAGCCCGCAATTTCAGAATTCACATGAAACAGCACTGCCCCAGATGGGGGAAGATAGGGCCAGACTGACCAGCGAAAGGAGACAAATCTCAACTAGAAAGGAGGGATAGAAGCATGGAGCCTAGGAGGTGTGGGTTATTTTTGAGTAATAGTTCAATGTTTGTTTTTTGGCTAAGGCACATAGAGGGGTCAAAATCATCAAGTCATGTACTCCATAGGTGTGCTTTGAGGTAGACAAAATGGAAGCTTCCAGCATCTGCTTTCCAGTTTCTGAAGCCAGGATTCACCACAGAAAGCACAAGTTGTGTATTATATAATCTTGTTGGACAATTCTTTCTTGTACGCCTTTAATAAGCAGCACGAGACTATAACCTGTGTGCTTTGGGAAAGAACATCAACGCTTTCATCTGCAAGGCAGCCCTGTTATGGGTTGATTGATTCCATGTGGTGATTCCAATTTAGGTTACTATTTGAGGTTTAGTTAAAAGTGATCTTAGTTAAATCCACTCTCGGGAAGGTAGGAGTAACAAATGTCACTTGTGAGCTACTGGTATAAGGGAAAACACCCTACTATTGGCACATCTGTCAGCACTGCAGTACAAAGGGTTCCATGTTAAAGAAGTCAGTATAGTGGGCGCAGCAATAATAAAGATGTAGGACTTGAGAACTGGGATGAAGTCACATGCTTGAGGCTAGGGGCGAGACAGGGATGACCCTGGTTGTCAAAGAATCAATTTATGTGTGCTGCTCCAGGAAAAAAGTCACAGACCCCCAACCAGTTTGCAGGTTCCTGCAAGAAACAATTCCAGGCGGAGATTCAGAACGGATGGGCTTGTGCCCTTCAGGGATAATTGCTGGAACGGGAGAAGTCAGAGTTCATGGGCACAGGTGCAGTTTAGAGTGTGGGGCACAGAGGGGGAGAAAAACAAGATGGAGCAGGGAAATGGTGATTAGAGCGAAGGAGAGTAGAGAGAAGAAGGCAGAGGGGAAAGAAAAAGGAGTGAAGGTGAGTGAAGTCAAGGTAAAGTGGAGGATAGAGAGAAAGGATGGGAGGAAGTGAAGTAGAGAGGATGTAGAGGAGGTGGAGAAGGGTAGCTGAAAGAGCAGAGAGGAGTAGTAAACCTTGGTGGTGGAGAAAGGGGAGCATGAGGAGGAGAGACAAACAAATTAGGTGGTGGCAGGAACTGTAAGAGCCGAGGAACATCCAAGGAAGGATAAATGCAAGGAAGTGCAGGAAGGAGAGGTTATCTTGAGGAACAAATGGAGATACGGACAGATAGGAAGGTAGTCTTCAACATAGACAAGGATGAAGGGAGACAGTTGGAGAGAGGGAGAAAGGGGTCCCCATGAAAGAAGGCCAAGTTTGGGAAATCCTTCATAACTCAGATGACCAAAATAGCCAAGGTTGGATGGGGACAGAGAGTAAGTGCTTGAATAAAAGTCAATACGTTTAGGACGACTTGAGAAAGATGTTGGTATCCTCATCAGAAGGGGAATGGTGAGAGCACTTTGGGGTCTAATCACCACCAATTTGCCCAGCGCCATACCCCCGGAAGAAGACTTAAGGGAATTAGGTGTGTGCGCCTGGTAGGAGAATCCTGCATTATCAATGCGTGACATTGAGGTCATAGGCCCATCCGCGGAAGACAAACAAGAAAGAAGTGTTTAGTGTACTATAAACCCCGAGCCTGCGTAACTGTTTACCCACTGAGAAGGCAGCGTTGAACAAGGGAGAGAGGGAAAGACTGAGTACTATGTCCCCGAGGAGATATTTGACAGGTGCTAGCCGTAGCCCCATCATGTGGGCTCAGTCAAGTTTTGAGTTGTCTGTGAATCTCTCAGCTGTGCCAGAATTATTGAAAATTAAAGAAATTAACTTCTCTTTTAATATGCCGGGGACTAGCCTGCAGATTTATCATGTCATTTTAACCTATTTGTACAATCCTTTTGATATTATTCCTCCTTTTGTACTTGTTTTATAAGCACATACTTGTCGGGGAACAGCATTCTTAGGCAGCACGATAATCGTGTGCAGGTCGAAAAATAGGATTGGGTGCCATTGTCAGGAAGCCCTTTTTGTTATTCACCAACGTAATCATCAACCATCTGCCAACACTACTTCCCTCTGGACTCCTAGACCATATATCCTTAGCAAAAGACCTGTCTGATATACACAAGGAAATTGATTTCTATTTGTTTTTCCGAAGCTGAACATGCAGCGCCTCCTCATTGTTTCATCCTGGTCTTATTTGTAGTGCTTTTTATTTAGTACATCATTGTCTTCTTCACTATGGCTTCTAGAAGAGTCACTGCTCCTATTAGGCAGTCTGGACCCCTTTTATGGGTTCAGAACATGTGATCTACCATTAGGGTTATTTCTTCATGCTTTGTTATTTATTTAATTTAATTGTTTTCTTATAATAGCAACAGGAAGTTTTGTACTCCCTATTGCTGTTGCCTCACCATGGCTCCTGAACCTCAGAAAAAGTATGGCTGTCATTTAAACCTGCCCCAAGTGAGGGTTCTGACATTTACAACTGCATTTCCAAAGGGTCCACTTACGATTTGGTGGAATAGGAGGAGGATTAAACTAAAGGGACTGAATACAGGACCAATTCTGGTTCTTGTTCTTTGTGCTGCCATTATAATTCTTCTCAAAGCTCTAGTCAAGGTCTGAAAATATAAAAGCAATCTAGTCTGACTTGGCAAGGATTTCAGGAAGTTTTCATATTCACTATTCCAATCAAGGTCAAGACATTATCTCCTTATTCTTTACACTTGTACGTAATGTCAGGAAAGTGTTAGTTGAGCTGGTTTCACTCCCCTTGCACTACAGCCCAGTTTGATCTTTAATTTGTATATGTCACGTATGGGAAACTGGACTGTCTTGCTGCAGACATCAGGTTTATTTCAAACCCTCCATCCATGCTCGCTGCAGGCAGTGTCGCTGCAGCTGTGCAAGGCCTTCACCTCAGAGACACCTACAGTTTCCTCTCCCAGCAGTGTCTTATGCCCTTCCTTTCGCAAATCATCAAGTGTGATCCAGATTGTTTGCTGGCTTGCCAGAAGCACATTGAATTGCTGCTGGAATACAAGGCCTGACAAGTGCCTCTTTCTATTTCCCCAACACTTCCCATTTGCATCGTTCTTGCCCGTCAGATTTCTACTTTTACCTGAAGCATCTTTAGCCTAACATTTGTACACTTATTATTCAGTCTATGTTGAGAGAGTTGGGCCTCTGCCTCATTTACTTCTGATGCTAGGGTCAACATGCTACTGATAACTATCCAATTTCACCAGTTTTGTTCAAGTGTCACTAACCTATCAATGCTCACCGCAATTCCTAAAGTGGTTGTAACATGCTGCTGTTGCTCCGAGGTAGCCTTCAACCAGGTCAGCCTCTCTTTTTCAGAGCTCAACTCTTGGCTGCTTTTTTCAGCGTATGTCGACCTCACTATTTTATCAATCAGGACTCAAGTTGGCTTTCCACATCATGCAATAGTTCCTCCAGCAGAAACCATAATTGAAACTGCAGTTAGAGTCAGAGCAAATGTGGTGCAGGAGTTACTCCAGGAGCCACAGTCTTGTGGATGGGTCTGCTCCATTTGAAGACAGAAAAACAGGATATGCTTTTCGTCAGTCCTGTGCCAAATTTTAAGTCCACCACAAGTCTGTAGTCCGATATGATGGGACACTGGGGTGAAACGATCATCAAGTCTCCAGAGCATAAAGACAGCATGATTTCAGCAACAGAGAAAGACAACCTTTCCAAGCACCACAGCATGGATAAAATAAATATCTCAAGCACAATTCAGGATCAGTACTCTAAACCTCCATCTCAGGAGCCACCATGCTCCCTGGCCCTCTCTTCCCATCTGTTATTCCAATACATATGCAAGGTGGTACACACACCTGAATTATTTGGGGAATGCTCAATTTAACACAACTTGAGACAAGACGAAATACAATAGTCACACGAAATGCCAACTAATTCAGTGCCTTAAAGTCCTGACGATGGACTTTGTCCGAAATGCATTGGCATCTATAATTATGGCACTGAGCAGTCAGGCACACTTTATGCCTCAATTATTAAAAATGTAAGAATATGAATGTGGATTGACCACAATACAGACTGGATTGAAGTTTATGAACATTTAACTTTTTATTCAAATTTACGAGCAACTCCGGAAGGAGGACAAGGAGTGAGCACACTCAGGAGCAGATTGAATTCTGCTTCTTACTTTGATATGTATCCTTGAAGATGAAGACACATTGTTTGATAACCAAAACCCTGTACAAGTTGTGAAAAGTACAACCAAAAAAATTAAAATAATTTAAAAAAAAAATTAAAAAAAAGATCAGCAAACTAGTTTCATTTTTTTTAAATCTTGGATATTTAAGGAAAGCAAACCTAGTTTAGGGAAACAACACCTTTCCATACGTTGCTAAGGGTCGCAGTCACACAAATGGTTACACAGGGAATAAGCTGTACAAAACAGCACATACTACTGGCATACCACTTAGGCCAGCAGGGAAGAGGTAACATTTACAGATTGGGGGGCGCATGCAACTGTACTGAAAGGAGTGGGGGGGGGGGGAGGGGATTAGATGTAAATGGTGGCAGTCAGGAGGATTGGGTGAGATCACGGGGGTTCTCCTAAGGGTAGTGAAGGTGCTCCTTAATGAGGAAGGTCTCTATTTCGTTTCTGATTTACAGGGAACCGGTGGGGCTGTAGGGGAGTTCTAAAGTGGATGGGTAGGCTGTTTCACGGTCTCGGGGAGTAGTAAGAGAATGCAGGTTTAGTGGTAGTGTCCTTTTTGCATTTCTGCTGCTCCAATCTGTCCAGTGGTCATGACCTCTTCTTATGCACGGACTGCCAGAGATGGCGACTCACTGCCACGTAAGGAGGAGCGTCCATGGTGCCAGAGTGCATACAATGCAGGTGGCTTTGAGGGCGATATGTGCTTGTAGGGGTAACCAGTTAAAGTTCAAGGAACAAGTGTTATTTGGATCTATTTCCAGAGACCTCTGGTGAGGCAGGCAGCAGCACGATACGCTGCCCTTTGGGGCTATGGTGGTGGCGGGGAGTCCAACGAGCAGGAGGTTTACTCCATTCTGGTGAAATCGGTCCCAGGCCTAGTCCTTACCACTCTGTCAGTTTCAGTTTTCTGCAAAAAGTGTGTTTTGAAGGAGAGGAGACTATAAGGAGTTCACAGACTTGATGCAGGGTGTCAGCTGTGAGGTGTAGTGCTTAAACTTCATAGCAGACTGTCAGGTCAGCATGTGGGGCGTGCAGAATTTGTGAGGAGCAGGAATCCAGCCATGGTGGGATTCATAAAGTAGTACGTGTTGGACATCCAGGTCTGGATCAGGTTGATGCAGGCCTTGCGTTGGTGGATATCTTTGATGGGTATTTTCAGGAAGAGTTATGCATCATCTGCATATTGGGGAATGTGGATGTTGTGGCTGGCGAGTAGGGTTCCCAGGGGATCCCCAAAGGTTCAGGATTGTGAGTATGAGGATAGATTCCTGTGTGATCCACAGGTGGAAATCTGGAGGTATCCATATGGATGAGGCAATCTAGCAGAGGATGTTTGCTGTGAAGCTCATGCTCTTGTGCAGTATGTTGAAAAGGTCTTGGTGGTCTGCCGTGTCGAAGGCTGTGGAAAGCTAGAAGGGTACAAGGAGGAATGGGTGTCAGTCATCAATCCTATTTGATTGGTTAGTATGCTGAACTTGGCATTGATGCTGGTATGTGCTTGAAGTTAGGTGGAACCCCCTCATAATGTGGAGGCTGTGTCCTTATTCCGGACCAATCAGGTATGTCGGGCATGATCGGTGGACACAGTGAGTTTGCAGCCTAGAAAGTATGTGAGGACCTCCATTGCCCACTTAATAGCCAAGCAATCTAGAGCGGTTTAACATGAGCAGTTTTGGACCCGAGATTGATCCTAATCCTACCTGGGATGTAACAGTTTGTAGGATAAAGGATTCCTGAAAGTTCAGCATACTTAATGGATGGCAGCAGAGTGAGATTTGGTGCTTGAAGGCCATCCCAGCCTGATTGTCCAGCTGATCAGTTGAAATTGGACCCCTTTAGTCGATTGGTGACGAGTCAAGCGATTAAGGAATAATCTGGGATGAACCTTGTAGTAGCCTGTGAAGCAAAGGGAGGCTCTCGGGTCTTCGTCTACCAGAATACTTTGGATATTACTGCCTTGAGGTTGTACCACTCCCTTTCCAAAATGGAAGCCTAGGTACTTGACTACGGCCATAGCCAGATGACATTTTGTAGGGTTGGCTGCAAGTTCGTCTCTTCTCAAACTTTGGGTGACCAGGTACAGATGCTCCAGGTGTTTCCTTAACTGGTGTTTGGATGACTCATCCAAATAATAAATGCAAACCTTTGGTAGGGTCACAGAATCTCACACATCCGTACAAAGTTGAGGACAATAAACAAAGTCCCATATGGATGAGGAACACTGGTTTTAATTTGTTTTCTTCAGCTAAAGGGACCTACCAATACCACTTAGCTGTGTCCAGGGTCGATATTTACCTGGCTTGTCAAACTCTATAATTTCAACCACGTTGTACATTACATAGGCGTTGAAACGTGACATATCTTTGAATTTTCTGACGTCAATACAGCACCTCCATGATGGTTTCAGTAAAATAGGAGCGGATCAGTGATTAGTAGATGGTTCAATTCAGCATGCACTGCACTTCTACCACTTTCCTTCTGGCATCGGGCAGAAGGTATGGTCTCAAACAAACTGACTTGCCTGGGGGCATCTCACTTTGGTGTACAAACTCATTTGTTCTTCCTGGCAGGTTAACAAGTGTTTCAACTAGTTTGTTGAAATATCTGTAGAGATGAGGTCCAATTTAGAATCTTTCTGCTTCAGACAGAGTCTGGATATGTGCCATCAGTTTAGGCTCCTTGTGTTTAACCGTGCCTTTTGCCAATTTATAGGGTAGACTTTGGTTGTCTTCCTTCGATCATTCGGCTGGACTTGTGCGTTCAGATCCAAAAGACCCCCCTTGCCCACATCTCCACCCAAGGTGAGGGCCATGGCTCATCGGGCGTCCCCTCCTTACCACCAGGGCCCAGGTGGTGGATGGCTCACCTGCTGAAGACATTGCCCGCACGTATTGAATTTAGCTAGGCCTCAGAAACCATTTTGTCTACTAAAGATGGTGTGAGCTCAGCGCACTGTAGCGCGGCCCCCACCCTCGGAGAGTCCCAGTTATCCCTGTCGCCGCAGCACCCTGGCAGATCCGCTGCGAGCCCGTTCCCACGAACAAGACGGACATGAGCTAGCGTAATACATTAACATTGTAACATTTCACCTTCCGCAGTGTATCATCGCTCCCAGCATGACCCGGCCAGCGGGCCTGGGCGATGAAAAGAACGGTAAAATGGTCATCAGATGGCAGAAAGTCTTTACATATTAATGCCAAGACCACTTGCAAAGTATGCTTTTCTCCACAAAATGTCTTATATTACAAAAACCTGTAAAATGTATAAACATAGAAAGCATGCTTCCATGATATAAGCAATGGCGAGCCCACACCACTGGAATTGGGTACTAATAATGAAGGAGCGTTCCAGGGATCTATTTGGCACGTGTATCACTGGGAAACTTACACTCCATGGTTTTTGCGCCATAACCGAACTAATGCTGCTAGAGTACACGAGGAGACGAATGTAACCATACAGAGGGCTCATGTGAAGGATGCGCGAGAATGCACTTGTCATGTGTGTATGTCTAAGCCCCTTATGTGCCACCACCGTCACGTACCGTGGCGGGTCATTTTCTATGTACTCCACCCACCACACTACTACCTCACTTACTGCAAATGTATATGCATATAACTAAATACTGTAGTTGTTAAAACATAGTGTACGAATAAGGTGCTCAGGCTGGATATAATCGAGACACATCCAGCAAAGTTGAAATGTATGTTTTAAAGTGATTTGAATAAGTATTATAGAGTGCTCAAATGTTTGTGATGTTTTTACCTAAAGTCGGCAGCATACAAGGAAGATACCTTTTTGAAAATATGTGCAAGGCCATTCCCCCTCCCACCCTGCGAAGACTGCCAACCATGAGAGCAGAGGCCCGCGCCGTGCTGCTCCACCTCCCCCAACCAGACTGGAGCCGCTTCAAAGATTTGGAGCCCCCTCTGCAGCACCCAAGGCCACGGCCCGCCACCTGCATTATTTATAGCACAGCAGTAAACCTCTGCCTGAACACACACTTCCAAAAGGCGCCCCCTCGTAAACCCCACAACCCACCGGATCATCTTAGACTTATGGCCCTGTGCAATCAGGACACCCAATACTTCGACAACACACAGCGGCACATCCATAACAACTTCTAACAAGACAGAAAGACCTGTACCGCCCGTCCCAGGCCCTGAAGCTTAGCACCTCGACCTATGGCCCCGGTCAACAGGACACTGGTAACCATGTCCTGACGTATTACCATCAGACCCCTCACAAGGTACATTCCTCCTGTGTTGCATTAACCTGTAGAATAACCTATCGGAAGATTTACTAAAGAAGATAATATTGCAATGACTGAATGACTGCGGTGTGCATGGCCTAGGGCAAATAAGTCAGGAAAAGACATTCATCTCCAACACTGGCCGCGATGGCACAACAACACCGCCCGGATGAACTCAGCCAACCTGCCAGGCCCAGCCCAACCCACGAGGCTGACCAGTGACGTTCTCCAGCCCAGACCAACCACCTCGCAGCAGCACCTATAGCTAGTCATCGCCACCCAATCCCATTGAACTTGTGCCCCCTATAGTATGTAGGTTCTTATGACGTTTTTTGTAAATATATACGCCTGTCTTTGCTATTGTCAGACAGAGCGCTCTCAGAGTTTGCAGAGTTCTTTGCATGCCCTATTCTGATTGATAAACTCCCATTTACGCTCACCCGCACTCTTGTCTTGGCTTTATTCCCGACTTGGGAGAGTCCTTCATTGTCTCTCATTGCGGGGAGGATCGTGCTGGTTGGGGACGCTTGCCTTCAGTGGTGACCCCGAAAGCGTGATTATTACTATTATTTTTTCCCGACCTAACATTACCGTCCCCTTTTGGCACGAGAATCTCCGGTCGAAAAGGGATACGCACGGTGAGCCGGCTCCGGGAGGCTGCCCGCCAACGGCGACCGGTACACTAAGAAGTGCGCACTCAATAGAGAGAGGGTACGGGATCCCGGTTGAAAAATCCCCTTTGAGTACCGCTCACCGGAGCCGGGGCTGACTGTTGAGCTGACGGCAACACTGCCTGGATGGACCCAGTTTCGGAGACTATCGGTTCAAGACGGGCACGTGAGTATTGAGTGTGAGCGATCATAAAGGGGGTGCAAGAGGAAATTTAGGACAGGGAACGAGGAAGGGTAGAAAGTGGGGCACGTAGGTCTACTAAGGACCATCTTAGACTTTCTTTGCTTTTTCTTTGCATATGGCCATTAGGATTAAGAGGTGAATAAGAGATAAAAGTGACGGGAACCTAGCTCCGAAAGGGGGTGGAAGGCGGCGCCGCCGCATAGTGCTATCTTGACTAGTACTGGGAATATATGAAGAAGTGGATAATAAGTTAAAAGTGTCTGGCAAAGGGGGACACAGAGAATATATTAGTGACTGCTATTCCTTTTTTCTATTCTTTTCTTTAGGGTTGGGGGGGGGAAATAAAGGTGAGATCAGTACAAAACGTTAGAGAGAAAGTAAGAGACAGAGAGTTCTACTAGAAGAGGGAAGAGTAGATCAAAATATATATATATGCGCATCAATATATCTGACTAAGACGGACAGGGACAGCCGGCTAGGGAGGACAGCCTAAATTGTGAATAGAGTGTTACAGAGAGGTGTGTGCACCTCGTATGCGTCAGAAGACAATTTGGTACCGTGAGTGTGTAAAATGGCTATAAATGCATAGTAATTGAATGGTCATGGTAAGTGTGGCCGGATAAAGCTTCTTGAAGACAAAAATGACAAGGTGAAGTGAGTGTGTACCTTTTTGATTTCCGGGTTGATATTGTCAAAATCACTGATGGTTTGCTCTTGTATGTGCCCCCCCCCCCCCAAAGAGGATAGAATAGAAACTGTGTACAGCCAGTTTTGTATTGTGCAGGCAGGGGGAAGAGCACAAAGGAGTCCATTATTGAATGTGAAGTAGAAAACGAAAAATAATATTGGTAATACATCTACATTATAGTAGCGGACACACAGAGACACACAAGTACTAGGAGGGCACAAAGATGGGGGCCGAAACACCCTTATCACATATTTGTAAGAACCTACCAGGGTACGCGGAGCGAATTAAGAAATATCATGACCAATGGATAACAGAGGTGAAGGGAGAGGGGTTACCCCAGATATGGCCCGAGGGAGGGTCATTTGATAAAAGCATTCTGGATATGGTGGCCACATGCATTTATTTGAAATACAAGGGGAAGAAGTTGCACAATAGGAGGGAAATATTAGATCTCTGGAGGTTATTTGAAGAGATACCACCGCCTAAAGCACCAGCAATAAACCCTGACCTACCATCCACCACAGACAATCCACTGATGATACAGAAAGATGCTAAAGAGTTGTCAAATGTAGAGCCACCAATAGAGGTAATAAGCTTGTACCCGATATTAAACAAGCCTGTGCCCGCAGAGGGGTACAGTGACCCCACTTATGTGCCTCCCCCGACAACTACTACACCCCACCCACCAACGGCACCCCCGCCATATTAAAGTACAAGAGAGCGAGCCCAGGCAAGTACACAAAGGGTGGACATAGAAAAGCTAACAGATGATTTACAATCAAGGCTCTCAATAGTGAAAGATGAGCTCTCAAGGATAAAAGACATATGTGAACAAACAGCACTTAATGCAGTAAGATCAGGGCGCACGTCTAGAGTGCCGAGTGAGAATAGAACACTTGAAGACGGGTGGAAAAAAGGTGAGATACTGTTCAGAATTGAGGAAGAACCGACACGAATAATCGAAGTAGGGACACGAGAGGGAGGTATTGATAATGAAGAAAGGCCTATAGGGGACAGAGAGGAACTACTATGTGATATAAGGGACGATTTAGAAGAAAGCGACAGGTTGAGCATGGCAATGGGATGAGGAAGTGAAGGGGTGGATGGTACATGTTCAATGAGAACACTGGATGATGAGTGGACGGGACGATTAAGGAACAGGGTGGGGAAAATGGCATCACTGGGAACATCAGCAGCCAAAACGGGTGCAGATACAACGACAAAAGGAAAGCTATAGCTCCCATTAATACATAGGGGAGGAGGGAGGCCGAATTACATCCCATGGGCTCAGATGGATAAAGCCAATTTATTAAAGCTATTGCCCCCGTTATCGGGAGGGGCAAGTAAATGGATATACGCCTTTGAGAAACACACTGCCGGGGTACCCCTAGCAATAGGAGATGTGAAGAGTTTGCTTGTATCAGCAGTGGGGGATCAGGCTGATAGAGTATGGGTCAAGGCTGGTTTCCCGGGAGTAACATTAGACTGCGACCGCCATGACGGAGCCTCCTTTAACAGAGTGCGTGCCAGGGTGTGGGATGCCTTGCGAGAAACATTCCCAGATACGCCAGACTTACAGTCAGTAATGCAGTGTACAATGAATGATGGGGAGGAGGCTATGGATTACATTTTTCGGGTCCAAGAGATGTGGAGAGCAGAAACGGGCACGCCCTGGTATCAATCGACATCTTTATTTTACTTCATTATAAAAAGAGGGCTCCCAAAGGAAGTGCAAAAAGCGCTCGACAAGATAGCAGGTATTGAAGCAAAGGGATGGCCTGAGATTCAGAGCATAATAGTGCACCATTGTAAGCGAATAAAGGAAAGGGAGAAGGAGGTGGCGCAGAAGAGATTGGCAGACGAAGCAAAACTAGTGCAGACAAAGTTGGTGAAGGTCGCAGCGGCTGTAGCCGCGCTCCCACACAGCAGGGAGGGAGATGAAGAGGAGGAGGGGCTGATAGCAATACAAGGAAGGATGGCAACTAATTGGGCAGGAACAGGACAGCGGCAGTGGAACGAGCAGGAGCAAGGCGGAGGTCAGCAGTGGCAAGAGTGGACCCCTCGAGGGGGACGAGGTGGGTACAGGGGCCGAAGAGGAGGTGGACCGGGGTACGGGGGAATGGGAGGAAGTGGATGGCAGGGTCCTAGAGGTGCACAAGGAAGCTGCTGGAACTGCGGGAGATGGGGGCATTACTCTAGGGAGTGCAGAGACAGACCAAACAACGGGTTCCAAGAGGTAGAACATTATGGCCATCCCCACCCGGGGAGCCCATATGGTCTCCCAATGGGACAACAACAACAACCGATAAACCCAGGCCAAGGAAACAATGAGCAACAACAGAGACAACAGTATAGAACACAGAGCCACCGACAAAACAATGATAATATGCAGTATACGCCAGGCAACCCTTTTGCGACAACAGGAAACGAGGCCCCCGCACCAGCACCCTATAGCGGCGTATCAGTGGTTTCAGGGAGTGTCTTTAATCAAGGGGGGGCGATGAGACACCCCGCATAGGACAGCCCACAGTGAACACTTGCGTGTCCAGTTCTATCTACCACCTACGATGCAGCAGAGGAACCATTGGTAGGGGCGCAGATAGGAGACAAGCAGTTCATATTCATGGTTGATTCGGGAGCGGAGAAATCATGCATCAGAGAGGGCCGGTTCCCGTTATCTAACCGGAAGTTAGAGACGCAGGGGTTCTCTGGGGCTGTAATTGAAGTTCCTTACACAGAAGCATTGGATGTAACAGTGGGGGGTAAGACTGTGAAGACACCTTTACTGTATTATGAACACTCACCAATAAATTTATTAGGGAGGGATCTCCTGAGTAAACTCAACATGACCATATCATTCACTGAGAGGGGTATAGTGTGTTCAACACCCGGAATATGCCCATTGCGTGCAATGTTGTTAGTACAAGCCCACACAACCACACAAGTAGTACGGGGGTTGCCGGAAAACGAGGAAAAGTTTATCAAAGGGCTAAAGACATTGGCCCTCACAATTCCAGAGCTGAGAAAAATGGAATGGAGGATTCCAGCAGAGTTCCTCTTCCGCCCCATAGGGTGCCCCGATACAGCACCAGGGTCAGTGGTATCATTAGACCTGCACGCTGTACAGGTATCGGAGAAAAGGATTGCTGTGATTGGATTAGATATGGAAGGATGTGAGTGGCGTACAGTACTGTGCACGGATGCCAATATCGCCCTAAGAGACTTAACAGACGAGGATCTCTTTTCAGATACAGAGGGGGATGGTGAAATTGTAATGGAAATAGCAATGCCCTGTGACATTTTGATTCAAGCTAGGGAAATCCCCGCTCAACTGATGGCAGTGGTAGGAGCACCGCCGTCATGTTTCGATGATGACATGAGACTCGTACCAAATAATTTGTGGACAACAGGCCCCCATGATGTAGGGCTGTTGCATGGAGTACAACCTGTGATAATAAAACTAAAGCAAGGAGCAATTCTACCACGGGTAAAACAGTATCCATTGTCCTGTGAAGCTGAACAAGGGATAAAAGAAACACTAGATGCACTACTAGCACAAGGGATAATAGTGCCCTCAAATTCCCCATGTAACACATGTATTTATCCAATCAAAAAAGCAAAGGGAGGGTCTTGGAGGATGATACAGGATTTACGCCCCCTAAATGATGTAATTCAGAAGGAGTTCCCTTTGGTCCCGAACCCTGCATCAATATTATGCAGCATCCCAAAAACGTCATCACATTTCACAGTAGTGGACTTGAAAAATGCATTTTTCTCAATCCCCCTGGCTGAAGAGAGTAGATACCTGACAGCATTCACACTGGGGGGAAAAAGATATGAACACTGCAGGTTACCGCAGGGATACTGTGAGAGCCCAAGCATATTCAACCGCATATTGCATGAAGACTTGGGAAACCTATCAGTTGAGAGTACAATCATTCAGTACGTAGATGATTTACTAGTGTGTGCACAAGACAAGGACACATGCAGAAAAGATTCAACAACACTCCTAACACTATTGGCCAACAAGGGGTACAAGGTAGACAAGGGAAAGCTACAGTACTGCATGACAGAGGTCTTATACTTGGGACAGCTGATATCAAAAGATGGAAAAAGAATAATCCCCGACAGGGTAGAAGCGATAAGATCAGTAAGAGAACCCAGCACAGTGAAAGACATGCAGAAATTCTTGGGAATGTGCAACTATTGCCGGGCATGGATATTAGACTACGCAGCATACACGAGGCCCCTCCTACAAGCACTCAAGGAAGCACAACAGGAGAACAAAAAAATAGAATGGTCAGAAGAAATGAGCGCGTCATTCCAATCACTAAAAGAGTTAATTTCAAGTGCTCCAGTACTAGCAAATCCTGATTATGGACGCGAATTTTACCTATTTTCACACTGCAAGGGAACACTCATGACAGCTGTACTGACACAAAAGACGTCCCTAGGACACAAGCCTCTGGCTTACTATAGTGGTACTTTAGATGCCGTGATGCAAGGCCATTTCGCGTGCGAGCAATCGCTCGCTGCAGCCGCGTTCGCGATTGAGAAAAGTGCCACAATAGTAATGGGTTGCCCTGTGACATTGTTTGTGGAACATTCATTATTTGCAATACTCGAGAGGTCAAAAAGCACACTGACAACACAGCGGGCAACAGCCTATGAGATCATATTGTCTAGCGCCAATATCCATGTGGTGAGATGCAAGACAGTGAACCCCGCAACATTCATTACTGAAGCATGCACACTAGAGGACATGCAGAACCACGATTGTGCAACTTACACAGGAGAAAGAGGGGAGGACACAGTGGTGTGTGAGAACGCTCTGAGCGAGGGGGAAGTGTACTTCGTGGATGGGTCTGCATCGATTGACATGGACACGGGAGAGAAACATGTTGGTATGGCAGTGGTGAGGTTAGAAGATGGTGAGTATGAAACACTAGTACAGTACCGCCTCCCATCACATTACTCCGCACAAGCAGCAGAACTGATTGCGCTCATAGAAGCACTACATGCAGCAAAGGGCTGTGCAGTGACAATATACACAGACTCAGCTTACATGACAACAACAGTACATGGAGGTCTAGCAAGATGGGGGCGGAGGGGATTCCGACGGGCAGACGGAACACCAGTACAGCATGCAGAGTTATTGAAAGAGCTAATTGAGGCCCTACAAAACCCTACTGCGGTAGCAATAGTGAAGTGCCAAGCACATACATCCAACACAGACTTTGTGTCTTTGGGAAACGCGGCAGCGGACGTTGCCGCCAAGGAAGCTTCCTATTTTCAGAAATATGAAGCAGGTGAAAACATGTTGCAGCACAAGACAAACGAAGAGCTTCCAGAAGGCTACAGCATGATGCCTATATCACAAATACTAGAATTACAGGAAGGAGCTAGTGCAGACGAAAAATTGATGTGGACAAAAAGAGGGTGCAGCAAGTCGGCAACAGACTTACTGTGGCGACAAAACAACTCCGGGAAAGTGGTAATGCCAATCAAGTTATTAGAAATTGCGTTTCAACAACTACACTTCCCTGCACACAATACCCGACAGCACATCGCAGCAGAAATACAGGAAGAATGGTTCGTGCCCTGTCTCCAGGAGCACGTATCTCGATTAGCGATGGAATGTACAACGTCAGATATACAATTCAGGAATGACATTACGCACACTCCGGGGAACAATTCCAAAACCCATTGGCCCATTCAGAGAGTTACATATTGATTACGCGGACATGGGTGAAAGGTGTAATGGCGCACGATACATGATTGTGGTTGTATGCCTATTCTCAAGGTGGGTGGAAGCAGGACCACGTGCACGACCTGATGCCAAAAGCGCTGCAAAGTTCCTAGTGAGGGAAGTGTTCCCGCGCTGGGGAATTTGTGACGTGATTCGCTCAGATAATGGCACTCATTTTGTAAATGAACTTTTCAAGGAAGTTACTACATTATTGGGAATAAAACACAAGTTGTGTTCGATTTATCATCCTCAAAGTAATGGCGTAGTGGAAAAGATGAACGGACTGTTAAAAGGCAGGTTATCAAAACTATGCTTCTCACTTAAAAAGAATTGGATTTACTGTCTGCCCCTTGCGCTATTTGAGCTGAGGAATCAGCCAAGCAAAGACCACCATTTGTCCCCGCACGAGATCGTGACTGGGAGACGAATGTGCACAGCACACTCTCCACTGCGCGAACACTCAGATGCACACAGAAGCGCTGCGATATTGGGGGATGAGTTTACAGACTATTTGAATAAATTGACAAGGGCAGCGCGCGCGATATCAAAGCAGCTCTCTCCACCCTTCACTAGAGAGGAGGGAAACATAGCAGGGTCTGTCACGGAGCCTGAACAACAGCTACAGCTGATGCCGGGCGACTCAATTTATATCAGAAGTTTTGTGCGTCGATGGAATGCACCACGGTTCCATGGCCCTTACGAGGTAGTGTTTTGCACGCCCACGGCAGTGAAAGTAAAGGGCTTGAGGTACTGGGTTCACTTGACAGATGTACGAAAAGCATATAGTAAAGTGCAGGAGGAGGTAGATGAGGAGGCACAGACAACAGCAAACAATGCAACTGAGCAGGATATCTGAATATGAACTTGTGTATGTGTGTTAGTACTGGGCCTGAATGGGAAAATGACTGATGAGTATACTTGCATTCTTTTTAAGATGTTACTAGAAAAAAAAAAAAAACGTTTTTCCTTTTTTATCCTGCGGACTTATATGTAATTAATAAAGTGATCAAATTATGACATGTTTACACCCTTGTCTGTGAATACCCTTCCCTGCAACCCTACCCGCTTCCATTCCCCGTCAATATATATTGGCACTAATGGTGCCAGCAAAATGTTTACATGCATGCACTTAATGCACTTTTATATCTCAAACAGGAGCTACCATGGCATCTAACGGGCAGCCTGCAACGGATAGAATTAGTAGAATGAGAGAATTAGTACATGAGAGATGCAGATATTCGTATGAGTGTGGACTATCTGTGTGCATTACGTTGTTTTTTATACTAATGTTTGGCCTGGTTACATATTGGTTTGTAGCGTTCATCTCTATCGAGATGAACGAGGGGGGAGGGATTAACAGTACTTGGATTAACAGCACTACTGGGACCAATACAACTGCAAGTGTCAATACTAGGGAGGGTGATTTTTTGGTATGGGACGGAACTAAACTTGTATGGGGTTATCATACCACACCATCCAAAGCTGTCATCTTACAAAAGAAAGAGCCACAGGGTGGAATGCAAAACAACACAGTGTCTCCACCAGGGATATCTAATTACAATGCCCGCAGTTTAAATGACCGAAACCCGTCTGCCATATCATGGTTGTATAACACCCCCACCAGCCAGCCTGCCCCCATACTAAAAAACAACCTGCAAGATAACGTCAGGGACGAAAAGAAAAAGCTGCTAGCAATACACGAAATATTATATGATGCATGGGCCGAGGCGGGCGGGAATGAGAAAGGGGGGTCTATTTTATCCCTCGCCCAGGAAGTTGGGAAGTACATGAGGAACAAGAACAACAGACGAAAGAGGGACGCAGGGAGAAGGAGGTATGACGAGTACTATGGGTTAGGACTAGATAAAATGGAGGACCCACGACACCCCCACCAAACAAATAAATGGTATGCGGATATGAGTGCCACAGCTAAACAAACAACAAACGAGAGCTGTTATGTCTGCTCCCTCATTCCTCACGCTTCAGGTACACCCAAAGTATTGCTACCCAAAGAGTTGCCAATCCTAGATGCCCAATGTCTCCTTCATCTCACGTTATGCAGGATTAAGAACACCTTCCAGGCACATCAAGTTACTTTTGAAATACTGCAGAACGGGAAAACGTGCTATCCAAAAACGGCAGGGGTGGTATGTCTGGAGGAACCATTTTTTGTAATACAAGGGACACTTTTTTCGGACAACAAATGGAAGGATGAAGAAGTAATGTGTAAAGCTGAAGCACTGAGAGGTGTGGCACCAGAGAAATTGCAGTGGATAGAAGCAACATGCACACCAGTGTGGAAGGAACACATTTCTAAACTAACTTGGGTAACCGCCATTGAAAAACCCTTCAAACTGCAGAACGAAATAGACTATGGGCCTCATTACACGGAAGGCGGTGGTCCAGGGTGCTATTAGCACCCTGGACCATGCCGGTAAAATACCTGCACCGCCTTGGCGGAAAGGGGATTTACCGCCCCATTCCAAGGTTGGAGGGGCGGTAAATCCCCTTTCCGCCATTGCCCTTCCCCATTCCCATTTCTGCCCCATAGGGCTCTATGGGACTGGGGAAGGCGCTAATTACGGCACCGCAATTTTGCGGTGCCGTAATTAGCTCCGAGGTCCCTTAGCGGGTTGGTATTTAACGCCTGCAAAAAGCAGGCGTTAAAACTCCAACCCGCTAAGGGACCTCGTAGTACGGCGGTAAGGGTTAACGGTCACCGTTGCCATTAACGGTGACCGTTAACCCTTACCGCCGTCCGTGTAATGAGGCCCTATGAATTATGTTTTAAAGGAGAGGGGAAAACCTCCATGGGGACAAACAAGAACTGTAACAAGACCCTCACCATCCCAGATCTGAGAAAAGGGACAGCGGCCCTGATGGACACGTACTGGGTATGCGGCAACCAGGCATACCTGCACCTCCCCCCGTCATGGAGTGGCAGCTGCTCAATGGCCACTCTGCACTCAGCCCTAATGGTAATACCAGAAAGCCACATCGACGGGAGCAAAAAGACACAGGAACGCATACAACAGAGTGCAGCCCAGCCGACTGCGGAGTCACAAATGTATGTCCTGTCTTCCGGAAACAAGGGAGAGGTGCTGACCCGTAACAGACGAGCATCAAACTACATATCAAAGGCATCATCAGAACTATTGGCTCAGATCCCAGACAAATATCGATTATTCAGCTCAGCAGAAACATTCTTTGCTTCACTCATTTCAAGTGTCCAAGCAAGAGCAAACGCCAAGTGGCTCCAGATAACACGCTGGGAATTGATTCAGCTGGCAAATGACACTGAAGAAGGGTTCAACGTAATAAAAGTGGAACTAAGGGCTTTACGGCTGATGACCATGCAAAACAGGTATGTCCTGGACCTGTTGACGGCGATGGATGGAGGCGTTTGCCGAAAAATAGGAAGTGCCTGCTGCACTTTCGTACCTTCTGAAGACGCAGAGAACGGCTCCCTGTCCCATGTGATCGAAGCAGTCCACAACCTAGGAGAAAAAATGAAAATGGAAGGTGGAGCAGAAGACAGCACGTGGTTTGATAACATCTTCTCCTGGGTCCCCTCATGGCTTGGAACAACTGTGAAATTTTTGATGCCAGCTGTGGTATTCCTCCTTTTAATTTTTTGCCTGTGCCAGGTGGGTCTTCGAGTTTGTGCTAACGCAGTACCAAATGGTGCAATGATGATGGTGACAATGGGCAACACCCGTGGGACAATACAAAACATGCAGGAAGTGCAGGTACAAACAGGAACAGATGACACACCAAGATATCAGCTAGTGCCTATCTATCACGACAAAGATATCATAGATAAAGCATGGCACACCACCATTAGAGAGCCCCGTGTACTAGAATGGTACCAGGAGGTGTGGGTAGATTTGGCGGGAGATGGCGGATGTATATACCTGACTTGTACCCCAGATGAATATGCCAGAAGAGGGGAAAGCTTACGGGGGGTGTGCAGAGCATGGATGCCCATAAAAGGCACACCTGCATGGGACGAGGCAGTGATGGACGAAGCAGAATGTAGAAGGCTGGAGGACTTAAAGTATTCGTTACTTAACGAAAGGGGGGAAATGTAGGGGAGGAGTGGTCCAAAAGACCCCCCTTGCCCACATCTCCACCCCAGGTGAGGGCCATGGCTCATCGGGCGTCCCCTCCTTACCACCAGGGCCCAGGTGGTGGATGGCTCACCTGCTGAAGACATTGCCCGCAGGTATTGAATTTAGCTAGGCCTCAGAAACCATTTTGTCTACTAAAGATGGTGTGAGCTCAGCGCACTGTAGCGCGGCCCCCACCCTCGGAGAGTTCCAGTTATCCCTGTCGCCGCAGCACCCTGGCAGATCCGCTGCGAGCCCGTTCCCACGAACAAGACGGACATGAGCTAGCGTAATACATTAACATTGTAACATTTCACCTTCCGCAGTGTATCATCGCTCCCAGCATGACCCGGCCAGCGGGCCTGGGCGATGAAAAGAACGGTAAAATGGTCATCAGATGGCAGAAAGTCTTTACATATTAATGCCAAGACCACTTGCAAAGTATGCTTTTCTCCACAAAATGTCTTATATTACAAAAACCTGTAAAATGTATAAACATAGAAAGCATGCTTCCATGATATAAGCAATGGCGAGCCCACACCACTGCAGTTGGGTACTAATAATGAAGCAGCGTTCCAGGGATCTATTTGGTACGTGTATCACTGGGAAACTTACACTCCATGGTTTTTGCGCTATAACCGAACTAATGCTGCTAGAGTACACGAGGAGACGAATGTAACCATACAGAGGGCTCATGTGAAGGATGCGCGAGAATGCACTTGTCATGTGTGTATGTCTAAGCCCCTTATGTGCCACCACCGTCACGTACCGTGGCGGGTCATTTTCTATGTACTCCACCCACCACACTACTACCTCACTTACTGCAAATGTATATGCATATAACTAAATACTGTAGTTGTTAAAACATAGTGTACGAATAAGGTGCTCAGGCTGGATATAATCGAGACACATCCAGCAAAGTTGAAATGTATGTTTTAAAGTGATTTGAATAAGTATTATAGAGTGCTCAAATGTTTGTGATGTTTTTACCTAAAGTCGGCAACATACGAGGAAGATACCTTTTTGAAAATATGTGCAAGGCCATTCCCCCTCCCACCCTGCGAAGACTGCCAACCATGAGAGCAGAGGCCCGCGCCGCGCTGCTCCACCTCCCCCAACCAGACTGGAGCCGCTTCAAAGATTTGTAGCCCCCTCTGCAGCACCCAAGGCCACGGCCCGCCACCTGCATTATTTACAGCACAGCAGTAAACCTCTGCCTGAACACACACTTCCAAAAGGCGCCCCCTCGTAAACCCCACAACCCACCGGATCATTTTAGACTTATGGCCCTGTGCAATCAGGACACCCAATACTTCGACAACACACAGCGGCACATCCATAACAACTTCTAACAAGACAGAAAGACCTGTACCGCCCGTCCCAGGCCCTGAAGCTTAGCACCTCGACCTATGGCCCCGGTCAACAGGACACTGGTAACCATGTCCTGACGTATTACCATCAGACCCCTCACAAGGTACATTCCTCCTGTGTTGCATTAACCTGTAGAATAACCTATTGGAAGATTTACTAAAGAAGATAATATTGCAATGACTGAATGACTGCGGTGTGCATGGCCTAGGGCAAATAAGTCAGGAAAAGACATTCATCTCTGACACTGGCCGCGATGGCACAACAACACCGCCCGGATGAACTCAGCCAACCTGCCAGGCCCAGCCCAACCCACGAGGCTGACCAGTGACGTTCTCCAGCCCAGACCAACCACCTCGCAGCAGCACCTATAGCTAGTCATCGCCACCCAATCCCATTGAACTTGTGCCCCCTATAGTATGTAGGTTCTTATGACGTTTTTTGTAAATATATACGCCTGTCTTTGCTATTGTCAGACAGAGCGCTCTCGGAGTTTGCAGAGTTCTTTGCATGCCCTATTCTGATTGATAAACTCCCATTTATGCTCACCCGCACTCTTGTCTTGGCTTTATTCCTGACTTGGGAGAGTCCTTCATTGTCTCTCATTGCGGGGAGGATCGTGCTGGTTGGGGACGCTTGCCTTCACTTTGATGACCCAATAAGGCCCAAACTACTTTGCCAGTATCTTATTCTCAGGTGTAGGTAAGAGGAGTAGGACTCCGTGGCCTACCTGACATTTTCTCAGTCGTACAACAATTGGTTTGAGCCACTTTTAGACTTTGTGCAGCTAACTTTCTGATCACTTGTATATGCGATACCAGACAGCACAGAGGATTTCTTGGGAGCCGCAACCTCGACTCTCACCACCCTCCCAGGACTCTGCCAGAAGTTGTCACTGACATCCTAACAGTCTGCTGCGGACCAGTTGCAACAGGGAACCCTGTGGAAGCTTTAGGAGTCTTGTGCGCAGCAAACAGGGCCCAAGATCTCATCCAAAACCTTTGCATCTTCTGCACCAGCTTTACTGACTGGTGCAAGGTATGACTGAATCGCTCCACAAGCACATCTGTATGAGGTCAGTAAAGGTACAATGAAATGGTGTCCATATGTAGCAGCTGCTTGAACTCAGACCTTCAATCGGGACACAAATGGGGTGCCCAATTTGGTTAGAATTTCTTTTGGGAACGTGACAACGAAGACAACTGGAGTAGAATTGCACAGATGACGCTGTACAACAGAGGAGGATACTTACCTACATATGTGGTGGGAATGCCTTAAGACAGCTTTTGGTTTAATGTAACGGAAAAAACAAATTGACTATGTACAAAAGACGATTAAGCAATGGCTATTGGCTCTGCTTCCATGTAAAAAAAAAAAAAGGTAAAGATGTTTAATACATTGCTGACCTTGGGATTGGTCCTGGCAAAATGCTGGACAACAATGGCATGGGCGAATACGGATGGTCCAATTTATAACTGTTTAATTCGAGATATAACAAAATGGATAAAGGCAGAATAAGCTGTTAAAGAGACACTGGTACAAACTCCATCTGAGGAGGGGGATATAACATCTGGCATATGGTGCTGGATAGGTTGCATTCTCCATTTGAAACCGTTGTGATAAGTGTATAGATATTGAACTGAAAATAGGCTAATGGACCAATGAAATGGTTATTATGAAATGTTACTCACCATAGTGAATAAACTAATCCACAGTTCACTTTCCGCCATACTGTATGGGAGTTTCCACATTGGGACAGGACCGACTGGAACCTTTTACCATCAAAAAAACTGAGCTTTCCCTTTACATTTTCTGGAGCACGCAGAGGCGCAGCCATAACCATGCCTGCTAGCTCTGCCGCCTTAACTCGCCCCCCTGCCCCCTTTTTACATGCCAGGCACCATTCATTCGTGGCTGTGGACACCATTTGCTTGCTTTATTATGGGGGGGTTGGATGGTATGGAGGAAATGTGACTAGGAGTATTTAGTAGTCTCTACGGTGAGTAACATTTTATTACTCCGACGTCCTGTCCCTTTTCCTCCATACTGTATGGGTGATTCCATCGTAAGCCTTAAACTGGGGAGAGGGTTTTTTTATGATCCCTTGCTAGCAAACAGATTTTTCAACACTGCTTGCCTAAAAGCTGCACCAGATTTGGTACAGATATCCAGGCAGTAATGCTTGCAGAAAGCAGATGGGGATACCCAGGTATCTTCTTTGCTAATGACCTCTGTAAGTAAAGAGATCGACCCAGGTGGTATGCTTTGGCCTATAAAATTTTATTGATAACAAAAATGGGATTTGGAGAAAGATCCCAACTTGCCCTAACTCTAGGAGGGGTTTCCCCTGGCTCAACAAAACAAATTATGTCTGTGTCAGAATGTCCCAAAAGAAAAGTTGCCCGTATTGTGTCCAAAATCCAAACCTGACCCTCTCAAGCTAAACACAATATAAAGTGAACAGGGAATTTCTGCGGGCCACTCGCAGCTCTCTTCAAAGTTTCCAACAAAGTTCAAAAGAAGGTGCAAAAACCAAAACAAAGTTCCAGTGGACTACAAGAAAGTTCCCACTTGTACAATCCAAGGTGCCAAAGGAAAATGGGCAAAAAACAAAGTTCAACTCTCAATGCTCTTACCAAGTGAATGGTTTGTCTCTCAGTTTCCTCCACTTACTAAGGTTTGGTTACTGACTTGTCTCCTTTAATTCAATTTCATTGGCTTCTCTATACACAAAGTACTCTGATAAGGAAGATAGCTAGCAATGATGTCCTTTTCTTGCAATCCAATTTAGAATGTAATCTCGGGTTCCCCCAGTGGTTTCCTGATTTTTAGTAGAATTGATTTACTCGCCTGCCAAGTACTACTTATTTTCTTCTCAAAATGGCAGTAGAGGAAGAGCAAGGCTGTTAATCTTCATTGGAGTTCCAAACTCCCTCCCCCCCTCTGGGCTTTGTTTTACCCCATACAATCCTTATGGATTCCCCTCTGCACTGGGAAATCCTCCTCAGTTGAGTAGTATATTTTCCCCGTTTGTACCGTGCTGCCTGCTTTGTTAATACAAGGTTTTAGAGTTGCGTGACTCATGAAAGTCAGGTTTTATGTCCCCAGCACTGCCACCTGACTGATTTCTGTTGGGCTGCTTCTACCGGGTTCTGCCCAGTCTCTAGCCACCCTCTGAACCACTTCCCAGTCTCTGGCTTCACTGACTTGGTGACCTTCCCAACTGCAGCTCACATTCCAGACCAAGTCCATTGTGGTGCTCCGGTGTTTCACCTCGGGGTGGTGGCCCCTCCACTCGAGCGGTTCCCCCAGTGGTACAAGCTTCACGTTCTCCCTCCAGTTGTCCGCTTTGGTTGGGGATCACGGACAACTGCAGGTTTTTCCTTTTTTCTCTCCCATTGCCTTCGGTTCTGCACTCTACTGCCACGGTTTCTCTGACTCTGCTTGCTTCTCCAACTGCTTTCCCTTGGCTCTCGTTCCTCTTTATTCCATAACTGCTCTTACTATGGGATAAAGACTAGAGCACTCATGATAGTTATTGTGTCTCTTCCTTACATCCCCAGTGAGCCTCATCTCAGTAAGTTTACCAAATGTATATGGTTCTATTTTACAAACATATTGGTTACTGCGATTTTTGACTTGATAGAGGAAGGTATGGTGTGGGAGCTTTAAGACCATGTCCTGTTTTTACTGAATGAGAAGGATCTCCTCTCAAGAGATGGGGAAATATCCTTGGATTTGTCACACCTCCCAGGATGCATGTCTTTGGAACCCCAACAGCCGTCGCTTTTGCCCTTACGGCATGCGCATGTATCCCTCTAGGGACCGTCTTGTTCTGTGCTTCGTATGCTTCGTCAATAGCCGAAACCATTCACCTGGCTATGGACGCCTTTCATGCTTGCATGCCTGCCGATGACCCACCCAAAGGTCATGAACAGCACATCAGATTTTCTGAATGACTAATCTGCTGATGTAAAACCTAAGTACTCTGCAAAGGTCAAGAGAGTTCAGAATGTGGATTTGGACAAAAGACCGGTAAACAATTTATCTCCTGGTTGATATGGAATTGTGATACTATTTTAGGGAGGAATTTAGGATTTTGATTTGTTTAAGTTACAGCTTGCACATGACAGAGCAAACCGTATAGAGGCGCAGATTTACCAATCAGATGACCAGGGGCTGGAATGAGATCCAAAAAGTGGATGTGTTCCAAGGACCCTTATGAAAAATCGTCAACAGTTAATATGCCGATAAAGCCTGGATCTTACTAATTCTTTGTGCAATGTTATGGCTAATAACACTGTTTTCAGCGTGACCTATTTAAGGTTTACAGATGCCATGGGTTCAAAAAGCTTATGAGCTAAAGCTGTTAACACCACATTTAAGTCCCATACCGGGTGAGGCCGATGAACCGGAGGAAACATCCTGGACAGACTGAGTAAGTTTTCGGATTGGCAGTAGAGAAGATTGCCCCCTCTGAATGTTTATTTGTTCCAATGGCCGCTAAATAAGTGTGGCAAGTACCAACCTTCACCCCTTACTCTGCCAGGTAAACTGACAACAGGACATAATTTAGGGACAGGTAACCGGATCTACCCCATTATCTTTAGCCCAGAAGCAGACACAAGTCCATTAGCCATTGTATTGGGCGCTGGTTGAACTCTTCCTTGTGCATTGTATAATTTTCAGATGCGCAGATGGCTCCAAGTGGCCTAAAGTCAGCTGATCAGGAGCCAGGCCGCTAGAGCCAGAAACCTCAGGCAGGGTGCGTCACTGCTCCCTGCTGCTGTGTCAAACTGGTGCGATCCAATCGGAAGGAAGCATGGACAGAGGCAGTAAATCAGAGTACCACACCCAAGTGGGCCAGAGGGGAGCTATCAGAATCATACTGCAACCTGCAGTTGATCTGAACCTGCAAATCAACCTCTGCAAAAGGGGAGTCGGGGGAAATGCCAAACACTGTAGGTTATCCCATGGTAACTGGAAAGCATAGGGAGGAAGGATAGCTTGGGGGCAATGAGTTTGTCTTTGAAGCGAAGCAGCAAGACATTGCAGCGCCACACAGGTATGAATCCAGATCCCACACTTAGAAACCATAAATGAAATATATATATATATATATATATATATATGGGATACATTACTCACCGTAATCGTATTTCTGATGCTTGTATCTGCTTAGATTCACATGCTGTGCATAGGCCGACATCTAGTGGAAGCTGCGGAGTATTACAGTTTGTTTTTCGAAACTCGAAAATGGGCGTCGACACAGGCGTGCCAGTAATACTATCCCTAGTGTGACGTCCACTGTACCCAAGATCCCTCACGCGTCTAGGATCCTCAGATTGTATTTTTTCTGACATGAGGAAGCATGAGGAGTAGCGTGAGTACAGATAATCCAAGCAGATAGACAGAAAGGTAAGACTACAAGCAATCATGCGCCTTCTCTCGGAGGGGAGGAAGGGTGGGTCGCATGTGAATCTAAGCAGAAATACGATTACGGTGAGTAATGTATCCCTTCTGAGGCTTGTGGAATCTGCTTAGATCACATGCTGTGCATAGATTAGCGAGCAGTACCAGAAGAAGGAGGTGGGATGTGAGAAGGGTCATGAGCAAACAGGTGTCTTAGAACCGCTTGTCCCACTTGTGTATCTGTCTTGGAATGAGTGTCAATGCAGTAATGCTGAGTAAAAGTGTGAATAGAGCTCCAAGTAGCTGCTTTGCAAATGGTGTCGAGGGGAACATTTGCAATGAAAGCCAGAGTGGCCCCAATTCCTCTAGTAGAATGGGCCCTTGGCGTAAAAGGCAGAGTTTTTTCAGAAAGAGAGTAACAGCTGTATACAGTTGATAATCCATTCCAGATCGCGCCTTTAGAGACGCGATCCCCCTCTCTGCCTGTAGCTACGGAGACAAACAGTTGATCTGTTTTCCTTAGCGGTCTGGTTTTATTTACATAGTAGAGGACCGCCCTACGCACATCAAGGGTGTGTAGTTTCACCTCAGCTGAGCTTTGCGGGTTCTGGAAGAAAGCCGGAAGCTCGATGGACTGGTTTACATGGAACTTAGATATAAATTTAGGTGAGAACCTAGGGTGTGTGCGTAAAACCAGTTTGTCTTTGTGGATAGTAAAGAAAGGATCCTGCACTGACAGAGCCTGAATTTCACTGACCCTTCTTATAGAGGTAATGGCTACTAAGAAGGCCGTTTTATAAGTCAGGTGTTTGAGACTACTTTTATGCATGGGTTCGAAAGGGGGGCCCATGAGCTTAGCTAGCACCACATTGAGGTCCCATCCTGGCGGTGGGTTCGAAATAGGAGGGTGAAGTCTCTTTACTCCTTCCATGAAGGCTTTAACTACTGGTACTTTCCACCACGATACTTTGTTATGGGATGTGGTGTAAGCCGAGAGGGCTGCCAGGTGTACTTTCAGAGAGTTAAAAACCAAACCTGTGTCCAGCAGGTGGAGCATGTATGTTACAACGTTGGAAGGAGTGCAATCAACTGGGTTGATTTGTTTATTCTGGCACCAAATAACGAATCTCTTCCACTTGTCAAAGTAACAGTGCCTTGTGTTTGGTTTCCTGGATTCTTTTAGGATGTCCATACACCTCTGTGGTAAATTGAGATGGCCAAACTCTATGACCTCAGGAGCCATGCTGCCAGGTTCATTGAGTTGGGTTCCTGGTGCACTGTTTGACCTTGTTGCTGGGACAGTAGGTTGTACCAGGCTGGGAGTTTGATGGGCTCGCACACCGCCATCCTGCGTAGGTGTGGAAACCATGGTTGTCTCGCCCACATGGGAGCAACTAGGATGAGCGTCATCGATTCCTTGTTCATCTTGTACACCACCTTCCTGATGAGAGGAGTTGGTGGAAAAGCGTACGCAAACATCCCTGACCAGTTCATCCACAGGGCGTTCCCTTGGGAGTCTGGCTGGGGGAACCTGGATGCAAATCCTGGGCATTGTTTGTTTTCGCTTGTGGCAAATAGGTCTATAGTGGGGAAACCCCACTGAGAGAAGAGATCTTCTACGATATCTCTGTGAAGGACCCATTCGTGTTCTTCTGGGAGGGAGTCTCTGCTTAGGGCATCCGCTAGGGAATTGAGCTCCCCTGGAACATGTTGTGATGACAGGAAGATGTTCCGTCTGAGTGCCCATATCCAGATTTTCTGGGCAAGCTTGGACAGATTTGGCGAACGAGTCCCTCCTTGTTTGTTCAGATAGAACATGGCTGTCGTGCTGTCCGTCCGGATCTGCACCGACAAGTTTAGCAGATGGGGCTCGAACGCCCGAAGCGCTCGGAATACTGCCAGAAGCTCTAGCAGGTTGATGTGGTTCTTGGCTACTGAGTGAGACCAGAGACCCTGAGCTGTGTGGTGGAGATGGTGAGCTCCCCACCCAGTCAGGCATGCATCTGTAGTCACCACTGCATGTACTTCTGGATCGTAAAAGGGTTTTCCCCTTGCGAGATTCCTTCTTGTCCACCAGTGTAAGCTCTGTACGAGTGTTGGCGAAACGACCACTAGATCGTCCCACTGACCACTTGCCTGAGACCACTGTTTCGCCAACCATTCCTGCATGGGACGCATGCGCAGACGCGCGTGGGGGACCAGGTAAATGCATGACGCCATCATGCCCAGTAACCGCATTGCTTTGCGTACCGTTATTTGTTGACCTGACTGATAATGTGGAATTTGCAGTAGTATATTCCGAATTCTCTCTTCCGAAGGAAAGGTCAACCCTTTTTGAGTATCTAGGATTGCTCCTAGGAACTGTTTTGAGGTGCTTGGCACCAGACTTGACTTCTTCTCGTTGATAGAGAAGCCTAATTCGTGGAGGAGGTCGATAGTCCTCTGAATGTTTGACCTGCAAATTCCTGGGGTTTCCCCCGTTATGAGCCAGTCGTCCAGATAAGGGTACACTGGGATTGCCTCCCTGCGTAGGTGTGCAGCTGCCACCGCCAGTACCTTGGTGAATACCCTTGGTGCTGAAGCTATCCCGAAGGGCAGTACCTTGAATTGGTAGTGGCGACTGTCCACCTTGAAGCGCAAGTATTTTCTGTGCGCTGGGAGCATGGAAATATGAAAATAAGCATCTTTCATATCCAAGGTTGCCATGTAATCCCCCTTTTTTAGGAGGGGGATTACCTCTTGTAGCGTGGTCATACGGAATTTTTGGGGCTTGACATACTTGTTGGCAGGCCGTAAGTCCAATACTGGGCGCATTGTCAAATCTTTCTTTGGCACAAGGAAGTAAGTTGAATAGATACCCTTGTTTACCTGGTGTCCTGGGACGAGTTCTATCGCGTCCTTTTCTAGCAGAATGGCGATCTCCTCGAGAAGGATCTTCTGATGTTCTAAGGAGTGTATTCTTTGTCGTGGAGGGTGGTTCCGGGGACGCTGCAGTAATTCTATACAATATCCTGTGGACACTGTTGACAGCACCCATCTGTCTGAGGTGATCCCTTCCCAAGCCTGGGTGAAGTTGGAAATGCGTCCCCCTACTGGGGTTGCGTGAGAAGGGACCTTGAACTGAGCGTCACTGCTTTGGTGGAGGCGTGCCACCTCCCTTGTTGGGGCTGCCTCTGCCTCTTCCACGACCTCTCTTGTTACCCCTGCCGTAACTTTGGGTAGACTGCTGGTTGTTGTTCCATTGTGTACCCTGTCCTTGGGCATAGTTGCCTCTTTGTGAATTTTGGCCGCGTGGGCGACGAAAATTACTGTTCCCCCTCTGGTTAGGGGGTTTGTTGGTAAGCTGGCCAAGGGATTTGAGAGTCTCGTATTCGTCCTTGGCATTCTTAAGTGCGTCTTCGACCGCTTTCCCAAACAATAGATCGGGTTCCACCGGCTTGTCTATTAATGAAGCCTGGGTTTCTGTTTTGAACCCCGACTGCCGTAACCACGCATATGTCTCTTGATAACAGTACCTTCTGCTATCAATCTTCCTGCGTTGTCCGCGGATTCGAAAGTTGCTTTTAATATGCAACCAGACACGGCTCTCCCTTCTGCCGAGATCCGAGCCAACTGGCCCTTTAACGGTTCAGGAGCAGAGGCTATGAGCGCCGCGACCTCTTCCCATTGATGGCAGTTGTAACTTGCCAACAGGGTGGTGGAGTTTGCAATCCTTGCTTGGTAGGCGGACGTTGAGGCTACCTTCCTGCCAAACCCGTACAGTTTTTTGCTTTCCTTGTCGGGAGGAGCTTCTGACGACGATAAGGGTGTCCCAGCCCTCTTCCGAGTGTTGGTAACCACTAGGGAGTCTGGTTTAAGATGTCCTCTTATATAAAGAGGGTCAGACTGGGCTGCCCGAAAAAGTTTTTTGACTCTGGGGTTGACGGCTCTGGTGAGGTTAGGATTCACCAGGGATGGATTTAAGGATAGGGATGGTCTGAGCGACCGGCCTCCTCTCTCCCACCAACTCTTCTGCGAAGTCCCTTTCCTCCTGTACACCGTGGGTGTCGATGTGAAAATGTTCTGCTGCGCGAGCGAGAACTTCATTAAGGAGGGGCTGGTTATCAACTGGCGAGTCGGTAACTGGGGCTTCGCTCTCTACCGGGGAATCTACTCTGTAAATTTCCTGCTCATCTTCTACCTCCTCCAGGTCCTCATCATCCGCATAGTATTCAGTCCCGGTTTGTTCCTCCATAATTCTAAACTCCTGGTCCCCTTCAGGGAAAGGCTGTCCTTGGTATCTGGGGTGTGGAGTAGAGTATGGAGTAGAGTAAGGCTGCACCTCGAAGGGTTCAGGTCTTTCGAACCGGGCCTTTTTACTTAGGGGGATAGGATCAGAGGAGCCTGAGGGTGTGGCCCCTTGAGGGTCATACGAAAGGAAATGTTCTGGGTTTTTGTCATAAAAATCAGCTAAGGAAGACATCCTTGACATGACCCTGCCTATGTCTTCCCTGGCCCATTCTTTGGAACAGGGTATGACTTTAGTAGGCAACTTAGAGGACTTATCAAGGGTACCCTTGCTGGATGTTGATGTCCCAGTAGATTTGTGTTTGTCTGTCTGCTTAGGGTGGAAGGATGGTCTTACAGGAGTGGAAGGCTGTGCTTTCCGCTGTTTCCCCCCCCTCCCCGTGCGTGGAAAAATGTTTTCCCTGCCCCTTGGAGGCCCCAGAGACTTTCGACGCCTGGCGTCGAGGGTCTGGAGAGGTATCTGTGTGTTTCGAGCGTGGGGCCTCGCTGGTGTTAACTGCGGCCTCGGTCTCCTGGAGCGCGGCCTGGGGGTGGAAGTCGTCTTCGTCTTCCGACGATCGAACTTCCGTTAATCTAGGGAGCGAGGCACTCTTGGCAAGAGTGGATGATTGCCTTGCGTCATGAGGCGATCTCGATCGAGAGCGCCCAGAGGACACCGAGTCGGACCGTTCTATCTGTGCCTCTTTCCGAGAAGTCGACGTCGTCGAGGTTCGGTTGGACTTAGTGTGCTTAGTGTGTGTAGGGTGTGTAGCGCTTGCGTCGCCGGGGGTCTTCCCCATAGCCGCCCTGCCGGACAACCTTCCGAGGTCGGGGACCTGCGCTCGGCAGTCTTTCGACGCCGTAATGCCCTCGCCGTCCGAAAGTACGGCGTCGCTGCCATCGCTGAAGGCGCCCTCCGCTGCCATGGCCGCCTGCCTGGCGTGGTGGGCCCAACGCTTTGTCGAACGGTCCTTAAGTGTCTCAGGCTTAAACCTACTACACGCTCTGCAGTTTGCTTCGGGGTGGTCCCTCGGCAAGCAGAGATTGCACGTGGCGTGCCTGTCGACCCAAGGGTATTTGCGGTTGCACTTGGGGCAGAATTGGAAAGGGGTACCCTCCATACGCACCTTGAGGCAGCGGGCTGGTAAGTGTAGGAAATATATAAGGTGTACCTATATACCAAGAGTGAAGAGTATGTACCACCCCCCACTCTCCCTACTTGCAGGGCCGAGGCCAGCGGCCTACTAGGCCCAGGCCGAGGCCAGCGGCCTTCCGAGGCCCAGATCAGTCGTGCAGCAGCCGACGGTCGATGTCTTCTCCAGCCGTCGTCGAGGGTCGACGTTGGGGTGGGGAAGGATGTTAATAAATAATTTTAAACTTCAATAATTAGCAAAAGTATGGCTAAGGCCAGGGGACTCCGCAAGATGCTTCCGACCAGTATGGCGGAAAAAAACAATCTGAGGATCCTAGACGCGTGAGGGATCTTGGGTACAGTGGACGTCACACTAGGGATAGTATTACTGGCACGCCTGTGTCGACGCCCATTTTCGAGTTTCGAAAAACAAACTAATACTCCGCAGCTTCCACTAGATGTCGGCCTATGCACAGCATGTGATCTAAGCAGATTCCACAAGCCTCAGAAATATATATATATTCATAGCCAGTCTGCTCAACCTGTCGCCTCAGTGTTGCTGTCCCCTGGCAGGTTCGGTGAACCACTGAGCAGAATTCTCTGAGTGAGAGCCCATTCCTACATCTCCATAGCCAGCAGGGATAACAGTGTGGACCTGGATCCCCCTTGTTTGTTTATATAAAACATTGATGTCGATCTGTCTGTCCTGATAAGGACAACCCTGCCTTGTATCCGAGGGAGAAGGCCCAACCCAATAGCCATGAGTTCCAGAACATGCATGTGCTGCTTGCTGGCGGTCTTGAACCAAAGTCCATGAATGGAATTGTTCTCCAAGTTGGCTCTCCAAACCTCTAGGGTTGGATCAATTGTCACTACTACTGAGCATTCCGGCTGCCATAGTGGAGCACCAGCCATCACATTGCTCTCTCCCAAACAAGATCCTGATTCAGCGAGAGTGGAATGGATAACCTGCCCACTTGGGACCCCATTTCCTGGTCCCAGGATGCTAACAAATGAATCTGAAGGCACCTCATCATAAGCCTGGAATGTGGGACCGTTAGAATGCATGATGCCAAGTGCCCCAACAGGTGCTGATACCACCATGCTGGCATTGCATCTCTGGTCAAAAAGTGTCCGACAGCCTTTTGAATATCTATAAATCATCTTGTGGGGAACATTTTTCCCTCCAGTGTCCGATCCGACACCCAGGAAAATGATGTTCTGCATTGGAGTCAGCTCTGATTTCCTCAGATTGTATGAAAACCCCAACTCGTAAAGGACATCCAACAACCTCTGGCAAGAATGATGTGCCCCCTCCGGTGAACTGGCCCATACCAACCAGTCGAGGTAAGGATATAGGGGGTGTCACTCGTTCCTGCAACAATGGTGTTCATCAATTTTGCGAAGACACCAGGCACACTTTGTAGTGGAAATGTCGAACCATTACCGTGAAACAGAGGAATTTCCTGTGCATTTGGTAAATGGGGCCATGAAGAAATGCATCCTTCAGGTCCAGGGAGCACATCCAATCTCCCGACCACAGAGACTCTGCTATATGAGCTGTGGTCACCATCTTGAACCTTTCTAGTGGGAAGGAAAAGGTTCCGATAGGATAGGCCCACAACCACCCTCAGGCCTGCCCTCTTTTTATGGGGGAAAATTGCGACGTTTCTGGAATAGAAACTACTGCCTATCCTTCATGAGTTGAATGATTTCTGCAAGTAGTGATAGGGACCCTATCTGGAATAGAAGAGGGGACTCCAGGAATTGTGGTGGGAGGTGGAAGCCCATGGGATTCTGAAGAGATGCCAGTTGCTCAAAAGGAGAGTCAATCTGCCCACCACAGGAGAGCTGTGGACCTGGACTCTGATGCTTTTGCTTATTGTATCAGAGGCTGAGTGAGGGGGTGGGGGTGGTGAGGTGTTAGGGGGGGTGGAGTGGAAAAACCCCTTATTAGACATGCACGGTTTTCTCCAGTGGGTACTCGGAGAGCCGTCTGGCTGGCGAGCCCTACAGATATCTGCTCAGATCTGCCCTGCGACTAAGTGAAGGTTTGACACTGGTTTAGTGAGGATAGACAGGTACTTTGCTGTTTGCGTGCAAGCATTTTTCTTTGCGAGTTCCTCGTCCGCTGAGGAATGGAACAATTCTGACCCCACAAAGAGAAACTAGAATTCTGTCCTGCACATCTGAGGAAATCGTGACAAGCATCCACTGTTCTTCGTATGTCCCCTCCCACACGCACTCTACTGATGGTGTCCATATGAGCCACAGTTGATTCAAGGATGTCTTGTGCCATTACCTTAGCCTCTGAAAGTCCTGCTCTAAAGGCTGCTTGCCTGCCCAAAAGTAAATCTTGGAGAAAGTCTCCAATCCCCCACCACAATTTTTGATTGAAGCAGTGGCCCCACGTAATGAGGCGATGGGTGTACCATTGCTGCAGAGGTGACCCCTCTAAATACAGCGTCTCGAGGGGATTTGTGGTCAAGAGGATGATTGCCGCCCTGCTTGCATCGCCCATTCTGAAGGGAATGACACGCATGACGTGCGGGACTGTTGCTCAGTAACTGTCCTCAAAGTAGTGTTCAGAATAACCAACATTTTACCGACTTGAGGAGTAACATAAGGATTGCGCAGGAAACTGGACTCCAGCACAGGGTCCCTGCTGGTAGGCCTTTAAAGATCTCAAATGTTATTCTGGGAGGTTCTACATCATCAGTCGAAAGACAAAGTCTGGCTTGAAGTGCGTTTAGGTGCCTCCTCAGGCTTTTGTCCGGTTAAAGTGCCAGTTGGCCCTTCAGACATACGTCTGGTACCAGAGCCCTTAGGTCCCTTGGTGCCAGTCACAGAAGGAACACCTGTTTGCACACTGCACAAGTTCATAGCTCTAGAAGCCTGGGGTCTGGCACTGGCAAAAGGATTCAAAGGACCCCTCCCAGCCGAGTAACTCCTAGGGAAGGAATTCCCCTGCTGGGGTGCTTTGGAGAAAAGAGGAATAACCTTGTCCTGCAATTTCGACAATTTGCTCATGAAGGCCTTGATGTGATCCAGCGGTGACCTGGCAAATATTTCTAGCCACCTTGCTAGCCTATTCTTGAGGTTCCAGACAGAGCGCATGGGGGTCCAATGCCAGGAAGGAGCGCTCCCATGATGCTAATTTAGGAAAGCCTCCCGTGACCAACATGCACCGGGGAGGCAAGACACCAGAAGTCGGTGAGTAGTAGACAAAAATAAAAAAGCAAAATGTTTGAGGAAGCTGTTGCGCAGCAAAAAATACTCACGCCAACGCTGGATGGTCCATTCCCGTCCACACGGAAAAGAGGACCGAGGTAAGCCGTCGGGGCTAGCAGACGTGGTTACGGATGAACATTTGCATGCGCTTCAAGATTTAAAGAGGACGCTCAATTTCTTTGCTGGTAAAACGTGCCGTGCTCATGCGGGGACATCCATACAGTATGGAGGAAAGGGAACAGGACATAGGAGTATGCAAGATAATGCACATAGTAAGTGATATGTAAAGATGCTACAGAGAAGTGCACAATACATATGTGAATGTTCATGATATTTGTATGCATTATAACTTGGTTATTGCTGTAGAGAAAAAAAGACCATGTGTTGCCCTGTAAAATGCAGTGATAACTCTCTAGGTCGCAATGCTTATGTTATTGGAAGTATTAACGTGTGACAAGCTGTTAAAGTTACGTTTGTTTCTGTTTCTTTTATGAAAACATTTAGAAAAAAAGATGTTAAAAATTGAATTTCTTTTGGGAATCCTAATGTGCCAAAAGAAAGGGTCCAACTGTTTCAGAAGGTTTTTAGCGGTGCTGGCCCTCATAAGGGAGGCTTCTGGAAACTGTGTTGCATACCCATTAATACTAGGCTATAGATGCCCCCAGAGTTGAAGGGACTAAAGGAAACCATTAAGTTTATCCGTATTCTCTTGTTTGGTATTTCTATAATGGAGAGGCTGTACGGGGGGCCCTTCCCTACATCATTTCAGGAGGTGTTCCGACATGTAGGGAGCTCTGTACAATAGCGATGGATGGCCTTGTGAACCCCCACCCAGTAGAAGCAGGCTATGTTGGCGGTGCTTTTGTGACCCCCTTGATGCCCTGCCAACAGATGGGAATAAACAAGCTCGAGAACAGCAGGTGAAAAGTGGCAACAGATGTTATAAGTGGGTCTGTCCATCTGCTAGGCCCTGAAGACCCTTGCGCATGGAAACAAGGCACAATCAACATACACGTACTGATACGACAGACACGAGGTTCAATTCCCAAAATCTAGGGTTTATTGCAAAGCAAATATTCTCAGTCAGCCGACCGGGTCTCACGTCTCACAACGTAACGTGTGTCACCCAGACGTCGTGAGACGCAAGAGAGCGAGCATTCAACAACAGTATCATATATACAAAGACAACCGTACAATCTGTTTGTGACACATCAAAAACCGCCCATAATGTATCTTCTTGAGCTAGGCTTCGGTGATTTACAATGACAAATATGACAAGGTATTTCTGAATCTATATTACTTGGTTTAGCAACAGTTGCAATTTGCAGGGAGCAGATATGTTTCTTTGTTATGGAGAACATAAAGTACTTGTTTAGCGAGCAAACTATGTTCGTAGGAGACACACATTCCAAAGCATGCTATCGTCTAGTTTCTATTTGTGAACTAGGGGTCAGCCTGATTTAAGACGGGCCCAAAAGGGGGGCTGCTTGAAAAGTATAATTCATGCCTTTAACAGCCTGTTTCTGCAGTTTCAGCGAGACCGGCTGGCACCTGGCTTGGTGATTAAATGCCTCTCTGCTCACCTTCAAGGACTTGTGAGGGAGGAAAACAATGTATTTCTGTACGGCTTGGCATCTCCGTCTAGGCCAGTCTCTCAACATGTCACTGGAGGCCTTGCTTCCAGTTAGAGCAGAACAAAATGAAATACATTTTGCAAAGCGTTTGAACAGAAAGGGAAGGAAAGCAAATGGCAGATCTAGAAATAAAATGGACGCTCTATGGTTACGCTGGCGATTCTGTATTGGTGATGTAGGGCATATGATGCAATTGATTTTCGGCCAACATAATATACCATCTATGCTTTGGTAGGGTAATTTCTAGACTTACACATCCACATGCTGATAGCATTGGCACAATACAGAGACCCATTCTGTTAAACTAATTATGGGGCCCCGTTTGTGATGGTCCTCCAATAATATGGTAGTCTGGAAAGCAGAAGGCAGCGAGGGGGCTGCCCTCTGCACTTCAGCAAATTATGGAGAATAAACCCCTGGGGTGGCTGTAGGTTCTACCTCTGGGGACTCCTCTGCATCAGGAAATAGACAGATTGAACGAAAGTCAGCAGTGCACCTTTCCAACATAAGGCGGGTGCACTGAATACTGCAAGTAGCAGCCTGATGGCTCCCTCAGATTCTCTTAATCAACCTACAACTATCAGGGTCGAGACCAATTCTAATGGTACTAGAGCGGTCGAAATTATGGACATTCCTTGCCGGCAGGAGGTGACCCAACTGGTTGACTGCTCTTGGCTTTCTGGTTCTCTAACCATTTCTTGAATAGCCTGTGATCAGTACATACTCATATATATATATATATATATATATATATATACATACACATATAGATATATAGGACTCAGGCTACCCCTCTCTTCTGACACTGATGGATGATATTCACCACACTTAACAGATATTCATATTTGATCTGTACATATAATAGACCACAATTGCATTTCACAACATATTTTTATTTTGGATAATTTTGTTGTTACCATGTATAGGCATGTAGTCCCTGGATTGAACCGTTATACCATTATAGGCACTAAAAATCAAACAAATATTTACATTCATCTCACACAAGTTTTGATAAAAACCACTGTGAAGGTGTTAGTATTTTTTGTGACTTAGAGTATAGCAATAATGTCCATACGCCTATCTAGTCGGCACCTATAGTGTTTCAAGAACGAACAAGTATTCACTACAACTTCTGTAGTTGGAGTTCTGGTGCTTTCCTCAGGACTGTTGGAGAATGAGGTTGGGGGGGATGTGCTGTAATCCTCCACACTGTTAGTCTGATAGGGAGTCTAAAGTAAACGAGAGATAAAATTAAAATTTACTGTTAAAAAGTGGTGTGTCTATGACGCTGTTTTTAAGAGGCCAGGAGTGTGTGGCGGGATCATACCCATCTCAGGTTGTTTCTGTGCCTTAGGTATACGTTATTTTCTTCCTTGGACCGCCTACAGTGCAGTGTGCGGGGCTCTGTGGTCACCTCTGATGTAGTGGACGCCAGATCTCTCCAATCTGTAAGAGATGGTGCCACTGGCTCATCAGCATTTGTTGCATTGCAGCTACATTATATTGTTTTCTTTCATTTCACCTGTGCGTGTGAGTTACACAGGGATTTGTGCCCGGGAGGTGCAAGGATAACTAATCCGGGTGGAGATCAGCCTGCGGCCGGCTGTGCGCCGTTTACTACTCGTGCCGTGTGCTGAGAATCATCTCTCGGATTCCAATTAATCACTGTGCTATTAGCGTTGTGCGCGTCTGAGGGGGGGGCCCAAATTGGGCTATTTCGCTTACCTGTGCTGGCGCAAGGGGCTGCTGGAGCTGTGCTGCCGAGGAGACGTTTGGCTGTCTGCGTGCATGTGCAGAGACAGAAACACTGTTCGTCCTCTGTAAATGAATGGTTGTTTAGGATGCGTGACCTGGTTGGAGGGTTCAACGTGGCTGCTTTTAGTAGGCGGTCCCGCTGGGCATGTACACTTATGCGCTGTGTTGTGCAGGATCGAATGACCGTATGGTGATCTCTTGCTCTAATCGCGGGCATGCTGTGCCCTTGTATGTGTGCGTGCCTCACAAGGGGTCTGTTGTGAACTTTGTTGCGTGCCGAATTCCATGGTGCGGACACGAATGCTTCACACCTAAAGGACCTAGCATGCATTGTCTAATCCTGTCGTGTACAAAACACTGTAGATGCCCGTATAGAGCAATATAGTTCAAGGGGCCATCCTTGCTGCATATGGTGCATTGGCAAGTGGAGTGTTTATAGTGATGCTCATCTTACGGTGCATTTGTGGATGAAGCCATATTTGTCTTGACAAATCTTTGCAGTGAGCCAAACAAAGGACATTTGTGTAGCACCAAAAATCAAAGAAACAGACATGCAGGTCTATATTACCATTTCGGCCCAATCAATGTTTACATATTCACTTCAACGCATGGTCTGTTACGGCATATATCAACAAGTTATACATATTAGCACCATTTATGGATGAAGCCATATTTGTCTTAACAGATCTGACCAAGGACATTTGTGTAGCACAGGAAATTAAATTAAATAGACGTGCAGGCCCAGTACATAATTAATGTCGGCCCAGTCATGTTTACATATTCATTTCTGAACAAAATCTGTTAAGGCATATATCAACAAGTTATACATATTCGCACCATTTAACTGTTGGTACCGGTTGGCTCATGTGACTCTTGTTAAATGCTGTGGACCTCTGGTTGTCACGCATGGAGATCTCTGTGTGTCCCCGAGGTGGTCCCTAGGTGGTTAGGAGAGAACTGCCTTTCGTGTAGGCTGGCTATGTGGCTAGTCTTGGTGGTTGTGGTGTGATGTTCAGTACATTAGAAAAGAATGTTCCACTCGATGGAGCCATTGAGTCCGTTTTTGACTTTGTCCAGCCGATGGATATATTTCTGTTCCAATTTCCTTAGTTCTAGGTCACGGTCTCCTCCTCTAGCTTTGGCACCGACTGTTTTGATGATGAACCATCGGAAGTCTGTATGCTTGTGTTTTAGCTTCACAACGGTTGCTTCCATGGACAAACGTCCTCTATTGAGTTTTTTAGGCACGATCTGTGTTCACAGATGCGCTGCCCAATCTCCCGTTTGCTTTTGCCTATGTACAGTAGGTTGCACGGGAATTTGATGGCATAAATACTCCATTTGGTGAGGCAGTTGGTGAAGGTTTTGTGTTTCCACAGTGTCCCGTTAAGTACGACTTCTTAGCCTGTGATCAGGCCTTAACAATTCTCTCATGAAACACTCTTATTGCACACCTTCTTGAGGAGGATGGACTGTTTAGCAACCCGACTCTATTCAGGGTTATTGCTTTGCAGGTGTCAGGGATGGCTGGCTGAGTAGTAAATAGGAAGAGTATGTACATAGAATTAACATTGTGGTTGCCCAAGTCAAGATGGAGAGAAAGAAACTTAATCTGATTGGTTTGAGGAACAATGCTATGTTTGGTTTGTCTGATTGGTGGAAAGGATAATGGTAGGATTCTTGGGAGGTGAGCAGGATTCTAAACTGCCTTTCATCCAAAGTAATTGCGGGTGGTTTTTGGCGCGTGTATATTTTTCATGTGAGCAACGTTAAGTAAGAGCGTGTGCTGGATTGCGATAGAGCGCAAGTCCATATTAACTGAGCGTGAGTAGTTTTTAGCGCGTGTATATTTTTCACGTGAGCAACGTTAAGTAAGAGCGTGTGCTGGATTGCGATAGAGCGCGAGTCCATATTAACTGAGCGCGCGTAGTTTTAGCGCGTGTTTCGGTTGGCGATTGCGCGCGTAGTTTTTTCAGAGCATGCACATGTTTCACGTGCGCATGAATTTGTTAAAGCGCGCGTGTTTCACGTACATGTGAATTGTTAAAAATGCATGTTTCACGTGCGTGTGTAATTTTTAGCGTGAGGACAATTTTTCACGTTTTGTGATTTTGCGTGTTAATTGCTTGAATGCAGTGAGAATTCAATACTTCAAGAAAAAACTGTATTTCTCAAGAGTATTTGGAAATGTAAATTTTATGGAGTCAAGTGAACTTAAAGTCAAAGAAGAATATCTAAGTTTGTAAGGTGTTTGCAAGAGTCATCTTCTTCAGAATATTAAAGAGACTGGAATGGCTAGTGACAATATACACCGAAACATTACAAAAGTTTTCAAGATATTCTCTACAGACAATTAACCTCTAAGTTCTAAACAGAGGTATAAGAGGTTAAGAAGTTAGAGTTGTTTTAAAAAGAATAATTTAGAGAAAAAGGTTTACACCGATGTATAAGTAACCAAGTGTGTTTGTTACTACAGATACCAGAGCCTACCAGAAGGTTGCAGGGCTGCAGTGTCTCAGTTGTTATTTTATCCAAATTCCCCTTTCCCTTTCCTGGGGTTTTCAGCTCAGCTTTCACTTTAGGGTTGAGAGGTGAGCTCTTGGTGAGGGTCTGTGGGGCCAGCATCAGCTCCTGTGGAATTCAGTCAAGCTGGACCCTGACAGCAGGAAACCTGGCTGAATGAGGAGGTGGCACTGGATGGTATGATGTGTGTCATTTATAACACGCCTGTAGCCAAGTGTTTCTAGGCGCGACCAGACTAGGGAGGGAAGACATCGGGAGGACAAGACAAACTATCTTACTAGGCCTTGCGTCATTCATATCTCCAGAGATGGACAAAAAAATATACATGTCAGTGTTCAATGACTGTCCTCCCTCCAACTGCCCCCCGCCTCGCCAATGCCGTTAATCCACCTTGGTGAAACAATCCTCGCAGTTCTCCCATGAAGTTTGACTAATCTTAATGTCTCCTCCGAGTAAGTCTTGGGAGGGTTATTAACTGGGAAATTGGCAGAGGGGCAAACATTTGTATCTCTCATGTTCCACCGGGACAAGCACATAAGGGAATTGAATCATCTCATTTTTTTAAATTTAATTACCATCTATTGTGGTGGTAATCAAACCTTGTTGATGCGAGATGTTAATGCTATAATTCGCCCTAATTTCTACTGCCTTCCATTTGTTCCAGAAGCAGAAATGTTACAAATTAAAACTAATCTGAAAGGAATGGGATGGGATGCTGGGTACAGTGAATTTATGCATGATGAATGGCAGATGTACACATGACTATCCAGGCAATTGTTCAAGGGTCTAAAAGTACGGCAACTACTACTGAATATTCGTTTGTTAATCTTCAATGATGGATAGATTTGGACCGGTTAGTTCTTCATAGAGAAGAGAGATCGTTTTCCACTCTTGATATTGTTTGATTTTGACATCACTGTTCCTCTGCTTGACAAGTGTGGGCCGGTTGACACCAGTTTTGGTAAGAATCGTATAGTATAGAACGCCACGAAACGCCAATTGGCCAATCAACAAATGATGGACTTTGACCTCTGCGACTCCTACAGACTTCTGGAAAATATTATGGATCCTAATATAGAGAATACGAATAACACTATGGTACATTCATCGGCTAGTACCCTAAATGAGCTGGCCGAATAATATGCACTAATGACTAAGTTCGTCCTGGATTACTCCAGAATGATTTCAGATATGTTAGACAATTTGGCATCTATGTTGTGTAAGGGTGCAGAAGGCGACGCGGGACACGCTTGTTTGCATAAAATTTTATTTAACAAAAAAATAAGGAAGAGCCCCATCTGTCCCTATAACTAAGAGGGGTTTTCCTGCCTCAAATACAACTAAGGATGATGTCAAAACATCCGTCAAAATCAAGTAGTCCACTGTCCTGCGCCCCAAAGCTATTTCCGTCCCTTACACTTCAATATAAAACTATAGAATAGGCTACACCGTGATTCCAGAAGGGTGGTTCCCTCCTTCTGGATGGTTTTAGGCAGTTCGTGAATGATGGGGGGAAATCCTCCTTCCCCTGGCTCTCACTAGGCTTTTCTTTATAGTTCCACACAGATGGGGCGAGGGGTGGAGGGGTAGGAGCGGGTCTCCATTCCCCAGGCCCTCTCAGGCGATTCTTTACAGTTCAAAAAAGGTGGGGGAAATGCCTTCCTTCCCCAGGCCTTTCTCAGGCTCTCCATCAATATTCTCAATGATGTTGGGATTTTTAGCAGAGGATAAAATGCTCTTCCTGGTCTTCTCTCCTTTTCTCAGGTTTATAATGTCTCTTTATCCAAGCCCGGTTCACTATCCTGCCAGGCATTATCTGGAATATACAATTCTCCAATTCTTTCAACATCCGGGTCCCAGACCCTCATCTCTTGTGTGGTGTCTTTGGGGTCCTCTTACACAGTATGTCTGTTTTGTTTCTGCAAGGAACTCATGGTGGCAACAGTAAAGACAGACACGTGATCACAGTTCAAGGGTGTTTATTAAACTGTATGCAGGTTGGAAAAAAACCTAATCTAAACCTAAATCTAAGATGGGAGCAAGCTACAACTTATAATAACTAATAATAAGGCAGTCCTAGTGGTGTCTTATCAAATATAAAGTGCCTATACTAAAAATAACTATTGCCAATCCTTACCGCTAAGTTACAAAAGAGTGTGGAATAATGTTCACCAGAAAAGAAAGAAGTGTTCACAAAATGATATGGATGGGGTCTCCCTTCCCCACGTTTTAAGCACGGGACAAGGCGGGACTCCTGGGCACCACACACTCCTGGGCCACTCCAGCACAAGGTTCACAATTCCATATAACTATACCAGGAACTTTCTAGGGCCAAGTCTCTTGCCTTAGAAGGCCTGCTGGCCCAAAAACAACGAAGTTCCTTCAATAAATATTCATGGGGCGATTACTCTTTGCCTTTGGATCCCCTCAGTCAGGTACACTATGGCCTTTCACTCAAATCGTAATATTCAAACATCTCAATGTCTTTTTAAACAAACATTCCGTATGGCCATCCCTCAGCCGGGTTCACTCTTGTCAACACAATGTTTGTGGGTGCATTCCTACTCACCATGATTTGCAGGCATACCTCAGCCAGGTACACGTTTGCAAACACACAGTTCACTTTAGTTTTAACACAATGCAGGATTCACTCTCCTTCACTTCCCCTTGGCATCCCTTTGTCAGGTTCACATAGCCATCTTTAACAGTTCATGATTTTCCAACACAGTTCATGATTTGCACATCTCATCAGAAAGAAGGGGTTCCCTTCCCCTAGCTTTCTCTTGGCAATGGGACAGACGTTCGATTGTATAAGGGATTTGACGTGCTCCATGTAGGACCACTGACACCTCACACCGCCCTCTCCTATGGCCTTCAAAGGGGCCAGCCAGAGTTCTTCGAATGAGCACTCATACGGCGCCTGACCTCACGCAGCTGGCCCTTCTCTGGGCTTTGCCAAAAGTTCAAACAGACACAAATTCTTTGCTCACAAGTTCCTTGCGTTCATATAATGTTGCCGATGGCAACCTTGGGCTCAACACAGTTCGATTTGCTATCAGCTTTCTCCGACTCACCAGCTATGCTGAACCTGTTTGCTTGTCTTGCTACTGGAGTCATGGACGGTACCACGGGAGCCAGCGGGCCTCTCCGCCTGTGCTATCAATGCGGGGAGGTCACATTGACATCTGTTACTCCACTCGTCTCCTTTAAATCCCGGACTTATGTTCCTTTTTTTGGAGGCTTTGCAGGTCTGGGTTGAAAAGGGCAGAGGCACTTCCCTCCTTGTCTTTCTTGTAGCTTTCGCCACGTTTCTTCTTCGTTTGAAGTGCCGCCCTGGAATAGCTGCTTTCTCGTGCGGTTGGCCTTGCTCGTAGTGGGCTTGCATGCTCTGCCTTTTATCCCTGTGGGGAAGGTAAAGGGGCATCAGGTGTGTGTAGTTATTGTCAATTGGCCGACTATGCCTGACCCTTGTGTTGGGACAGGTCAGGTAAACGGCTCTGGGGTTAGTCCGTTGTTTGTTACGGTGTAAGCAAGTGTTTGTGTTGGCAAGGGGAGGGGTAGAGTTTCGGAATATCCTATGGGGTAGGATGGGGGAAAAGGGGTGGTATGGAAGGGGGAAAAGGGGTGGTATGGAAGGGGGAAAAGAGGTTGTAAGGAAGGTGGTACAGCATCTCACCCTTCAGCACCCCACTTACACTTCCCGAAGACCCCATGTCCAGGCCATCGGGATTATCGAGGCCGTCCCCACACAACCCCCCCCCCCCCAGGACTGGTAAGTGAAACACCTTCAGGTTTCTCACATTTCTCTGCTCAGTCCCACTGGGACAAGAAAGAAGGGTCTGTGCTTCCTCACAACCAAAGCCCCTAGGGCTTTCCAGCACCTTCCCGGTCCCCCTAGGCGTACCCTCTAACTTAGTCCACGAGTGTTCCGGTCCTCAGCAACCCCGGCAAGCTTTGCTTTTCTGGCTTCCTCTTGGCTCTTGCGGTCTGCTTTCGGCAGAGCTGCCACGCTGGTTGTTGCCCACACGTCAGGTCTCACCTGGACCACTCAGTTGGCTTTCCTGCTGCCACCGGGCGCAGGTTTCCCAGCCTTCAGGTGAATTTAGGCTTCCCTCAGCCTTTTCAGACGCAGACTTCCTTCTCCAAGCAGCCGGGTCTGCAGCGCGTCCTCTCTGCACAGCTTCGCTTCCCAGCTCGATGCTCCTCTGGGGCAGGACTGACTGAGAAAAGTCCTTAACAGTTTTTATGGTAAGTCCGTTCTTGAATCTCGGATAGCATGTTTGTCTTGGTTCCACGTAGGGCTCTTTGTTGCCCTGCTCTTCTTCATGTCAGTACTTGTGGAGCCATCTACTCCCATACTTTCCTCACTCTTCCTCGTCACAATACTGTCTGATAGACAGGATTACTATGCATGAAGTAACTAACAGAAGAAAGAGGAGACATGGAGGATGGGATGCCCTATCATTTTTTTTTGGTGAATAATGTAGGGTAGAATGGCATACTGCGTTCTCCCCCGATAAGTCTTCCCTTCACCCGCAAAGGGGATTCCATCCCATGGTCTTCTCCCACTGAGTACCACCCCCAAGGGGACTATCGCTTAGCAACCTCACCTCTCTGGCTCCATGGGGAGGGCCCCCCTCCCGGGGAGAAGTGACGACACCAAGGGATTCATCACAGTTGTCTCATGGTACTCAGAAGCATAACAGTGGTTCCCATAAGCACAATTATGAAGAAAATATATTGTTAGCCAAGAGAATTTAGCGGAGGGAGTTAAGAGCTATTCTGTCCCAAAAACACGAGGGGCTTGCTGTTGCAGGACTCACAAGGGCAAGGAAGGCACAAGTTACTTACTTGTAACTCCTGTTCTCCAGCATGGGGTCTGGCATGGATTCACATGCTCATGAATATTTCCTGTCAGGCTGTGAATCCTTGGTAAAAAAGACAGCAGTTTCGCTTTAGACTTAAAACCGCGCGTCTCCTCTATAACCAATAACTGTCCTCCGATTCATACTGCCCCCGGCCAATGAGTCTCCCTAAACTCCACCCATGGTGGCCATCTTCATATTTGGTAGAGCATGTAAAGTGGCAGTATGAACCAAGAAGAGCCACAGAGGGGAAGGAGGGAGGGTTTGCATGTGAATAAATACCAGACCCATGCTGGAGAACAGGAGCTACAGTTAAGTAACTTGTTCCTTCTCCAGCATGGGGTCTGGCATGGATTAACTTGCTCAAAAATACGATTTCACAGTAGCACATAAACACAACCATGGGAGGTGAAAAGAATCAACAAAAGCAATACACTTTGAACAGACTCACCTCAAGCAAACAGGTTGGTAGCACTGCTTGGCCGACCCAGCAATTCTTCCCTGGAATGCTTACCGATGCAGTAGAATCATATGAAGATATGGGTGGACCTCCACATAGCAGCCCTGCAGATGTCGAGTGGGGGAACACAAGAGGGAAACGCGGTCATCGCTTTGGTAGAATGTGCTCTCGGCTGGCCTGGAAAAGGTCTGTTGGCGAGACAATGACACTGTATGATACAGCCAGAGAGCCACCTGGAAATGAAAACCTTAGACAGGAACTTCCCATGTCCCACTGGTCCCAAATTGATGAACAATTGAGAGGTCACCCAAAAATCCTTTGTTCAGGCCACATAAAACTTTAAAGCACTAGCAACGTCCAGCGAATCCAATGCCCTTTTAGCCGGTGTTGAAGGGTTCAGAAAGAAAACTGGAAAAACCAAAAGCTTGTAGAGATGGAACTCCAAAGAACCTTTGCCATAAAGGTGGGGTGGGTCCGTAGCAGCACCACCCTTGTAGCATGGAAGGACAAGTACGTCTGCTTGCAGATAGGGCCTGGATCGCACCAACCCGCCTAGGAAAGCAGTCTTCCACAAGAGAAACCTCAGAGGGGCCTAATACATGGGTTCAAATGGAGGCCCCCCATTAGCTTAGTCAAAACCACACTTTGCTCCCAAGCTGGAACAGAAGCCTTCACTGATGGAAAAGTCATGAAGAGGCCTTCAGGAACTCCTTGACATGCCAATGCGATGTACCGGGATATGGCTGCTAGATGCACCTTGATAGAAGCATGAGCCCGGCCCGCCATGGCCAGTGAAAGCAGATATGGGAGCAACTGCAGATGTGTGATTTGCAGAAGCGTAAACTTCTGAGCCCTGCACCACACTGTGAAGCGTTTCCATTTATGCCCGTAACAAGATAGCATAGAGAAAGCTCTGGCCAGGATCTTCTTGCATCCAGCGGCAGGGAATAATGCCCCAACTCTAGGGCTGTAGGAGCCAGGCCGTGAGGCTCGGGAACACTGGGTCGTGGTGCAGTATTGTTCCGTTTCTCTGGAGAGAAGATTGGGAAGTGGAGGCAGTCAAATGGACCGATCCAATGATAGATGGAGCATGTACGGGTACCAGATCTGCTGTGGCCACACCAGAGCAATGAGGATCACCCTGCAATGACAACATCTGAGTGTGCTGACCACACGTAGCAGGAGTAGAATTGGAGGGAAGGGTACAGGGCGAGCCTGTCCCACAGGAACGAGAAGGCGTCGCCAGGCTCCTTGGCTGAGAATACCTGCTGGCGAAATTCTGGCACTTGGAGTGCCGCCATCACGAAGAGGTCGATCTGGAGTTGACCCCACTTTCGGAAGAGAAAACTAGTTACTTACCCCTGGTAACGTTCTTTTGACTGGTTGTTCCTCTCACGTATTCCTCATCTTTGATATTCGATATCCAGCTTCAGCTGCACTTTGGAATATTTTTTCCGGCAGAGGGCGCTGTTCGTCGATGCAGACGACTCGATGTCCCTCGAGGACCTCAGTCTCGAGGATGTCATTGAAGGCATATATAGCACGAGCAGCGCCCGTTGGCTTCAGTTCTGTTTTTCTTACAGTAGAAACTACCCGCATGACCGTACTCAACTTTAAAGGAGCGAAAGCTGTAACAGCATGGGAAATTCTACTGTGGGGCTGGATGGGAGGGCGATGCGGAATACGTGTGAGGAACATCCAGTTGAAAGCATGTTACGAGGGGTAAGTAACTTGTTCTTCGAATGGATTGTGTCCTCCCACGTATTCCTCATCTTTGATAGACTTCCAAAGCAGTATTTGATTTGGTGGAGAGATTAAAAATTTAGTTTTTAATGGTTTTCATGAACCAAATGCAGGACAATTTTCCCAAAGCTTCCATCCTGACCGAGGGAAGAGTGAAGGCATTCATGTTTTGTGAACATCTGAATAGTAGACCATGTCACTGCCTCAAAAATATTTTTAATCGGTACACCCCTTTGCAGGGCTGTAGAGGCAGCCATGCCCCTGGTAGAATGGGCCCTTAATCCTTCAGGAGGATCCTTGCCCGCCCATAGCATTCCGAAATTGCCAGAATGATTCTCCTGGATAAGGTCTGTTTTCTAACAGCTGCACACAGCTTGTGACCTGTATATCCTATAAAAAGCCGATCATCAATATGGAGTTTTGATAGCCTAGATATGTAAAAGCTCAGAGCTCTGCGTGGATCCAACCTATGTAATCTCTCCTCCTTTTTGCCAGGATGAGGTGGAGGATAGAAAGTGGCTAACACAATGTTTTGCCCTACATGAAAAACAGAAATTATTTTGTGTCGAAATGAAGGCTTAACCCTTAGAACAACCCTTTCCTTGTGGAAGATAGGTAAAGGGTGGCTTGGATGAAAGTGCCTGCAATTCACTTACTCTACGGGCTGAAGTTAATGCTACCAGAAGAATGCTTTTAAAGGTTAACAACCTTAATGGTAAAGGTTCAAAGGGTGCACACATTAGAAATGTTAGTACCAGATTGAGGTCCCAAACTGGAACTTGGAAAGGATATTGAGCGGGGTGGCGGGGCTTGGGGGGCGGTGATACACATTGGTGAGTCCCTTTATAAAATGTGTCGCCAGTGGAATTTTCAAATATGAACTTTCTTCCGACGAGCGCTTTTAGATGGATAGAGCCGCCACATAGCCCTTCATAGTTCCAACCTGGAGCCCCAGACTGGCTAAGGATAATACTTCCTGTGTTTTGCACAGAAAAGGGTCTACATTCTTGTCTTTGAACCAGCTGCAGAATTAGTTCCAATGGCAGCGGTTCAAGGACTTAGTTGCTGGCCTTCTGGCCGAAAGCAAAATCTCCATTCCGTCATCCGGGAGGTCCCAATCCTTGTATCTCAGCCACTCAGAAACCATGAGTGAAGGCTGAAGGTCTTGACCTATGGATGGAGAACCTGACCCTCCTCTCACGAGAGAGGGTCCTCTGTTTGTGGAAGACTCATTGGAGGGTAGATGGACATGTCCAGAAGGTCCGGGTACCACATTCTCCTGGCCCAATCCGGATCATGCATTTTCCGAACTTTCTCAACCTCTTGATCATGTGAGGAATGACGGGAACTGGGAGTAAATCGTACAGGAGTGGAAACTTCCCAGTCCACTACGAACGCATCCACTAGAGCTCCTCATGGGGGACATTCCCTGGAGCAGTACAGTTTGCATTTGCTGTTGGAACTGGTTGCGAACAGATACACTTGAGGAGTTCCCCAACGGGTGAAGATCTCTTGAAGGACTTCCCGAGCTAGTTCCCACGAGTGGGAGACTGCTCTGCCTGCTCAGAGGGTCCGCTGCTGTGTTCTGTTCTCTGGGTAGTGTAGGGGAGGACTGGTCCAAGAAGACCCCCCTCGCCTACGCTTTCTCCCCAGGTGAGGACTATGGGTCCTTTGGGCGTCCCCTCATGCTACCCGGGCCCAGGTGGTGGAGGGTTCACCCACTGGAGACATTGCCCGCACGTATTAATTGCCCACACGTATTAAAATTTTGCTAGGCCTAGAAACCATTTTGTCTGGTAAAGATGGTGTGAGCTCAGCGCACTGTAGCGCGGCCCCCACCCTTGGAGGGTTTCAGTCCTCCTTGTTGCCGCAGCACCCTGGTAGATCCGCTGCGAGCACGTTCCCACGAACAAGACGGACATGAGCTAGTGTAATACACTAACATTGTAACAGTTCACCTCCCGCAGTGTATCATCGCTCCCAGCGTGACCCGACCAGCAGGCCTAGGCAAATGAAAAGAACAGTAAACTGGTCGTTATATGACAGACAATCTTTGCATATTAATGTTGAGACTACTTGCAAAGGATGCTTTTCTTCCATAAAATCCCTTATATTACAAAGCCTGTGAGATGTATAATTACAAGAGATCATGCTCCCATGATATAAGCGATGGTGAGCATATACCATTGCAGTTGGGTACTAATAATAACGGAACGCACCAGGAATCTGTTTGTTACGTGTATGACTGGAAAACTTACACCCCATGGGCTCGCGCCATAACTGAACTAATGCTGCTAGAGGACACAAGAAAACGAATGTAACCATACAAAGGGCCCATGTGAAGAACGCACGAGAAGGCACATGTCATGTGTGCATGTCTAGGCCCCACATACGCCACCACCGTCACGGACAAGGGGCGGGTTACTTTCTATGTTCTCCACCAATCCTAACTCTACCTCACTTACTGCAAATATATATGCACATAACTAAATACTGTACTTGTTAAAACATAATGTATGAATAAGGTACTCAGACTGGGTATAATCAAAACACATCCAGCAAAGTTTAAATGCATGTCTTGTAATGTTTTGAATAAGTATTAGAGAGTGTTCAACTGTTTGTGATGTCTTTACCTAAATCGGCAACACACGAGGGAGATACCTTTGTGAAATATGTGCAAGGCCATTCCCCCTCCCACCCTACGAAGGCTGCCAAGGCATGAGAGCAGAGACCGCGCCGCGCTGCGTTACCTCCCCCACCCAGACTGGAGTCGCTTCAAAGATTTGTAACCCCCTCTGTAGCACCCAAGGCCACCACCTGCCACATGCATTATTTACAGCACAGCAGTAAACCTCTGCCTGACCACACGCGCCCCCTCGTAAACCTCACAACCCACCGGACCATCTTAGACTTATGGCCCTGTGCAATCAAGACACCCAACACTTTGACAACCCACAGCGGAACATCCATAACAACTTCTAACAAGGCAGAAAGACATGTACCGCCCGTCCCAGGCCCTGAAGAAGATAATACCAGAATGTTTGAATGACTGCGGTGTGCACGGCTTAGGGCTAACAAGTCAAGAAAAGACATTCATCTCTGCCACTGGCCGCGATGGCCCCACAACACCGCCTGGATGAACTCTGCCACCCTGCCAGGCCCAGCCCAACCCACGAGGCTGCCCAGTGACGTCTTCCAGCCAAAGCCAACCACATCACAGCAGCACCTATAGTTAGTCATCACCACCCAATCCCCATGAACTTGTGCCCCCTATAGTGTGTAGGTTCTTATGACGTTTTTTGTAAATATATACGCCTGTCTTTGCTATTGTCAGACAGAGTGCTCTCGGAGTTTGCAGAGTTCTTTGCATGCCCTATTCTGATTGATAAACTCCCATTTACGCTCACCCGCACTCTGTCTTGGCCTTATTCCCATCTTGGGAGAGTCCTTCATTGTCTCTCATTGCGGGGAGGATCGTGCTGTTTGGGGACGCTTGCCTTCAGTGGTGACCCCGATAGCGTGATTTTATTTCTTTCTAAACTCGTTATAACCGTCCCCTTTTTGGCACGAGAATCTCCGGTCGAAAAGGGATACGCACGGTGAGCCGGCTCCGGGAGGCTGCCCGCCAACGGCGACCGGTACACTAAGAAGTGCGCACTCAATAGAGAACGGGTACGGGATCCCGGTTGAAAAATCCCCTTTGAGTACCGCTCGCCGGAGTCGGGGCTGACTGTTGAGCTGACGGCGACACTGCCTGGACGGACCCAGTTTCGGAGACTATCGGTTCAAGACGGGCACGTGAGTACTGAGTATGAGCGATTGTAAAGGGAGCGGGGAGAGAAGTGTAGGACAGGGAACGAAAAGGGGATACGAAGAGACACTAAAAGATTATTCTAAAATTTCCTTTCTTTTTCTTTGCATATGGCCATTAGGATTACGAGGTGAATAAGAGACAGAAGTGACGGGAACCTAGCTCCGAAAGGGGGTGGAAGGCGGCGCCGCATAGTGCTATATTGACTAGTGCTGGGAATATATGACGAAGTGAAATATAAGATAAAAGTGCTCAGCAAAAGGGGGCACTGAGAATATATTAGTGATCGCTATTACTTCTTTCTTTTCTTTTTCTTTAAGGGTAGGGGGAGAATAAAAACAAAGATTAGCACGAACTTGGGAAGAAAGTAAGAGAAAAGGGGGCCTACTAGGAGGGGAAGAGCAGGTTAAAACATATAAATATATGCACATGCGCATTCATCTATCTAAGTAAAACAGACAGGGACAGCCGGCTAGGGAGGAAAGGGAGGGCAGCGTGAATGGTGTACTGAGTGTTACCAAGAGGTGTGTGCACCTCGTATGTGTCAGGGGACAATTTGAGGTTGCGAATGTGTAAAACGGCTATAAATGTATAGTTGTCAAATGGTCATGGTAAGTGTGACCGGATGAAACTTTTTTGAAGGCAACGGTGGTACAGTGACGTGAGTGGGTACCTTTTTTTGATTTCCGGGTTGCTATTGTCAAAATAAATGATGGGTTGCTCTTGTATGTGTCCCCCAAAGAAAACAAAGTAGAAATTGTGTACAGTCAGTTTTGTATTGTGCAGCCAAGGGAGGGAAAGCCCAACCGAGCATAACATTGAATGTGAAGTAGAACACGAAAAATAATATTGATACTACATTCACATTGGAGTTGCAGACACACAGAGACACATAAGCACTAGGAGGGCACACAGAAATGGGGGCTGAAACACCCTTATCACATATTTGTAAAAGTCTTCCAGGGTACGCGGAGCGGATTAAGAAATATCACGACCAATGGGTAACTGAGTTGAAGGGAGAGGGGCTACCCCAGATATGGCCAGAGGGAGGGTCATTTGACAAAAGCATTCTGGATATGGTGATGACATGCATTTTCTTGAAGTACCGAGGGAAGCAGCTGCAGAATAGGAGGGAAATATTAGATCTTTGGCGGTTATTTGAAGAGGTACCACCGCCTAAAGTGCCAGCACCAAATCCTGATCTCCCATCCACTACAGACAATCCACTGATGATACATAAAGATATCAAAGAAGTGCCAAGTGTAGCGCCACCAGTAGAGGTAATAAGTTTATATCCGATATTAAAGAAACCTGTACCCGCAGAAGGATACAGTGATCCAACGTATGTACCTCCCCCGACAACTACTACACCCCACCGGCCCACTGCACCCCCACCATATGAAAGTAGAAGGGAGCGAGGCCAGGCGAGTACACAAAGGGTGGACATAGAGAAACTCACAGATGATTTACAGTCAAGACTCTCAATAGCAAAAGATGAGCTCTCAAGAATTAAAGACATGTGCGGACAAACAGCACTTAATGTGACTAGATCAGGGCTCACGTCTAGAGCGCCAGGCGAGACAAGAAGAGCTGAAGAGGGGTGGAAGAAAGGTGAGATACTGTTCAGAATTGAGGAAGAACCAACCCGAATAATTGAAATAGAGACACGTGAGGGAGATCCTGACAATGATGAAAGGCCTATGGGGGATAGAGAGGAATTACTATGCGATATAAGGGACGAATTAGAAGAAAGTGACAGATTGAGCATGGCTATGGGAGAGGGAAGCGAAGGGGGGGATGGCACATGTTCAGTGAGAACACTGGACGATGAGTGGTCGGGACGACTAAGGAACAGAGTGGGGAAAATGGCATCACTAGAAGCATCAGCACCCACATCGGGTCCGGGTGCCATAAAGAAAGGGAAGCTACAGCTCCCGTTGATACACAGAGGAGGAGGGAGACCTAACTATATCCCATGGGCACAAATGGACAAAGCCAACCTATTAAAGCTATTGCCCCCGTTATCAGGAGGGGCAAGTAAGTGGATATACGCCTTTGAAAAGCATACTGCTGGGGTACCCCTAGCTGTAGGAGATGTGAAAAGTCTGCTCGTATCAGCGGTGGGCGATCAGGCTGAAAGAGTATGGGTTAAAGCCGGTTTCCCAGGAGTTACGTTAGATTGTGACCGCCATGATGGGGCCGCCTTCAACACAGTGCGGGCTAGGGTGTGGGACGCCTTGCGCGAAACATTCCCAGATACACCGGACTTGCAGTCGGTGATGCAATGTACCATGAATGAGGGGGAGGAGGCTATGGATTACATTTTTCGGGTTCAAGAGATGTGGAGAGCGGAGACGGGCACGCCCTGGTATCAATCGACATCTTTATTTTACTTCATTATAAAAAGAGGGCTCCCCAAGGAAGTGCAGAAAGCGCTCGACAAGATTGCAGGCGTTGAAGCGAAGGGATGGCCAGAAATCCAAAGCATAATAATACACCATTGTAAAAGAATAAAGGAGAGGGAGAAGGAGGTGGCACAGAAAAGGTTGGCGGACGAAGCAAAGTTAGTACAGACAAAATTGGTGAAGGTCGCAGCAGCAGTAGCTGCACTCCCACACAGCAGGGAGGGAGACGATGAGGAGGAGGGGCTGATAGCAATACAAGGAAGGATGGCAGCTAATTGGGCGGGAGCAGGACAGCGGCAGTGGAATGAGCAAGAGCAAGGTGGAGGTCCGCAGTGGCAAGAGTGGACCCCTCGAGGGGGACGAGGTGGGTACAGGGGCCGAAGAGGAGGCGGAACGGGATATGGGGCAATGGGAGGAAATGGATGGCAGGGCCCTAGAGGTGCACAAGGAAGTTGCTGGAACTGCGGGCGATGGGGGCACTATTCTAGAGAGTGCAGAAGCAGACCCAATAACGGGTTCCAAGAGGTAGAACAATATGGCCATCCCCACCCGGGAAGCCCATATGGCCTCCCAATGGGGCAACAACAATTAAGAAACCCAAGCCAAGGTAATGCCAGCCAGCAACAGGGACTCCAGTATAGAACACAGAACGGCCCACAAAACATGCCTAACAACGACAGCATACAATATACACCAGGCAACCCTTTCGCGACAGCAGCAAACGGGGCCCCCGCACCAGCACCTTACAACGGCATGTCAGTGGTCTCAGTTAACGTATTCAATGAAGGGGGGGCGATGAGACACCCCGCATAGGACAGCCCACAGAGAACACTTGCGTGTCCAGTTCTATCTACCACCCACAGTGCAGCAGAGGAACCATTGGTAGGGGCGCAGATAGGAGACAGGCAATTTGTATTCATGGTTGATTCGGGAGCGGAGAAATCATGTGTCAGAGAGGGCCGGTTCCCGTTATCTAACAGGAAGTTAGAGACGCAGGGGTTCTCTGGGGCTGTAATTGAAGTTCCTTACACAGAAGTTTTGGATGTAACCGTAGGGGGCAAGACTGTAAAGGCACCCTTACTGTATTACGAACAGTCCCCGATAAATTTGCTGGGGAGGGACCTTATGAGTAAACTTAACATGACCATATCATTTACCGAAGGAGGAATAGTGTGTTCTACACCCGGGATATGCCCCTTGCGTGCAATGTTGGTAGTGCAAGCCTACACAACCACACAGGAAATACGAGGGCTGCCACAAAATGAAGAGATGTTTATTGAAGGGCTAAAGACTTTGGCCCTTATAGTCCCAGAGCTAAAAAGCATGGATTGGAGGATTCCAGCAGAATTCCTCTTCCGCCCCATAGTGTGTCCAAATGCAGCACCAGGATCAGTGGTGTCATTGGTTTTGCACGCTGTGCAGGTATCAACGAAACGGATCGCTGTGATTGGAATGGACAGAGAGGGATGTGAGTGGCGCACCGTGCTGTGTACAAACGCCAACCTCGCCCTACGCGAGGTAACAGATGAGGATCTCTTTTTAGACACAGAAGCAGATGGTGAGATAGTAATGGAAATAGCGATGCCCTGTGACATTTTGATCCAAGCCAGAGAGATCCCCGTCCAATTGATGGCAGTGGTAGGAACACCACCGTCATTTTTTGATGACGACATGAGGTTAGTACCAAACAGATTATGGACAACAGGCCCCCATGATGTAGGGCTGTTGCATGGAGTACAACCTGTGATAATAAAACTAAAACAAGGAGCTATCTTACCCCGAGTCAAACAGTATCCATTGTCCCGTGAGGCTGAAGAAGGGATAAAAGAAACGATAAAAGCACTACTAGTACAAGGGATAATAGTGCCTTCAAACTCACCATGTAACACATGTATTTATCCAATCAAAAAAGCGAAAGGGGGGTCTTGGAGGATGATACAGGACTTACGCCCCCTCAATGATGTAATACAGAAAGAGTTCCCTCTAGTCCCGAACCCTGCATCAATACTATGCAGTATCCCAAAAGCAGCATCACATTTCACAGTAGTGGACTTGAAAAACGCATTTTTCTCAATACCCCTGGCGGAAGAGAGTAGATATCTTACAGCATTTACACTGGGGGGAAAAAGATATGAACATTGCAGACTGCCACAGGGATACTGTGAGAGCCCGAGCATATTCAACCGCATATTGCATGAAGACTTGGGAAACCTATCAGTAGAGAGTACGATTATTCAGTACGTGGATGATTTATTGGTGTGTGCACAAGACGAAGCGACATGTAGAAAAGATTCAACAACGCTCCTGACTTTACTAGCCAACAAAGGATACAAGGTAGACAAGGAGAAGCTACAGTATTGCTTGACTGAGGTCCTATACCTGGGACAGCTCATATCAAAAGATGGAAAGAGAATAATTCCTGACAGGGTGGAGGCAATAAGGTCAGTAGGAGAAACCCACGACAGTGAAAGACATGCAGAAATTTTTGGGGATGTGCAATTATTGCCGAGCATGGATACTAGACTATGCAGCATACACCAGGCCCCTCCTACAAGCACTCAAAGAAGCACAACAGGAGAATGGAAAAATAAAATGGTCAGAAGAAATGAGCATATCGTTTCAATCACTGAAAGAGCTAATTTCAAGCGCTCCAGTACTAGCAAACCCTGATTATGGACACGAATTTTACCTATTTTCCCATTGCAAAGGAACACTTATGACAGCAGTACTAACACAAAAAACATCCTTAGGACACAAGCCCCTGGCGTACTATAGTGGTACTTTGGATGCCGTGATGCAGGGTCATTTTGCGTGCGAACAATCACTCGCAGCAGCCGCATTCGCGATTGAGAAAAGTACCACAATAGTAATGGGATGTCCTGTGACATTGTTTGTGGAACACTCATTATTTGCAATACTTGAAAGATCGAAAAGCACACTGACCACACAGCGGGCAACAGCATACGAGATCATATTGTCCAGCGCCAACATCCACATAGTGAGATGTAAAACAGTGAACCCCGCCACATTCATTACAGAAGCATGCACATTAGAGGATATGCAAAATCACGACTGCGCAACCCACACAGGAGAAGGAGGGGATGACACAGTGGTGTATGAAAACGCTCTCAGCGAGGGGGAAGTGTACTTTGTGGATGGGTCCGCATCAATTGATATGGACACTGGAGAAAAACACGTCGGCATGGCGGTAGTGAGATTAGAGGAAGGTGAGTTTGAAACATTAGTACAGTACCGCCTCCCGTCGCATTACTCTGCACAGGCAGCAGAACTGATTGCGCTCATAGAAGCACTACATGCAGCGAAAGGCTGTGCAGTAACAATATACACAGACTCAGCGTACATGACAACGACAGTACATGGAGGTCTAGCAAGATGGGGCCGTAGGGGATTCAGACGGGCAGACGGAACACCAGTGCAGCATGCAGAATTGTTAAAAGAATTAATTGAGGCCCTACAAAACCCTACTGCTGTAGCAATAGTGAAGTGCCAGGCCCATACAGCCAACACAGACGTTGTGTCTTTAGGGAACGCGGCAGCGGACGCTGCCGCCAAGGAGGCTTCCTATTTTCAGAAATACGACACAGGTGAGTTTATGATCAAGACCACAACAACCGAAGAACTGTCAGAAGGGTACAACATGATGTCCTCATCACAAATACTAGAATTACAGCAAGGAGCGAGTGCAGAAGAAAAATTGACATGGACAAAACGGGGATGCAGCCAATCAGGAACAGACCTACTATGGCGGCAAAATAACTCAGGGAAAGTGGTAATGCCACTGCAGTTACTAGAAGTTGCATTTCAACAGCTGCACTTCCCAGCACATAACACTAAACAGCACATTGCAGCAGAAATACAGGAAGAATGGTTTGTGCCCTGTCTCCAGGAGCATGTGTCTCGATTGGCAATGGAATGTACAACATGCCAAATATACAACTCAGGAATGACATTACGCACACTCCGGGGAACAATTCCAAAACCCATTGGCCCCTTCAGAGATCTGCATATAGATTATGCAGACATGGGGGAAAGGTGTAATGGCTTGCGGTACATGATCGTGGTGGTGTGCCCATTTTCAAGGTGGGTGGAAGCGGGACCATGTGCGCGACCTGATGCCAAAAGCGCCGCCAAGTTCCTAGTAAGGGAGGTGTTCCCGCGCTGGGGAATTTGTGACGTGATTCGCTCAGACAACGGCTCTCACTTTGTGAATGAACTATTCAAGGAAGTGGCCACATTACTGGGTATAAAACATAAATTATGTTCGATTTATCATCCCCAAAGTAATGGCGTAGTGGAAAAGATAAACGGCCTGTTAAAGGGCAGGTTATCAAAACTATGCTTCTCATTGAAGAAAAATTGGATTTACTGTCTACCCCTGGCGCTATTTGAACTAAGAAATCAGCCAAGCAAAGACCACCATTTGTCCCCGCACGAGATCGTGACTGGGAGACGAATGAACACAGCACACTCTCCACTGCGCGAACACTCAGATGCTCACAGAAGCGCCGCAATATTGGGAGATGAGTTCACAGACTATCTAAGAAAATTAACAAGGGCAGCGCGCGCAATATCAAAGCAACTCTCCCCACCCTTCACTAGAGAAGAGGGAAACATAACAGGACCTGTCACGGAACCAGAGCACCAGCTACAGCTGATGCCAGGGGACTCAATTTATGTCAGAAGCTTTGTACGTCGGTGGAATGCACCACGATTCCATGGTCCATACGAGGTAGTATTTTGCACGCCCACAGCAGTGAAGGTAAAGGGCTTGCGGTACTGGGTGCACTTGACCGACGTACGAAAAGCATACAGCAATGTACAGGAGGAGATAGATGAGGAGGCACAGACAACAGCAAACAATGCAAATGAGTAGGATGTCTAAATATCGACTTGCGTGAGTGTGTATGTCAGCACTGGAATTGAATGAAATAATGACTGACAAGGATATCAAAAAAAAAAAAAAAAAAAAAGTGTGTGTGAGATTTCCTTTTTTTTTATCTTGTTGATTGGTATATAATTAATGAAATAATACTGTTACAACTTCTATATACCCTTGTCTGTGAATACCCCTCCCCCCACATCCCCACCCGCTTCCATTCCCCGTCAAATGTATTGGCACAGATGGTGCCAACAAAACATTTACATGCATGCACTTAATGCACTTTTATATCTCAAACAGGAGCTTCCATGGCATCTAACGGGCAGCCTGCAACGGATAGAATTAGTAGAATGAGAGATTTAGTATATGAGAGATGTAGATATTGGTATGAGTGTGGATTATAAGTATGCATCACATTGTTTTTTATGATAATGTTTGGCTTGGTTACATATTGGTTTATAGCGTTCATCTCTATCGAGATGTACGAGGGGGGAGGGAGTAACAACACTACTCGATCAATTAACAGTACCACCGGGCCCAATACAACTGCAGGTGTCAATACCAGGGAAGGTGATTTTTTGATATGGGACGGAACTAAACTTGTGTGGGGGTATCATACCACACCATCCAGTGTTGTGGCCTCACAAAGAGAAAAGCCACAAGGTGGAATACAGAGCAACACAGTGTCTCCACCAGGGGTATCCACTTACAATGCCCACAGTCTCAATGACCGAAAACCGTCTGCCATATCATGGTTATATAACACCCCCACCAGCCAGCTTGCCCCCACCCCAGAAAACAATCTGCCAGATAACGTCAGGAAAGAAAACGATAAGCTACTAGCAATGCACGAAATATTATATGATGAATGGGCCAAGGGGGGCGGGAATGAGAAAGGGGGGTCTAGTTTGTCCACTGCCCAGGGGGGTGGGAAGTACATTAGTAACAAGAACAACAGACGAAAGAGAGAAGCAGGGAGGAGAAAGTACGATGAGTACTATGGGCTAGGTCTAGATGAGATGGAAGACCCACGACACCCCCATCAAACAAATAAGTGGTATGCAGACATGAGTGCCACAGCTAAACAGACAACGAACGAGAGCTGTTATGTCTGTTCCCTCATCCCCCATGCATCAGGTACACCCAAAGTGTTGTTACCTAAAGAGCTGCCTATTGTGGATGCCCAATGTCTCCTTCATCTCACGCTGTGCAGAATTAAGAACACCTTCCAGGCACACGAAGTGACTTTCAAATGCTGCAGAACGAGAAAACGTGTTACCCAAAAACAGCAGGAGTAGTATGTTTGAAAGAACCATTTTTTGTGATAGAAGGGACACTTTTTTCTGACAACAAGCGGAAGGATGAAGAAGTACTGTGCAAAGCGGAAGCACTAAGAGGTGTGGCACCGGATAAATTGCAGTGGATAGAGGAAACATGTACACCAGTATGGAGAGAACACATTTCAAAGCTAACTTGGGTAACTGCCATTGAAAAGCCGTTCAAACTGCAGAGCGAAATGGACTATAAACTATGCTTTAAAGGAGAAGGGAGAACCCCCATGGGAACAAACAAGAACTGCAACAAGACCCTCACCATCCCAGACCTAAGGAAAGGGACAGCGGCCCTGATGGACACGTACTGGGTGTGCGGCAAACAGGCATACCTACACCTCCCCCAGTCATGGAGTGGCAGTTGCTCAATGGCCACTCTGCACTCAGCCCTAATGGTGATACCAGAAAGCCACGTCGATGGGACACAGGAACGCATGCAGAGTGTGGCTCAACCAACTGCAGAGACACAAATATATGTCCTGTCTTCTGGAAACAAGGAAGAAGTGCTGACCCGTAACAGGCGAGCATCAAATTACATATCAAAGGCATCATCAGAACTATTGGCTCAGATCCCAGACAAATATCGATTATTCAGCTCAGCAGAAACATTTTTTGCCTCACTCGTCTCAAGTGTCCAAGCACGGGCAAACGCAAAATGGCTCCAGATAACACGCTGGGAATTGATTCAGCTGGCGAACGACACTGAAGAAGGATTCAATATTATCAAATTTGAACTAAGAGCTTTACGACTAATGACCATGCAAAACAGGTATGTTCTGGACCTGTTGACGGCGATGGACGGTGGTGTTTGCCGAAAAATAGGAAGTGCCTGCTGCACTTTCGTACCTTCTGAAGACGCAGAGAATGGCTCCCTGTCCCATGTGATTGAAGCAGTCCACAACCTAGGAGAAAAAATGAAAATGGAAGGCGGAGCAGAAGCGAGTACATGGTTCGACAACATCTTCTCCTGGGTTCCCTCATGGCTTGGAACAACTGTGAAATTTTTAATACCAGCTGTTGTGTTCCTCCTTCTACTTTTTTGCCTGTGCCAGGTGGGTCTTCGAGTTTGTGCTAACGCAGTACCAAATGGTGCAATGATGATGGTGACAATGGGCAACTCACACGGTACAATAAAAACGATGCAAGAAGCACAAGTACAAACAGGGATAGATAACTCGCCCAGGTACCAACTGGTGCCTATATACCACGATAAAGATATTGTAGATAAGTTGTGGCACACCACCATCAAAGAGCCCTGTATACTAGAATGGTATGAGGAAGTTTGGGTAGATTTGGAAGGAGATGGTGGGTGCATATATCTAATGTGTACCCCAGATGAATATGCCCGGAGAGGTGAGAGCTTAAGGGGGGTGTGCAGAGCATGGATGCCCATCAAAGGAACTCCTGCAGGGGATGAGGCGGTGATGGACGAAGCAGAATGTAGGAGGATAGAAGATTTAAAGAATTCGTTACTTTAGTAACGAAAGGGGGGAAATGTAGGGGAGGACTGGTCCAAGAAGACCCCCCTCGCCTACGCTTTCTCCCCAGGTGAGGACTATGGGTCCTTTGGGCGTCCCCTCATGCTACCCGGGCCCAGGTGGTGGAGGGTTCACCCACTGGAGACATTGCCCACACGTATTAAAATTTAGCTAGGCCTAGAAACCATTTTGTCTGGTAAAGATGGTGTGAGCTCAGCGCACTGTAGCGCGGCCCCCACCCTTGGAGGGTTTCAGTCCTCCTTGTTGCCGCAGCACCCTGGTAGATCCGCTGCGAGCACGTTCCCACGAACAAGACGGACATGAGCTAGTGTAATACACTAACATTGTAACAGTTCACCTCCCGCAGTGTATCATCGCTCCCAGCGTGACCCGACCAGCAGGCCTAGGCAAATGAAAAGAACAGTAAACTGGTCGTTATATGACAGACAATCTTTGCATATTAATGTTGAGACTACTTGCAAAGGATGCTTTTCTTCCATAAAATCCCTTATATTACAAAGCCTGTGAGATGTATAATTACAAGAGATCATGCTCCCATGATATAAGCGATGGTGAGCATATACCATTGCAGTTGGGTACTAATAATAACGGAACGCACCAGGAATCTGTTTGTTACGTGTATGACTGGAAAACTTACACCCCATGGGCTCGCGCCATAACTGAACTAATGCTGCTAGAGGACACAAGAAAACGAATGTAACCATACAAAGGGCCCATGTGAAGAACGCACGAGAAGGCACATGTCATGTGTGCATGTCTAGGCCCCACATACGCCACCACCGTCACGGACAAGGGGCGGGTTACTTTCTATGTTCTCCACCAATCCTAACTCTACCTCACTTACTGCAAATATATATGCACATAACTAAATACTGTACTTGTTAAAACATAATGTATGAATAAGGTACTCAGACTGGGTATAATCAAAACACATCCAGCAAAGTTTAAATGCATGTCTTGTAATGTTTTGAATAAGTATTAGAGAGTGTTCAACTGTTTGTGATGTCTTTACCTAAATCGGCAACACACGAGGGAGATACCTTTGTGAAATATGTGCAAGGCCATTCCCCCTTCCACCCTACGAAGGCTGCCAAGGCATGAGAGCAGAGACCGCGCCGCGCTGCGTTACCTCCCCCAACCAGACTGGAGTCGCTTCAAAGATTTGTAACCCCCTCTGTAGCACCCAAGGCCACCACCTGCCACATGCATTATTTACAGCACAGCAGTAAACCTCTGCCTGACCACACGCGCCCCCTCGTAAACCTCACAACCCACCGGACCATCTTAGACTTATGGCCCTGTGCAATCAAGACACCCAACACTTTGACAACCCACAGCGGAACATCCATAACAACTTCTAACAAGGCAGAAAGACATGTACCGCCCGTCCCAGGCCCTGAAGCTTAGCCCCTCGACCTATGGCCCCGGTCAACAGGACACTGGTAACCATGCCCTGACGTATTATCTCCAGTCCCCTCACAAGGTGCATTCCTCCTGTGTTGCATTAACCTGTTGTATAACCTATCGAAAGATTTACTAAAGAAGATAATACCAGAATGTTTGAATGACTGCGGTGTGCACGGCTTAGGGCTAACAAGTCAAGAAAAGACATTCATCTCTGCCACTGGCCGCGATGGCCCCACAACACCGCCTGGATGAACTCTGCCACCCTGCCAGGCCCAGCCCAACCCACGAGGCTGCCCAGTGACGTCTTCCAGCCAAAGCCAACCACATCACAGCAGCACCTATAGTTAGTCATCACCACCCAATCCCCATGAACTTGTGCCCCCTATAGTGTGTAGGTTCTTATGACGTTTTTTGTAAATATATACGCCTGTCTTTGCTATTGTCAGACAGAGCGCTCTCGGAGTTTGCAGAGTTCTTTGCATGCCCTATTCTGATTGATAAACTCCCATTTACGCTCACCCGCACTCTGTCTTGGCCTTATTCCCATCTTGGGAGAGTCCTTCATTGTCTCTCATTGCGGGGAGGATCGTGCTGTTTGGGGACGCTTGCCTTCAGTAGGTGAACTGGCGATAGATTCCTTCTTGAATTCCCCAGTACCAGAGCTGCATTGCCTCTTTGCACAGTGGTAGTGACCCTACACCCCCCCCCCCTGTTGAGGTAGTACATGGCCACCGTGTTGTCCGTCATTATCAGGACATTCTTTTCTCGTACAGAGGGCAGAAAGGCCTTCAACGCTAGTCTGATTGCCCTCAGCTCCAAAAGATTGATATGTAGTTCGGACTCCGATGGAGCTCAACGACCGTGGACTGTCAGATCGTTGGTGTGGGCTCCGCCCGTGAGTGATGTGTCCGTCACTACTGTGATCTCCAGTCATGGCTGCCAAAAGGGTTCTCCCTTCAGAATGTTGTCCTTGCAGGTCCACCAAGGAGATCCCTTGCGACCCTGCTTGGAACCTGAAATAGGTCTGACATCTTTCCTGAGAACTGGGTTCCGAGGGCACACTGAAGGGATCTCATTCTCAGGTGGGCCTCTGGCACTGCAAAAATGCAGGTTGCCAAGAGGCTGAGCATCCTCAAAAATAAAATCAAAGGCCGGGAGACGCTGGGCACTCCGACACTTGGTGAACATCTGCAGAATGTCTTGAGCCCTCGGGTGGCAATCAATTGCCCAAGGATGTATCCACTACTGCCCCGATGAACTGGAGCTTTTGAGAAGGTGTCATTTGGGACTTCTTGTAATTGAGGGAGAAGCCCAGTCTGTAAAGAGAAGGTTGTATACAAATTGTTCGTATTACAACTGTTCAAATTACAATTGACCTTTTCACAATTGACTGAATTGTGAAGGTCAATTGTAAATATATTTGTGAAAAGGTCAATAGTGACCCTTTAGAATCGGCCAATTGTTCATTCGAACAATTGTAAATCAACAATTTGGTGTATACCAAAGAGAATGGTATGTCACGCGGAGATGATGCAGGACTTGTTCGGGAGAATGCACCCTGATCAGCCAATTGTCCAGGTAGGGGTGGACGTGAACCCCCCCCCTCTCCTGAGACTCGTTGTCACCACCGCCATCAACTTGGTGAAAAACACACAGGCAGAGGTCAGCCCGAATAGCAGAACTCGAAACTGATAACGAGAACCGCCAACGGCGAACATCAGGTATTTTCTGTGCTTTAGATGAATTGGCAGATGGAAATAAGCACCCTGAAGGTCCAATGACACCAGCCAATCCTGGAGTTGGTGGGCCTGAAGGATCTGAGAAGTGGGACCATCCTGAACTTGTCCTTCCTGCGGTACTTGTTCAAGTCTCAAGTCCAAGATGGGTCTCAATCCTCTGTCCTCCTTGGGGGATTAGGAAATAAGGGGAGTACGAACCCTTGCTCCTCTCTGCTACAGGTACTTGTTCTGTAGCACCTTTTTCTAGCAGGGTCAAAATTTCCTACAAAAGCAGCGGATCTGGAATTCTGAAAGCGTTGTTCCCAAGTGGTTAGAAAAGGAAGGAGGTTACCCTGCCGTACTGTTTCTAATGCCCATGCATCTGAAGTAATACCCCGCCATTCTTGCAGATGCTGCGAGATTCTGCCTCCCACTGGGGTTTTGTGGACTAAGCCCTCAGAGGTTTTGAGGCAGCGGATGCAGCGGTTGAGGGTAAAGTAGCCAGTGCCTGGGTGGTCTTAGCACCTCTTCCCCGTCCACCACATGGGAATCTTCTCTGACCTCTTTGACTCTCAAGTCCTCTCCCTCTTCCAATTGAGTAGTAAAATCAAAAGGACCAGACCCTCCAAGCTGTTCGACTGGGGCGAGTTTACAGTTGTCTGATTGCTGCAGCAAGGGATTTGGCTGCCACCTTGGAGGTCTGCAGCTAGGCTCTAGTCAGCCTTGCTGCCAAATAAATGTGTGCCATTAAAGGACATGTTAGGAAGTCTCAATTGCGCATCTGGCGTAAACCCAGAATCTCTCAACCAGGTAAATCTGCGCATTACAGGGCTAGCCGCCACTGCTCTGCTGATACCGTCCGCAGAGTCAAGACCAGTATGAAGGGATTCGAACATTGCATCCTTCCCCATCCTTAATATTGAAAAAAACGTCTCTTTCTTCCCCTTCTGGGATATGTTCAGCCGCCATTGATATGCATTGTCATTTGGTAAATGTGAATTTAGCCAGTGCACAGGTGGCATTTGCTGACATTAGGGCCATATTTACAGCAGAGAAGACCTTTTTTGCCATGGCATCATAGCGTTTATCATCTCTGTTGGGGAGAATCATTGGGTATGCAGTCTGTTCAGATGTGGCGGCTTGTACCACCAGACTTTCTGGAGTAGGATCTTTGCTTCAGTAAAAGGGATCACTGCTTGAAGCTCTGTCATCTTTTTATTTACCGCTGGTATTAACGTTGGTGTTTCCCAGATGGTATTGACCCACTTTTGTAAGGCCACATGGAAGGGAAGAATAGGGTCCTTCTGGGTTCACATATCTAAAATATCTGTAAGATTATCCTGCTCTAAATGTGGTGCAGGTCTACTCCATCCCAGATAATCAATAACTCTAGACATTAATGGTCTGTACGACCCATCAGCATGGCCTGAGGGATCTGGTCTTCCAAACTCAATCTCAGGAGAATGATCTTTTCCAACCTCAGTTTGTAGAGTCTCATATAGATCTTTTATCTTTGTCTCCTCTGATATGAGAGCCTCAGGAACAACTTGTGTCCCATATTGCAACCTAAAGTGTTGTGAATCAGGTGAGGGTTCATGTTCTTCATAAATAGAGGAAAGTGACAAACTTTCCTTGGAAGTAGGAGAAAAGAATCTAGTTTTTTTCCACTTCCTTCGAAGGTTTTATCACATGCGTCAATGACGGCGAAGTCTTAGACACTGTCGAGGGCTTTGACAACTGATGTTGAAGATTTTCCCTTCAAACAAGTTTTTTCCTCAACTTAATGGAACCTCCAAAGGTTCGAGGAGTTTTCTCCTAGACACCCGGGCCTGAGGGCGCATGGTTTTGTCCTTTGCCTTCTCTTTGTCGGGTTTCTCGACATGGGCATGACCCTTGCTCTTCTTCTAGGGGGTTGAGGCTGCATATTCTAAGACCTGAATCATTTTCAGTCTAAATCTCTCCAATTCAGCCGGTGAGGCCAATTGGTTGGGCAAGCAACCTGTTCAGGGGAGGAACTCTATGACGAAGACAGCAATCTGGGACACCTTTTTTTCGAACGCTGTGAAGACGAGTGGGGAGACCCACTCCTAGATCGAGATCTTTCAGCTATATTCCGACTAGTAGAGTCTCACTTCGACTCGTCGGAGGATTGCTTTTTCGACAGAATCATCAAAGGTGATTTATGTGACCTACCTGCAGCTAATTTCCCTCTACGTCCTTTCAGGGCTTTCACTGTCATCGATAGGCAGGATCCGCATTGCAATGTCTTATGATCAGATCCCAAGCACCACAGACACCACTGATGGGGATCTGTAAGGGACATTTTCGCAGCGCAGTCGTGGTATTTTTTTAAACCCTAATTTTGGAGTCTGTTGCTGACGAAGCGGCCATTATTTTTCACTAAATTCGATGGGTTTCTTGAAGGAACCAAAGCGTGCCAACCTTCCGAAGTGATGGGTCTCGTGGAAAAACAGAACTGAAGCCAGCAGTCGCCGTGCACGCTATATACCAGTGAGGACGTCGACATCGATACAGACACCCTGGGGACCTTATGCGCAGAGCCCCCTGTTGGATATGGATATATCATAAAATGAGGAATACGTGGGAGGACACAATCCATTTGAATGGTAATTTATCAAATGGTGCGACTTTGTTTGGAAGTTTAAAAAGATATTGATGCTGGATCATATATCACAGGTGAAGGGCATTGAGCTGGACAAGGACCCGATTAAGTACATTGACTAATGCCAGTTATTGTCCTTTACAGATATAGAATTCTGTCTATTCCATCCCCCCCACTAAGAAGCCAAACAATTGTGGCTCTTGAGAGTGCAGCCTTTTTCATC